>NW_006399751.1:30960015-31014545 GCF_000299155.1 Elephantulus edwardii | reverse complement strand
GAAGTAATCGGGATGGGTGTGTCAGAGGCAGTACGATTGGCACAGGATAGAGCAGGATTTAGGGCTTTTGTATATCGGGTCGCTATGAGTCGTAAACGACTCGACGGCACATAACAACAACAACAACATCCAAGAGCAAGATATATTCTTCCATTTCTCCAGGGTTCTTTTTGTTTCTTGTAGTAATGCTTTGTAATTTTCTTTGAATAGGTCCTTTGCGCTTCTGGTTAGAGTTACTCCCAATAGTCAATCTTGTGATTAGCTATTGAGAGAGGTATTGTCTCTCTTAGCTCCAGTTCTGTATTCTCTTTGTCACTGTAGAGAAATCCAATTGATTTTTCTATGTTGATCTTGTAACCTTCCACTTTGCAGAATTGATCAACTATGTCCAGTAGTTTCTTTGCTAATTCTTTAGGGTTTTCTAAGAATACTATCATATCTCCATCTGGAGATAATTTTACCTCCCCTTTGCAAATTTGGATACCTCTTATTTTCTCCTCTTGCTTTATTGCTATTGCTAAGACTTCCAATACCATACTGAATAGGAGAGATGATAGTGGGCATCCCTGCCTAGTTCCTGTTCTTAAAGGGAATGCCTTTATTCTCTCTCCATTGAGAGCAATGTTGGCTCTTTGGTTTGCATATATACTTTTTACTATGTTGAAGAAATTCCCCTTTAATCCTATTTTGTTGAGTGTTTTAATCAGAAAAGCATGTTGGCTTTTGTTAAAGGCATTTTCTGCAACAATTTTGAGGATCCTGTGGTTCTTTTTCTTTGCTTTGTTCATATAATGAATTATACTGCTTTTTTGTGTTGAACCATCCTTGCATACCTCTTATGAATCCCACTTGGTCATGGTGAATTATTTTTTTGATGTATCATTGGATTCTATTGGTCAGGATTTTATTCAGGATTTTTGCATCTATGCTCATAAGTGAAGGTGGCCTAAAGTTTTCTATTTTGGTCGTGTCCTTTCCTGACTTTGGTGTGAAGGATATGTCTGTAAAATTCCCATCTTTTTCTATTTTCTGAGATAGTTTATGCAGAATTGATGACAGTTCTTCTCTGAATATTTGATAAAATTCACTTTTAAAACCATCTGGTCCAGGGCATTTTTTTTGGCTGGAAGTTGTTTTATTACCTTTTCAATTTCTTCTTTTGTAATGTATCTGTTCAGGTGTTCAATTTTAGTTTATGTCAGTTTAGGTAGGTTGTGAATTTTTAAGTATTTGCCCATTTCCTCTAGGTTTTCGTATTTGTTTGAGTATAGTTTTTCATAATATTCCAATGTTAACCTTCATATTTTAGTTGGTTCTGTTGTGATTTTGGCTGTTTCATCTTTTATTGAGGTTATTTGTGTCCTTTGCTTCTTTTATTTTGTTAGTATTTCTAGTGGTTTGTCTATTTTATTGACCTTTTCAAAGAACCAACTCCTAGTTTTGTTTGTGGTTTCAATTGTTTTTCTGTTTTTTATTTATTTCTGCTCTAATTTTTATAATTTCAGTTTCTTTAGAGGTGTCTGGTTTTCTTGCTGTTCTTTTTTTCAAATTATTGGAGATGTTTGGTTAGAGAGCCAATGGTCATTTTTTTCCTGCCTTTTTATATGTTTGCTGATTGCTATAAATTGACCTTTGCTTACTGCTTTGACTGTTTCCCAGGAGTTTTTGTAAGTAATTTTTTCATTGTCATTTTTTCAAGAAATTTTTAAATTTCATTTTTATTTCTTCCACTACCTAGTCATAGTCAAGCAAGGTGTTGTTCAGCTTCCAGATGTGTGGGTTATTTTTTTCTTCTTTATCGTCTTGTTATTAATTTCTAATTTTGTAGCATTTTGGTCTGAGAAAATTGTTTTATTTCTATGTTTTTTTAAATTTATTGATGCTTGGCTTGCCTTTGACCTAAATGTTATCTATTCTGGACAATGGCCCATGCACATTGGGAAAGAAGGCATAATGTGCTTTTTGGGGGTGCATTAGCCTATATATATATCTATGAGATCGATTTGGTTTGTTGTGTGGTTTTACGCTTGAGTATCAACAACTTGCATTATGCAGATGACACTGCTTGCTGAAACTGAGGAGGACCTGAAGCACTTGCTCCAGAAGATCAAGGACTGCAGCCTCCTATATGGACTGAAGCTCAACATCAAAAAGCAAAGATTCTCACCACTGGGCCAATAGGCAGCATCAGTATGGATGGTGAAAAGATTGAGATAGTTGACAATTTTAGTTTACTTGGCTCCACAATCAACACTCTTGGTAACAGCAGCCAGGAAATTAAGAGAGAAATTGCATTGGGAAAGTCGGCTGTGAGGGACCTCTGAAGAGTACTGAAGAGCAATGACATTAGATTGTAGACTAAGGTGTGCCTGATCCGGGCTATTGTCTTAAGAATTACGTGCTATGCATCAGAGAGTTGGACAGTGAATAGGAATGATAGAAAGAGAATTGATGCCTTTCAGCTGTGGTGCTAGAGAAGAGTGTTTAATATACCGTGGACTGCTAGAACAAACAGGTTTATCCTGGGAAGGGTTAAGACGGAAGGCTCTTTGGAGTCAAGGATTCTGAAGCTTTGTCTGAGATACTTTGGGCATGTTGCAAGGAGGGACTGGTCCTTGGAGAGGTACATCATATTTGGCAGAGTGGAGAGGCAACGAAGGAGAGGAAGACCTTCAATGGGATGGATCAATTCTGTGACTGGAGTGGTGGGAATAAGTGTGTTTGAGATGGCTAGATTGGCACAGGATAGAAGAGCATTTATAGCTCTTGTACATAGGATCACTATGAGTTGCAAGCAACTCGCTGGCACATAACAACAACAACAACAACAATAACACATCTTTGTTGAATTTCTGGTAGTTCTGTCTTTTCTTGACAGTAGTGTATTGAAGTCTCCAAGTAGTATAGTAGTGTTGTGTATTTCTTTTTCAGTTTTGTTAATGTTTGTTTTATTTATTTTGCAAGTCTTTAATAATTTGGTCCATAGACATTTATTATTGTTATGTCCTCTTGTCCTATTGACCATTTAAACATCATGTAGTGATCTTCCTTGTCCTTTGTGATGGTTTTTGCATTGAAATTTATTTTATCAGATATTAATATTGCTACTCTTGCTTTATTCTGGATACAATTGTTTTTTTTAGAGTCAGTTCTGAGTTATAGAGACATCCATGTGTACAAAATAAAACTGCTCTATATTCAGATTATTTGTTGTTATAAAATGTTGTTTTGTCCTCCAAAGAATTGTAATACCTTTTCTATTCATCTTTGCCTAATTCGACTTTCAGTCCCAAAATCCTGAGGAAATAATTAGCACCAGGGATTTCTGAGATTTCCTGTCCATAACATTCTAGTTTAGATGTCAAAGTTTGAGGCTTTCTCTTAGGTGCTGTTGAATAGAGTCCAACTCGTAGAAATCCTATCAGCAATAGATCTGCACCGTGTCCTATCCTGTACCATCCTCATCACCTGTGACATGCTTGGGGCCATTGCCATAGTCATTGTGTCATTCCATGTCACTAAGGGTGTCCTCTCTTTTTTTCACCTTTCCAAGCATGATGTTCCTTTAAAAAAAATAGATCCTTCTAACAAGATACCTAAAGTGTGTGAGAAAAAGTTTCACCAGTCTTTCCTCCAAGAATCACTTTTTCATGTAGTAATGCCCATGCTATGTCACAACTGATATTTCTAGAGAAAGCTACTTCTGAATAAAATTGGGGGACTATGCTGATGGTTTGGTTTCATTTTCAAGTACAGCTAAGATACTCCTTAGAGGTAAGAATGTTAAAACTTTGTCTCACATATGTTGGTCTCACTTCCATTGTTAGGAGGAGTTGACTTAGGAAAAAAGAAAAGATATAATGCAGGGAAAAGTATAAGGTCAGAAAAAGAGAAGAAGACTCTAGATAAGATGGATTGACACATTGACTATAACAGTGGGTTTGAGAATATCAGAGATTGTAAGAATAATGCAGAATAGACAAGGCTTCAGATCTCTTGTTTATAGGATGCTATGAATTGTAGTAAACTTCATGACATCTACCATTGACAACATAGTAGAGGCCTTTCCCAAGGTTATAATGTTTAAACTCTTTCCCTTCTTGACTTCAATTCTAGCTTAGAATTGCTTTACATCCTAGTTTCCTGTAATTCCTTCTCTGTGTTTCGACTTTCTATGCAATCCTCTTGACCATTGAATAAGACCATATCCAAATTTATCTTGGAGTTTTAACTTCTTTATTGATTACTCTTCATGGTTTATAAAAGCTTAATAGTAATTATTACAGCTATTTTTGGATAATCTTCAGCAGGATTTTGCTTACCTGTGATATTAGTGATATTGTTTGATAAATTTCACACACTATTGGATCACCTTTTTTTTTTTAAGGGAAGAAATATATTTTCCAGTCATTTGGCCAGGTAGTTGTACTGGGTTTAGAAATGGTCATGGTACTACAGACATTATCGCCAATGCCAGATGGATATTGGCAGAAAGGAAGGAGTACCAGAAGAATGTTTATGTATGTTTAATTGACTATGCAAAAGCATTTGACTGTGTGGATTACAACAAATTGTGGCAAACCTTAAGGATAGTGGGAATCCCAGAATACTTGATTGTGCTCATGTGAAACCTATACTTAGTCCAGGAAACAGTCCTCAGAACAGAGCAAGGACACAGTATAGTTCAAAATCAGGAAAGGAATACATCAGGGATGCATCCTGTTTCCATACCTTTTCTATCTATATGTAGAACAGATCATTTGTGAGGCTGGACTTTAGGAGGAGCAATGTGGCCTCAGGATTGGAGGTAAGTTCATCAACAACCTACATTATGCAGATGATCCAACCTTGCTTGCTGAAACTGAGGAGGATCTGAAGTGCTTGCTGAAGGACTGTAGTCTTTAATATGGATTTGAAGCTCAACATCAAGAAAACAAAGATTTTCATCATTGGGCCAACTGGCAGCATTATGATAAAGAAGAGACTGAGGTTGTTAACAGTTACAGATTGCTGAGCTCTACAATCAACACTCTTGGCACCAACAGTAAGGAAATAAAAAATGAATTGCACTGGAAAAATCTGTTGTCAGGGACTTCTCCAGAGTTGTTGTTGTTATGTGCCATTGAGTCTCCTGTCATCCATAGTGAGTTGAGTTGTGGTGTTGAAGAAAAGTCTTGAACATACCATGGGCCGCCAAGAAAACAAATAAGGCTGTCTTAGAGAGGCGAAACCAAGTTTCTCTTTGGAGGTTAAGATTTTGAAGCTCCATCTCACATACTTTGGGTACATGGGCAGGAGGGATGGGCCTTCATAGAAGGACATTGTGCCTGGATGGGGACAGCTCAGGATAGAAAGACCTCGAATGAGATGGATTAATACAGTAACTGGGAAAATGGGGATAGGTGTGTCAGAGTCAGCAGACTGTCTCAGAATAAGGCAGATTTCAGAGGTATTGAGTCACGGTGACTTGACAACACATAACAAAATCCATAATAGTTGAATAGAAATATATGTCACGCTGTGTATTTCTCTTATACTGTGAGGCCCTTTTTCTCAGGTCTTTTTTTCTCGAGTCACTTTTTTCCTGCTGTGTCTAAATCTGCAATAACTCTGAGGGAAAGTTAGCTCAGAAGTTTAGTTTACTTCTTGGTATTCCTTGCATTACATTAAAAGTACAATTTAGTTTATTATTATGATATGTATAACTTATAAATGAACTCAGGCTAAATGATAATTATTTAGGAAAATAGTATTTCCATGTTGCATACAATGTTATGGAGTTTTTTCCAGAACAAATTGTCAAATTCTCAAGTGATAGCTTGGTTAATGTGAAGTCTTGCCAGACTTGGTTTATACACCTGGCAAGATCAATGGATGGAAAAGGAGAGGGATTCGGTGTACTGAATTCTTGATCTTTCTGGAAATTTTCCATGAAGAATGTTATTGTTATTCTTGTGTGTCATCAAGTCAGAACTAGTCCATAACTTATTTTCCAGAAAGCTTTTTCAAATATAATTTTAAAAAATTTCAATTGTGATTTTAACAAGAGGTTGCAGAAAAATTGAATTTCCACCCACTCATTTTCTACATTTTCTTCCCTCCCTATCCCTGAACCCTCCCCTCGTTCACATTCTTTATTTTAATATTCATTCCTTATTGCACATTTTCCTCCCTCCTCCTTCTCTTCACCTCCCCCATCTTTTTAACGTACTTCTTATTCTGGACTGTTGTACATATAATACCTAATCATATCTTCCTGTTAAACAAATATTTCCTTCATCTGTTCCAATGCAATGTTGATTATCTATTCACTCTTTTCCTATCCTCCTCCCAATCTTTCACATCAATCCTGCTTTTTAACAGTGGTGTTATGCAGTATTTGTCCTTTTGTGACTCACAGCCCACAAATCACAAAAAATATATTTTTAGTAGATAGTAAGATTAGATTATGATTTAGCACTGATTGGAACAAGAGGCTTATAGGAAAGTAAGGCTGCCATTGGAGGAAAGCTTTGAGGAGCCAAAAGTCATCATGCATCTACAATGTTAGAGACTGGGTCATTCACTAATTCGGGCATTCTCAAAACTATCCTTGAACTCTTATATGTCAGATGATTATTCTATGTACTAAGAGGATGAACGTGAAAAAGATACTTATATCCTAATGTAAGAGGAACTATCATTTTCTGGGAGTTCAGACAAGAATCAAAACAAAATTTCCTCAGTTTATATGAATTATTTAATTCTCAAAATAACTCTAAGAATTAGGTACTATTAAAATCAATTCTATCCACAAAGAAATAAAGAATCAAGGAAACTAATTAACTTTGCATTTATAAAAGTTTAAAGCAAAGAGTTTGAATTTCTGCCAAGATTGCTGAAATTCCAAAAGGTATGTATAAAAAGATGTATTTGAAGATTACATTGTTGTTGTTGATAGAATTGAACATTATTATACTGTTGTTGTTGCTGTACTTGAAAATGATATTAGGAGTATTCAAAGTTATTGTTGAAAGTTATAAGATACTGTTGTCAGGTGCCATCCAGTTGAGAACAACTTACAGTGACCCTATGAATAACAGATCTGAACCCTGTCCTGTGCCATCATCATAATTTCTGACATACTTGAGCCCTTTGCTATCATCATTGTGTCACTTCATTTGGTTGAGTGTTTTACTCTTTTTCCAACCCTCCACTTTTCTAAACATGATATCCCTCCCTAAGGAATTGCTTCTCATAACAACATCCCCGAAGTATGTGAGTAAAAGCTTTATCATCTTTGCCTCCAGGGAGCAATCTGTCTGTACCTTCTTTATGAAGTGTCTGTTTATTATTTTGTTGGTCCATGAGATATTTGGTACTCTTCTCCAAATGGTTCTTCTGTCAGCCTTATTCATTGTCCAGCTCTCAGATGCATATCATGTTATTGAAAAGACTATGGCCTGAATCAGGGGCACCTTGTCCTCAAACTCATCACTGCTCCTCAGTAATTTGGAGACATCCTTGACTATGATTTCCCAGGGCAATATATCTCTTCATATGCTTACATAAATTGTGGATCCATGTAAAATTAAGACATTGACACTTTCAATCTTTATCACAGATATTGCCTGTCCATCCAATGGTCACTTTTTGTTTTCTTGATTTTGAGATGTAATTCATATTGAAGATTGCAGTCATTGATATCTGCAGCAAGAGCTTCAGGTCCTCCTCACTTTTCAGCAATCAAGGTTGTGTCATCTGCATAACAAGAGCTATTCATGAGTCTTCCTCTTATCCTGATGCTACATTTTTCTTCTTAGAGCCTTGCTTCTTGAGTAACTTGCTTAGCATGAATTAATGAGTATCAAGAAAGGAAACATCCCTGATGCACACTTTTTAAAATTTTAAACCATGTAGCATTCTCTCTCTTTGTTTGCACAAGAACCTCTTGGTCTAGGTTATATAAGTCATATGTGTGGTTTATGAGTATTTTTTCCACATCTGTAGTTTGTATCTCCCCAATGCAACATGTCTTTTGATTTCATTCTTTTAAAAAATTTTATTTTACTAATTTATTTACAAAATTCGAATGCATTCTTTTCTAGAACAGATTCTTCCAATTCTCCCCACCCCCTACTCATCAAATTGTAGAACTCAATGATTAATCCCCCTCCCCCTGCACATCCTTATCTCTCTGTTCCCCCGACCCCCAATCCTTATACTCATTCTACAGTAATGGTTTTATACAGTATTTGTCCTCATGGAACTGAGTTCACTCAGCATAATGCTCTCCAGTCTCTCCCAAGTTAGGCAATAATTTACAAAATCATTGCTCCTGCATGCTGCATAGTAGTCCATTGGGTATAGCCTATCTTTTACTCTTATTTTTATAATCACTTGCACAAAGAAAATATTTTTCTTATTGCTGTTATGTCGAGTTGTTTGCAACTCATAGTGACCCTATGTAGAATAGCTCTAAGCCCTGCTCTATCCTGAGCCAATCTTGTTTCTTAAATACCTACCCCTATTACCCCAGTCACTGAGTCAATCCGTCTCATCCAGGGTTTTCCTTTCTTGTGCTGTCTCTCTACCCTCCCAAGTATAATGTTCTTCTCCAAGGACATCTCTTATTGCAACATGCCCAAAGTATGCCAGATGGACCTTCAAAATCTATGACTCCAAGGAGCAGCCTGGTTTCACCATCTCCAGGATGAACCTGTTTGTTCTCCTAGAAGTCCACGATATATTCAATATTCTTCTCCAGCACCACAGCTCAAAGGCATCAATTCTCCTTCTATTATATCTTGTCATTGTCCAACTTTCTGATGCACGGCAAGTAATTTTGAAGACTATGGTCTGGATTGGGCTCACCTTAATCTTCAGACTGACATTGATGGCATACCAATTGATGTATTTCCCCAAAACAGATGCTGCCCTGGATGTACTCACCAAGTTTTGCCAAGAAAACTGGAGGACAACAACCTGACCAACTACCTGGAAGAGATCCATATTTGTTTCCATTTCAAAGAAAGGTGGCCTGACAGAGTGCAGAAATAATTGAACAATATCATTAATATCACATGTAAGCAAAATTTTGCTGAAAATTATTCAAAAACTTCTGGAACAGTATCTCAACAGAGAACTTCCAGATGTGAAGACTGGGTTTAGAAGAAGCCATTGTACTCGGGATATTATTATAGCTAATGTTACATGGATCTTGTCTGAAAGGAGAGTACCAGAGGAATGTCTATCGTGTGTCTCATTGACTATGGAAAGGAATTTGACTGTGTAGATAACAAAAAAAAAAAACAAAAAAAAAAAACCAACCTGTGCCTAACTCTGAGAAGAATGGAGTATATTTCATATTTCTTATAAAGTTGAAATCTAATTAATTTATTTATGGGTCCTTGGGTTGCTTCCATCTCTTTGCTTTGTGAATAACATAGCAATAAACATGGGTGTGCATATATATCTATTCGAGTTGCAGCTCAGGTTTCTTTAGGGGATATTCTTGGTAGTAGAATTGCTGGGTCAAACGGTATTTCTATTTTCAACTTTTTCTGAAAACTGCAGACCACCTTCCATAATATTTGCACCATATTCCATTCCCACCAACAGTTAATAAGAGTTCCATTCTTCCCACAACCTCACTGGTATTTGTTGTTTGCTGTGCTGTTGAACTTTGCTACTGTTGCTGGAGTGAGATGATATCTCATAGTGTTTTGTTTGCATCCCTCTAATAGCTATGGATTTTGAACTAAAGGATAGAAAAACTATGGTCTATTTACACATGTAATATTACACAGCATTGAAAAATAATGAACTTATAAAACATTCTAAAACATGGGTGAGCCTAGAGGGTGTTATGCTGAGTGAAATATCTCAGTCACAAAAGGGCAAATACTATATAGCACTGCTGTTATAAAATAGGACTGGCTTGAGAAGTTGAAGGGAGAATAGGAAAAGAGTAGGTAGATAAGGAACACTGCATTGAAACATAAAAGGAAAAGAAATGTCTGAAAAAATTATGATTAGTTATTGTATATATGACAATAATCAGAAACAAGATGTGCAATGCAAAGTGAACTGGGGAAAAGGGAAGGGAGTAAAATGTGCAACAATGAACGAATTTTAAAATAAATCCAACTCATGTTCTTTTATTTTTATGAATTGTATTTTTGGATTCAGATCTTAAAGTTTGTTTTCTATGGTTTGGTTAACCCTAGGTTCACAGATTTTCACCCATGTATTTTTAGAAATTTTGGATCTTTATAATCTACATTTAAATCTGCCATTGATTTTGTTACTTTCGTATAGTAATTGAGATTTAATTCAAAGCTATTCTTTATTTTTAAAAAAAAACAGCCTTGTCAATGCCTAATTGTTTTAGTTGAGATCAATTTTTTCCAGGCTTTTGTAAAGAGTATCCTTCTTCCACTCTGAATACTTTACGAGGTTTGTTAAAAATGAGTTGGACATATTCATGTGGATCTACATAAGGGTTCTTGTTCTTAGTGAGCTGCCTATTCCTTTGCTAATATCATGCTTTCTTGATTTCTGTAGGACAGTTCTGGTAGCCTATAGTCATCCTTAGCACTGAGAAAGGTGGTCCTTTCTGCTTTATTCTTCTTTTTCAGCACTGCTTCCATTTCACTAATTCCTGTACCACTGGTATAGTGTTATTTTTATATGCCTTCAAGTTAGAAATGACTCATAGCTTCTTCTCCAGAGACTTTTCACAGCCTATAAACTGAATGGGAGGAGATTGACCATCTTTTATTTTCTCTCACTGAACCACTGCTATATTTGAATCACATGCCTTTGGGTTGACACAACTACTCCTTTACTACATTGTTACTAGAGTATATATGTATTTATATGTCGGTGAGTACCATCAAGTTGGAACTGACACATATCTGGCCTTCTGGCGGGTTTTCAGAGGGAGTTAATTTTACAGGAGGAGATTGCTCATCTTTTCCCGCAGAGCAGCTGGTGGATTCAAACCATGTGTCTTTGGGGTTGCAGTGCAGTTTCTTGCCACTAGACTACCAGTGCTCGCTCGCTCGCTCTCTCTCTTGTGCTTGCTCTCTCTCTGTCTAGATACATAGATTGATATATAGATATAGCTGTATATAACTATAATGGATATATATTTATATATAACTATCTATACCTATCTCTCACCACCCCCGCCCCCAGCCCCGTAATGACCTAGTGGTAAGAAGCTTCACTACAGTTCTGAAAGCTTGAGGTTCAGATCCAACACTGCTCTGCTAGAGAAAGCTAGTCAATCTCCTCCTGTGCGATTAACTGCCTTCGAAAACCTGCCAGGAGGGTGAGGTATGGGCCGGATCAGACTCAAAAGTACACAACAGCAATAGCATATATATGTATCTGTCTACATATATGTTTATATTTATATATGTTTACATACACACACACATATACACACATATATGCATATATATGCATATATATGCATATATATGCATATATATGCATACATATGTGTGTATGATGTTATTAAGTGCATAGAGTCATAGATAACCCATAGTGACCCTATGAACAAAAGTCTTGAAGCCAAAACTTTCATCTTTTCTCCAAATTCATAGAGTTCCTGGAGGCAAGCTTTTCTGGAAGTGGATGCCTGCTTCTAAGCAAGCCTAATTAATTCAAGAGTTCCACAAAAACTAGACCTGAGGGCCACAGGCCCAAGGGCCCCAAACTCTGTTTAAATAAGGGGCCAAATCCAATCAATTTAACTCCTAATGCAAGCAATAGCTACACCCTAGTCTCAACCCCAAACCAGAAAATAGTCCTTCGCAGAATCTGGCTGTTTCACTCATATTTCTCTCTGTCTCTCTCTACACACACACACACACACACACACACACACACACACAGAGACACAGACACACTCACATATGTGTGTGTGTGTATGTATATATATATACACACACATTTTAAAATCATTTTAAAATAAGTTTGAATGTATATACACGTTTTAGAATAATTTTATATATATGCACATTTTAGAATAAGTTTATATATGTATACACACACATTTTAGAATTAGTTTACATATATATGTAAAAAAAATCTTGTGGCCCATTATTTTAACTTTATAAAGTAATATAACTTATGTTATTTTGACACTAGTTTTTTTCTAAATTGTTGATCCAAACAACACCTATGTTAATACAACAATATAAATAAGCTATCATTTAGTGTAAATCTAATAGTGGGGAGAAAAGCTCCATAATAATAAAATTATGTTTTAAATATCACCACAAAATCATGAATTTTGAGCTGTATTCCAGCCCACTGATCTGGTTCAGAATGGTATCAATGACCATGAGTGGCACCAGGGTTGTGTTCTATAATGCTTTCTCTCTTCTTAGAGAAATTGCTGATTTGAAGTATAGGTCAAAGAAAGTACAAGGTGAACTTGAGACATCTAATTATGGCTAAAAAGCAAGGAGACCTCAAAGATTAATGGAGTCATGTCAAAGAACACAGCAGCCAACTTGCAGGTGCTTCTAGTGGCCAAAATTGTGACAATATGCATAAATAGGATTATTATAATTGATGATATCACATTTTACTACAAAATGTACTGATACTGAGTGTTAGTAAAAGAGAAAGAAAGAAAAAGCGTAATGAACTAATTTGGCTTTGACCAAAGCTATTATTAACACTTCCATGACCTGTGGAGTATATATATTGCCCACTCCCATTTTCAGCCTCTCATGTTTCTTGGGAAGGAAACTACTGTCTAAGTAGACTTTATTTCACCAATCCTGGCTGCAAATAATCATATGGATGTCACATAATTATGTAAAAATCCATATTACATATAAGGAACTTGATTTCCTTGAATTTGGCATACCTTCTATATTTGAACACTCATGGTATCAACAAAAAATTGAAAGGAGGAATTAATTGGGTTAAATGACCTTTTCCTTTTGAGAAACAAAAGTACATTTTACTTCAGAAATCAAAATAGAAAAAAATGAGCATTTTTTCTTTCCTCTTTTATGGTACATACACTTAAGTTAACAAAGAAATCTCATTCTACTTTAACATTCTGAAATATTTGTTAAAATTTATTTAGACAATAATTAACAATGAACAGCATTTAGTTGAATGTCTGGGGAAGTGAATGAATGAATGTTTGGTGCTTATGGTGGGTAAAATAATGCCCCTTCTTCAAAGTTAGCCACCTCTGAATTTCAGAAACCTGTGATACCTCTCATGAAAGAAAATCCTTCCCGGATGTCTTCTTGCATACATGATCAATTTAAGGCAATTATAGCAGGAAGGCAGGAATGACTTGTGAAAGTTATGTGACAGCAGAAGCAGAAGTTGGAGTGGCACAAGTCATGTGCTAAGTATGACATATGGGCTACTGGAAGAAGTGAAGAAAGCAGAATGAATGCTCCTCTCCTCTAGAAGGAATGTAATGCTGTTGACTCATATTTGACCTCAGACTCTAGATCTGAAAGACAATTTACTTGTGCTATTTTAAACCAAAAAGCTTTTAGTGATTTGTTACAGCAACAACAGGGAACTACCACAATGTCAAAGTTTCTTCAGCTAGATTATTTTCTACAGCTAGACAAAGGAAGCTTCAAGTTATTATTCTTTTAATTCAGTGGCTATTCATAGTACCTTAAGTGTCTCTTCATGGTACAATCAGTAAAGCACTTAACTAGTAGCTAAATGGCTAGAAGTTTAGACCCCTGTTGTTGTTATTGTCATGTGCCATCAAGTCACTTGTGACTCATAGTGATCCTATCTATAATAGCTCTGAACCCTATCTTGTCCTGAGCCAATCTAACTGAATCTGACACACCTACCTTTATTACCCCAGATACTCATCCAGAGTTTTTCTCTCTTGCATTGTCCTTCAGCCCTTACAATCCCAATGTCATTCTCCAAGAATGGTTCCCTCCTAGCCACATGCCCAAAATATGTGAGACAGAGCTTCAAAATACTTGCCTCCAAGGCGTATCCTGGTTTCACCCTTTCCAGGACAGACTTCTTTATTCTCTTGGCAGTCCATGGCTTGTTCAATACTTTCTCTAGCACCACAACTCAAAGACATCTATTTTTCGCCTATAATTCTTAGCATTGCCCCATTCTTTGATGTATAGCAAGGAAATGAGAAGATCATAGCTAGGATCAGGTGCACCTCAGTCTCCAGACTGACATCGTTGCTCCTCTGAACTCTGGTGAAGTCCCTGAGAGTAGACTTTCCCAGTGCAATTCATCTTTGATTTGTAGGATACTGGTACCAATGGTCAAAAAGAAAGAAGACCCTTAGCAAGATGGATTGGCACAGTGACTGTCACAGTATTCTTGAGCATGTCAGAGATTGTGACAGGTTTGTTATGATTTATAATTGACTTGATGGAACCTAAAAATAACGACTCAATTTTTTTCAAAATGATTGTCTTTGCTTTTCCACGTACATTTTAGAATGAAAATGCTTACTTCTACAGGAAAAAAAGAAACTCAAGGAATGAAATGACTTATCTGCTGAAGACAGAAATTTTACCATTCATATTGTCATGCAAATCAATATTGGCAGTTATGGTCATAGAGTAACTGAAATAATGAACATTACAAATAATTAAGCCAGGAGAAAAAATTTTAAAACTCTTTTATATATATATTTTTTAATTTTATTATTTTTGTGTGCGTGTACCGTCAAATCAGATCTGACTGGTAAAGGAGGAGATTGCCCCTCCTTCCCCGGCAGAGCATCTGGTGGATTTGAACCGTGCACCTCCGGGATTGTAGATATTTAAAACTCTTAAAAGGATTTTCAACTGCTATTATGGAGCTGATACAGGTCATTATCTTTGTAATTACATGCTTTGCATCAGAAAGCTGGACAATGACTAGAGATGATAGAAGGAGAATTGATGCCTTTGAGCCGTGGTGTTGAAAAGAGTATTGAATATACCATGGACTGCTAAGAGAACAAACAAGCTCATACTGGAGAGGTTGAGACCAGGTTGTTCCTTGGAGTCAAGGATTCTGAAGCTTCATCTGACATACTTTGGACATGTTGCAAGTCAGGATCAGTCCTTGGAGAGAGACATCATGCCTGGGAGGGTGCAGGGACAGCACAATAAGATGGATTGATTCAGTGACTGTTCTAATGGAGGCAGGTGTATCAGAGACAATAAGATTGGCACAGGACAGAGCAGGGTGTAGGGCTGTTGTACATAGGGTCGCTATAAGACGTAGGTGACTTGCCAGCACATAACAACAACAACAATCATGCAGCTCTGGTGGCCTAATGGCAAAAAGCTACTCTGCAATCCCATAGGCATGCTTCGAGGCCACCACCTGCTCCATGGGAGATGAAGGGGAAATCTCGTCTCGTTTGATTAACTGCTTTTGAAAACCTGCCAGAGGGTCAGCTGTGGGTCTGTTCCAACTTGATGGCACGCAACAACCACAACAACATCATCATGTAATTAAGTACTTTTATGATTATTTATCAAGTATAAGCAGATAGACCTAGATTAACTAATATCCTACAGACTAATATTTGACATTTACATCAAAGAAATACATTTACAAACTCAGACAACCTAATTTTTCAACATACTTCTAAAATTGCTAAATCAATCAGATTTTGAAAAAATATTATTTTAATAGTTTAATTTTATTTGTAAACAACATACTTCTTGTGACTGCCAAACTTGAGAATATATAACTTCAAGCTTTGATACTAAATTTTGATAACTCCTTCAGATTTTAGAATAGATTATGATTCTTTCAAGCATATCATTTATTAGACTAGAATATCAGAGAGAATTTTAAAAACATAATTTAATACAAAAGATTATACCCTGTCATTTAAGCAACAATAATTGTTACTTGTTTTGTTAGAATATTAAATATAACTTCTTTCCCAATTTTATTAGCATTTTATGAAAAAACATTGATTCTAAGTGATCATACATAAACTTACAAAAAGTATTTTCATCTTTTTACAAGTCATTAGCCTGATGACATAGTTCTGTCTATCAACAATCCTATTAAGATTACTTTTTCCATTCCTTTTTTAAAGTTTCCCAAACTTCCTGTTGTTATGTAAAGACTGGGACATCAGGATTTGAGAAAGAATTACCAACAACCTATGTTATGAAGATGACACAACGTGCTTTGCAGAACATGAAGAAAGCTTAAAGCACTTAAAAAATAAGATCAAAACCTGCAGCCTCAATATTGATTACACTTCAATATCATCAAGAGTAAAAATCCTCATAACTTGATTAATAGGCAGCATTATGGTAGCTGGAGAAAAGACTGAAATTGTCAATGATTGTTCAAAGTGACTATGCTGCATTGTTTACAGTTCTTATGTAGATACCCTTATTTCATGTTTCCATTAAGTTTATATCTTTAGTCAATGCTTGCATTACATGTTTTTCTTTAAAAATTGTGAGTTGAAGAAATAGCATATCTGTTACCTTTGTTTTCTGGTACCTTTATTGCAGAAGTTCTGATTATCCCCTCTAGTTCCCAAGTTTATTGAACCTATTTTTTTACTTTTATTATTGCTATTGTTATTGTTAAGTGATGTTGAGTCAAGTATGATTTATAGTGACCCTATGAACAACAAATCTGAACCCTGTCCTATCCTGCACCGTCCTTATCGCTCCCAACACATTTGAGTCCATACAACAGACACTGTATCAATCCTTCTCGTTGGGTCTTCCTCTCCTTCACTGACCTTCTTCCTTTCAAAGCATGATGTCTCTTTCCAAGAATAGCCTCTCCTAATAACATGACCAAAATATGTGAGATGAAGCTTTGCCGTCTTTGCCTCCAGGGAGCACTTCAGGTAGTTGCACTTTCTTTGAGATATATCTCTTTTTATTGGCAGGCCATGGGCTATTCAGGACTGTTCTCCAATACCACAACTCAAATACATCAAATTTTCTCCCATCATCCTTATTTATTGTCTAGCTCTCAGATACACAGTAATTTATTGGAAAGACTGTAGCTTGAAGCAGGCTCACTTTCACCTTTAAATATACATCATTATTGTTCTTTAGGACTTTGGAAAGCTTGCTGACAGCAGACTTCCCCAATGTTTTATGTCTTATGAATACTTTTACCAAGCATATTTAATGTAGATCCAAGCAAGATGAAATCATTGACAATGCCAATCTTTTCTCCATCTATCTTGATATTATCTATTGGCCTGGTGGTGAGGATTTCATTTTATTCATGTTGAAATATAGTCTATATTGAAGGCTGCAATCGTTGTCTCCCTGAAGCGAGCACCTCAAGTCATCTTTACTTTCAGCAAGTAAAGTTGTGTCATCTGCTAACTCAGGATTAACTCAGGAGTCTTCCTCCAATCCTGATGCTACACTCTTCTTTAAAAAGTCACATGACTCTAATGATTTTCTTAGTGTACAATTCAAACAGATGAAAATAGGCTACCACCCTGATGTACACCTTCCTTAATTTTAAACGCTAGTTCTATTCAGATGACTCCTTCTTGGTCTAGGTGTAGGGTTTTCATGAGCATGGTTAGATGTACTATGATTCCCATTTTTTATCAATTTAGACATAATTTGTTATTACACAGTGAAACGCCTTTTCATAGTCAATAAACCACAAACATACATTTTTCTAATATTTTCTGCTTTCACCTGAGATTGATCTGAATGCAATAATATCCCTGGCACCATAGTATCTTCAAAACACAACTTGAACTTCTGGCAGTTCTCTGTCAATGTATTGTTTAAGCCATTTTTAAATACTCTTAAGCACTATTTTGTTTACATATGACACTAATTATACTATGACATAATATTTACATTCTGTTAGAACACCTTTCCTGTGTGGGAACCAATATAGATTTCATCCAGTCAGTTCACTAAGGAGCTCTCTACACAATTTCTTGACACACACTGGTGAATACAACCTATTTTGCATCTGTTAGTGGAAACATGTCAATTGGTATCGCATCAAATTGTATTTGTAGGGAGGGCCTTATTCTTTACCAACGCCTTCAATGCAACTTGAACTCTTCCCTAATCATGATTGGTCTTAATTATATTACACCTCCTGATATTTTTAAGTGTCAATCAATTATTATTATTTTTTTTGTACAATGCCTCCATGTTTCTTCCATCTTTTGATGCTTTCAGATCATATGAAGTAACTGAAAATTGTAGGGCTTGGGTCAGATACACCATAGTAATCAGGGAAACATCTATAAATTATCTGTATGAATGTTATTTTCTTGCTAGATTTTATGAATGCAATATATCATTTGAATTCTTGACTACTGCTTACATAAATATTGATTGTGAATCTAAGTAAAATTAAATCCTTGACAACTTCAACCTTTAATTATTCTGATGTTACTTACTGGTCTTGTTGCAAAAAGTTTAATTTTCATTATATTTAGTTATAATCCATACTGAAAACTGCGGTCTTAAATCTTCATCAATACTCAAGTCATTATCCTCAGCAAGTTTATCACACATCATTAATGAATTTATCTCCAAACTAATGACATGCTATTCTTAATATAGTCTAATTCTGAACATATTCAAATAAAATATGGTGAAAGGATACAACCCTAATGAATTCCTTTCCTGACACAATTTCCCTGATTTTAACTATATAGAAACTCTTTCTCTTGTTGGAATGATTGCTTCTTGATTCCTGTACAAGTACTACAAGAACATAGTTATTATGAGATTTCCATTCTTCTCAACGATAGTATAATTGATATAATATATCCATTTGATTGCCTTTGCTTTATAAATAAGACACAGATAAACATCTTTTTCGTATACTCTGGTTTCGACAAAGATGTAGTTTACTTCAGCAATGGTGTCATTCATCCCATGTCTTCTTTGAATTCATCTAGAATTTGTAGTAATCCCTGTTCATGTGTTGTTGGAACCATATTAAAATTATTATCAGCACAATTTTACATGAACAATGTTAATTAAATTTTAAATAATGTTTTTTCTTTTGAATTACTCTTTCTTTGGAAATAAATAAGTATACTGTTCAGTCATTTGGCCAGTTAAAGTGTCTTCCAAATTTCTTGGCATAGTTGAGCAAATATTACCAGCATTACAACTGTTGAAACATTTTATTTATTCTATAATCAACTCTTGGATTCTTAGTTTTTTGCCAATTCCTTAAGTATAGTTTGGAGTTATTCCTCCAATATGATCCATTCTTGATCATATATTGTTACGTGCTGTCAAGTCACCTGTGTCTTATAGTGACCCTATGTACAACAGGCCTAAACCCTGCTCTAGCCTTGGCCAATCTCACTGTCTCTGACATGCCTATTCCAATTACCCCAGTCACTGAATCAATCCACCTCATAGAAGGTCTTCCTCTCCTGTGCTGTCCCTCCACCCTCCATGACGTATATCTCCAAGGACTGGTACCTCCTTGCAACATGTCCAAAGTATGTTGGATGAAGCTTCAGGATCCTTCCTTCCAAGGAGCAGCCTGGAGGCATCCTCTCCAGGATGAACCTGTTCATTTTCTTAGCAGTCCATGCTATATTCAATACTCCTCTCCAACACCACAGCTCAAATACATCAATTCTCTTTCTATCATCTTTAGCCATTGTCCAGCTCTCTGACGCATAGCAAGTGATTGCAAAGACCATGGCCTGTATCAGAAGCACCTTAATCTCCAGAGAGACACATTGCTCTTCAGTACTTTGGAGAGGTCCCTAACAGCAGACTTTCCAATCAGAAATCATCTTTTAATTTCCTGGTTGCTAATGCCAAGAGTGTTGACTGTGGAGCCACGCAAACTAAAGCTGTTAACAATCTCAGTCTCTTCACCATCCATCTTGATCCTGCCAATTGGCCAGGTGAGAATATTTGTCTTCTTGTCATTGAGCCTCAATCTATATTAAAGGCTGCAGTCCTTGACCCTCTGCAGCAAGTGTTTCAGGTCCTCCTCAGTTTCAGCAGGCAGGGTTGTGTCATCTGCATATTGTCATCTGCAGATTGTTGATGGATCTTCTAACAATTCTGATGCCACAGTTCTCCTTATAGAGCCCAGCCTCCTGGATAATCTGTTCTGCATATAGGTTGAAAAGGTATGGAGAAAAGACACATCCCTGGCATACACTCTTCCCAATTTTGAACCATGAAGTATTTCCTTGCTCTGCTCTGACAATTGCCTCCTGTTCCAAGTACAGGTTTTGCATTAAATGATCAAGTGATCATATGACGTTTCCTAAAATGACTGAACATTGACCAATTATTTTTCATGATATAACTGTATCTCTTCCATGCTTATTAAATTGTTCAATATTTTCCCTATCAAATTTTTAAATATTCCAACTGAAAGCTTCAATTATTCTTCATTTCTTTCAGCTTAGACATACTATGCCTTGTTTCTAATTTTCCATGTGCGAGTATTTGTGCATTTCATATATTTTTCTTTTTTAACACCTTTTGAAATCTGTTCAATTATTTTAACTCTCCTTTTTCCCATTTACTTGGGTTATTGTATGTTCCAGAGTAAGTTTATGAGTTTCTTCTGACATCCATGTTGATTTTTTCTTGCTTTTCTGTCTTTTTATGACCTTTTGTTTTCTTATTATAGGATATCCTTATTTTCATTCCATGATTTGTCTGATATTTTGTCGTTAATATTCAAGATATCACACTGATACTTAGAAGTGATGGTCTCTAAATTCAGGTGGGATATATTCAGGTTGTACTTGGTTTTTGTGCATTTATTTTAATTTTTCAGTTTCAGCTTGAACTTAAAAATGTGTAGTTGAGCATATTTTTGTCATTTAGCTTCTGCCTTATTCATATTCTGATACTGACCTACCATTTGTTTCCACAAATTTAGTTGATTTGATGGCTGTGTGTTCTATCTGATGAAGTCCATCATATCAATTTTATTTGTTGTTTTTATGTGCCGTTGAGTCGCCTGCTACTCAAAACAACCTTGTGCATAATAGATCTGTACTCTGCCCTATCCTAAGGCAATCTCATGCCTTTGACACACCTGCCCCTATTACCACAGTAATGTGCCAATCCATCACATTTGGGGTCTTCTTTTCATGAGTTGTTCCTCCACCCTTCCAAGCATGATTTACTAAACATGCCCAAAGCATGTGACACGGAGCCTCAAAGTTCTTGTCTCCAGGGCTTACCTTGCTTTCACCTTCTCCGCGGCAGATCTCTTTGTACAGGGTATATTTAATACTCTTCTCAAAAGCATGAATTCTTCTTCTATCATCTTTGATCATTGTCCAGCTCTCTGAAACATAGCAAGTAATTGTGAATGGAAAAGATTCATATTTGCTCCCATTCCAAAAAAGAGTGATTGTGTTAAACCTTATCTTATATAGAATACAATCTTATTTTAACATATTACTGTAAGGTTTGCTAAATTAACTTACAAGATTGAATCATTAAGATATTGATTCATTTGTATTTTCCACATTTACTAATGTGTATCTACAAATTATGACACCTTTCTTTCTTTCCAATCTTCATTTATTTCCATTATAATAGTTAATTGAAGTGGTAATAATAGCTATTTGTTTCTCTGTATAAATTATATAAATGTGACTATAGATTTTTTTCAGGTAACATAAAATTAAAATATTCCGTATCATGCTTAGTTTACAAACAGCTCGATGCTGAGATTGATCACACATTTCTCTCTTTTTTTTAATATTCCACCAATGTGGTGAATTGCACTGACTTTTAAGTTATAAAAAAATTTTCTGCCTAATTTATGGTTTTGAGATTAATATCTGAATCATTACTGTGTCTGAATAGGTAGCAAATTCATTAATATTTTTGTTTTCATAATTTATTGTTAATTTCTCTTTTTGATAAGATTCTTATAAGCAATATTAACTGTTTTCATCTGACCCCATAAAATAAGCTGGGACATGCTCTCTCTCTTATCTGCTTTGTAGAGAAGTTAAGTAAGATTGGTGTTGTTACTTCTTTAAATGGATGAGAAAAATAGACAATATACTGTGTGGATCTATAGTGTTCTTTTGGGAAGGTATTTTATTATGGCTCAAATCTTGGTACCAGCAACCAAGAAATAAAAAGACAGATTTCATTGGGAGAGTTTGTTGTCAGAGACCTCTCCAACGTATTGAAAAGTGACGGTACCAGTCTGGGGACTAAGGTACACCTGATCTAGGCCATGATCTTTGCAATTACTTGCTATTCTTTGGCAAGCTGGACAATGACTAGGGCATCATGATAGAAGGAAAATTGATGCCTTTGAGCTGTGAGGTGCTGGAGAAGAGTGTTGAATATATCATGGACTGCTAGGAGAACAAACAAGTTCATCTTAGATAGGATAAGACCAATCTGCTCCTTGGAGGCAAGGATGATATACTTGGGACAAGTTGCAAGGCAGGACTAGTCCTTGAAGAGGGGCATCATGCTTGCGAGGTTGGAGGGACAGCACAAGACAGGAAGACCTTGATGAGATGATTGATTCAGTGACAGGGCTAACGGAGGTAGGTGTGTCAGAGACAAATAAGATTGGCACAGGATAGAGCAGGGTTTAGGGCTGCTGTACATAGAGTCACTATGAGTTGCAGGCGATTCAATGGCCCATAATGTATGAGTTTTATGACTATTATGTGGTACATTTTTTTGAAATATATCCTTTAATCAGTGTTTTCAAATTTATTAACACAATACCCTCATTATTATCAATTCCCAGTTAACATCTCTATAGACAGAGTAGAACTGTCCCATAGAGTTTTCAAAGCTACCTTCTCAAAGTAGAATCTACTTTAATGATGTTTTTAGAGTAAAGCTTTCACCCAATGTTGTGCCATTGAGTGGCCTGTGACTCATAGTGACCATATGCACAATAGTCCTGAAGCCTGTCCTTTCCGTTAATAATCCTACTGTCTCTGACACAACTACACTTATTACCCCAGTTACTGTGTCAGTCTGTCTCCTCTAGGATCTTCCTCTATTATGTTGTCCCTTTACACTTTCTAGCACGATTTTCTTCTCCAAAGACCGGTCTTTCCTGACTACATGCCCAAAGTATGTGAGACAGAGTCTCAAAAATCCTTACCTTCAAGAAACAGCTTGGTTTGACTCTCTCTCTATGACTTACTTATTTGTTTTCTTGTTCAATAGTCTTCTTCAGCACCACAACTCAAAGGCATCAATTTTTTCTTCTGTCTTCCTTGGTTATTGTCCAGCTCTCTGGTACATAGCAAGCAAGTACAAAGAGAGGCTGCTAGTGGATTTAAACATCCAGAGAGGTATGGGCAATGAGTTAGTGGGAAGGTTCTAATGGACTTTTATATTAGAAAGAAGGAGAATATCTTTAAGATTGAATATGATTTGAAACAGCTTTCTTATATTCTTTATACATCATACAAGTTCTACTTCAGAATCCCCAAATTTTTCACTTTAACAACTCATTTTTACACTTATCGGAATTGATATAATGAGGAGTTATTTATTTATTTTATAAACTATAGGTACAAGCCTACTGGCAAGAAGTTGAGCTGCCATCCTGAAGCAATGCAGTTTAAGGCCACTAGCAGCCCCATGGGGGATGGATGGGCAATGTCCTCCCATTCAATTAACTATCTCTGAAAACTAGCTGGAGAGTCAGTTATGAGTAAGTTCCTACTCAACAATATACAACAACAACAACGAGATTGGTATAAGAGTATATATTCAACAAAGCTAATTAAATTCTACTTCAAGACCTTATGAAAGTGGCATTTTGTATTCTCTTTGCAATTATATTTTAAATTCTGGCCAAGGGTTGAGTAGGTGTCTGTCCCATAAAATTTTCAACAATTAAGATGGTCTTAATTTTTCTTCTTCTCCTCCTGCTGCTTTAATTAACTTAGCATAATTTTTAAACCACATGTTGAATATGAATAAATAACAACATGAAAATCTAACTTCTCATCTACTGATGACCTCTTCTTTCTCACTGTTTTACTCTCTCTCTATCTCATTTGTTAAGTCTTTTGAGATGGTGGTACTGTTTGCTACAGAAAACAGCAATACTATATTGCATATTTTGGTCTAAAAATTCTGTTATTTTGATATTTAAAAAAACCTGTTCAACCAGTATAATGTCAATTATTTTCATGTCATTATAGATATGCGACAAGAAAAATACCTACTAGCAACTCCAAAAATAGTTTGTACCTTTGAAACTCATGGCTATTTGGATTTAATGATGGAGGGAACAATTATTCTCTCTCTTCTGATTTTCCATAATTTTATTAAATCATCTATGAGAAAGCTGGTAGTTGGCATACCATAGTTAAGAACAGGACCACTCTACTTTATGTTCCTCATGAGGCAGCAGTTGGCCAAATTTGAGTCATAATGCTTTCATTCTTCTCAGTTATAGTTGCAGAAGAAGTCATCAGATTCTTGGAAAGAAGCTACGAGGCAGACTGATGGTCTGGCTTTGCATAGGTAGAAATAATTACTAGGAGTCCAGTTGACAAGCCATGTCTGTGCTGTCAGTGAGTTCGGTGAACTGATTAAGGTACCAGTTCCAGATCTTGTGCAGCACATCTGAACTGAGCTTCCACAGTAGAGTAATAACCTCACCTGCAGCTATGACAGTCTTGTCCATCAGTCCTTACCAGCGCAACAGCCACAGCTCAGCAAAACTTTGCCACAAAGTCTAGCTCCGTCACTTCTAGTTACCTGACAAATTCATTAGCCATCAGCCTAACCTCAAAACCATTGATCCCAAAGATGTAGCTGGTGTTCAGAGATACAAGGTTTCCCCCAGAGACACTAATCTGCTCCAGACCATGCAGTACTGGCTATAATTTTCCTGGCACTGCCTTAGCTATTACAGCCTCTAGAAAATGTACACGCTGGAGACCTGACCAACTTGCAAACCAGTGCAGAGTACACTTCATCTCCTGGGATGTGATATAAGATGCTGGGGGAGGGAAAAGTTAATAATATCATCAAACACTGAGGGTAAGGGAGAAAGGAAGGGCAGTGGCATTGATGATGATGACTCCAGAGGCATTTGGCACTGGGTCAATACCGAAGCGCAGTGACCCTCCTTCAGGTTTCCAAGTCTGGATATTTTTATGAGAGGACACTGGCCATCTTTATCATTCTGAGTCAACAGTAGATTCCAACTGCTAACCTCTCAGTGAGCAGTTCAGCACATGCACTGCACCACCAGGAAGCCTTTTATTTCCTCCTCTGTCCTTTGAAAAGTTACTGAGGCTGTCACAAAAGTGCTTATGTGGCAACTACAATATTGCTTTAATAAATTTTGTATTTAAACCTTGTTGATATTTGAATAAAAATATTTTTGTTGCACTTTAAAGTGTCTTTTGTTGCCAAAAGTGTTAATAGGAAAATTGTGAGAATTAGTTATTTTTTTATTTGCAAGGAATTATCCCTAGCAATGTAATGTTTAAAGTATTGGGCCACATAAATGACTGCAATCTACCAGTTTATCTGTTGAAGAAAGAATACGGTTATTGACTTCTATAAAAAATATATACTTAGGAACTCTTTAGCACTAATGTGCTTTGTAATACAGAGTATCTATGAAATGGATTCAATTCATCAGCAGTGGCTTTGATTTAGGTTTAGTTTTGATGGGACAATTTTATATTTGAAGCTGAAGGTATAGTTTATAATCAAGGCTTAATTAAGTTAGGATGATATTTCTATAGTTGGGTGCTATCAAGTTGATTCTGACTCATTGAGACCATGTGAATGACAGATCTGAACCCTGTCCTCATCATCTCTGATATACTGGAGCTTATTGCTGCAGTCACTATGTCAACCTATGCCAATCACATCGAGTGTCTTCTTCTCTTTCACTTACCTTTCACATTTCCATGTGTGATGTTTCTTTCCAGGGAATATCTCCTTTTAACAACATACCTAAAATCTGTGTGAGATAAGGCTTCACCATCTTTGCTTCAGGCTGCACTTTTCTTCAAGACAAAGCTATTTGTATTTTGACTGTCCAGATATTCAGTACTCTAAAACTACAGTTCAAAGACACCAGTTCTTCTTCTGTCATCCTTAGTCTATGTCCAGCTTTCAGGTGCATAGAAAGTGATTGAAAAGACTGAGGCTTAAGTTAGGTTTGTCTTAATATTTAAACTGACAGCATTGATCCTTAGTAATATACTTTCCCAACGCAAGAGGTCTCCTAATCTCCTGCATGCTGACATGAAGAGTGTTGATTGTGGATCCAAATAAAATGAAATCTTTTGACAATTTCAATCTTTTCTTCACCGTTTATGATGTTGCCTGTTTGTGGGATTTTTGCTTTCTTGATGTTGAGGTGTAATCCACATTGAACGCTGTAGTCTTTGAATATACTGATATTTTTGTGAACTTATAAAGGGAAGAAAAATGAAGTTTTGTTTTGACTAACAACACTTGCAATGTATTCTGAAATTTAATATTTGAGATGTTCACGATTATTTTTTCCACTATGACATAGTGAAGTATTTTGCTCTTATAACTTTTTGATAGTGAAGGATACTGCTATTTGAAAAATGTATCAGAAGTCACATTCAAAAAATAATTTGATTCAGTTGATTTTGTCTAAAGAATAAAAGCTTTTCACTTTCCTACTTCTGACAGTTAACAGAACATTAAAGATATAATTTATGCCCCATTATATTAATTTAGGCTTCTTATTGTTGTTAAGTGCCATCGAGTCGCAGGCAACTCGTAACGTACCTATGAATGAAAGTCCTGGACACCTCCTGTATAACTTTTGTCCTTTCTCCAGGTTCATACGGTTTCCTGAGGCAAGCTATTATGGAAGTGGATGCCAGTCCTGCTTCCAAGCTTGTTTTAATCAGGGAGCTCCACCGAACACTGTCCACCATGGGTAACCATTCTCGCATTTGACTCATCAGTGTCACAGTGTTCAGTGTCACAGCAACCACAAGTTACCTCTGCATAGCAAGTGGACATACCAGGGTTACACGACCTAGAAGAATGTTTCACCAAAAACAAATAAAGGCAGACCTGAGGGCTGTGGAGTAGAGTCTCCCACCTTTGGCTTGGGAGTTGAATTGGGAGCTGAATTGCAATTTAGGCTTAGAGTGTGATTATAAAAAAAAATGAATATAGGAGAAGCATCTTTTACCATTAGAGGTGGATAAAAAGAGGAAGTAGAGAAGAAAGAGGAAAAGTAAAAGAGAAGGGAAAAGAAAACAGAGAAGGAAGGAGAATGGAGATGCAGAGATGGAGGACTCAGTAGAGTTTCAAGCTTTCATTGGTCAAAGAAAATATTTGTAAAATGATAATAAAAGGTAGAATCCATTAAACCTGTTTGATTTGTAGTCTGCATAGTTTTTTTGTGAAGTTTAAATTTATAATTACTTAAAAGAAGCATTTTGTTTCAACTATTCCTTATAGTAGATCCTGCCCACGTTTTTAACATATATGTCTAGCCTAAAGATCTCTTTTTTGAAGTAGTTGGACCTATAGACAACATCATGATGGATGGAGAACAGACTGAAACTTTCAACAACTTCGTATTAGGTGGATCCACAGTTAACATCCTTGGTACCAGCAGTCAGGAAATTAGGAGACATATTGAATTGGGAAGTCTAAAATTAGACCTCTCCAAGTTATTGAGAGGTAATGATATCAGTTTGAGGACTAAGGTGAATCTAATTCAGGCCATATTCTTTCTGATCACTTGCTATACATCTGAGAGCTTCACAATAAATAAGGATGACAGAAGAAGAATTGATGTCTTTGAGCTGTGGTGTTAGAGAAGAGTACTGAACATCCCATGGATGGTCAAAAGAAAAAAAACAAGGATGTCTTGGAGAGGGTGCAGCCAGAGTGCTCTCTGGAGGCAAGGAAGTTGCGAGGAGGGGCTATTCCTTGGAGAGGGTCATGATTTTAACAAAGGTAGAGGATTGATGAAGGAGAGGAAGATCCTTACCAGGTGTTTTGGGACGGTAACTTCCACAATCGGCTTTAGTGTCAGAAAGTGTGAGGATGGCACAGGATGTGACAAGATTCAGATCTGTTGGTCATAGGGTCTCTATGGGTTGTACTCAATGGCAGCTATCAACAAGCTTCAAGATTGTATCAGTTTTTACACTTTGATCACAATATTATTCTTTATCATCCAGTTGGATTATGACCACTCAGTTGCTTCAAAAACCAAATAGTGTGAATAATAACCAATGGTGGGAATAAGGTAGTACACACACCCACCCACCCACACACCCACCGACCCACCCATCCACACACACACCGACCCACGCACTCACCCCCTGTATAACCAGCTCAAATTTAAAAAAATGTTAGCATCGTATCGTCAACTTCTCTCTGCCACAATACTTCTATAACTTTTATCATGACTTTAAAACAAATTACTTTCTGGTCTTTTTAGCTTTCACAGCAAGTATGCATCCTTAAACTAAAGTTTAATTTTACTGGTTTAAAAAATAATCAGAAAATTCTGTATGTTTCTTTGACTTTTTTCTTTACCAGTCAGTAAATAAAAAAAGGCTTGTGAGTCTTTTGCCAGATGTATGAATTTTGAATATTCTGCTAAGTGTGTGATTTTTCCATTTCATTTTCAGCCTTGTCTTTCAAACAAATATATATGCTTGTAACTTTTACCCTATAATAATAGTGAAACAAATTAATTCTTTTGTGAGTTGTTTTAATTAAAAAATTTAATTACTCTAGTATTTCATTTTATGAATATATCATAATTTGTTTAGTAATTCCATCTTTCATCAACATTTGTGTTATTTCTCTTTCAGATCTATTAAAACATTTATCAACATTCTTATACATGTTTCCTTATATACATCTGCCTGCATTTCTGATTATACATACATATATACATGCACATGTGCATACACACATCTATACACATACACACACTCTTTTATATAGCAGGTATTTCTTTAGCTTATTTGAAGTTGTTAAACAAATTTCTAATGTGACTGTGATCAATTTATAATCATACTGACAATTTATGAGAGCCCAATTATTCTGTGTCACAGGCCAGCAGACTTTTTTAGATAGTGGTTAGATAGAAAATATTTCAAAATATTTGAGAAAAAGTTTCAGTTGCAACTACTTAACTGAGCACTTCTAGTTAGAAAATTGTCACCAACAGTGGATGTGGCTGTATTTCAGTTAATGTTCTTGTTTTTATAAATATATATTGGTTTTGAACTTAAGAATAAAATAATGCAATATGGTTTTTATATGTGACTTCTTTTACTCAACCGAATACTTGTAGATTTATTCCTGTTTTATGCCACTGTTTTTTCTTTTCTATTTAATCAGTATGTTTTCTGTTAAACATGATTCTGTTGATTGATATGGTTGTTTCTAGGTTTTGGCTGTTATGAAACACTTTGCTACAAAAATTTCTATAAAAGTATCTAAAACAACTTTTTTCCATTTCACTTGAGGAAATGAAAAAAAGAAATGAATATATATATATATATATGATATTTTATTTAGAAGATGCCAAAACTTTTCCAAAGTGCGGCATCATTTCAAATTTGCAACAGTATCTGAGATATAATTTCCTTCTAACCTTTTTTAATATAGGATTTTCAACCATGAGAATTAGTGTCTGTGTGTGTGTGAGAGAGAGAGAGAGAGAGAGAGAGAGAGGAAGTGTCACTGTTGTTTTAATCTGCATTCTACAAAGGCTAATGATGTTGAAGAAAGCTCTGGTGACAGTAGTAGGTGAGAAGCTACACTACGTGGTTTGACAATATTAGATCCTCCACAGGAGAAATATGAGCAATCTACTATCATTGGATTTACATCCTTTGAAAAACCACAGGAAGGCCGTCTACAAGTCAGTTCTGACTCAATGACAATGTGGTGTTTTTATTTATGTATGTTTGTATGTATTTAGTTTCATTTACATTATATTTTATTCATGCACATTATAGGTTGCCCCATTTTCAATCATCTTACCAATAACTTCCCTCGTGAAAGTGTGTAAGTCAGTTACATCATGCCTCACCCTTTTTTAAAAGCTAATTTCTGATTTGCCCATCCGTATCAAACCAGTACTAGGAGTAAATAAGCCTGGTCTTTTTGCTGCGGAGTTATCTGGTTAAGTTGGTGACTTTGAGAGTCTGTATCCACAGTTCAGAGCAAGCCATCATGTTGTAGCAATCAACCCTAGCTAATTGTATGGAACATCCTCTCTTCATGGGATTGGGTTCTGGTCAACTAATCCCTCGCCTTCTGGGTCCAGGCTCATATGGGCATCAGCTGGAAGCTCAGGAGACTACACTTTTCCTTGTGATCCAGGCCTGCTGGTCTTCTCATTCAACCCTTGTCCTCACATGGAGTCCAGTCAACAAGTCAGAGGGCCTCATGATACTCAGTTACTTATGCCAACAAAGCTTCCCAGCTGATCCACACATCTGAGCTTGCTGCGTGGGCAGAACTGAAGAAAAATGTCTGGTTTTAGTCTGTTTCTCAATTGTTGAATTCCTTCTACTTCCACTGCTATTAATCTTAGTGGGCCTTTATGGTCTCCAAGTTTACCTGGCATCCAAAGCCAAACAATTTGTCCCAGGTAGAAAGAATCAGTCTTTTCCTTTTTTTTTTTTTTATTCTCTCCTTGCCTGTTATCTCTTCTTTCAAATTGAAATCTCTTCAATAATAGTTCCAATGTAGGTCCACTAATTCATTAAAATGTAAATCTTCTCAAAGTACTAGGTAGAACTCACTCTTACCTTTGACCAAGACCTAAGAGCCTCTATCGAGTTCCACTTTGGACAATCTTGTCTCCTGGGCAAATCTTCCCTTATATGTCAGTCTAGAGAGTAAGGTGCAACTAATCCTGGCCATGATTTTCACAATTACTTTCTGTGCATCAGAGAGCTAGGCAATGACTAAAGATGACAGAAGAAAAAAATGATCCTAATGAGTTGTAATGCTGGAAAAAAGCCTTGAACAAACCATGGACCACCAAGAAAACAAACAGTTCTGTCTTGGAGTAAGTAAAACCAAGTTTCTCCACGGAGGCTAGGATTTTGAAGGTCTGTCTCACATATTTTGGGCATGTGGCCAAGAAGGACTGATCGTGGAGAAGGATATCATGCTCGGAATCATGGAGGCACAGAACATGAGAGGAAGACCCCGGATGGGATGGGCTGATACAATAACTAGGGCAATGGGGGTTGGTGGGTGTGTTGGGATTAGTGAGACTGGCTCAGGACAGGACAGGCCTCAGAGCTGTTGTACATAGGGTTGCTATGAGTCCCAGGTGACTCAGTGGCACAGAAGAATAAACAACATGCTTATGCACAGGCATCTCTGGTGGCCTACCAGCAAGAAGCTGTGCTGCAATCCCAAAAGTATGCTGTTTGAATCTACCAGCTGCTCTATGGGAGAAGGATGGACAATCTCCTCCTACGTGTTAAATGCCTCTGAAAACCTGCCGTAGGCTCAACTGTGTATTGGTTCTGACTCAGTGGCACACAACAACACAACAATGCTTATGTACTGCACTTTATCCATGCACATCGTGCCCCACACATTCTCTTGTACACCCTGCCTTCACCCTGCCCCCTTACACCCTTTCAACCTCTGCTGACTCTGTCTCCCACCCCCCACTAACCTCCACCATCACAGTAATTACCCATCTTTCCTGCATCTCCTCCCGTCCCTTTCTATCCCTCTTATTTATTTTAAATTTTCATGGGGTAGCTCATTGACCTTATTTTTCATTCATGTACATCATGTTCCACACAATCTCTCATTTATATTGTGTTTCATACATTCATCCATATACACTGTATTATGTATAACCAACCACCATTGACCTCTATCTACTATCACACTGTCCCCTCAAGTCCCTGTTGACCTCTTCTCATTCATTTAACTCCTCCCCCCAATCTGCCCACCAAACTCTGCTATCCTAGTGGTCTCCAAACCTCCCCTCTTTCCATCATCTTACCCCATTCCACTTTTCAACATTTGTACATATATTACTAGTTATCCTTTGGTTATTACAACAGCTGAATTCAGTATTTGTCCTTCTGTGACTTAATTCACTCAACATAATGCTTTCTAGTCTCTTTGTGTTGCATGTTGCTGTTGTTATGTGCCATTGAGTCGCTTGTGACTCATAGAGACGCTGTATACAAGAGTCCTAAACCCTGCTCTATTCTGTGCCAACATCACTGTCTCCGATATACCTATTCCCATTACCCCAATAATTGAATTGATCCATCTCATCGAGGGTTTTCCTCTATAGCACTGTCCTTCCACTCTCCTAAACATGACGTTCTTCTCCATGGTCCCTCCTAGCAACATGCCCCAAATATGTCAGATGAAGCTTCAGAATCCTTGCCTGCAAGGAGAAAGGCTGGTTTCACCCTCTCCAGGGCAAACTTGTTCGTTCTCCTAACAGTTCATGGTATATTCAACACTCTTCTCTAGCACCATAGCTCAAAAACATCAATTCTCTTTCTATCCTCCATAGTCATTGTCCAGCTCTCTGATATAGCATACAATTGTAAAGACTATGATCAGGATCAGGCACACCTTAGTCTCCAGCCTGATGTCATTGCTCTTCAGTACTCTGGAGAGTCCCTGACAGCTGATTTTCTAAATGCAATTCATCTCTTGATTTCCTTGCTGCAGGTACCAAAAGTGTTGACTGTGGAATTAAGCCAACTAAAACTGTTTACAATCTAAATCTCTTCACCATTCATCATGATGCTGCCAATTGGCCCAGTAGTGAGAATCTTTGTTTTCTTGATGTTGAGCTTCAATCAATATTGAAGGTTTCAGTCCTTGACCTTCTGCAGCACGTTTTTCCAATTCCGTTATTCCTTAGTGCTGCATAGTACTCCATTGTGTGAATGTACCACAAATTATCAGTCCATTCATTTGTTGAGGGACATATGGGCTGCTTCCATCTTCTTGCTATTGTGAATAGTAGTATTATGAATATAGGTATACAAATCTCCATTCATGTCTCAGTTTTAAATTCCTTGGGGTTTATTACTGGGAGTGCAATAGCTGGGTCATATGGAATATCTACATCCAGCTTTTTAAGGGTAGAAAATTGCCTTCCAGAATGGTTGTACCATTTTACAATCCCACCAGTAGTACGTGAGAGTTCCAAACTCTCCACATCCTCTTTTTTGTTTGTTGTCTTATTAAATTTTTCCACTGCTAAATAAAACAGGCTTGGAAACAGGAGTGGCCTTGCCTCTGTAAACTCAATGAACTTGGAAAAAAGATGAAAGTTTTGCATTCAAGACTTTGTTTATAAGGTCACTATAAGTCTTCTACAACTCTAAGACACTTAACAAGTTAACAAAAACACAACTTGAGTGAGCTTTTTAACTTCTGATTTCTTCCCTTTGCCTTTGCCTCTTGGTGTTCTAGTGCAATAATTAGAGTCCCTTCTGACATCTATCTCAGTCTTTTCTTCTACCTCTGTCTTTGTAATGACTTTTTTTACATTCTTTATAGATACTATTCTTGATATCCTACCACAACTCTCATTCTTTGGGCATGTTGCCCAGAAGCAACAGTCCTTGGAGAAAGACATCATATACGGAAGGTTGGAGGAACAGCGCAAAAGAGGAAGACCCCAATGAGATGGATTGACACAGCAACTGAGGTAATGAAGATAGGTGTGTCAGAGGGAATGAGATTGACTCAGAATAGAACAGCGTTCAGACCTAGTGTGTCTAGGGTCACTATGAGGCAGAGTTAACCCAATGGCACAAAACAACAACAACTGTATGTATTCATATTTAAAGTCTGCTTCTCAAACACTGGATATAATTGTTAATTCTAGTTATCATAAATAGATGCTTTGCAATTTAACTAACAATTATATTTAAGTAATTATATCTTTTTAACAATTATCAAGCTTGCTTTTACATTTTATTTTCTTAATCAGGTAGTCCAGAACAGTTTGTTTGAAATCATGTAAATATTAACATAAGAAAAAGTTAGCCAAATAGTCACCTATTTGATATCTTCCTGATATTATTTCCTTTCAAATTTAAAATTTTTCTTTAGTGTTTCTTATAGTTATGATTTCGGTGCAATCAATACATTCTGTCAGCTTTTGTTAATTGAAAATATCTTTATTTCAATTTCCTTTAGTTTGGGTGTTTGGGCTTTTTTAGCAAATGTCATTTTAGAGAAAATATTTATTCATTTTTGAAAGCTTTTTATTGGAAATAGAATTTTAGATTGACATTTTTTCTTTTCAAGACTTTGATAATGTCTTTGGCCATCAGTATTTCTAATGGAAAGTGTCAATCATTTGTATGTTGTTTCCCTGTTATATAATGTGTCATTTTTCTCTAGCTCTACTTCTCTAGGTGGACAATGGTTTATTTTCATTTTACCTTTTTTCTAAGGTGCAGGTCTGTGTACCCTAGCTTAAAATGGAGAGTGATTTTACAAGTTTCTACTCTTAAACCCAACAAAGGGAATTCTGATAGTGTAGTCTATAGGGAGGTGCCCTGCTAACGTCTTCCATTTACATCCACCAGCAGGTCCATGGGAGAAAGATGAACAATCTCCTCCTGTGTGATTTACAGCCTAGCAAAAAAACCTGTGCAGTGTCAGCCATGAATTAGTTCAAATTCTATGGCAATGAGTTAATTATTAAGATATTTGTCTGATGTTAGATGGATCTTGGCTGAAAGCAGAAAACGCCAGAAGAATGTCTATTTGTGTTTCATTGATGATGCAAAGGCATTTGACTGTGTGGATCATAACAAACTGTGTCTGACTCTGAGAAGAATGGGAATCCCAGAACATTTAATCGTGCTAATGCGAAACCTATACTTGGACCAAGAGGCAGTCGTCAGAACAGAGCAGGGCAACACCACATGATTCAAAATTGAGAAGGGTGTATGCCAGGGATGTGTCCTATCTTCATACCTTTTCAACCTGTATGCAGAGTAGATTATCCAAGAGGCTGGGCTCTGTGAGGAGAAGCGTGGCATTAGGATTGGTGGAAGATCTATCAACAATCTGCGTTATGAAGATGACACAACCCTGCTCGCTGAAACTGAATAGGACCTCATGCACTTACTGCAGAGGGTCAAGGACTGCATCCTTCAGTATGGACTGAGGCTCAATGTCAAGAAGACAAAGATTCTCACCACTGGACCAATCGGTAGCATCAGGATGGATGGTGAAGAGATTGAGATTGTTTACAGCTTCAGTTTGCTTGGCTCCATATTCAACACTCTTGGCACAAGCAGCCAGGTAATAAAAAACATATTGCGATGGGAAAGTCTGCTGTTAGGGACCTCTCCAAAGTACTCAAAGTACTCTCTGGAGACTAAGGTGTGCCTGATACAGGCCATGGTCTTTGCAATCACTTGTTATGCATCAGAGAGTTGGACAATGACTAGGGAGGATAGAAGGAGAATTGACGCCTTTGAGCTGTGGTGCTGGAGAAGAGTATTGAATGTTCCACGGACTGCCAAGAAAACAAACAGATCCATCCTAGAGAAGGTTAAACCAGGCTACTCCTTGGAGGCAAGGATTCTGGGGCTTTGTCTGACATACTTTGGACATGTTGTAAGGAGAGACAGGTCCTTAGAGAGGGACATCATGCTTGGTAGGGTAGAGGGACAGTGCAGGAGGGGAAGACCCTCTATGAGGTGGATTGATTCAGTGACTGGGGTAATCAGGATGGGTGTGTCAGAGGAAATGCGGTTGGCACAGGATAGAGCAGGGTTTAGGGCTGTTGTACATAGGGTCGCTATGAGTTGCAAATGACTCGACGGCACATAACAACAACAATTTGTCTTTCTACTACTGAGTCTGTCTTAACAACTATTATGATTCTTGATTACTGTTTCCATAGAAATACTCTAAGAACATAATAATTTAAAAAGACAACAAAAACCCAAACCAAATTTACTGTTATCAGACCCATAGTGTCTCTATAGGACAGAGTAGAAAGACCCTATAGAGTTTCTGAAGCTGTAGACACTTATAGAAGGAGATTCGTCAACTTTCTTCCTCAGAACTATTTGCGGGTTTTAATTACCAACCTTTTGGTTAGCAAGTGAACTCTTTAACCAGTGCACCACCCCAGGAAAATGTAACCTAGAAAGGTACTCTCACCTCGCATTTTAAAAAATTTATCCTGTAAAGAAAGTGTTGTTCTACCTGCGGGGGTCACTCATTGCCCTTAAACTTTAAGTCATAATATTTGCTGCATCTCCTTAATATTGGTTCCAAATATTCCCTTGAACACTTGGGAAAGGAATTCATGCACTTTCAATAACATTTCTAGCCTTGTTTGGTATCACACATGCACAAAACAGCATCTTTATATTGAAATATCCTCTTAAAAAGGGGAACAAACACTTAAAATTCCAAAACATACTGAGTATTGGTTTTAAAAGTATTATATTCACAAATACATTTTATATACTATAAAAGTGAAACAGATGCTACCCTAGATGTGTTCACCAGGTTATGCCAAGAAATCTGGAAGACAATTACTTGGACAACTGACTCGAAGAGATCCATGTTTGTTACTATTCCAAATAAAAGTGACCTGACAGAGTGTGGAAATTATAGAACAGTATCACCAATATCTCACACTAGCAAAATCCTGCTGAAGATTATCCAGAAACAACTGGAACAGTACATTGATGGAGAACTACCAGATATACAAACTGGGTTTAGAAGAGGTCATGACATTAGAGACATTATTGCCAATGTCAGATTGATTTTGGCAGGAAGGAAAGAATAGCAGAAGAATGTATATCTGTGTTTCATTGACTATGAAAGAAAGGCATTTACTGTGTGGATCACAACAAATTTTGGCCAACCTTGAGGAAAATGGGAATCCCAGAATACTTAATTGTGCTTATTTGCAACTTATACTTGAACCAGGAAGCAGTCCTCAGAACAAAGCAAAGAAACACTGTTGTTGTTAACTGTGGTCGAGTCGCAGGTGACTCATAGCAACCCTATGAAGGAGAGTCCTCAATGCTTGGGTGTCTTTCATCCTCTCTCCATGTTCATAGTGTTTCCGCAGGAAAGCTATTATGGAGGTGGATACCACTCCTCCTTATAAGCTTGTTTTAATCGGAGAGCTCCACTTCACTCTCTGTCCACTTTGGGTAACCAGCCATTAATGCATTTGACACACATCAGTGCCACAGTGCTCAGCCTCAGGGCAAAATCAGGAAAGGAGGGCATCAGGGATGCATTCTGTCTCCATACTTTTTCGATCTACATGCAGAACAGATCATTTGGGAAACAGGGCTTTATGAGGAAGAATGTGGCATCGGGATTGGAGGAAGACTTATCAACAACCTACATTATGCAGATGACATAATCTTGCTTGCTGAAACTGAAGAACACATGAAGCACTTGCTGCAAAAAGTCAAGGACTGTAGTCTTCAATATGGATTGAAACACAACATCAAAAAGACAAATATTCTCACCACTGGGTGGACTGGAAGCACCATGATATGGAGACGAGATTGAGGTTGTTAACAGTTACAACTTGCTCGGCTCCACAATCAACACTCTCAGCACCAGCAGTCAGGAAATCAAAAGATGAATTGCACTGGGAAAAATCTGCTGTTAGGGACCTCTGCAGAGCACTGAGAAGCAACAATGTCAGTCCAGAGACTAAGGTGTGCCTAACCCAGGCTATGGACTTTACAATTACTTGCAACACATCAGGGAACTGCTGTGTTGACTAATGATTAAGGATAACATAAGAAGAACCAGTGCATTTGAATTGTGGTGCTAGAGAAGATTCTTGAACATACCATGAACAGCCAAAAAAAAAAAAAAAGTTGTGTCTTGGAGAGGGTGAAACCAAGTTTCTCCTTGGTTGCAAGGATTTTGAAGTTCTGTCTCACATATTTTGTGTGTGTTGCCAGGAAGGAACAATTCTTGGAGAAAGACATCATGCTTGAAAGGGTGGAGGGAAAGCACAGGAAAGGAAGGCACCGGATGAGATGGATTGACAGTAATTGCGGTAATGGGGGTTGGGGTGTTGTATCAGTGAGACTGGCTCAGGAAGGGTCATTATGGGTTGCAGATGACTCTACAGCACATAACAACAACAACAACAGCAGCAGCAGCAGCAGCAGTAAAATGAAGTAAAAATATAGAGTTCCCTATCATTCAGATATGAAATGATTGTGTGAGATGTCTGTTAACTTTTCATTTTTTTTAAAATTTTTCACCATATCACTTAGATATAACATAAAAAATGTTGCATCAAAATAGCATGTCAGTGTAGCCACATCTCTTTTCCTATGATTCCTCCTCTGTGGTTGAGTCATGTAAAAGTATCTGAAAAATCTTGCATTAATTTTCTAGTTGCGTAGTAGTGATGAGTTGTGCTATAAATCCTAAGACAGTTGTTGGAACCTACCAGTTGCTTGGTAGGATAAAAATAGACAATCTCATGCAATTTATAGAATCTGAAAACCTTCAGGGTCGGCTCCTACTTGGTAGCTTATAGCAACACATACAAAATGACATTTTCCAAAATAATTATCTAAAGATTCTAAACATTCTATGGAATCAATATTCTGTGGATCAATCTTTGATAAGTTCTGACTTTTACGTCAGATTTTCATGTCTCCTGCATTGGTAGCCATGTAAGTAAAGAGTTGTGCTGCCAACTCAAAGTGAGGTGATTAAAATCTAGCACCTCTTTGGAGGAAAGCTGAATAATTGCCTCTCATACACTTTATAGCCTCTGAAACCCTGCTGAAAGATCCCCTGTGAGTCTGTTGAACCAAAAACAATGAATTGTTTGAATGTTACAACTTCAACATTTTACCAATCTATCATGATGTTGCTTATTGATCCAGTGGTGAAGATTTTTGTCTTTTTCAGCTGCAATCTGTATTGAAGGCTGTAATCTTTGATTATCTGTAACAAATGTTTCAGGCCATCCCCACTTTCAGCAAGCATAACATAACAAGAGTTATTAATGTTGTGGTTGTGTACCACTGAGTCAGAATCAACTCATACCTGAACCTCCAGTAGATTTTTCAGAGGCATGCAAAGTGATAATCCATCCTTGTCCTGTGGAGTAGCTGGTGGTTTCATGCAAATGCCTTCAGATCTCAGCACAGCTTCTTACCACTAGTGCCTCAGAGCTATATCAATGATTTCACCTTACTAGGATCTACAATAAACATCCTCGATAACTGCAGTCAGGAGATGAGGAGACATATTACATCAGGCATGTCTGCAGTCAGGAACCTCTCTGACTTAATGAGGAGCAATGATGTCAGTTTGAAGACTAAGATGTACTTGATTCAGGCCATGATCTTTCCAATCACTTTCCATGTCTCTGAGAGCTGGACAATTAAAAGGATGGCAAAGAGTTGGTGTATTTGACTGGTATTGAATAAGAAAGCTGAATATTTTATAGACTTCCAAAAAAACATATGGATCTGTCTCAGAGAAAGTGTAGCCAGATGCTCCTTTGAGACAAGCATAACAAAGCTTTTTCTCACACACTTTGGATATATTGCTATGAGAAGCTGACTATTGCGAGGGAAGGAACTCCCTGCTTGGAAAAGTGGAGGGATGGTGGAAGAGAAGAGTCTCAATGAGATGGACTGATAAGGTGAGTGCAGCAATGGGGTCCAGTATGTCAGAGATGATGAGGATGGCACAGGACAGGACAGGTTACAGACCTGTTGGTCATAGAATCATTGTGAGTCATACTCGAAGTGATGTTACCTAATAACACTAACCTTTTGTGCTATACTATTAGATGTAAGCCTCTATATTTCATATACTATTGGATGTAAGTTTATATATTTTTATATACTGCAAACGTTTTGCATTTTAAGAAAATGGTTTTACCAGTTCCAGTAGTCATTCCACCTATAAATTACTTAACGGAAGAATTTTAGGATTTGTTCAGTCTGGCATAACCTCAAAGAGCATATGGAGAGTACTTGTTTAGTGATGTAGGACACCTGGCATAAAATATGGATGGACTGTTGTTTTAATAAATATCCTGTGCACAGCTTCTAGGTAAACTTTTTGTTAACTGATAGACAGTAAGAACATCTGTTACTTTATGACACGGGACAATCTATAGAAAAAACACTGGAGAATTATTTCTTGGCACTTGAGAATTAGGCTTTCATTCATTTTCAGTTCTCTAAATTCTTGGCATGGAGCCTATGTCTGATGATTGTTCCATAAATATAAAATATGAGTGAGTAAGATGTATAGATTATGTATCTACAGAAACATTGTGCCAATTTTTACTTATTTTTATCAAAACTATTCTTATATTTGCCAAAATTTAGACCTTAGTGTTAAATAATTCTGGGATCAATTCCCAGCTCTGGCACTTATTAGCTATAATATTTGTGAGTTACTCAAAATTTTATAACTTCATTTTCCTTTCCTGCCACTAGCTGTTATTGTTATGGACTGTGAAGCTGGAACTGAATCATAGCTGACCCTCCAGCAGGTTTTCAGAGATGGTTAATCACAAGAGGAAGATTGCTCATATTTCCAAAAGGAACCACTGATGACTTGATCCACGTGCCTTTGGGTTGACAGTGCAACTCCTTATCTCTCACTTGAGAATACTAATATTTGGGTCAAAAAGTAAGAGAGAATTAAAACGACAATTATTTTAGTACTGGCCTTTGTACCAGTCTTCATACATTTGTAATATAAATGTATTATCGTTAATGTTGTTAGGTGCCCTCAAGTCAAGTAAGACTAGTACTCTTTTCTAACACGAGAGGCCAAAGGCATCAACTCTTCTATCATTTTTATTCATTGTCCAGCTCCAAGATGCATAGCAAGTTAGCAGATTAACATGGCCCGAATCAGGCAAACTAACATCATTGTTCCTCAGTGCTTTGGAGAGGTCTCTGACTATAGATTTTTCCAATGCAGTGTCTCCTGATCTCCTGACTGCTGGTACAAAAGATGCTGATAGTCCATCTAAGTAAAATAAAATCACTGGTATAGTTCTGGTAGCCTAGTGGTGAGAAGCTGTGCTGCAACCCGAAGGCATACTGTGTGAATCCACCAGCTACTCCACAGGAGAAGGATGGATAATCTCCTCTCATGTCTCTGAAAACCTACTGAAGGGTCAGCTTTGAGTTGGTTCTGACTCTACAGTATCAATGACACTATTAATAATTTGTTATGAAGATGGCACAATCTTGCTTGCTGAAAGGATGGAGAACTTGAAGCACTTGTTGCAGAAGTCTTGTATAGTGTGGATTGCTAATCCATGACACCAAAACAAAATCCTCTCCACTGGACCAATATGCCACATCATGATAGATGGAGAAAAGATTGAAACTGTCAACAACTGCAACTTTGCTGACTCCATGATCAATATACTTGGTATCAGTAGTCATATCAATAGGTGTATTGCATTGGGAAAGTCTGTAGTCAGGGATCACACAATATTATTGAGAAACAATGATGTCAGTTTAAAGACTCAGATGCCTGACTCAGGTCATGTTCTTTTCATGAACTTGCTATGAACCTGAGAGCTGTACAATTAATATAAATGACTGAAGAACATCTGATGCCTTTGATATGTCGTATTGGAAAAGAGTACTGAATATCGTTTGTACTGCCACAATAATAAAAAGATATATCTTGGGGAAGGTGTAGCAAGAGTGCTCCATGGAGGTGAAAATGGTAAGGCTTCATCTCACATATACTCTGGGCGTTTTGCTAGGAGAGGTTATTCCCTGGAGAGGGAATGTCAAACTTGGAAAGGTGGAGGGATGGCAAAGGAGAGGAAGATGCTTGATTAAGTGGATTGACATAATGTGCTTAAATGTGTTATAGATTGTGAAGGTGGCATAGGATAGGACAGGGTTCCAATCTGTTGTTCATAGAGTCACTGTGGGTCATATTTGACTGGATAACACCTAACAATATAATCAGTCAGGGAACTCTAATGGCCTCGTGGTAAGAAGCTGTGCTTCAATCCCAACGGCATATGGTTTGAATCCAGTAGCTGCTCAGAGGAAGAAGGTTGGGAACATACGCTGGTAGGTCATCAATGGGTTAGTTACAACTTGGTAATCAGCAACAACAGCAATAACAATGTATTTAATCTATCCATTTTCTACTCAGAAGTCCATAAGTCTATTGTTACTATTTGGTATTGTCAAGACAAGCCCAAATCAAAATGATTTGACATATAGTGAGGAAACTATGTGGTTGTACTAATAGAGAGATGTGTTGCTACCTCTGGTGCCTCTCTGTTTGTTCAATTTTGTGATTAGTTTCAAGGGAGAAAGATTGACAATCACTTCTCATGTTGTTTACAACCTCTAAAAATCTATTGGAAAGTCAACTGTGATTCAATTGTGATTCCATCTAAAATAATCTTACATACAATAGAATGAAGCGTAGCCCAGGCTGGTGCTAGTTTTTCAGCCAGTGTATTGGTTGAGCCTTTACCGTGGTCACTGTATCAACCTATCTGCCTTATTTTTATTGACATTCTACTTTATGGAGCAAGCTGATAGCGTAAACTTCCTGAAATGAAAATACAATAATGCAGCATTGCTTATTAGAGTATTAAAGTGGTTCTTTATTGCATTAAGAATAATATCCAGGTTTCATGGAATCAGGTAAGATTCCCTCAAAAGCTGTCCTTACTTGTCCTTCTCTCACTGACTCTACTAGTAACCCAGACTCCAATCTAGCCAATTTGCTCTTCTATGTAAGCTCAAGCCCCTTTTCCTATCGGTGCTTACACCAGGTTACATCATCTGTCTGTAATAGTCTTCCTTAAAGACTTCCTCTACTTTATCACTGACCTTTTCCTATTCTAGTTTTATCTTAAATTATTATTATTTTTTTTAATTTGAAAATGCCAGTAGGAAAACTTGAAAGTCCTCCCAACCAGCAAGTGTTTTTTTCTGAAATGCCTCTGGCACTTCGCAATTCCTTCTAGTCTAGCATTATCCGCAAATATACTTTTTTTTCTCTCTCTCTTTTTATCTGTACCTGACAGAACTTCAGTGCACACTTCAATCCTCAGTGTGCTTTCTGTTAGCTAAAAGATGATGAATGATTACTTACTGGATAAGTAAACAACTGTAGATAAGATGAAATTTGTGAAAATCAGGGTATTCTATTGACATTTAAATTCTGTTATTAGTGTTTACTTCTATTGATTTGATAGGTTTCAAGGAAAAAACAAAGGTTCGTTTGAGCTTTGAACTTAGAAACTCTTGTTGTGTTCCTTCAAGTTAGAACTGACATGGGCAGACATTCTCCATCTTTCTCCACTGAACTGCAGGTAGATTTTAGCTGTATGTCTTTGTAATGGCAATACAACTATTAGAAAAGTTTAATAATAACATTACAGAAGGGAAATAACATTAGCCACAAGGTACAGCAATGTGATTAAGGACAAGAAAAACATTTTTTGAGTGAGTATAATTTTGTGATACCTGACGTTATTAACTATGTTAAATTTATGAGACATAATTTTATGTTTTGACTATATTTTGCTCCTAACAATGATGTTAAAAATATTTTCTAAATCTTGGTTAAGTTGTTGTTTTAAGTATCATTGAGTCAGCTATGACTCGTTCATGATGACTCTATGAACTTCATCTCTGACATGCTCAAGTCTGCTGTTACAGTCACTGTGTCAATTCCTCTTGTCGAGTCTTTCTCTGTTTCTCAGACTCTACCTTTCTCAGGCCTGGCCCCTCCTGACAACATGACAAGAAATGGGATATATGTACTGATGTTAAGTTTAATTTCTCAAAAAAAAAACCCACCAAGCAAACCCAAAACCCTATTGGTGCCATTGAGTTGAGACTGGCATATAGTTGACCCTCTCTGGGTTTCCAAACTTTAACTTCTTTCTTTCACAGATCCACTTGTCAATTTAAATTGCAAGAGGAGTATAACCTTTGAGTTAGCAGCACAACTCCCTGCAGACCAGCCCACCAGAGCTCTTTTCGTATTACAGCAATCTGATAGAGTGCATGTTTCAGCCTTTACCCTGAAGGACAATAACTCACAAAAGAAAATTGTTATTTCTCTAAGAAGCACTCAGAAAAGTCTCATTTAATCTTTGCTTAGTTGAATATACCTAAATTGATTATGTAATAAATAATTAAAAGGTTTACTTTAACCGTACTTTTTAATTTTTATTCTTTATTCCTGCTAGCTAATATATGTATTTGAATATTCAAATACATATTTTAACAAATTCAATGATTGATTGATTAATTAATTATCTATTTTTATTTTAAATTGATTTTAATGAAAGTTTACAGAGACTTTGTTCATTCATTGTTGCACTTTTCTCCCTGGCCACCCCTCCTCCCAGCTGGCTTTTCTTTAGGAAAAGTAAAAAAAAAAAAGTAAATAATTCTTTCATGATTATACAATTCTTCCCTCCAAAATTCACTCTACTATGCTGCCTTCATTCTGACCTCCTGTCATAATATTATATCTAATCATATATGTCTTTTAAACAGTTCTCTCCCCCATCTGTTTCAATGCAGTATACATTATTTATCCCATTTTCTCAGTCTCTCCCAACCCCTATGTCAGCCCTCTTTTATAATGGTGACATTATGCAGTATTTGTCTTTTTGTGACTGAGATATTTCACTCAGCATAATATTCTCCATGGTCACCCATTTTGTGTAATGTATCATGAGTTCCTTTTTTTTTCAATACCACATAATATTCCATTGTGTGAATGTACCAGAGCTTCTCTATCTGTTTGTTTGTTGATGGGCACTTGGGTTGTTTCCAACTCTTTGTTATTACGAACAAAGCAGAGATAAACATAGATGTGCATATATCTGTTTGGGTGGAAGTTGAGGATTAATTCTTTTAAGTGATCTTAAGTGATTATAGTTTATCTAATGCTAAATATTATTGTTTTAGGGTTTGTGCCAAGTTAAAAATCAGAGCCATTTGTTGAAATTTAAGTTTTAAACTTAATGCCCCAGGAGATTCCGATATAAAAACCCAAACAAAATAATAATATTTTGCTTGTTTAATAGGAACACAATGGGGGATAGAATGCAGGCAAGAGCATGTAAGTCTTATGTAAGGGAGAAAACAAAACAGTAATTACACTGCCCAGAGAGAGAAAGAAACAGGCATTGTTAACATTATATATGAACTAACACACACAATTTTAAATTTTCAAACTAACTGTACATGATTACATGCCTATGTTGATTGCTAGTTAGAATTAAATCAAACCTGGAGGAAATATCAAAAGATTCTCTGCTTTGAAATACTTCCTTTGTTAAAGCAACATTTTTTTTTTAAAACTCCAGAATATATAATTGAGGTTAGAGATTGGCAAAATAACTTTTTTTCAAAGACAAAACAGCTAGAGAGGTATGTCAGACCAAATCCCACATCTCTTGCTCTTTGTGGTTTATGTCATAACGACTTATCTTTTGAATTGCTCGTTTCTTTAGAAATATATTTTAGAGGAAATGCAAGGATGGTAACTCTTTGTCTCATGTACTTTTATTTTGTTTAGGGGGGTGAAGAGGAACAGTCTCTTAGAGAAGGATGTCAACTTGGAAAAGTCAGCAGAAGAGAAGAAAATAGTTAACTGGGTGGGTTGAAACAGAGACTGCATCAAAGGACTGCACATCAGGGATTGAATATGGCATATGTTTGGACGTGGTTTCCTTCTATTACATATAGTATTGTTATGTATCAGAACAGATACGAAAGCACCTAATAACAATAGTAACATACTATCTTCTTACTCTTTGCCATCAAGTCAGAACTGAGTTATTATGGCTGACCATTCAGCAGGATTTCAGAGGCTATGAATGGCATTAAAGAGGAAATTGCCCAGCTCTTCCTGCAGAGCTGCTGGTGGATTTGAACCACAAGAGAGAAACCATATTTGAATTAGCAGGGAAACTGCCAATGGACTGTGCTACCGGATCTCCCTATGTAGTGAACACTGATGTTACTATTTTTAAATTTTTATGAAGTCCTTTCTTTCTGCTGGTCTAAATTTCATTGTGCATTTTAGCTCTATTCAGCTGCTGATTTCGGTCTCTTGACGTTTTTATGGATGACTACGTCCTTTGATCTTCACTCCAATTTTCAGTCTTCATTCACTGACTGTGAGTACTACGATAGTCACTTGAATGTTCTGACCCAGGCACATTTCCAGGACCAGTGACCTTTAGCTGGTCATCCTAAGAATATCCTAGGAAAAACTGCTTTTTACTGCTATTAATGAGCATATTATTTTATTAGTGAAAATTGTGGTGTTTTTTTTTTGTTAAGCAAGTGATAATTTTCTATGGATGCCATAAATAATTTCGGGAGTTCATTTATATCATCTTACTTAAAAACTTGTAATAAGGTCACACTCTTTCTTTGCAAAATAAAGATTCTATATTTAGTATGATAGAATTCTAAAAGTTGAGCCTTAAATAAGACTGCTTCTCAACATTGCAGTGACCCTAAATAATGTTTAATTTAGCCTAAAGTTTGTGTAAATTATTTCCAAACTGGTGTAAAAGTTAATGAGATAATAATAATCCAGGAGTGAACAGCATGGTAGCAATAGTATAAAACTGCAGCAGCCTGGCACACTTGTGTATTTTCTCTTATTCCTGATCTCATGCATGCTTAATTGACTTAATATATTATGGTTACAATGCACTCAAGGTCACTAACTCTGTCTATAATGGGCATAGAATTGAATTGTATCTGAAAAGTTTTAAGAACAAGCATAGGAGTATAGTTGAGTAATGTAAAAACAAAAAGAGTTTATTTCTTATATTACATAACTGGAATTGAATATTGGCTTAGCTACCCTAACAGAATGTCAAGAAACTTAGAAGGTGAAAGTCATAGTGTTGATAGAGCTTTGTTTCACACATAATAAGTTATCACAAAGATTGGGGAAGAATTATCTATCTTTTAAACGTATTTTATGATTATAAAATTATCTAAAAATTTATTATGGAAAATACATAAGAAACTAAAAATCACTTGTATTATCATTATGTTGTTGTTGCTAAGTGCCATTGAGTCATAGATGACTCATAGCGACCCTGTGAACAAAAGACCTGTACACTTGTGTAACTTTCGTCATTTCTCCAAGTTCATAGAGTTTCTGGAGGTAAGCTCTTTTGGAAGTGGATGCCATTCCTGCTTCTAGGCTTGTCTGGAAGAAAAGCTCTACCAAACTCTGTCCACCATGGATAACCATTATCACATTTGACACATCAGTGTCACAGTGTTCATGCATCAAAGGAATCATGAGTTACGTCTGTACAGCAAATGATCAGGGCTATACCATTTAGAAGAATGTTTGACCACAAACAATTAAAACCAGGTCTGAGGGGCACAGATTAAAATCACCCACCTTTGGCTTGATAGTATAACTTTCTAAGTTATAGAAACTAGGCCAACAGAGCTCACTCCTTGTTATTGTTAAGTGCCACTGAGTTGTAGAAGACTCATAGTGACTCTATTAACAAAAGACCTGAACACTTGTATAGCGAGTTAAATATCATTCACATTTTTAAGTTAGTATTTTTCTCTCTATATCCTTAAAATAAAGCTGAATTGGCATTGGAAATATCTTTTTTTTAAATGTACTTTTAAATTTATTGTGTTAGGAGGTCTTTCTGTGTCATATTTTTGCTGACCACATATTTCTTTGACTTGACAATTTTTATACTGCATATAGAAGTGCAAGCAAAAGTGAAAGTGGGGAAGTTTTATGTACCTACTATTAAAGAATCTGTTTGTTAACAACTTACACATCATGAAAGGTTAATGGTCGTGAGAAAAAAAGAATTTGCAGCATATATAACAAGCATAGAGGATAATGTCCTGAATATATAAAAAGTTTTATTCCCAGTAGAAAAATTGTAAGACTCGAAAGCAAACAATTCATTAAGGAAAGAGTTCAAGTTTAGTCACATACATGAGGAAAATGTTTTACTGTGAAAACAAATGTTTGTCTTTATTGGTAAGTTAATAAAAGCAAGTATAAAAATATGAAATAAATTTTATGTATCAAATTTGTATACAAATAACATTAATATAAGTTTGGAAATATAGTAAACCATGTTTCCTATCAAGGGTCTTAAAAATGTCTGCAGCATTTAACCCAGAAATTAAACTATGAGAAATCTGCTTTAGAAAAATAGAAATGTGTACATGTGTTTTACAAGTATGTTACTTAAGTTCTTTTCAATGGAAAAATTGATAACATTTTAAATAGATAACAATGGAGAATATGCTTGATGAACTATTTAATAATTAAAAATTATGCTGTTGAAGAATACTCAAGAATTTTAAAATGCTTTAGTACTGAATACTCATTCTCTCTAGACCCACTCTTCTATCTGATCAAAATAACAAATCTGAAACCCTGTTCTATCCTGTGCCATCCTTATAAACTCAAAGTGTTTAAAATCAGGAAGACTGGATATGCCATTAGTGTAGGCATGTGAAATTGAAGACAAAATTTACAAGTTTCTTAAAAATATAAATTTTAAAAATGTTATAACATACATTTTTTTCACTCTCTTTCTCTGTGTGAATCATATCACCAAAGACATAATTTAACCTAATTCCTATCGTAAGGGAAGTTCAGGCATTAAGAAAATAGTCGATGAATATTGTTCAAAAGTGGCAAGGTCATGAAAGAAACAACTAAACATGTTTCTGACTAGAGAACTCTTAGGATAAGAGACAGTTAAATATAATAAATGCTTCTGTGTAGGTTGCTAGAATAGGAAAAGGTTAGGGAGCTCTGGTGACTTAATGGTAAGGAGTTGCACAACCAATACAAACGTACATGGTTCCAGTCCTCCAGCTTCTCCACCAAAGGAAGATGGGCAGTCTTCCTCCAGTGCAAGTTACTGCCTCTGAAAACCTGTTGTGCTATGGAGTTGGTTCCAACTCAACAGCAATGAACAAAAACAATCAAAGAAAATTAGTGAAATTAGCAATAGCCTGTTTGAATGAAGGCTATATAGCAGCTTCAAGAGATTTCTATTAACTTCAACTATTTTTTAAGCTTAAGTAGTTATGCTTTCAAATTTATATTTTTTTAAATTTAATTACTCTCTAATTATTTAACCTAAAATAGCTCACCAAGGACTTAAAAGCACATATGTGCCTTAATTTTCAGCCAAACAATAAATGATTCTTTTAAGTGAGTAGTAACACTAGGGAAACCCACTGTTCTCAGCACGATTAACCATTTAAATGTGTGATGTTTCATGATGTGAATTGCAGAGTAGTACATAACAAAATGTATATGATTTAATGGATTTGCTTTGTAAACCTTGGCCACTTGTCACAATAAAAATAAAGCTAAAATTTATGACCTCAAATTTCATCTTGAAGTAATATAATATTTCTAATTAAACTCATTCATATATCTATTTAAACTCTCTCTACGAATAATTTTATTTATGTCATTGGAAATTATTTTACTGAACATTTTTACATTTTAGAGGTTTTATTAAATAACAGTGACTTTTACATGTTTTTGTTGTTATGCACAATCGAATACCTTGTGATGTATAGCGACCCTATGTACAACAGCCCTAAACTCTGCTCTGTCCTGTGCCAATTGCACTCTCTCCGATAAACCCATCCCAATTACCCCAGTCACCTAAACAAACCACCTCATAGAGGGCCTTCTCCTCCTGTGCTGTTCCTCCACCCTACCAAGCAGGATGTTCCTCTTCAAGGACTGGTCCCTCCTTACAACCAGTCCAAAGTATGTTAGATGGAGCCTCAGAATCCTTGCCTCCAAGGAGCCACCCAGTTTAACCCTTTCCAGGACAAATCTGTTTGTTTTCCTAGCAGTCCATGGTATTCTCAATACTCTTCTCCAGCACCACAGCTCAAAGGCATCAATTCTCCTTCTGTCCTCTGGTCATTGCCCAACTCTCTGATGCATAACAAGTGATTGCAAAAACCATCGCCTGTATCAGATGCACCTGAGTCTCCAGAGAGACACCATTGCTCTTCAGTACTTTGGAGAGGTCCCTAACAGCAGACTTTCCCATCGCAATACTTCTTTTAATTTCCTGGCTACTGGTGCCATGAGTGTTGACTGTGGAGCCAAATGTTTAGTGTCTTTTAGAAGAAATACTTTTAATTCTCTTCACTTATTCTAGTCTAATTGATATTATTGGAATCTTTTTTTAAATACTACTATTTTGGAAATACATGAAAATGCAATGATTAAATTTTAATTAAAATTCCTAGCTATTAATTGTGATATCTTGGATTTAAATTCTATTAAGGTAATAAAAAAAATTAGGAGTAAAAACTTGCTGTCAAGAACTTCTTAAAAAGTGCTACAGAGTCAGAGTATCAGTTTAAAAAATAAAATATATTTGTTCCAAGCCATACCATTTTCAGTTGCTTCATATACATAAGAAAATTGAACAAATAATTAAAAAGGCAAAGAAGAAAAGATCTCTTCAAAATGTGATGTTGGCAAAGGGTATTGAATATATCATGGATTTAAAAAAGGGACCCAAACAAATCTGTCTTGGAAGAAGAGCTGCTAAGGTGAACCTGACAAGGTTGGTGAGATTTCATCTCATATACTTCACCCACATCATCAGGAGAGGCCAATGCTTAAAAGGAGGTATCATGTTTGGAAAGGTGGAAGATCAGGGAGAAGACCCTCGAAAAGGTGGCTTGACACAGTGACTGCAACAATGAATCTAAGCATAGCAGAGATTGTGTGAATAGTACAGGAAGGGGGAAAGTTCCGTTTGTGTCACAAACTGTTGCGATGGTTCAGAGCTGATTCAATAGTACCTAATGAAAACAACTGAGTTGTTGTTCTGGAGAAGAGTACTGAATATCCCACAGACTGCCAAAAGAACAAACAGATACATTTTGGAGAAAGTGTAGCCAGAGTGCTCCTTGGAGGCAAGGATGGTGAAGCTTCATCTCACAACATACTCTTACCATGTTATCAAAAGAATATATTCCTTGGAAAGGGACATCATGCTTAGAAAGGTGGATGGCCAGTGAAAGAAAGGAAGACTATCAACAAGAAAGATTGACACAGAGAGTGCAGCAATAGGTTCAAGTGAATCAGAAATGATAATCCAGCCATCCTGTATGGTTCAGGATAGGTCAGGTTTCAGATCTGTTCAGAGGGTTACTAAGAGTAGTACTCTATTCAATGACACATAACAACAACAACAACATATAATTACACTACAGTAAAATTTAACTTTATTTTAAAAGTAAGCTATCATAATCTGTATTCTATTACTCTATAGTATTTGAAAATATTTAAAACAGCAGGCTAAATATGTAACAGCGTTCTGACTTTGTATAATAACTACACTCTTTCATTGCTGTCAAGTCAGAGCTGACTCATAGCTGACTCTCCAGTGGGTTTTCAGAAGCTGTGAATTGCATTTGAAGAGATTGTCTATCTTTTTCCACAAAGCAGCTAGTGAATTTAAACCACTTGCCTTTATGTTGACTTCACAAGTCCTTATGCAGTAGACTACCAGAGAACACTATGATATATATGTTGCTGCTGTTGTAGTTATGTACTATCAAGTCAGAACTAACTCATATCTGACCCTCCAGCAGTAAGTCAGAAGCAGTAAGTCAAATGGGAAGAGATTGTGTAGCTTTCTCCAAAGGATTAAAGCCACCTACCTTTAGGGTGGTAGTGACCTCCTAATATATATACAATCAGTATGTTCCTTCCTAAGATGAATTTTATTTTTTTTTAAAAGAAACAATCTGTTAGAATAAATTCTAGAATGCTTTATATTGAAACTTCTGATTGTATTTAAGGATCATGCATTTGTTAAAACTTGTCAAAGAACTTAAAACAATAAATTTTATTTAATACCTATGGCATTTAAATCTATCTATAGCTATCTATCTATCTAATCTATCATCATCATCTATCTCTCAAATAAAACTGTGTCTAGACAATATCAGATGATCATTTTCCTCTGTATATTTTTGCTCAATCATATCTGAACTGTATTTATGTAAAGCTTATTTATCAAAACTTGGTTATGCTTTATGTTAACTGTGTAATTGTGAACATATTTTTGAATCATGTAGTCCGAGATTTGCATACTTATGTTGAAAAGAATATTTTCCTTGTGAAGATTACATAAGAAAATAAGTATAGATGACCCAACAAAGTGATTATAAAGTGCTAATATATTTCTTATCTTTCATGTATGTAAAAAAACGCCAGTATTTCTATTTGGACTTTTGAATTATATTTATTTTCTTTTATAATAATGACTTTGCTGTCTAGAATATACCACCTCACTTCTTTAGACTGTTATTTTGGAGTCAATTTTGACTACATACCACTGGAAATTTGAGAAAACCTAATGACACTGGTGATCATACGTTAATGATTGGCTACCCGATGCGGACACTGAGTGGGGTGGAGCTCACCGAATAAAACAAGCTTGGAAGGAGGAGTGGCATCCACTTCCATAATAGCTTGCCTCCGGAAACCCTATGAACTTGGAGAGGATGAAAGGCACTCAAGCATCGCGGACTCTCCTTCATAGGGTCACTATGAGTTGCCTGCAACTCGATGGCACTTAACAACAACAACAATGGCACAGTAGGTAAAGCATTCACTTGCCAACCAGAAGATTGGTGTTTGATCTCAACAGCTGTGCCACAGTATTCTTCTGTAAAGGTTTATAGTCTTGAGCACCCTTTGAGGCAGTTAGACAACATGCTCTAGGTTCACCATGAGTCAGAAACAACACAATGGCAATGGGTTTGGTATTTGCTTGACTATAGATTTTATTCAATCTACCAATATGTTAAATGGAGAAGAGATTGAGGTTATTAACAATTTCATCTTGCTCAGCTCCACAATCAACACTCTTGGCACCAGGAGTCAGGAAATCAAAAGATGAGTTGTGTTGGGAAAATCTTCTGTCAGAGACCTCTCCAAAGCGGTAAAGAGAAGTGATGTTAGTCTAGTGACTGAAGTGTTCCTGATCCAGGCCATAGTCTTCACAATTACTTGCCATGATTAAGAAAGCTGGACAATGACTAAAGATGACAGAAAAAGAACTTATGCTTTTGTGTTGCGGTGCTGGAGAGAAGTCTTGAACATATCATGGAATGCCAAGAGAACAAACAGGTCTGTCTTGGAGAGGGTGTAACTAAATTTCTCCTTGGGGGCAAGGATTTTGAAATTCCATCTCATACTTTGGGCATATGGCCAAGAGGGACCTGTGCTTGGAGAAGGACATCCTCATTAGAAGGGTGGAGGGACAGCACAATGGAGGAAGATCCCAGATGAGGTGGACTGACACAATAACTAGAGTAATAGGGGTTGGTACATTGGAGTCAGTGAGACCGGCTCAGAATAAGGTAGAGTTCAGAGCTGTTGTACATAGTGTCAATATGAGTTGCAACGACTCAATGGCACATGACAACAACAACAACAATATTATCTATTATGAAATACAAAGTGCTGGGAACCCAATCCCAGAAATCAAGTGATTGTATTTTGTAAAATTATTTTTAAAACTTGTGAAGAAGAAGAGGTATCCAAATATCTAATAATAAAAAAATAGATATTTCTGCGGAGGAGAATAAATTGAGCTTATGAATGCATGCAACACCAACAACATTAGGAGATAAAAAAGTAGTATTAATATTTTATTGTACCAGTGTTACTTTCAAATTTCCACTATATAAGGTAGATCCCTTCAGAACTTTTGTGAGTCTACAAATACAGAAGAAATCTGATTTATATAGTTATTAAAATTAGTTCTGCCATCAAGATAACCTGTATCATTAGTCTAATCAACTATGCTAACTGCACTTCTCTAGGCCTATAAAACCAAATCATTGATAATGATAACTAATGTCCAGAACATGTACAGTATGTTCAGGAGCATGTTTTCTCCCAATTAACTACTTGTCCCAGAATTCAGTCCTTCTTTATGAGTTTCTTTAGTTTGAAAGAAAATACTTTCATATCTTATTAGCTGAAGCCAATTCTCTGTTAAGTCACATGACAAAACCAGAAATGCTTCATAAATCTCCTAACCACTTTTACATTGGTTCCCTCATTCTATATAGTCCTGCAGTTTCCCCTTCAATAACATTTTAAAGCTATTGTATATGTTCTAGGTGTATCATCATATCACATAGCTTTTTTAAAAAATTTTTACTAAAATTTTAGCTCTAATCTAATAAATATTCTGTTATATCCCCTAAAGCTTTCATTGAAACACTTGCATACATTCTTTTGCTTAGCACAAAGAAACAAAATCGAATCTGTTAGAGTCATAGTAATAGAATTGAATTAATGAATTTGACTGTTCCCTGTTTAATCCGTGCTTAAAGTTTATAGTTTATTTCAACAACAAACTAATCTTTATTTTTAAGTTGTTTAGTTTAATTGTTATTGTTAGGTATCATCACATCAGAGTGGCCATATCTTTCTCTCTCTCTCTCTCTCATATCTCTC
>NW_006399751.1:30953255-30959665 GCF_000299155.1 Elephantulus edwardii | reverse complement strand
ATATGAACAATAAAATTGATATAATAAGCAAGCAAGATTCTGCTGGAGATTATCCAAAAATGACTGGCAGAGAGCTGCCAGAAGTGCAGGCTGGCTTTCAAGGGGTCGTGGTACTAGGGATATTGTAGCTATTGTCAGATGGATCTTGGCTGAAAGCAGGGAGAACCAAAGGAATGTCTATCTGTGTTTCATTGATTATGCAAAGGCATTTGACTATGTATATCACAACAAACTGTGGCTGACTCTGAGAAGAATGGAAATCTCAGAACACTTGATCATGCTAATTGGAAACGTACACTTGGTCCAGGAGGCAGTTATCAGAACAGAACAAGGAAACACTTATGGGTCAACATTGGTTTTGCATATATGCAGAATTGATTATCTGGGAGACTGGGCTGTATGAAGAGAAGTGTGGCATTAGGATTGGATAAAGATTCATCTACAATCTGAGTTATATAGATTACACAACCCTGTTTGCTGAAACTGAGGAGGATTTGAAGCACATGCTGTAGAAGGTAAAGGACTTCAGCCTTGAATATGGATTGAAGCGCAAAATCAAGAAGACAAAGATTCTCACCACTGGGCCAATTGGCAGCATCAGGATGGATGGTGAAGAGATTGAGATTGTAAACAACTTCAATTTGGCTCCACAATCAACACTCTTGGCATCAGCACCCCGGGAATTAAAAGACATTTTGTAATGGGAAAGTCTGCAGTGAGGAACCTCTCCAAAGTACTAGAGAGCAATGGTGTCATTCTGGAGATTAAGGTGCACCTGATACAGGCCATGGTCTTTCTAATCCCTTCCTATGCATCAGAAAGCTGGCCAATCACTAGGGAGGATAGAAGGAGAATTGATGCCTCTGAGTTGTGGTGCTGGAGAAGAGTATTGAATATATAATCAAGAAAATTGTCCATGAAGAATGCAAAAGATCATCATAAAGGCTAAAGAAGAAGAAAAGACCAAGATGGACGTCAGATGAGGGCCGAGAAGCCAAAGCTAAAGGAAGAAATAAAGAAATCAAAGAGCTGAATAGAAAATTTCAAAAGGCAGCTCGGGACGGCAAAGTAAGATACTATAATTAAATGTGTAGAGAGCTGGAGTAAGAAAATCAAAAGGGCGGAACTCGTTCAGCATTTCTTAAGCTAAAGGAGTCGAAAAACAAATTCAAGCCACAGGTGGCAATACTTAAGGATAGTTTGGGTACAATGTGAAATGATCGAGGATGTATAAGAAGAAGATGGAAGGCGTACACAAAGTCACTGTACCAGAAGGAATTGGCCGACACAGAGGAATTTCATGAAATAACATATGAAAGAGGAAGTTCAAGTTGTTATGAAGGAATTGGCAAAAAATAAGGTTCCAGGAGTTGACTGCATACCAATTGATTTATTTCAACAAACAGACTCTGCCCTGGATGTGCTCACTAGGTTGTGCCAGGAAATCTGGAGGACAGCCAATTGGCCAACTGACTGGAAGAGAACGATATTTGTTCCCATTCCAAAGAAAGGTGACCCAACAGAATGTGGACATTATCGAACAATATCACTGATATCACATGCAAGCAAGATTCTGCTGAAAATTATCCAAAAATGTTTGGAACAATATGTCAACAGAGAACTGCCGGATGTGCAGGCTGGGTTTAGAAGAGGTCGTGGTACTAGGGATATTATAGCTAATATAAGATGGATCTTGGCAAAAGCAAAGAATAACAGAAGAATGTCTATCTGTGCTTCATTGGCTATGCAAAGGCTTTTAACTGTGTGGATCACAACAAGCTGTGGCTGACTCTGAGAAGAATGGGAATCCCAGAACATTTGATCGTGCTAATGAGAAACCTATACTTGGACCAAGAGGCAGTCGTTAGAATAGGTAAGGGAGACACTGGAAAGTTCAAAATCAAGAATGGGGTCCGTTAGGGATGTATTTTTTTCTCCATACCTTTGCAATCTGTATGCAGAACAGATCATCCGAGACGCTGGGCTGTATGAGGAGGAATATGGCATCAGGATTGGTAGAAGAATCATCAACAACCTGCGTTATGCAGATGACACAGCCCTACTTGCTGAAACTGAGGAGAACCTGAAGCGCTTGCTGCAGAAGATCAAGGATTGCAGTCTTCAATATGGATTGAAGTTCAATATCAAGAAAACAAAGATTCTCACCACTGGGCCAATTGGCAGCATCATTATGGATGGTGAAGAGATTGAGATAGTTCACAGTTTTAGTTTTCTTTGCTCCACAGTCAACACTCTTTGGTAACAGCAGCCAGGAAATCAGGAGACTAATTGCATTGGGAAAGTCAGCTGTGAGGGACCTCTCAAGAGTACTGAAGTGCAACGATGTCAGGCTGGAGACTAAGATGCACCTTATCCAGGCTATAGTCTTTGCAATTATGTGCTATGCATTGGAAAGTTGGACAGGGAATAGGGATGATAGGAAGAGAATTGATGCCTTTGAGTTGTGCTGCTGGAGAAGAGTGTTGAATATACCATGGACTGCTAGGAGAACAAACAGGTTTGTCCTGGAGAGGGTAAAGCCAGAATGTTCCCTGGAGTCAAAGATTCTGAAGCTTCGTCTGACATACTCTGGGCATGTTGCAAGGAGGGACTGGTCCTTGGAGAGGGACATCATGTTTGGGAGAGTGGAGGGATGGCGCAAGAGAGGAAGACCCTTGATGAGATAGATTGATTCTGTGAGTGGAGTGGTGGGAATGAATGTGTTTGAGACAGCGAGGTTGGCACAGGATAGGACAGCATTTAGGGCTCTTGTATATAGGGTCGCTATGAGTTGCAAATGACTTGATGTCACATAACAACAACAACAGCAAAGAAAATGAACGGGTGCATCCTGGAGAGGGTTAAAACAGGCTGCTCTTTGGAGGCAAGGATTCTGAAGCTTTGTGTGACATACTTTGGATGCTGCAAGGAAGGAACAGTCCTTCAAAAAGGACATCTCATGCTTGGGAGGATGGAGGGACAGTGCAAGAGAGGAAGACCTTCTATGAGGTGGATTGATTCAGTGACTGGGGTAATCGGGGTGGATGTGTCAGAGACAGTGAGATTGGCACAGGGTAAAGCAGGATTTAGGGCTGTTGTACACAGGGTTGCTATGAGTCGCAGGCAACTCGAAGGCACATAACAACAACAATATATATTATACAGCATAGTAAAAGGCTGTGATTTAGATACTGAGCAGTCTATGACTGATCTGTATGACTCCCTTCTATATAATAATTCCTTTCCTTAGGTGTGATTTATATTTAGACCTGAATATAAAATTATTGACATAAATAGATAAAGGAGAATTTTAGATAAGTGAGCTATATTGTATATGTCTTGGCAACACAATATAATTTGAAAATAAGTATTTATACACCTATTAACAAAATTTTAATAAAGTAATTTTTTTACTTTGAGGTTTTCTTTTGCAATGAGAATGATCTATTTATCTTATGAAAGAAAACCAATGATTATATATTTTATCATATATTCCTGTGTATAGTACATTATAGATTTTTTTAATTTGGTTTTTTTGGTTAGCTATTTATGATATGTTTTCATAGCTTATTTCTTAGAAGGTGAATTGGTACAGTAATATTTTTTAAGACATTTTATTCATATTGTCCAGAAAAGTAGAACCAATTTACATTTTTATTAGTAGGGGTTTTTTTGTATATCACTAAATATTTGCCAACATTGAATATTGCATTTCAAAAATTATTTGCAATTTTTAAGTGAAAAGTCATTCTCTTACTATATTAAGTTGTGATTTTCATTATTTTGTGCATGGCTATAGCACAGTTTATTGACCTAATACATCCAAAAATCCTTAAGAATATATTGTATATTAATTTTATGTTTGATCTAAAGTCCTTTTAAACTATTATTTTGTGTTTGATCTAAAGTCCTTTTAACCTATTCTTGCTGGGAATTTTTACTTTTTAAAAGAGTATATGTTCTTTCATTTTACTGACTTCAAATTTATCACGTTTTCAAGGGGAAATTTATATAATGTAATATAAATATATAGCATCATACATAATTATACATATGAAAGAAAATATATTTTGTTGTGGAGTTATATTAATTCTATTTTCATGAATTCTTAAAAAAATGTAAGATTAAGTCCTTATATTCTTGAAAGGAATAGAGGTATTATTTTTATAAATATGAAGTGAACTTATTATTTTTATTTCCATTTATCCATATCATCCTCGATTACCTTCGAGTTGAGCACGACTCATAGTGACCCTACAAACAAAAGAGCTAAAGCCCCTTCGCAACTATTGACATTTATCAACGTTCATAAAATTTCCAGAGGCATGTTGTTTAGGATGTGGATGCCACGCTTACTTCCAAACCTGTTATAGGATGTTATCATTGTTATGCGCCGTTGGGTATCCTGTGATACATAGCAACCCTATTTACAGCAGCTCTGAACTCTTCCCTGTCTTGAGCCAGTCCCACTAATTCTGACACACCAACTCCCATTGTTCTAGTCACTGTATAAATTCATCTCATACAGGGTCTTCCTCTCCTGCACTGTCAGTCCACCCTTCTGTCCATGGTGTCCTTCTCCAAGGACCAATCTTTCCTGGCCACATGCCCAAAGTAAGTGAGATGGAGCTTCAAAATTCTTGTCTCCAAGGAGCAGCTTGGTTTCACTCTCTCCACGACAAACTGATTTGTTTTCTTAGCAGTCCATGGTATGTTCAAGACTCTTCTCCAGCACTACAACTCAAAGGCATCTATTCTTCTGTCATCTCTAGTCATTGTCCATCTCTTTGAAGCATAACAAGTAATTGAGAAGAGCATGGCCTGGATTAGGAACACCTTTGTATCTGGACCGACATCATTGTTCTTCAGTACTCTGGAATTGTCCATGACAACAGAGTGAATATTAAGAATGTTTATTTTAAAAGTTTCTTCTGACTTCTAAGTAGACAATCTGCCATTTCTGTCCTACTTGCCTTATTTTCTTGACCCTGTTTATTTTGCTTTTTTGCCAGGTTTCTTCTCAGTTTCTAACATACTACACAATTAATTTTACAGTTTTTGTGATATTATGCCTTAACCTCATTGCTAAATCCTGACTAAAATGTAAGCTTCATTACAAGCTTTGAATTTTGTCCTCTCTCTAATTATATTTAGAACACTATCTATGACATTTAGAAACTTAAAGATAGTAGAAGCTTAAAGAAACATAAACATTTAATTGTTTTTCATCAAACATTCTAAGTGGCATAGTATTGGTCTTTTCCATTTGCTGTACAGAGGTAACCCATGTTTGCTGTTATGTTGAACACTGTGACATTGATGTATCAAATGGGATAATGATTATCCATGGTGGACAGTGTTTGGTGGAGCTTCCTATTAAAACAAGCGTGGAAGCACGAGTGGCATCCACTTCCAAAATAGCTTGCCTAAGGACACGCTATGAACTTGGAGAATTGAGGAAAGTTATACAAGTGTTCAGGTTTTTCGTTCATAGGGTCACTATGAATCTTGTACAACATGATTACACTTAACAACAACAACAGCAACAACTATGCTTTTTAAAAAGAACATACATTGTAAAGGCTGGAATCCAGGTGTTGAGTATCCTGAAGCAACCTAAATCCACAGAGGTTTGATCTCTGGTTCTGGTAAGAATTTGGGTGAATATTGACTGGTCATTGGTTATGAGTTGATTGTATTTGGCCACCTATTTAAAAATGCATTTGGGACCTTGGGCCTGTGGCCCTCTGGCCTGGTTTTGTGGTCAAACATTCATCTAAATGTTATTGTATTGGTCTGTCCCTTTGCTGTACAGAAATAACTTGTGGTTGCTGTGATGCTAAGCACTGTAACACTGATGTGTCAAATGTGATAATGGTTACTCATAGTGGACAGTGTTTGGTGGAGCTCCTCAATTAAAATAAGCTTGGAAATAGCTTCCCTCCAGAAAATCTATGAACTTGAAGAAATGATGAAAGTTATATAAGTGTTCAGGTCTTTCATTCATAGGGTCACTATGAGTCATCTACAACTCGATAGTACTTAACAAAAGCAATAGCAACACATTGTAAAGAGAGATACTAAAAAGTTAAGGTTTTAATTATATATGTACATATGTACTCACTATCTCTTTTTATTAGCAAGTCAATTCCAATTCTTAGTGCACTTTCCACTCAGATTTCATGATTATAAATCACAGAGAAACCAATTGCCATCATTCCCTGTGGACCTTCTTGTAGATTTAAATCACCAGGAATCCCAGTGTTTGAATTATCAGTTGTTGTTGTTGTTGTTATGTGCTGTCCAGTCACCTTCGACTCATAGCGACCCTATGTACAACAGCCCTAAACTCCACTCTGTCCTGTGCCAATCGCACTGTCTCTGACACTCCCATCCCAATTATCCCAGTC
>NW_006399751.1:30881362-30950950 GCF_000299155.1 Elephantulus edwardii | reverse complement strand
TGCACTGGAGAGTAGAGAAGCCAAAGCACAGGGAAGAATTCAAGATACTAAAGAGTTGAATAGAAGATTTCAAAAGGCAGCAGGGGATGACAAAGCAAAATATTACAATGAATTATCAGTACATCTCTTTAAAGAATACAACACCAGATATCCTTGTGTTTACCAGACTTATAATATTTTTGGAAGAACTGAGAGACCCTGAGATAGTTTTTAATACCCCTTACAACTGCAGTGTAAGATTGATAAGCTTAAAATTTGTATTGGATTCTAGTTGCGTAGCTCTGCTAAAGAGCAAAATTTTACTGAGTGAGGTCTAAGTTTATCTTATTATTCAAATATGATATTTAGACCTCACATTATGGACTATGAGAAAATCTGATTGAACCAATCCCTGGGAAAAATAGGTGGAGAAGTCCATTATCAGCAGTCAAAAACAAGGCCAGGGGATGATTGTGGAACAGAGCATCAACTACTCTTCTGTAAGTTTAAACTAAAGTTGAGGAAAATAATAACAGATGGTGAGAACAAAAAGCACTTTAAATATATTCCAACTGAATTTAAAAAATCATCTCAAGAATACATTTGATACACTAAACACTAATGACAAAATACTAGATGAGTTGTGGAGTGACATCAAGGACATAATCCATGAAGAAAAGAAAAGGTCATTACAAAGATAGAAAAGAAAGAAGAGAATAAAATATTGTCAGGAGACATTCTGAATCATAAAGAAAAAGGTAAAGGAGTCAAAACAAATGGAAGGAATTCTGAAATAAAAAAGTGGAACAGCTGGTGAAAAAACAAAATATTAAAATGAAATTTTCAAAAAGCCCCTGTTAGAGAACCAAAAGAGAAGAGAACACTAGGCATTTCTCAAGCTGAAGAAAACTATAGAACAAACTCAATCTTCAATTTGCACTACTGAAGGATTTTACAACCAAATTTTGATAATACAAAATGCATGGAAAGAATATAAAAGGAGACTGTATTAAAAACAATTGGTTGACAATGAACTATTTCAGAAAGCAGCATCTAATGACAAGCCAATGGCAACCCAAAAGAAGCTCATGGTGCACTGAGGCATTGGCAAAAAAAATAAGGTTCAAGGAATTTATAAGATACCAGGTGAAGAATTTCAGAAAACAGATGAAATATGGTTGTGCTTATTAGCTTATATCAAGAAATTTGGAAGACAGTTACCTGGCCAACTGACTAGAAGACATCCATGTTTGCTCCCATTTAAAAAAATTGATTGATCCAACAGAATGTGGAAATTATTAAACAACATAGTTAATATTGTCACAAGACCTCTGATATCCTACTGTTAAGGAGCCATGGTGCTAACCTGAAAAACTGCTGTTCAAATCCACCAGCTGCTTTTCAGAAGAAAGATGGACAAACTCCTCTTGTGTGATATACTGCTTCTAAAAATCTAATAAAAGGTCAACTATTGGTTAGGTGTGACTCAATGATATAAAACAACAATAATTTTTAATACCACATGCAAATAAAATACTGAATGAAGACTATTTTAAAATGGCTAGACCTGTGCATGCACAGAAAACTCTCAGCAATTCAAGTTATATTCAGAAGATTGTATGGAACAAGACATATCATTGCTGATGTAGTGTGGATCTTTTTTAAAGCAGTAAATACTAGAAAGATGTTTACTAGATCACAACAAATTATGTATTGCAATGAGAAGAATAGGTATCTTAGAACACCTCATTTTACTTATGTGAAACCTACACATAGATTAAGAAACAGCTGTCTGAACAGAACCAGTGCATACCACACAGTTTAAAATCAGGAAAAGTGTGCATCAGGGTCATATCTTTCCCCTATGCCTATGCAATCTATATACTATGCAAATAAATTCAATAAATGGAACTATGTGAAGAAGAATATGTCATCAGGATAGGAAGAAGACTCATCAACAACCTGCATCATAAGATTGGCACAACTTTACTTACAGAAAGTGAAGAACATTTGAAGCACTTGGTGCAAAAGATCAGAGTAAAGTCTTCAATGTAAGTTACAACTCAACATAAAAAAAATAAAAACCCTCAACAATGGATCAATAGGAAAGATCAAAATATGTAGAGAAAATATTGAGGTTTTCAATGATTTAATTTTATTTAGATCCATAATCAACATTCATGGTAACAACAGTCAAGACATCAAAAAGCATATTGCATTGGGGAAAACCTGCTGTCAAGGACCTCTCCAAAGAGCAAGGATATCTGTTTAAAGGCTAAGTACACTTCATACAAGCATTGTTCTTTTCAACTGCTTCATATGCATCAGATGAGGCAAATAAGAAAGATTAAATAAGAACCAATGTCTTTTGAATTGTGGTGTTTGCAAAGAGTATTGAATGTACTATGGACTTGCTAAATAATAAACATGTCGGTCTTGTAGAAAGAAGAAAGTGCAACCAGATTTCGACTTAGAAGCAAGGTTGGTGAAATGTCTTTTATTTTTTGGGCATGTTGTCAACAGGGGCCAGTCCTTAGAAAAATATATCATTCTGGGGATGATAGAGTTCATGAAATAGAAGAAATCCCTGAAAGAGAAGGTGGATTAATCCACTGACTATAACAGTGGGCTTGAACATGTGGAGATTATTGAAAATAATGCGCAATGAGCATGCCTGTGCCAGGGAGCTGCTGACAGCACACCTGCTCTGGGCGGCAATGTACAGGGAAATGATACTGGAACTTGTGTCAGGTACATTGTGTGTGGTCACTGCTATTTAGCTAGATCACGTGGGGCACCTTAAGATCAAACTGAAGGGAGCTCATTCTTGATGGGAAAACCAAGGCTTCCTGGTTTTCCAATCAGGTCTCCATGCTCCACCTTGCATCTCCTCATGTTCAGTCCATCAACTGCCTTTACTCCAGAGCACCTTGGGCTACCTTGGCTGTGGAAGTTGTCTGAAAGAGGAGGCTGCTTCCACAAGTCTTTTCTCTACCTAAATGAAGCATATCTTCCTTTGGGTCAGAAAGCAGAGAGCAACCTAGGGAGGGTACCTGCCACACCTTCTTCTGGAGTGGTGACTTCAAATCAAGACCTGCTACCACCTCAGATGTGAAAACCTCTACCACAGCAATGTCAGATAGGAAGCAGGCTACAGTATGCCCTACACAAGCCCAAAGCAATATGTTACCCAAAAAAAGTGACACATTATAAATGGATTTCCTAAAACCAGAAAATCTGGTGAAACTTTCTGACACAGAATTTAAAAGAACTATGACTGACTATTTTCAATGGGTGAAAGACAAACTAGAAGAATTACAATAAAAATGAAAGCAAAAACCAAGAAGAACTTAAAAAAAAATCCAAAACAATTCAGATACAACAACTGAGACAACGGAGACTCTGAAAAAACAAGAAACCACATTCCAAAATATGAGGACAAATGTTTCAGATGAACAGGGTGGAAGAGATGGAACACAGAACCAATGAAATCTGCCCGTGGCCACACATCTGGTCAGCAAGGGCCTCACTGGGCCTGGCACTGCTCAGTGACACTTGTGGGTGTCAGCAAAAGCAGTGTTCACACAGAGAGTACTGGTTTCCTGAGACAGGAGCCCAGGAGCACAGTGGGCGGCACAGAGAAACGTCCTCGTGGGGGGCGGCCCTTCTGCTGCCTCGCCTGTGCATTTGGGAAGTTGTTGGAAACGGACCCTTTCTAGCCTGCCATAGTAACGAATTGGTAGCGTGAGAGACAGCGGGCCCGTTCTCTCCATGAGCCACAGGACACTGACCCTGTGCACTGCTGGGCAGAGGCCACTGCCCGTGGCGACAGTGCGGGCATGCGTCTCTGAGCATGGACGGCCGCCGTGGAAGCACAAGCCATATGAGGGCAGGAAGGACACACAGCCCACCCTCCCAGTAGCACCCACACGCTGGGAGCAGCCGAGGACACGCCTTCCACGCGAAGATGGCCAGTTTCTTTCAGGGAATCCTCTGGCATCGTCCAGGCTGCCCCTGCCCCCGCGTGCCCGACATTCCAAAGATGGAAGCTCCCTGACCTTGTGTCTCCCTGGAGTATTTAGATGCTGTGTGTAAATACCTGTGCACAGTGCACCAGCCGCCCGCTGAGCTGTGCGTGTAAATAGTCCGCCTGCCTGCCTAGTGCCCTGGCCCAGGCCATCCAGATGAGCAGGTCTTCCCCGTGTAACATGCAGCCAGCTTTTATTTTGTGTTTTCTTTCCTGAAAAATAACTGCCTTTATTTTCTGCCATTGTCCTGTTGATTTCAGAAGAGTAATTTTATTATAAATATTGTATGGACTTGTATATATGAGAGGAGACCATATACGAGGGGGCCATTTCAGAGCCTTACAGAGAGACACTTCACTTGTCTCGAAAGGGAGTCTGTGAGTCCTAGTCCCTGTCCTCAGTCACAGCGGGCATCTGTATATAAGTAATATTGATGCAACATGAGAACTTTCGTTATGTGAAAAATATTTAAATCAGAAAACTTAAATAATATTACTTCTTTAAAAAAAAAGAAGATAAAATTGACACCACTGATATGCTAGAACAAAAAGCAGAATCAAAAAGGAAGGAAAAAGAAGAAAACCCAAGAATAATGAGGAACACCATCAAGAGAAATAACATGCACATAATTGGAATTACAGAACAAGAAAAGCAACTAAAGGCACCAAAAAAAGTTGAGGAAGAATTATTAGAAGAAAACTTTCCAGGCACAATAAAGGATGAGAGAATATATATTCAAAAAGCTTAGAGAACACGGTATAGAATAGACCTCAAAATAAAAACACCAAGACGTATCATAGACATTTTTGCCGGAGCCAAAGATAGAATTCTGAAAGCAGTGAGGGAGAAACAAAGAATAACCTTTAAGTGAGAGCAAATACGATTAAGTGATGATTTCTCAGGAGAAACGATGCAAGAAGACAGTAAAGGAAATATATCAAACACTCAAAGAACACAACTGTTAACCAAGAATATCCAGCAAAATTGTCCATCAAATATAAAGGAGAGATCAAGGTATTTCCAGAAAAACAGAATCTAAGGGGGTTTGTAAAAGCAAGATCAGCACTGCAGGAAACACTGAGAGATGTCCTTCTTACTAACAACAATACCAAAAAGAACACAACAAAATGATAGCAAAAAACCATGCCTCTCCATAAACACACTGAATGTAAATGGTGTAAATGCACAACTGAAGAGAAAAAGAATAGCAGATTGGATAAAAAACCAAAATCCATCAATATGCTGTCTATAAGAGAAACACCTGAAAAATGAAGATAAAAACTAAAAATAGAAGGGTAGGAAAAAATATACATAGTAAATGGCAATCAGTAAAAAAAAAAAACAGGAGTGTGATATTAATTTCTGGTAAATTAAATTTCAATGCAAAAACCATTATTAAGAAAAAGGAAGGTCTCTAGATAATGATTAAGGAGTCAATAGACCAAGAGGGCATAAAAAATAAGAAATATCTACACACCAAATAAAAGACCTGAATATATATATATCATTAACAAAACTGAAAAAAAATAACCAAATACTATATTAGTTAGATCTTCAATACAGCACTCTCAAGAAAATAAAAGATAGAACTACCAGAAGGAAACTCAGCAAAGATGCTAAAGAATTAAAACATACAATAAGGCAACTCAATCTCATAGATATTTATAGGCTAATGCACACCCCAAAAAGCACAGTACTCCTTCTTCAATGTGCTTGGAATGTTCTCCAGAATAGATCACATTTTAAAACACAAGGCAAAGATAAAAAAAAATTTAAAAAAACCACAGAAATAATACAAAGCATCTTCTCAGACCATAATGTAACAAAATTGGAAATTAATAGCAAGATGATAAAGAAGAAAAAAACCCATACATTTGGAAGCTGAACAACACATTACTTGAACATGAGTGGGTACTAGAAGAAATAAAAAATGAAATTAAAAGTTTTCTTGAAATGAATGACAATGACAACACAACTTATTAAAACATCTGGGAAACAGCCAAAGCAGTAGAGGTCAATTTATAGCTATAAGCAAATACACTAAAAGACGAGGGGAAAAAACCAACCATTGACTCTCTAGCCCAATATCTTGAACAAATTGAAAAAGAACAGCAAGAAAACCTGACACCCTCAAAAAAACCCCTGAAATTATAAAAACTCTGGAAGAAATGAAGGAAATAAAAAACAGAAAAGAAATAATCAACAAAACCAAGAGTTGGTTCTTCAAAAAGGTCAATAAATTGACAAACCACTAACAAAACTAACAAAGATATAGAAGAAAAAGACAAAAATAGTCTGAATAAGAGATGAAATGGGCAAAGTCACAAAAGAAACAACTAAAATAAAAAGGCTAACATTGGAAAATTTTGAAAAATTATACTCAAATATGAAAACCTAAATGTACAATTGCTTAGAAATTCACAACCTACGTAAACTGATATGGACTGAATTGAGCACCTGAACAGACACATTACAAAAGAAGAAATTGAAAAGGTAATAAAACAACATCCAGCCAAAAAAAGTCCTGGACTAGATGGTTTTACAAGTGAATTTTATCACTCAGAGAAGATCTGTCACCAATTCTACATAAAGTATTTCAGAAAATAGAAAAAGATGGAATTCTCTCAGACTCATTCTATGAAGCAAACATACCCTTGATACGAAAGTCAGGTAAAGACACCACCAAAATAGAAAACTATAGGACAATATCTCTCATGAGCATTGATGCAAAAATCTTGAATAAAATCTTGGACAACTGAATTCAATGACAGACTTAAAAAAAAATTACCGTAACCAGTGAGATTCATAACAGGTATGCAAGGATGGTTCAACATAAAAAAAAAAAAACACAACCCAATCAATGTCATTCATCACATTAACAAAGCAAAGAAGAAGAAACACATGATCCTATCAATTGATACATAAAAGGCCTTAGACAAACACACTTCCCTGATAAAAACACTCAACACAGTAGGAATAGAAGGAAATTTCATCAATATATTAAAAAGTATATGCGTAAACCTGAGAGCCAACACTGTTCTCAATGGTTGTTGTTGTTGTTATGTGCCGTCGAGTTGTTTGTGACTCATAGCGACCCTATGTACAACAGCCCTAAACCCTGCTCTATCCTGTGCCAATCTCATTGCTTCTGACACACCCATCCCGATTACCCCAGTCACTGAATCAATCCACCTCATAGAGGGTCTTCTCCTCCTGCGCTGTCCCTCCACTCTGCCCAGCATGATGTCCCTCTCCAAAGACCTGTCTCTCCTTACAACATGCCCAAAGTATGTCAGACGAAGCCCCAGAATCCTTGCCTCCCAGGAGCAGCCTGGTTTAACCCTCTATAGGATGAATCTATTTGTTTTCTTGGCAGTCCATAGTGCATTCAGTACTCTTCTCCATCATTGTTCTCAATGGAGAGAGAGATTAAAGGCATTCCCCTTGAGAACAGGAACTAGGATGCCACTATCACCTATCCTATTCAATATTTTATTAGAAGTCTTAGCGATAGCAAGAAGAAAAGTGAAGGAAATAAGAGGTATCCAAATTGGCAAAGAGGAGGTAAAATTATCTCTCTATGCAGATGATACGATAGTATACTTAGAAAATCCTAAAGACTCAGCAAGAAAACTACTGGACATAGTTGATCAATTCAGCAAAGTGGCAGGATACAAGAGCAACATACAAAAATCAATTGCATTTCTTTACAGTGAGAAAGAGAATACAGAGCTGGAGCTAAGAAAAACAATACCCTTCACAATAGCTAATTACATGATTAATATTTGGGAGTAAATCTAACGAGAAACACAACAGATCTATTCAAAGTAAGTTACAAAACATTACTATAAGAAACAAAAAGAGACCTGGAGAAATGAAAGAATATACCTTGCTCATGGATCATAGACTCAATATTGTGAAAATGACAATACTACCAAAGGCAATTTACACATTCAATGCAATCCTAATACAAATACCAATTCCATTCTTTTTAAAAAAATTATCAACTTTATTGAAATTTTACAGAGATTTTGGATTTCCATTCATTCATTTTTGCACTTTTCTCCCTGCTCACCCCTCCCCTCCAGTTCATTCTTCTGTTTGAAAAGTAAAAGAAAAATTCTTTCATTGTTATACAATCCTTCAATTTCATTTGGAATGAAAAGATGCCCCAAATAAGCAAAACGTTTATTAAAAGAGAAATAAGGTAGGAGGCATCTCACTTCCTGATTTCAAATCCTAGTACAATGCTGTGGTGGTCAAGACAGCATGGTATTGGTACAATGAGAGACTCTTAGATCAATGGAGTAGAATTGAGAATCCAGTAATCAGCCCCTGTGGTCAACTGATTTTTGACAAGGAGATGAAATCAGTTAAGTGGTGAAATGACAGTCTTTTTAACAAATAGTGCTGGGAAAATTGGAAAACTGTAGAAAACTCAAACAAGATCTATACCTCACTTCATACACAAAAACAAACTCAATGTGGAACATGGACCTAGGGCTAAATCCCAGGACTATAAACTTCATTAGAGAAAAAAAAAAACCTTGGAAGAACTCTAGAAGCACTAATCTACAACATGAACAGTCTTTCAAGCATCCTGAAAAACCTAAAACCAGTACAGAATAAAATAAATGAATGGGACCTTCTAACAATTAAATCCCTATTGCATTCAAAAACTTCTTCAACAAGTTAAAAAGGGAAGCCACAGACTGGGAAAACATATTCAGTAATGACATGTCTGATAAAAGGCTTATATCTAGAATTTATAGAATTCTTGAACACCGCAAGAAGATAAACAACCCAATTGCAAAATGGGTACAGGATATAAACAGACAATTCACTAAAGACGACATTCAGATGGTGAACAAACACATGAAGAAATTTTCAAAATCCCTAGCTCTAAGAGAAATGCAAATCAAAACAACTATGAGGTACTATCTCACCCCAATAACAATAGCAAAATTCAACAGAGCAGCAAACAACAAATGAGGCTGTGGAGAAACTGGAACCTTTATTCACTGTAGGTGGGAGTTTAAAGTGGTGGAACCACTATGGAAGGCTGTATGGTGCTTTCTCAAAAAGTTGGAAATAGAAATACCATTTGACCCAGCAATTCCACTACTGGGAACATATCCCAAAGAAACCATAGCCACTACAGAAACAGATACATGTGCACCAAAGTGTATGTGTATGTGTGTGTGTGTGTGTGTATTGGCATTGTTCACAATAAAAAAGATTTGGGGACAACCCAAGTGCTCAACAACAAACAAATGGATAGAGAAGCTGTGGTATATTCACACAATGGAATACTGTGCTGCATTGAAAAACAAGGAACTCATGCAATGTTATTCAAAATGGGTGACCCTGGAGGACATTATGCTGAGTGAAATATCTCAGTCACAAAAGGACAAATACTGCATAGTGCCACTGTTGTAAAATGGCACTGATATCAGGGTTGGGGGGAAACTGAGAAATAGGAGATAAATAATGTGTACTGCATTGAGACAAATGAGGGAGAGAACTGTTTAAAAGGGATATATGATTAGATATTATTGTCATAACAGGAGTTCAGAATGAAGGCTGTAAGGTAGAGTGGACTTGGAGGGAGGGATTGTATAACAGTGAAAGAATTTTACTTTTCAAAGAGAAGAGAGAATTGGGGGGTAAGGTTGGGCAGGGAGAAAAATGCAACAATGAATGATTGGAAATCCAAAGTCTCTGTAAACCTTCATTAAAAATAATAAACATTTAAAAGGGGGGAGAAAGGAGTGAAAATAAAAGGGAAAAATGAGAAGAAGGTTATAGACTAAATGCTAGGAAATAAGTTCAAACACAGCTGCTCTAATAATGCTGCACATCTAATTCTCCCATTTGTTTCATAAACCTCTCAACAATGGACTGAACAATATTTGATGCACTGTCCAAGTATAAATATGTATTTGATATTTTTCACATTGGAAAGACATCCTCAAAAAAAACAACTTGGAATGATTTCTTAGCCTATCTTTTTCATTTATCCTGGTCCACCGATATGAGCTATAGTCCTTGAAAGTTGTTTTTCCCAGGAAAGTATTTTCTCTTTTTGGCTGTTTTGGAGCAATCCTAACAATAAGGGTAGAGCTTAATGTCAGTTTTGTTTGACAATTTAGGATTCTGCCCTGACTCCTCCCGTGAAAGGTATATTTTTCTTTTTTGTAGCTGCAAATCCAGGCAGGTTTGGCTATTTTACCCTTTTAATGACAGAATTCAATCACTTCCATTCTCCTATTGAATAGTAATTGTCCTAAATCTTAGAGATAATGATACACTTGTTTGAGTGCACTGGTCATCAAGTCTCCCTAAAGTCCATGAATACCAAAATATATGTTTGTAAACTTAATAAAAATATTCTTTTCTCTTGTGTCTTATTCTTCAGGTCAATAGTTTGGGAGGAGATGGGTGTACGTAGGAAGAAAGATGAAGTTACAGCTACTAGCATGGGACACATTGATTTTGTAGAGGAAGTTCCCCAGAAGGTTACCTGAGTCATTATTTATGAGTGCCTTGCTGCAAGTATTCCTACAATGGAAGTAATCTAATAAAAAAGGTGGTACAAAATATGTCTCTGTCTTTAGCTGAAATGATCAGTGACTCCACCTTGGCCCTAAAAGAATTCAGGTTTGCATCAATTCACTGGCAAGAGTTGATAGGGGTGATAGGATTATTTTAAATTAATGCACTTGGGTCTGAAATAAAAATTTTGCATGATCTGGATACATCCTAAGGAACTCAGATTTATGGTTTAGGCCAAGTGGAAAGGACAAGGAAAGATTTTATGGGATTCATTCAGATAAAATACTGAAGATTTAAGGATTTGGCTTCACTACGGTTTTTTGGATCCTGTTGTGAGACTAAATTAAATATTGGATTAGAAAATATTGAATGGCTCGATTTTACTTGAACCCACAGTCAATGTACATACATACAATGTAAAAAAAAATCAAAGGATGTATTGCATTAGCTTAATATGCTATTAGAGTTCTGTTGGCCTAGTGGTAATAAACTCTGCTGCAATCCCAAAGGCACAGGGTTCAAATCCACCAACTCCATTGCAGAAGGATGAGCTGTCTACTCCAGTGTGACTTATAGTCCCTGAAACATTATTGGAGGGTCAGCTATGGGTCCCTTATTCTATGGCACACAACAATATGTTATTAAGGACCTCTCTAAAGTGTTAAAAAAAAGTAGACAGATTAAAGTCTCAAGTGCTCTTGACTAGATGTCAGAACAGATTCTGAAAATTCACTAAAGCATTAAGGAGCCAAAACAAAGGGGAAACATGGTGAAGTAAAAGAGCTGAAGAGGAGGTTTCAAAGGACAGCTCAAAAAAGCAGCAAAGTATAAAGTATATTGTAATGTGCACAAAGCTGGAATTGGAGAATAAAAAGGGAAGAACTCATTTTCCATTTCTCAAGCTGAGAGAACTGAAAACTAAATTTAAGCCTTGAGTCACAATATTGAAAGATGCTACGGGTAATACATTGGATGACCCAGCACCCATCAAAAGAAGATGGAGAGAATGCACAGAGACACTGTACCAAAAAGAACTGATTAACACTGGAAAATTTCATATGAGCAGGAACCAATAATAATGAAGGAGGAAGTTGAAGCTGCACTAAGGCATTGGCAAAAAATAAGGCCCCATAAATTGATGGAATATGAATTGCCATATTTCAAATAACAGATGCAGCCCTGAATGCACTCATCAGTCTATGCCAGGGAATTTGGAGCACAGCTATCTGGTTGGAAGAGGTCCTTATTTGTTCCTATTCCCAAGAAAGGTGATCCAGCTGAATGTGGAAATTATCAAACAATGTAATTAATATCACAGGCAAGCAAAATACTGCTGAAGATCATCTGAAAACATCTAAAACAGTACATAGATAGGAAACTGTCAGAAGTTCAAGCAGGATTTAGAAGAGGCAGTGACACCAGAGATATCATTGCTTATATTAGATGGATCCTGGCTGAAAGTAAGAAATAGCAGAAGACTATATTTTTGTGCTTTATTGACTATGTAAATGTAATTGACTGTGAGAATCATAACACATTGTGGCTAACATTGGGAAAAATGAGAATTCCAAAGCACTTATTTGTGCTTCTGTGAAGCCTATACCTGGATCAGGAGTCTATTGTGTGAATGGAGTAGAGGAACACTGCATAGTTTAGAATTGGGAAGGGAATGTGTCAGGGTTGTATTCTCTTTCCATACCTATTCAATCTGTATTCTGAGCAAATTGTGCAAGAGGCTGGACTCTTTGAAGAGGAGTGTGACATTAAGATTGTAGGGAGACTCATCAATAACCTCTGTTACGCAGATGACACAACCTTATTTGCTGATGCTGAAGGTAAAGAAGACTTGAAGCACTTGTTGCAGAAAAGCAAGGAATGTAGCCTTTGGTATGAATTTCATCTCAATGTCTGGAAAACTAGATTCTTATACTGGACGAATAGGTAGCATCATAAAGGATGGAGATGAGACTGAAACTGTAACAGCTTCATCTTGCTTGGAACCACAGTGAACACCATTGCTACCAACAGTCAGGAAATAGGGACACATTGCGCTGGGAAAATCTGCCGTTAGAGACTTTTCCAAATTATTGAGGAGTAATTGCTGTCAGTTTGAGGACTAAGGTGTATCTTATTCAGGTCATTGTCTTTCCAATTACTTGCTTGCCACTGAGAGCTGAATAATGAATAAGAGTGGTGGTGGTGGGGGGAGAAAGTATCAAAGTGTTTGAGCTGTGGTGTTGGAGAAGAGCACTGAATATCCCATGGACAGGCAAGTGAATAAACAGATGTAGCTTGGACAGGGTGCATCTAGATTGCTCTTTAGAGGCAAGGATGTTGAGGTTTCACTTCACATAGAGGCAAGAATGTTGAGGTTTCACCTCACATATTTTGGACATGTTGCTAAAAGAGCTATTTCTTGGAGAAAGACATGATGCTGGAAAGGGTGGAGGGTGGGTGCAGGAGAGGAAGACCCTCAATCAGAGTAATAACCTATGGGTTATTACTGCTAGAACGGGCTCTTGTGTGTCAGGAGGTGTGAGGATAATGCAGGATAGAATAGGTTTCATATCTTTTGTTCATAGGGGTGCTATGAGTCGTACTCAACTCAAGGGCACCTAACAACAATAACACAAACAACGATTTGTACAATACTCATCTTATGTTTGATTTATTCCTCTTGCTAATGGTACTGAACCTCTCTACTGACAGCATATTTAGTAGTAATCCAGTTGTAGTATACCTATGGGGTTGTTGTTAGGTGACATTAAGTTGAGTATGTCTAATAGCCACCCTATGAAAAACAGATCTGAAATCTGTCCTATCCTTTACTATCTTCATCTTTCCTGGCATACCTGAGCCCATAGCTGTAGTCACTGTGTCAATCCATCTCACTGATGGTCTTTTTCTTCACTGACAAGCACGATGTCCCTTTCCAAGGATTAGCCTCTCCTAACATGTCCAAAATATGTGAGATGCAGCCTTGTCATCTCTACCACCAAAGAACACACTGGCTGTACTTTCTCCAAGACCTATCTGTTTGTTCTTTTGGAAGTCTGTGGGATATTCAGCACTCTTCACCAAGAACACAGTTCACAGGCATTAATTTTTCCATCATTCTTATTCATCGTCCAGGTCCCAGATGCACATAGCAAGTGTTTTAAAAGATTGTGACTTTAATCATGTATATCTCAGTCTTCAAAGTCTTCATGGCTCATACTTATGCTAGTCTTCTGTTGTGGGTGGACTTTCATCCTGGGAATAAAACTTTGATGGACTATTTTTCAAGCATAAAGTGCCTTTGTCAAACCATTAAGAAACTTCTATACTGATTAACTATTAAGAACTATTTCGTAAAATGCAAATGTATTATTGTTATATGAGACTTGAAGGCAGATCTAGCTTTGGGCTCCTATAAAACAAGTCCAAATAAAGGTTTCAAAGTGGCCACTTTTTGAAGGAAGGATACTGGCATACTCATGGATTGTTGTTAGATGCCAGCAAGCTGTTTCTAACTCAAAGTTCTTATTTACAACAGAATGAAATCATGCTTGATCAAAGTCTCTGTCGTGCTTAAGTCCGCTATTGCAGTTGTTGTGTTGACTCATCTCATTGAGAGTCTTCCTGTCTTTTGCTGACTCTCTCCTTTTCCAAGAATGACAGCCTTTCCTATGTACTTTTCCTTTTTTAAATAACATTTTAAAGACTTTCTTGACAGCAGATATTCCTAAATCAGTATGTTGTTTAATTTCTTGAATGTTCCTTCCATGTATGTTAAGTTTAGATCCAAATAAAATCAAATCCTTGACAACGTCAGTCTTTTCTGTTATCATGATTTTGCTTATTGGGCCAACTGTGAAGATTTATTTTGTTTCTCTTATACATTGTGGTGTAATCCATATTGGAGACTACAGTCTTTGAGCTTTAGCAATAAATACTAATTTTCTTAATTTTCTGCAAGTTTATAACTATAGCTCACAAAAGGTGATCATTAATTTATTGAGAATATCATCTAAAAAGAATGCAAAAGGCCATTACAAAGAAAAAGGAGAAGACCAAAATGGATGTCAGAAGAGACTCAGAATATTGCACTAGAGTGCCAAGAGGCCAAAGCAGAGGGAAGAAATCAAGAAGTTAAGGAGCTGAACAGAAGATTTCAAAGGGCAGCATGGGAAGACAAAGAAATAGAATGAAATGTGCGAAGAGCTGGAGTCAGAAAATCAAAAGGGATGAAGTCACTCAGCATTTCTTAAACTAAAGGAAATGAAGAACAAATTCAAGCCTTGAATTGCAATAGTTAAGGATGCTTCATACAGAATATTAAATTATCCAGAAAGCATTGAAAGAAGATAGAAGGAGTATACAAAGTCATTGCACCAAAAAGAATTGGTGGTCACAGGAGAATTTCATGAACAACATATGAGTAAGAGTCAGTGGTGATTAAGGAGGAAGTTCAAGCTACTCTGAAGGAATTGGCAAAAAACAAAGTTCCAGGAATTGATGACATACCAACTGACATATTTCAACACACAGATTGCTGCTCTGAATGAGCTCACCAAGTTGTGCCAAGAAATCTGGAGGGAAATCATCTGGCCAACTGACTAGAAGAGATCCATATTTTTTCCCATTCCAAGAAAAGGTGACCTGACAGAGTGTGAAAATTATTGAACAATATCATTAGTATCACATCCACAAAGATCCTGCTGAAAATTATGTTAAAACAAAGGAATGAGCGCATCAACAGAGAACTCCAGATGTGCAGGCTGAGTTTAGAAGAGGCTGTGGTATTAGGGATTTTATACCTAGTGCTAGATGGGTATTGGCTAAAAGCAGAAAGTATCAGAGGAATGTTTATCTGTGTTTCATTGACTATGCAAAGGCATTTGACTATGTGAATCTCAACAAACTTGGCTAACTCTTAGAAGAATGGGAATCCCAGAAAACTTTATTGTGCTTATGCAAAACCTATGCTTGGACCAGGAGGCAGTCATCAGAACAAGAGTAAGGAAACATTGTATGGAAGATGTACACCAGGGATGTGTCCTATCTCCATACCTTTTTAGTCTATATGTAGGACAGATTTGGGACATATCATCTGGGAGGCTGGGATCTATGAGGAAGCAGAAATGTGTCATCAGGATTGGAGGAAGACTCATCAACAATCTGTGTTATGCAAATAACTCAACCTTCCTTGCTGAAACTGAGGAGGACCTGAAGCACTTGCTGCAGAAGGTCAAGGACTGCAACTTTTAATATGGATTGAAGTTCCCATCAAGAAAACAAAGATTCTCACCACTGGGCCCATTGGCAGCATCATGATAGGCAGTGAAGAGACTGAAATTTCTACTAGCTTCTGTTTGCTTGGCTCCACAGACAACACTCTTGGTATCAGCAGCCAGGAAAACAAAAGATGAACTGTATTGGGAAAATCTTCTTTCAAGGACCTTGCCAGAGTACTGAAGTGCAACAATGTCAGTCTGGAGCCTAAGGTGAGCCTGATCTAGGCCATGGTCTTTGCAAAGCCTTGCCATGCATCAGAAAGCTGGACAATGACAAGGGAATTGATGTATTTGAGTTGTTTTGCTGGAGAAGAGTAATGAATATACCATGAACCGCTAGGACAACAAATAGATTAATTCTGGAGAGGGTTAAACTGGCCTGTTCCTCAAGGCAATTGTTCTGATGTACTTTGGGCATGTTTCCAGGAGAAATCAGTCCTTAGAGAGGAATATCATGCTTGGGAGGGTGGGGGACAGCTCAGGAGAGGAAGATCCTGGTTGAGATGGAGTGACTCAGTGACTGAGGATACGGGGGTGGGTGTGTTTGAGATAATGAAGGTGGCTCAGGATAGAGTAAGGTTCAGAACTGTTGTACATAGAGTCACTATGAGCCACAAGTGACTCGACAACAGTTAGCAGCGACAACAATATGTGAAATGATTCTGATTCAACTCCAGATTCTCTGTTGGTGGATAATTCTCTCCACATTGATAAGTGTTCTCACTGCCTTTATTCTAATGGTATATCTAAGTGAGGAGATTGCACAATGTTCCATTTTGCTTTTCCACTTGTAGGCCTGACACCTCACCATCCTGCTTGTTAGGAGTAGGAATCTCTGCCATTGAAATATAGAATAGTTCCTTTTCTTCTTTTGTTGCATTTCCAAGGATCCAGTGAAATTTCTTGTGCATGGCCAACAGTTCCTAAATCCTAATAGCCATCTATGTCCAATGTGGAAAATTAAAAAAAATAATAATAATACCAAAACCAAGGCCATTGAATAGTTTTGAACTCATATCAACCCTGTGGAAAAGAATAAAACCACCCTTTAGGCTTCCTAAGGTGGTAAATCTTTATGGGAGCACACTGCCTGATTCCCGCCACCCCCCATGAATTGGCTAGGAGGTTCAACTTACCAATCTTTTGGCTAGTGGAATGCCTTACCCTATGCCACCAGAGCTTTTTCAGTGTCGAATGCCCTATCTAATTTTGCTTAGGCTTGTTTTCCTAAACAGTGGTCAATTAGTTTTTGGGATGATGTGTTGGATCTCTTGATTCAAAGTTTGTTTGTTGAGGGTTTTTTTTCAGGAGACAGAGGGAAAATATTTTCACTCAGTGATATTTTACCTCTCAGAAAATAAGCCGTAATTAATTTTTCAATGAGATTATTTTGCTATATAAAATCCAGTAAATTATACTACAATTTAAAATCTTTCTATGTACCCTTATTTTTCAGAGTATGATAAACAGAAGTACAAAATATAAAAAAGTAGAGATGTCTACCTAAAAGCCACAGTGCAATTGAACTAAAAACAAAGGCTTCTCCTACAAAAAGACCAAGGTAAAAAGAAAATATGAATGATAAAATGGCTAATAAGTAAATGTTTACAGTGAACACAGAAATATAATTAACATAAAGAATAAAAAATTAGTATATTAAAACAAAAGCAAGTCTTAAGATGAAAGTATGATTTCTATATTTCAGTGCTTACGTTTTGGTTATTTAAAAAACAGGTTTGCATAACAAGGATAGTATTTTTAAAAATTATGTACTAACTTTGAGAAATCATTTAATATTTAATCCAAATAGCCTCATTCAATAACATAGAGTTAGACTATAAAAAGAACCCCTGAATAAATTCCAATCCTATTAAAATTATATAGAGAGTCCCATCTGTCAAAGAGCAGTGAGATTAAGAAAGTGATATTGCCAGTGGGAAAATATTTGAGCTGTAAATGAAGTTTTGGTAACAGCTTCTTTATTAAGTTTGTTGCCATTATCATTTTACTTGACTTTAGACTATATTTGGCATTTCTGTTGTCTATACACTAGATCTTCTTGTTTGCTCATGCAAAGCCCATTGTGAAGAATGCAGAAATGAGTAAAATAACAACTTTGCATCAGAGACTCATATTAAAAAAAATCTCATTTTTATGTGGGAAATGCAAGATCGTTAAGAAAATTTTGGTAAAGTTTAGAGAAAAAAATGTATCTTGAAAAAAGTTTTAAATTACGCTTGTATTTTGTATACAGTGTTGTGTGCCTCAAGTTCGGAGGGGATGGTATGGTAAGGCAAGGAAGATGATATTGTCTGCTTGAACAACCAGTGCAATCAGATCTCACTATCTGAGATCTTGTTAAGCAATATAGTGTAAGAGGCCCTACTTGAGTTGCAGCTGAGGTTCAGTCCTACAAAAGTCTGTCTTCAGTGCTCTGTAGATTCCAGATGTCCTTTGCAAGTAATAGATTGCCTTTGCATAGAAGACTTTTCTAGGAAGATGTTTGAATCCATTTGCCGGGGGCGGGGAGGAAGGCACGAAAATGATGAGAATGAAAAAAAAAATAATCGAGAAGAATGCATAATATGTGTTTCTCAGGCTCTTCTGATTCCATGCATTTCAGGAATAGACTGACATGACAATTTTCATGATAGAATTTTGGAACTAAGAAGCATAGGAATTGAGAAACAAATTGTAAGAGTGAGTTGTGGAAAACTGCTTACTTATCAATGAAAATTGTGAGTTTGTGAAGGTGTAAAAATTTCACATGTAAGAACATTCTGCTTGGAAAAATGGAGGGTCAGTTAAAGAGAGGAAACCCCCCAAAGAGATAGACTGACACAGTGACTGCAGCAATGGGTTCAGGGTGTCAGAATGTAGAAGGGTGGCACAGGATAGGACAGGGTTTACCTCCGTTGTTCATAGGGTCACTTTGGGTTTTACTTGACTTGACAGCACTTAACAACAACAGTATCAGAGGAATAATGACTAGTGAATAAATGGTTCAACAAGGACAGTAATAATGTGTAGCAGAGTGGCAGAAATCCAATGGGCCTGATATTCCTAGGGAGATTGGTATTGCTTTGATTAGGTGGTGTACATCTTTGAAATACTTCCTGGAGACTCTCAGATATTATAAAACATGTGTTGTTTGCCCTGATGCCTTGGAGAAGTATAGTGAACAATTTAAGGAACCTAATTAATCTCCAAAGGTTAGTGGAGTTTTGGAAAATCTGTTGTTGTTGTGTGCAGTCGAGTTGCCTGCGACTCATAGGGACCCTATGTACAACAGCCCTAAACCCCACCCGATCATATACCAACCTCGCCACCTCTGATACACCTGCCCCCATTATTACCCCAGTCACTGAATCACTCCATCTCATCAAGGGTCTTCCTTTCCTGTGCTGTCCCTCCACCCTCCCAAGCATGACGTCCATCTCCAAGGACTGGTCCCAACTTGCAACATGTCCAAAGTATGTCAGAGGAAGCTTCAGAATCCTTGCCTCCAAGGAGCAGCCTGGCTTCACCTTCTCCAGGACAAACCTGTTTGTTTTCCTAGCAGTCCATGGTATATTCAATACTCTTCTCCAATACCACAGGTCAAAGATAGCAATTCTCCTATCATCCCTAGTCATCATCCAGCTCTCTGATACATATCAAGTGATTGCAAAGACCATGGCTTGTATCGGGCACACCTTAGTCTCCAGACTGACATCCTTGCATTTCAGCACTTTAGAGAGGTCTCTAACCACAGACTTTCCCATCACAACACATCTTTTAATTTCCTGGCTGCTGGTGTTAAGACTATTGACTGTGGATCCAAGCAAATCAAAACTGTCATCAATCTCAATATCTTCACCATCTATCATGACGCTGCCAATCAGCCCAGTGGTGAGAATCTTTGTTTTCTTGACATTGAGTCTCAATCTACACAGAAGACTGCAATCCCTGACCTTCCACAGCAAGTGCTTCAGGTGCTCTTCAGTTTTAAAAAGCAAGGTTGTATCACCTGCATAATGCAGATTGTTGATGATTCTTCCTCCAGTCCTGTTTCCTCATTTCTTCTCATGGAGCCCAGCCTCCCTGATAACCTGTTCTGCATAAAGATTGAAAAGGCATGGAGATAGAATACAGCCCTGGTGTACCCTCTTCCCAATTTTGAACCATGCAGTGTTTCCTTGTTCTGTTCTGATGACTGCCTCCTGGACCAAGTATAGGTTTCACATTAGCACAATCAAGTGTTGGAAAATCTAGAGTTTCTATATTATCTTTAAGGAGTCTGCTGGCATGGTGTGTTATGTGTTTTAACCAAAAGAGGGGCACTTCAAATTTACCAACTGTTTTTATAATCCAACAGTCTCCCTTTATAAAGATTTACCACCTTAGAAGCCAGATGGAGGTTTGTCATGAGTTGGAATCTGTTCAGTGGCAGTGAGTTGGAGGGGTACTATGTATACAAGAACAGGGTGTTTGTATCACGTTTATGGAAAAATATTTTCATAACATTTGCACTAATTGCAAAGATGTAAACTTCTGGTCCTGTATTCCTGTTCACTTGAAGTTCCTTGACTGCTTCGATACTAATTACTTGACCAATATTGGCATCTCTTGTAATACACAGAAAATACAAAGAAGTAATTGAAGAGTTATAGAAATTTAGTTCTACAAACTTGATTTAGGACAGGTTCTGCTCTCTTGGATATATCAAAATCAATCACATGAGTCTTATTTAAAGGGTATAAAGAAGAGAAGTGATGAATAAAGTGGTCTCCAAGATCTGGAGAGGTCAGAGATCAACTATTTAACAGTATGCTTACCTGACTTCTGTTTTCAACGTCCATAAACATTGAAGTTTTCTTTGAGTAGAACTGTTGGATATAGCTTACTTCCAGACAAAATCAAGTATTCTTATGTCTAAAGATGATGCAAGAAAATGATATTAAATTTCTTCTTTGTATTTTATTAATGCACAATATATTACTATGTTTCCTATTATTATATTTTACTTTTCCCACCACATTAGGTTTGTTTCAAAAATAGGAATATCTTTTATATCAAAGATAAGGAATTTCATTTTTAGACAGTCAAGAATTTCTAACTGTGTAGTAACAACAATTTCTCAGATAAAATATGTTTTGTAAATCAAGCATTGAACTCTCATATTTAGTATTTCTTGTAGTCTGGTCCATAATGTGCCTTCGAGTCACCTGCCACTCATAGTGACACAATTTACAACAGCCCTGAGCCCTGCTCTATCCTCTGCTAATCTCACTGTCTCTGACCCACTTACACCCATTACTCTAGTCACTGAATCAATCAATCTCATTGAGGGTCTTCCTCTCTTGTGCTGTCTTTCCAACATCCCTAGCATGACGTCCTTCTCCAAGGACTGGTCCTGCCTTGCAACATGTCCAAAGTATGTCAGAAAAAGCTTCAGAATCCTTGCCTCCAAGGTGTAGCCTGGACTGACCCTTTCTAGGATAAACCTGTTTGTTTTCCTATCAGTCCAAGGTGTATTCAATACTCTTCAGCACCACAGATCAAAGGCATCAATTCTCCTTCTGTCATCTCTAGTTGAGCTTTTTTATGCATAGTAAGTAATTACGGTTTTGTTCCTATGAGGAAATTTTAGAACCCTCAAGTAAGAGATATTATTCCTATGAAAGGATGTCCCTATAGGGCCTTGATATATGTATGTATATGTGTATATATGTATATACACATACATACACATATACATACATATATACACATACATATATATCAGAGGGTATATAAATATACACACACATATGTAGATGTGTATACACACACATACACTCACACACATATACATATTTGTGGTTGTTGTAAATTTCACCATTTCTCCAAGCTTATAGAGTTTCTGGAGGCAAGATATTTTGGAAGTGGAGGCCACTCCTTCTTCCAAGCTTGTCTTAACTGGGGATCTCCACCAAACACTGTCATACACACACATCACACGACATGACATGACATGACATGACATGACATGACATGACATCACATCATATATATGTGTATCAGGGATGTGTTTTTTTCAAAGACAGGCCTCTTGTGACATGATCAAAGTATGTGAGATGGTACTTAACCAACCTTGCCTCTCTAAATAGTCCTCTGGTAACACTTTCTTCAAGGCAGATTTTTTTTTCTATTGGCAATCCATGGAATAGTAAATACTCTTCACCAACACAACAATTCAAAGGCATAAAATCTTCTGTCTTCATTATTCCTTATCCAAATTTCAAATACATAGAAACTATAGAAAAAATATTATGGCTTTCCTAATATTATTAAGGTACCAGAAATACCTTAATATTTAAACTAACATCCTTGCTCTTCAATACTTTTAAGAAGTCCTTCAATTTACAATCCATCTGTTAGGAATAATAGCAGACTAGTTACTAAAAGGCAGAGGTTAACAATATCCCAAATGTGTGATCTGTTGTACAACTCCTGATTTCTGATATCAGCTGTTCCCTTGCTCCTTTCTCGCTTGGGTTCTGTGGTAAGCTGGAAGGTCTCGCAGAAACTCAGCTATATTAGGTTAAAGAATCACATCATTGTGCATGATGTTGGCCAGTGTTGCACAAACTGGTTAGCTAGGATCCTGCAGATCACAGGTTGTGACACAGCTGGATGCTGTGTTCCAGGAAGGTTGTTACTGTTGTTGTTAGGTGGCATTGAGTTGCCAGTGACTCATAGCAACCCTATATATGTACAACAGCTCTGAACCCTGGCCTGTCCTGAATCAGTCTCACTGACTCTGACACACTTACCCCCATCGCCCTAGTTACTGTGTCAGTCATCTCATCTGGGGTTTTCCTTTCCTGTGCTGTCCCTCCACTCTTCCGAGCATGATGTCCTTCTCCAAAGATTGGTCCCTTCTGGCCATGTGCCCAAAGTATATGAGATGGAGCTTCAAAATCCTAGCCTCCAAAGAGAAACTTGGTTTCACCCTCTCCAAGACTGACCCATTTGTTTCGTACTCCATGGTATGTTCAAGACTCATCTCCAGGGGAGCTCTGGTGGCCTAGTGGCAAGAAGCTGCACTGCAATCCCAGAGGAACACGGTTCGAATCCACCAGATGCTCTGCCGGAGAAGGAGGCGCAATATCCTCCTGTACCAGTCAGATCTGATTTGACGGTACACGCACACAAAATAAAAATAAAAATAAAAATAAAAAAATTAAAAAAAAACATAAGAAGTAGTAAAGCAGAAAAGGAGACACTGCATATTTTAAAGTTAGGAAAAGTGTACATCAGAATTATATCCTTTCTCAGTACCTATTCAATTACTTAGCTTCACAATTAACACCTATGGTAGAAATCAAGAGATATGTTAACAGTGAGGAAAATTTTTGTCAAGGACCTCCCCCAAGTGCTAAAGAGCCAGATGTCAATTTAAAAACTATGCTGCACCCAATGCAAGCTATTTTTCAGTACTCCCTATGCATCTAAAAGTTTGACAATGAGGAATACAGAAAAAAAGAGTTTGTGCTTTTTGAATTGTGATGTTGGAAAAGAGTATTGACTAGCCCACAGATTGCCAAAAGAACAAACACATTTAACCTAGAGGAGGTTAACTAGAGTGATCCTTAGATACAAGATGATGAAACTTCTCAAGTACTTTGGGTCTGTCAGGAGGGCCAGTACTTGAAAAAGACAAGATCCTGGAAAAGATCAGAGCAAGAGAGGAAGGCCTTCAAGGCAACAAATTAACATAGTGATGAGAACAATGGGTTCAAGCAAGTTGAAGATCATAAGGATGGTGTGGGATAGGACAAGTATCAGATCTGTTGTTTATAGCATTGTGGTATGTAGTAAAGTCAGCAACACTTAACCACATGTTGACTAAACATCGTGTTATCATACTGTGGTGGCTTGTGTTTTACTGTGATACTGGAAGTTGTACGACCAGTATTGCAAATAGCAGCAAAGTCATTTGGGTTATACAGTCTTCAGTAAGCTTCTATAGGAAAACAGACTAAGAAGAAAGACAATGGCCATCTTCCCAGGGAAATTTGTGAATGACAATTCTATGGATCACAACAGATTATTATTATCTGGTGGCATCCTGGCAAGAAGCTGGCTGTAATCTGGAAGGCATGTATTTGGAGGTCACCACCGGCTGCTCTGCAGGAGAAGGTTGGGCAATCTCCTTCCTTACATTTAACCACCTCTGAAAACCTACCAGAGGGTCAACTATGGGTCAATTCTGACTCTACTGTACACAACAACAAAAACAATAGTTAGAATAGCTAGAATTGCAAGACACATCTCTTAAATTAGAATATACTACATAATATCTATATGAATGGACTCAAGTCTATAATGAAGAAGATGGTGCAGACCAGGTAAACATTTCATTCTATTGTGTTTGGGGTGACTAACAACATCAACTAGAAAGAAACTAAAACACTTAATAAATTTTATTTTGTCAGGCACATTTCTTTAATTAATACTCAACAATGTATTGGTCTCTTAAGTGGAATTCATATAATAAAAATGAAGTTTATATATGGCTTCTCAGACTTTTGGCTAAGATTAAGTGTAAAAATGAACTATATAATCTATTGGAATTAAAGGCTAGTAAGAATATTTTTCTTATTATACTCAAAGTTACCAAAAAAGTAAGCTTTCAGATTTCATTTCGATAATACTGATAATTTATTTAATCATACTTTGTTAATTAAGGGCTAACAGATTTTGGATGAATTAAATATTCAAAGCACTTTTATGGTTGATATTATCTATGGAATTTGCAATGCTCAAAGCATTCAATAATAATCTGCTAATTTATCTGCTTGGATTTTTTTCCATAAAGAAAGCCCTATTCTTTCCAATTTTACAAAAGAAGAACAATATGAGGTAATGTAGTTAGCTAATTTACTTAACATTTTAGAGAGAATTATTGTTTGAGGCAAGAAATATGCTCTGGCTGGGGCTTTTGTCATAAAAGGACAATTTAACTACCTATTTTCCATTGTCTCAAACAAAATAATCAGATATTTAAAAGATGTTGCCTGGTAAGGCTTATTATTAAGGAAAATTCTATGATTCAGCTAAGCAATTAATATGTCATGGTATGTTAAAAAGAAATACTTTTATGTAATTAAGATCATTGGCCCTGAAGTCAGAAAAAAATTAAAATTCATTTCTTAAATAAATTTTAATATTTGATCATGAAAATATTAATTTTAAGGGAATATGTTAGGTTTTTCAGATCTATGTTTTTGCCCAAAAATTATAAATAAGCTTCATAGTATTTGTTGAATGAATGAGGGATGCACTGAAATTTTGTTTTTTCATTATATCTACTGATATTTGTCATTAGGACCTATGAAGTCAGTTCTGACTTACAGCCACTATACATTCAAAGGAATAAACCTGCTGGATCCTGCCATAGTGTCACAATATCTACTATGCTTTAATCTATTCTTCTAGTTACTGTTGAAATCATTGAGGGTCTTTCTCTTTCAATGACCCTCCACTTTTTTAAAGCATGGTATTCTTCTCTTGAGAATCATTCAGATAATATGCCTACAGCATATGAGACAAAGTTTTATTATCTTTGATTTTAAGTAGCACTCTGGCCTCATTTCGTAAAAGACAGATCTGTTTGTTTTTATGACATCCATGGTATATTCAGTAATCTTTGCCATCACCACAATTGAAAATCTTAAGTTCTTCAGTCTTCCTTTTCCATTGTTTAAATTTTGAATACATAGGAAATAATTTAAATTACAATAATTTGTTGCATCTTAGTCTTTTTAAAAATATTTTAATCTTGATTTTAATGAAAGTTTACAGAAATTTGCACATTTTCTTACCTAACCACTCCCCCTCATTTTTAAAATGACTTTTAAAAAGTCACTCATTGTTGCACAATTTCCTTCCTCGCCGCTCTACCCCAGTCACCTTGCTATGGACCTCTTATTCTGGACTATTGTCATGCAAATAACACCTTGTCATATGTTCCTTTTAGGCAGTTCTTTCCCTCATCTACTCCAATGCAGTGTTCATTACTTATCCCCTCTTATTTTACCTCCTTCCCCTAATGTCAGTCCTTTTTTATAACAGTGGCTTTATGCAGTATTTGTCCTTTTGTGACTTATCTATTTCACTCATCATAGTGTCCTCCAGGGTCAACCATTTTGCATGTTTAAGGAGTTTATTTTTATGCCTCTTTAGGATTTTTAAGAAGTCCTTGGCTCTAGATTTGCCCTAAGAAATCCTGCTTTGACTAATTGACTGGGTGTTGATTGTGGATCCTACTAAAAGAAGAACATTGATAACATCAGTCTTTGCTCCATTTATCATGAGGTTATTCACTGGTGCAGTTGTGAGGGGTTTTGTTCTGTTTCTGTTAAGGTGTAATCCCTTAAGGCCATGGTGTTTTATCTTATTCAATAAGTTTGTCCAGTTCTCTTACCTCTCAGCAAGTAAGGTTGTGCCATCTGCATAGCATAGTTTGTTGATGAATCATTCTCCAGTCCTAATATCACATTCTTTTTCATATAGTCCACCTTCACAGATTTTTTTCTCAGCATATAGATTAGATTGTTCAATTCAATCTGTAAAATCAGTTCCTAATGGAAGGAAGTTGTCTATATTTCTTATATGGAGCAACAGGCAAGTTTGAAACATGTGCTTTTGGTTCGACAGCACAATTCCTTATCACTAAGCTACAAGAATTCCCACAGATTGAATAGTTATGTGGAAAAAATTCAACCTTAACATACATCTATCCTAACGAAGTGTCCTTGTCCTAGATTCTGTTTCAACAACTCTTTTAGGTTTGAGTACAAGTTTTGTATGTGCACAATTAAAGTGTCTTGGAAATCCCATTTTTATTTATATGTTATTATGATACACACAATCAAACGACCTTGCACAGTCAATAAAACAAAAGTAAACATCATTTTGGTATTTTCTTCCAGCCAGAGTTTATTTTTTGGCTCAAAAAATACCTCTCTATAAAATCTTAAACAGGTTACCTGACTGCATTACTTCATGCTTTTTCATTTTTAGTAAAACTGGAAAAATGAGACTTTCCTCATGGGGAAAAAATCCATGCAGGTTAATTAGTAGATTATATTCAATTCTTTCACTATGAAAGGATCAGATAAACCAAGAAGGTGGCGGCTGAATCTATCATCTACTTGAGTCTTAAAGAGGAGTTTTATCCACTTCCCGTGTTGCTAGTTGCTGTTGTCATGTGCTGTCTTATAACTTGTGACTCATAAAAGCCTCCACACGATGGACTGATATAGTAGCAATGGGCTTAAGTGTATCTGGGATTGTGGGGATGGAGTAGGATAGGGCAGGGATTAGATCTGTTGTTTGTAGAACTGCTGTGAGTCATAGAGAGAGCTCTGTTGGCCTACTGGATAGAAAGTTATGCCACCAAGCCAAAGGTGGATGATATTCATCTGCAGCCCTCAGGCTTGAATTTAATTGTTTTTGGTCAAACTTCCTTCTAAGTGATATAGCACTGGTCTTTCAATTGGCTGTACAGAGATAACTCGTGACTCCCGTGATGCTAAATACTGATGTGTCAAATGCAACAATGTGGACCCTGGTGGAGCTCCCAGATTAAAACAGGCTTTGCAGTAGGAGTGATATTCATTTTCAAAATAGCTTATCTCCAGAAACTCTATGAACTTAGAGAAATGATGAAAGTTATACAAGTGTTCAGGTCTTTCATTCATAGGATCACTATGAGTCGTCTATTACTTGATGGTACTTAACAACAGCAACAATGCAACCCTTATGTATAAAAACCTCTAAACCCTGACCTATACTGAGCCAGTTTGATCTAACACAGCTAATCCCATCGTCTCAGTTACTGTGTCAATCCATCTCATCCAGAGTCTTCCTCTCCTACGCTGTTTATCCACCCTTCCAAACATGTTGACCTCTCCAAGAACTGGTTCTACCTGGCCATGTGCCCAGAGTATGTGAGATGGAGCCTCAGAATCCTTGCCTCCAAGAAGAAACTTGGTTTCATTTTCTCCAAGACTGACGTATTTGTTCTCTTGGTTGTCCACGGTGTGTTCAATACTCTTCTTCAGCACCACAACTTAAAAGAATCAATTCTTCTGTTATCTGTAGTCACTGTCTGACTCTCTGATGCATAGCATGTAATTGTGGCAACCATGGTCTGGGTCAGGCACACCTTAGTCTCTAGACTGACATTGTTGCCCCTTAGTGCTCTGGAGAGGTCCCTGATAGCAGACTTTCCCAGGGCAATTTGTCTATGGGTTTCCTGACTGCTGGTGCCAAAATAAAATATACCAAGTACCATACAAATAGCTTCATGGTCAGACATGTACCTATTTCTACAGATAATTGGGTGCAATGCTCTTTAAAAATTTACTCATAGATTTTACACAGAGTTGTAAGTTTTATTAGGGAAATGGGTTAGAAAATGAGGACAGCAAAGATTATCACACAAGTACAGGTTTAGTTAGAAGTCCCAAATCAGATTAACAAGGTACAATTCCTCATTAGTTCAGATAGTCTCTCAGTCAACAAGTGAAAGTGTAGGTTCAGCAGCACAAATAAATCTCCAATTTCCTCAATTAGTCCAGCAAACTTTATCTTAGAGCAGTTACAAATCAGCTTTTCATCCAGAAAGGAAAACCTTTAACAATGGTTCCATCTTCACGCCTCCTCTGGTTATACCTTTGCCAGTTACTTCACCTAACTACCACAATTTCTTCATCCTCTCTCCACCACTATCTCTCACAGTGTTTTACCACTCTTTCCACCACTGTGTCTCACAGTGTGGAAATCATTCTCCTATATTGATCCCACAGCTGTTGATGATTTTCTAGGCCATGTATCCACAGTTAAGGTAGTTGGAGACCATGTAGCCCAATGGGGGCTAACACAATGGCTACAAAAGCCTGTTTTAAAGGGTTCTAATATATAATTGATATTGCAAACATCATAGATAATATCATCTGTAAAAGCACTAAAATCTGTAAAATATTTAATTCATCCAGTATTTGAAAGCTCTTAATTAATAAAGTATTATTAAATAACTTGTCAGTACCATCTGAATGAAATCTGAAAGCTTGTTTTTCATAATTTTGAAGTGTAACAAAAATACCATTGTCTTTAATGAAAATACATTATATATTTATTTTAAAAATATTTTATAAATATTTTTGTATATAAAATTCATATACATTGTGTTTCACACATTACATTGTGTTTCATACAATCATTCTCATATTGTTTTATAGAATTAATCACCATTGAGCTATGCCCAGCATTATCTTACCTTTTCAGGTCCTCACTGGATCTTTCCTAATTCCTTCATCTCTTCACTCCACCTACCTAATTTTGCAAATCTATGGTTTCCCTCCTTTCCACTGTCAGGCCCCTGATTCCCTCCCCTTTCCCCTTTGCCTTTCATACACATCTTACTAGTTATGCTTCTATTTTTTACAATACTGGTCTTATACAGTACTTATCCTTATGAAGCTGAGTTAGTTCACTCAGCATAATGTTATTCTGTCTCTCTTATGCTACGCAATATTTTTTTTAAATCATTGCTCCTGAGTACCATGTAGTATTCCATTGTGTGAATGTACCACAGTTTCCAATCCATTTATTTGTGGATGTTTCCATGTTCTTGTAATTGTTTATAATACTGCTGTGAACATCAGTGTAAAAATCTCTGTTTTTGTCTCAGTTCTATTTTCCTTGGGGTATATCTCTAGAATTGGAATAGCTGGGTTATATAAAATTTCAGAGTTCAGCTATTTGAGGAAATCCCAAACTGCCTTCCAGAGTGGTTGTATCATTTTACATTCTCACCAACAATGTGTGAGAGTTCCAAACTCTCTGTATCCTCTACAACATTTATTGCTGCTGCCCTGTTAAACTGCCGAAGCTCCTGGGATGAGATCCTATCTCATGTGGTTTTGAATCACGATAGGTTTTCTTTTTACCATATTGGGAAAAATTTTTGATGCACACAGGGACTTAATCTTTAGAAGATCCTATTCGTCAATGCTATTCTCTCCTTTTTGCACATTTTTGGCTGTATTTGTCAATCTATTTATACTGTAGAGTAGCCATTCTAAGTTTGATCTCATTTTGTTTGTTATGGTCTTTGAGGTTTTGGATTTTACCTCTACATCTCTGAGGCCCCTTATATTGATTTTTGTGTATGGTGTGAGAAATGGATTCTTTTTCAGCTTTCTGCAGATGAAAGTCCAGTTTAGCTAGCACTACTTGTAGATGAGATTGTCATTTCCCCATCTGATAGATTTTGTTTCCTTGTCAACTTTCAGTTTACCGTAGACAGATGAGTTATTATCTGAGTTCTCAATTCTGTTCCATTGATCTATGTGTTTGTCATTATACCACTGTTTTGATTATTATAGCCGTGTGGAAGGTTTTAGGATCAGAGTGTGTGATGCCTCCCACTTCATTTTTGTGTTTCAGAAGTGCTTTGCTTATTTATTTTTCATTTCCAAACAAACTTGTAAATTGCTTTTTCCATTTCTTTATAAAATGAATGGGTTATCTGTATTGAATTGCATTAACTTATAGATTAATTTTGGTAGGATATTAATTTTCACTATGATGCGTAATCCTGTCTATGAACAGGGAATAGTTTTCGACTTATTTAGAGCTCTAGTTGTTATTTGCAGTAGCGTTTTGTAATTTTCTTTATAAAGGTCTTTTGTGTCTCTAGTTAGGTTTATTCCCAAGTATCTCAATTAGTAGATGGCTGTTGTAAATGGTATTGCTTTTGTAGTTTCCTTATCTGTGTTCTCTTTGTTAGTGTAGAGGAATCCCATTTATTTTTGTATATTGATCCTGTATTCTTCCTCTCTACTAAATTGTTCTACTAGATCTAACAGATGTTTTTGTTAAGTCCTAGGGGGTATTCTGATCTACGAGATCATATCCTCTGCATAAAGTGACAATTTTACCATCTCTTTGCTAATTTGGATGCCTCTTATTTCCTTCTTTTGTCATATTGCCCTAGTAAGTACTTCAAATATAATGTTGAATCGGAGTGGTCAAAGTGTTCTTTCTTGTCTGGTCCCTGTTTGCAAGAAAATATTTTTAGTCTTTTTCCATTGAGAAAGGTATTGACTCTTGATCTTGCTTATATGCTTTTGACTATGATCAGAACATTTCTTCTATTCCTATTTTACTGAGTGTTTTAGTCAGGAAAATATGTTGGATTTTGTGTAAGGCCTTTCTGCGTTACTTGATAGGATCATGTAGTTTTTGCTATTTACTTTATTAATGTGATTGTTTTTATTATGTTGAACTCTCCTTGCATATCTGGTCTAAATCTCAGTCATTATATATATATATATATATATATATATATTACTGTTGGGTTGAATTGGGCAGGATTTTGTTATGGACTTTTGTATCTATGTTTATGAAAGATAATAGTCTTAGTTTTCTTTTTTAAAAATATCTTTGCCTGGATCTTGGAGTGTTCCTTCTTTTTCTAGTTCTTTAAATAATTTATGCAGAATTTGTTATAGATCTTCTCTGAATGTTTGGTAGAATTTAGCTGTGAAGCCATCTGAGCCAGGAATTTTTTTTTTGTCTGTGAGTCTCAATTTCTTCTTGTTATGGGTCTGTTCGTATGTCTTACATCTGTCCATGTCAATCTGGGTAGGTTGTGAGTCTCAAGGAATTTACCATTTATTCTGGGTTTTGAAGTTTGTCCAAGTATAACTTTTTATAATATTCTGATCTCAATTTAATTTCATCTGGTTGTTGTGATATCACCTCTTTCATTTCATATTTGAGTTACTTGGATTTTTTTTTTAAGTTTTCCAATGATTTGTCAATTTTATTTGTGTCTTCAAAGAAGCAGCTCCTGGTCTTGTTGATGGTTTGTTTCTTTTCTGCTTCATCATTTTTAGATCTTGTTATTTTACTTTCTTTTCTTCTGGAAGCTGTGAGGTTAGATTGTTCTTTTTTTGTTTGATGGAGGTGCTGAGTTAGGTCATTAATTTTGCTTCTTTCTTCATTTTTTATGGGTTTGTCTATGGCTATAAACTGTCCTCTGAGAACTGTCTTAGCTGTATCCCATAGATTTTGGTATGTTGTTTTCTCATTATCATTTGTTTCGAGGAAATTGTTACTTCATTTTTTATCTTTTCTGTAACTTACTCATATTTTAGCAGGGCGTTATTTAGCTTCCACGTGGTTGGTTTTACAAGCTTAAACTGGTTATTACTAATATATAATTTACAGTATTGTGGTCTATGCAGAAGCTTTGTAGTATTTTAGTGGTGGGCTTTTTGTTTTGTTTTGTTTTTGTTTTTTCAGTTGGTTGAGGCTTCTTTTGTGTCCTAATTTATGCTCAGTTCTGGAGAATGCACCATGTGCACTTGAGAAGAAAGTTAAATTGGCCTTTATTTGAGTGCAGTGTCCTGAATACATCCACAAGTTTGAGTCAGTTGGTTGTATAGTTTAGATCTTCTATATCTTTGTTAAGTTTCTTTTGAGTTGATTTATCCTTTGGTGAGAGTGAAGTGTTAAAGTCTCTTACCACACTACTGTGGTGCTGTACATTTCTTTTAACAATTCAGTTAACTATTGTTTTATGCATTTTGTAGGTCTATCATTTAATGTGTAGATGTGGACCAAGGTTATGTCTTCTTGGTTTGTTGTGCTTTTGATAATTATATAGTTCCCATCTTATATGGTGGTTTTCATCTTGATGTCTATTTTTTTAAAAAAATATTTTAAGTAACACAGAAATTCCTCTGGTACTCTGTGCTTTTAGCCAAGATCCATCTAATATTAGACACAATATCCCTAGTACCATGATCCCATCTAAACACAGCCTGCACTTCTGGCATTTTCATTGACTATGCAAAGGCATTTGACTGTGTGAGTCACAACAAACTGTGGCTAACTCTGAGAAGAATGGGAATCTCAGAACACTTGATTGTGCTTATGAGAAACCTATATGTGGACCAGGAGGTAGTCATCAGAACTGAGCAAGGGAACACAAGATTGTTCAAAATTGGGAAGGGTGTATCCCAGGGATGTGTCCTATCTCCATACCTTTTCAATCTATATGCAGAACAGATTATCCGAGAGGCTGGGCTTTAGGAGGAGAGATGTGGCATCAGGATTGGAGGAAGACTCATCAACAACATGTGTTATGCAGATGACACAATCCTTCTTGCTGAAATTGAAGAGGACCTGAAGCACTTTCTGCAGGAGGTCAAGAACTACAGCTTTCAATATGGATTGAAGCTCAATATCAAGAAAAGAAAGACTCTCACCACTGGGCCAATTGGCACCATCATGATAGATGGTAAAGTGATTGAGATTATAAACAGATTTTGTTTGCTTGGCTCCACAATCACCACTCTTGGAACCAGCAGCCAGGAAATCAAAAGACATATTTCCTTGGAAAAGTCTGCTGTCAGAGTCCTCTCCAACATGCTGAAGAGCAATTATGTCAGTCTGGAGACTATGATGTGTCTGATACAGGCCCTAGTCTTTGTAATCACTTGCTATGCATCAGAGAGCTGGACAATGACTAGGGATGATAGAAGGAGAGTTTATGCCTTTAAACTGTGGTATTGGAGAAGAGTATTGAATATACAGTGTACTGCTAAAAGAAAGAACAAGTTTGTCCTGGAGAGGGTGAAACCAATCTGCTCCTTGAAGGCAAGGGTTCTGAAGCTTCATCTGACATACTTTGGACATGTTGCAAGGAGGGAACAGCCCTTGGAGAGGGATGCCATGCAAGGGAGGGTGGAAGAGCCTCGATGAAATGGATTGATTTGGTGACTGGGGTAAAGGGGCTAAGTGTGTCAGAGACAATAAGGTTGGCACAGGATAGAGCAGGGTTTAGGGCTGTTGTACATAGATAGGGTCACTATGAGTCACAGGCAACTCAATGGCACATAACAACAACAAAATCTTGAGTAGAGATAATTTCTAGTAAATTTTGAAATATATCCTCTTCTTGGGTGTCATTTGTTGCTCTGGGAAATTATCACATATTAATAGCATACAGCAGCACGATTTTATTTTGTAAAGAAAAAAAAATCTTACATTTCTGGAAGTCTAGAGTTGATAAAGATCTTATGGAGCAAAAATCAAGATTTTAGCAGAGCAGCTTTTTTTCCTGGAAAATACATTTTATTATCTTTAACAATTTCTTAAGCTTCCTACTCTATTTGGATTATATTCTTCCACATCTCATCACTATAATTCTGACTCTTCTGACTCCATCTTCCCCTTTTACTGGAAGTCTGGTGGTAAGAACCTTCCCTACAATCTCCTCTAGGATTGCATGTGGTTCAAGTCCACTAGCTGTTCCATGGGAGATGATGGATAATCTCTTCCCATGCAATTTACTGCTTCTTAAAACCCACTAAAGGGTCAACTGTGGGTCTATTCTGGCTCAACAGCACACGACAATAACAACAACAACAAACAACAACAACAGTGGGAGTTTAGGTTTACCATGGTAATTAAAGATAATCTCTGTGTTTCAAGGTTAGTTGATTGGAATTATAATTCCATTTGCTAATCTAATCTTTTTTTTAACATATCATAATGCATGAATAGTTTTGGAGAAGGATTTGCAATTGCCTCTCGTGCAATTAATTGTCTTTGAAAACCTGCGGAAGGGTCAGCTATAAGTCAATTCTAATGCTATGGTACACAATAACAACAACAACAAAACAACAATGCATGAATATATTCCAAGACCATCAGTTTACTAACTTAAGTTTGAAGTCTGTTTTATGGCATATAACAATTACAGCAGTACTTATTAAATCAACAGTTCTAAATTTGTTCTTGAAAAAAGAGATCAAGATTAGAAAAGTAGAAGGTCAGACAAAAACAAGATCCTGAACAAATAAAATGACTCCAACAATGGACTTGTGAATTGCCAAGTTTGTAAGGATGGTGCCTGAGAAGACAAGCTAGATATTGTGTATATGGTCACTGTCAGTTTTAGTCATCTCAACGGCACTTAACAACAGATTGGGTGGCCTAGGTGTCAGAAGCTGCACTGCAATACCAAAGACATACAGTTCAAATCTATTAGCTGATCTGAGGGAGATAAATAGGCAATCTTTTACAATTTACTGCCTCTGAAAACCACCTGGAGGGTCCCTTGTGGGTTGGATTATCTTCTCTTCATCTTTTGGGTTCTAGTCAATTAATCTCCAGCACTACATGGTCAGGTTTAAATAGGCATCAGCTTCAAGCTCAAGAGTTCACACTTCTTTCTGTGGTCTAGACCTGCTGGTCTCCTCACCCTGCTCTTTTCCCTGTATGTGGCCAAGTCGACAAGCCAGGCATCCTCATGACTTTCCCTGCACGTTCACACATCTGTGCATGCTAAATGGGCAGTGTTGAAGTAACACATCCTAGTCCTAGTTAAGCCTTTTCTCCACACATTATTGCATTCCCCCAATTCTGCTCCTGTGGAGTGAGCATACCCCAACCTTAAGTTATAGAATTGGGCTTTACTGGTCACCAACTTCACCCTGCCTCAGAAGCCAAACTGCTTGTTTGAGTTTTAAAAATACAGTCTCCTCTTTTTCTTTTTCTTCTTCCTTCTCTTCTTTCTTATTTGCCCTTCTTTCAAATGAGAATCTCTTGAATAGAAAATCCAACATGGGTCTACAAATCCATTCAAATAAAAATCTCCTGAAAGTACTGGAGTTGTTCCTTCATAGGGTCGCTTTGAGTTACAGCAAAAGTAATTTGTGGGACTCAATCTTTCCCCTCAATCAAATTTCAACATTCATTACCAGAGGTAGAATCACACGCTTTCTAAATCTACAGTCCAAAAGTGTTCATTTATTTTCACGTTTTCCTCTGGATTTATTTTCCTTTTACCTGAACAAATTGTGTTAGTGATTTTTTTGTTGTTGGGTGTTTTTTGTTATGGCAGTGGTAGGTTTTCGTTCTTTTGTTTTTAGAATAGATTTGCTGGTAATTAATACTCTCAGTTTTATCAAAAAATGCCTTCATTTTAAAAAAATTGATATTTAACCTTTGTGTAGAATTATTAGAGGGTGCTCTGGTGGTCTACCTTATGGGTAAAGAGTTGCATTGCTAACTCAACAAAGTTTTCTAATCTACCAGCTGTTCCTCAGAAAAAAGATGAACTATCTTCTGCTGTGACTTTTACAGTCTATGGAAACCCTTTAGAGGGTCAATTATGAATCATTTCTGACTTGATAATGTAGGATTATTGATTGACATCTAGTTTCTTTCAGCACCTTAAAGATATTGTGTCTTTGTCTCTATATTACATAATGCCTCAGCCTAATTGTTGCTTTAAATATCTTTATACTTGATATTTTGAGTAATTTTTCTTTTCATTTGGTTTTCAAAGATATGATTAATTAAGTGTAGTTTTAATTATAAGGATCCTGTTTATGATTGAAGAACTTCTTGAATTAATACAATGATGCTTTTCATCAATTCTGAATAACAATTATTCTTTAGCTATTATCACTTTAAATGAGAGAATGTACAGCCAGAATGCTCCTTGGAGACAAAGATGCTAACACACTTCTCATATACTTTAGGCTTGAAGGAAGGTTATTCTTTGCAGGGGAAACATCATGTTGGAAAGGTGGATGATCAATGAAAGAAAGGAAACCCTTTGTTGGATGAGTTGAACTAGTGACTACAGCAATATACTTGAAGGTATCAAAAATTGTGAAGATAAGAAAGGGCAAGGTTCAGATCTCCTGATCATAGGATCTCTATGAGTTGTACTCGACTCGACAAAATCTAAAAACAGACAATAAAATCCATGAGCATGGCATATTTTTCCATTTCTATAAGCATCTTTTTTCCCCCTGAAATAATGTTTTATAATCTTCTTTGTATAGGTCTTTTGTGTCTCTACTGACCTTCAGGTCCTCCTCAGTTTCAGCAAGCAGGGTTGTGTCATCTGCACAACACAGATTGTTGATGGATCTTCCACCAATCCTGATGCCACATTTCTCCTCCTAGAGCCCAGTCTCTTGGATTTTTAATCTTGCTTTTCTAGTTATCAATGGGGTCTCTGTTATAAACAATTGCATTCAACCTTAGTACGCTAAGTTTTGAACAAATTTCACCGTTTGTGTCTAAGTTCTCATTTTCTCAGGGTATATTCCAAGTAGAGGAATAGCTGAGTCATATGGAATTTCTATGTTAAGCTTTTGGAAGAAACACCAAACTACCTTCCAGAGTTATTGTACCATTTTACAATCCCACCACAATGTATAAGAGCTCCATTCTCACTACATTAATTCCAATTATGTATTACTTGTTGGCCTGTTAAACTTTACCACTGATGATGATATCTCATTGTGGTTTTGATTTGCATCTCTCTTTTTGCAGTGATTTTAAGCAATTCTTCAAGTGTCATTGACCTTCCAGTATCTTCCCCTGTGAAATTTTTTTCCATGTCTTTTGCCCATTTTGTAATTGGGTTATCGGTCTTTTTCTTCTGGAGGCCTAAGAATATACTATAAACTTTCTTTGAGACGGTATATCTGAGATGGTATTAACAAGTGCTTGTTCACAGTTGGTAGGTTTTCTTTTTATCTTGTTGGAAAAAAGTTTTTGATGCACACATGGATTTAATCTGTAGAAGGTCCCATTTGTCAATTTTATCCTCTTCAAATTGTGCATTTCTGGCTGTGTTTAGAAGTCTCTTTATACCTTGGACTAGTCAAGTGGCGAAGTTATAGAGAAATATAATTATCTTTTCCTTCCTTAACAGTTTTTAATTTTATTATATTTATAGGTAATACATGCTAAAATACTCCTAATAAAAATATTGTGTATTAACTTCTTAGTATATTGTTTAGAAAGTACATTTAGAAAATCAAGATTTTAGGATAGTTAGGAAAGCCACACTTTTAATGTTAGCTTCTAAAGAGTGGAAATTATGAGTTCAGAAATATCCATCTTATTTTGAAAATGCTATAGAACAAAAAGCAGGTTAGACAAGTATTTTCATAGTAGTTTTCCTAATAAAAGTTTTAATTTGGAAGCAAGCTAAATTTTAACAGATGAAGAGACTGACATGTTCCTCTTTTTAGGCAGTAGAATATTATTCAATAATTTAAAAGACTGAACTACTAATATGTAAAAGAATAATTTCAAAAACTATTATTAAAGAGAAGAACCTAGACATAAAAGATACAAATAGAATGGTTGAGCTTATAAGAACTTGAAGAATAGACAATAGAACTTTGTGGGGAGAGATATTTTATGTATTAACTGGTTTCTTCATTTCATGACTATATGCATACATTAAAAGTTTTAAGTATATACAACTCAATAGAACGGTTGACACTTAAGTAGATGAAGCAACCAAAATGATTAACATAGAGGAAAATTAATTAATTAACTAATTAATTAATGATTTTTTAAATAAAAATATCAAAGAAATGATAGAAGATAAAGTTGGGTAATATATTGAGGGTAATGTGGGATAGGTTCACATGTCAGATGGTGAAGATGTTTACACATCAGATGACAGGAAGACATTCAGCATCTCTATAAAGATAGAAGATCAGAAAATGTATTGGGAATTTTAACCCCAACATCTGGAAAACCACTCAAACAAATAAAACAAAGATATGTAGTTATTAACTAATAGCTTTGATATGGTCTAATGCTCTATTTTATTAAAGAGGCTATCATGCCTTGACAAGATTGTCAAAAGTAATATTTTAGTATACATTTTAAAGTATATTTTTCCTAGTTTTTAAAAAATAAAATGATCTAAAAGAAGTGAATCTTACTATTTCTGTCAGAAATGAGAATCACAGAATCTTTTATATGGATAATAAATACACACTTGATTATTCATCTTTCAGATTAAGGTTAGATGTCTGTATTTTTTTCCAAAAATGCAGCATAATTATAAAGAATTATGTGAGGCAATAAAATAAATAAAAACTGATGGTGTGAGTTTACTATTCTTTGTTTTTGAATGTTGTATGTTTCAAGCTTGATTGGTTTTTGAGCAGGTCTTATTCATTTCTTTGAAAAATATTAGAAAAATGTAATAACATAATCTAAGATACTTTCAAAATACATAAAGACTATAAGGAAATGAGAAGAAAATGGTAATGAGCAACAACAGATGTTTCTTTCTTGGAAGAGTAATTAGAGATAGAAATAGCATCTTGCAGAAAGCAAAAGTATTTTATTATCAGCTCTTCAGGAATTTAGCAAGATATTTCACAAACATGCATGACTTTTAAAGCATAAAAATTAAGAAGAAATATAGAGCTGAAATCTCCATAAAGTTAAATGTAGTCCTAATTTTATACATTCCTGGATCAAGCTAAAGCCACAAAAAACTCTCCGTAGAACATGTTTCTCCATCTGAAATGACATAGCAGACTCATTCTTTTGAATATTTGTGAATATTTGTATTTCCCTATAGAATTGTATATTCCTCTAGGAATATATCTTTTTTTAAACTAGCTGTTCCACACTGATGTCTTAGGAAGAAAGTGCACAAGAACAGTTGGCTAAAAAGGAATTACATGTGACAGAGGATATTTTTGCAGTGAAGACACACCACGTGGATTTGTATCAGACAGGAAAACACCCCTTGGCTTTCCAAGATATCCAGAATTGCATCCCCTTTCAAGTAAAATGGGAAATATTTATTGAATCCATATGAAAAATACTAAACATCTCAGAAAACATACTGTAAAACAGGAGAAGGAGCCTTAGAAAGGTGGAGGAGACCAACTTCTCTGACTGCTTACTTTAAACTATCTATATTGTTAGGTGGCATAGGGTCATTTGAGAGTAACAGCAATCTTATGAATAACAGATCTGAATCCTGCCCTATTTTATACCATCTTTTAAATCCTGATATGCTTGAGTACTTTGTTAAAGTCACTGTCAATCCGTTTTGTTGGAGGTCTTCCTCTCTTTCTTTGATTCCCCACCTTTCCCAGCTTAATACCCTTTCCAAGGACTACCTACTTCTGACTAAAAGCCCCAAGTATGTGAGACCAAATTTTGCCATGCTTGCATCTTAGGAGTACCTTGGTTGCATTTTCTCCAAGACAGATTTGTCTGTTCTTTTGACAGTCCATGGGATATTCAGTAAGTTTCACCAATATCACAACTCAAAGGCATAGATTCTTCTGTCATTGTTATTCTTTGTCCAACTTTCAGATCCATAGGAAATAAAAGGAAGACTGATTAGTCTTACCATAAGAAGGGAGCCACAGTGGCATAGGGGTAAAGAGCTGTGTTCCCCACTCAAAGACAAATGCACCAGTTGCTAAGAGAAAGAACTCTTAGCAATCTTTTGCCATACAATTTATGGCCTCTGAAACCCTGCTAATGAATCAGAAACCACCATGTGTGATAACAGAAGCTTTACTATGTGGAAAAACAATTCTTGACACAGGGTATTAATTCTTGTGTGTTTTCTTTGATATGGGTTATTTGCTTTTAGCTTTATTTCAAAGTTTGTTTACCTCTCTGAGCTCCTTCGAAGTTCCATTCAAAGTTGTCTCAGTTACTTTAAAGTTTCCCTATGTTGCAACATTTTACACTCCACCAATGGTGAATAAGGGTTCCCTGCAACCTTGCCACCATTTGATATTTGCTGTTCTGTTAAATTTTGCCATTTTTACTGGGGTAAGAATATATCTCATAGTTATTTTTATTTGCATCTCTCTAAGAGCTAGGGATTTTGAACAGTTCTTCATGAGTTTGTTGGCCATCTGAATGTCTTCTTTGGTGAAGTGTTTGTTCATATCCTGTGCCCATTTTTGAACTGGGTTATTTACTTTTATCTTGTTGTAGTGCTTGAGTACTTTATAAATTCTAGATATAAGTCCCTTATCTGACATGTCATTACCAAATATTTTTTCCAGTCTGTGGCTTCCCTATTTCACTATGTTGGAGAAGTTTTTGGATGTGCATAGGGATTTGATTCTTAGAAGGTTCCATTCATCTATTTTATCCTCTCCTGGTTGTAGATTTTTCAGGATGCTTGGAAGACTGTTTATGTTGTGGATTAGGACTTCTAGAGTCCTTCCAAGATCTTTAATGAAGTTTATAGTCCTTGATTTTCGTTCTAGGGCCATGATCCACTTTGAGTTGGTTTTTGTGTATGGTGTGGATCTGGCTTGAGTTTTCTGCAGATAGTTTTCGAGTTTTGCCAGCATCATTTGTTAAAGGGATGTGGTTTCCCCACTTAACTGATTTAATCTCCTTGAAAATACAAAGTGTTTGTAAACTTTCATTAAAGTTAATAAAAAAAATTCCCTATGTTGCCCCTGAAAGATGGCCAATGTTCTTATGGGCTTGAGATTTGGGTGGGGTTTTAAAATTTTTTTTCCCACAGTGATGACATTTTAATTTCAATATTATATTTTGTAAGTCAATCAAATCAACATAACTACACATATGAAATTTATAGCCATGATCCTTGTCAGTGTATTCTATATTGTTTGCTGAGATTTTGTCAATGTCAATCTCTTGATATTTGAATTCCAACCATTAGAAAACATAGACTTAATGTTGTTGTAGATGATCCTTATATATTGAGTTGGAATTTCAAAGCTCCACTGGAATTTATTTAGGAAAATATAAGAATTTTCCTAGGGGTCTAAATGCCTGTTGCTGATAATCTTATTTGGAACACGGGCAGTTATCAAGATCAATGTATTATTAAAAACAACAATTCCTTTAATTTTGTTCCTAGTTTAATCTCATAGCCAAGATTAACATACATCTTTTTTATTTTAAATGTCACTTATTTATTAACTCTAAGTCCTTCTTTTGTCTGTGGAGAACGTTAGTACAGAGGAGTGTTCACATATTTTTATGATATGGAATTATGAGAAGAAAACAGTCATATTTGATTAGATTAACTATAGCAATTATCAAATGATAATTATTTAGCCTTTTACTCATATGAAAATCTGTCCTTACAAAAGAATAGTTATGTGTTAACACTCTTTAAATAATGTTGTATTTTGAAGTCTAAATTCTATGATTGTAATATTTTTAAAGTGTCAAAAATTAAGTCTTTATTTACATTCTATAATGGAACATGAAAATATTTTAAAAACATTGCTTATGCTGTTGTTGCACCTATTTGCTTCAAGTCAGCTATGACTCATAGAGACCTTATGAACAACTGATATGAATCCTGCCCTATCCATCCTGCACCATTCTGACCATCTCCAACACACTTGAGCTCATTTTTAAAGTCATCATGTCAGTACATCTTGTGAGTCTTCCACGCTTGCACTGACCCTTCACTTTTCTAAGCAAGAAGTCCTTTCCCAATGACTAGCCCCTCCCAACAACAGGTCCAAAGTATGTGAGATGGAGTTTCACCATCTTTGCTTCCAATGAGCACTCTGGTTTCACTTTCTCTAAAAGAAATCTGTTTGTTCTCTTAACAGTCCATGGGATATTTAGATTGCTTCTCCAAAACAATAACTCAAAGGCATTGAATCATCTTTTGTCATTCTTAATCCTTAATGTCTACTTCTGAAACAAAAGATTTTTTGAAACTCTGGGAAAAATAGAGGAACACTGCTGGATATACACTGGAGGTAAAATCCTCCGATTGGAACTACAAAATGAGGAGAGACATCTGCAATCATCTGTGGATCAATGGAACATGGAATGTATGAAGTGTGAATTTAAGAAAATTGGACATTTTAAAAAATGAAATGGCATGCATAAAAATCCACACTCTAAGATTAGCAAACTGTGATGGACTATCATTAGCTACTTTGATTCAATATGTTTGTGCTAGTAACTGTAATAATATCTTTGCAATATAAAAGTTCAAATTGCAATGAAAGATCTATGTTTAAGAGTTACAGCCTGAGCAACAAGAATATAAAATGTTTGTGTCAAATCCTCTGCTTCCATTTCCAAGTTATTTTTCTAGAAAATGAGGAAACATTTAACTAGACCATTTTACAGCGGCACAACTTCCCTGGTTAGCACAGGTGTTTTTCTAATTGTGATCTATTGAGAAGGTATAGGATTTAATGGCCCAGAAAGTTATATTCTACCTCTATGACCTTGTGCACTCATGTGAGTACTTTAATAAAATCTGTAGGAAGTAAAGCTAAATTCTGGAATTGTGTTCTTAACTATATATGGCAGGCTATTATTCATTTTTATCCTTCTTAATACCTAATACATGAATTAAGGGAAGTTATTAGTTTGAAAAAGGTACCAAAAATAATACTTAATGATTCATTAGATGATAGCCTCATGTAAGAAATTATTCACTCACTCTTCACCAAAAAGATATAATAAATAGAAAACATTCATTAGTACATGGTTGTAATATTTTCTTTTGAATTTCAAGGATTAATTTTCTATTTTGGTTGGGATGGTGGTGTAGTTAGGTGCCTTCAAGTCAAGTACAACTCTTTGTAACCCTATAAAGAACAGATCTCAGCCCTGTCCTATCTTGTGCCTTCTTTATTATCTCTGACACATTGATCTCATTACTATAATCACTGTCACTCCGTCTGATGAGTCTTCCTATCCTTTGCTGTTCTTCCATCTTTCTAATCATGATGTCTCTCTCCAGAAAATAGCCTCTCTTAACAACAAGCTCAAAGTATATGAGACAAAGCTCTCCATCCTTGCCTCCAAGAAGCACTCTTGTAATATCTTCTCCAAGACATATCTGTTTGTTCTTTCTGCAATCCCTAGCATATTCAGGACTTTTCAACACCATAGCAAAAAAGCTTTTTGGTTTATTTTAGAAGAATTAAAATATACCTGAATATTAAAATCTAAGAAAACGTATTTTTACTAATTTTATTATTTCAAGCCTTATACAATGATATAAAATGTTAAGAAATTAATTGAAATGTTTAGATAGGTTTTAAATCGTGTTTTATTGACTACCACACTGTCATAATACACTTTAATGTACAATAAAGTAGTCTTTAAATTTCAGGTGGTCTTAAGAATAACAAATGAAACAGGATGATTAGATTTTTTTTATTGATATTTTTTAATCTTTCACTTATTTATATTATCATTCTAGGGTATGTAAAAACCCTGTTCTGTTTACAATTGGTTTTCCTTTACTTCCCCCCCCCCCACCTACTTAGAACCCAACACTAGTGATTTTTAAGGTTTGTCTCTTAAAGTTTGGTATGTATACATTTGAGAGATTACATTTCTAGACATGGCCAAATCAGTTGTTTCATATCCAAATTCTTCTGAGAATAAATAGAAGGGGGAAAAAGTGTTGAGAGCAACAAAAACTAGCAGCAAGGATTTACAGGTCCTGGATTCAGCAGAGAAAGAAAGGAAGCATAGTAAGATAATGCTAGCATTTGATGCAGAACTATGATGAGAATTAGGGTGATATTTCATAATCGGAAAAATATTAATTCAAGTCTACAGAGCTATCTAACATTGCTAAATTTCTATGTATCTAGTTACATGGCTGGCTTTAGATATATTGAAGGCAAAATTAATGGAACTAAAAGAAGAAATACACAAATATGGAAAAAAATAAGGTTATTGTGCTGGCCACAGTAGTCTGTGAATCATAGCCACTTTATGCACGAGAGCTCTGAACTTCACCCTATCATCCTGAGCCAATCTTACTGTCTCCAACACACCTACCCCCACCACCCCAGTTACTGTTTTAAACCATATCATCTGGGATCTTTTTATCCTGTTCTATCCCTCCACACTTTCAAGCATGATGTCCTTCTCCAAGGTCTGGTCTCTCCTAGCCACATGCCCGAAGTATTTCAGACAGAGATTCAAAACCATTGCAACCAAGAAGCAAATTGGTTTCACCCTTTCTAGGAGAGATGCTTGTTCTTTTGGCATTGCATGGTATATTCAATACTCCAGAATGACAACTCAAAGGTACTGATTCTTCTTCTGTCATCTTTAGTCATTGCTCAGCTCTCTGATGAACAACAAGTAATTGTGAAGACCATGACCTGGATCAGGATCTCTAGATTGACATCTTTGCTCTTTAGCACTCTAGAGAGGTCCCTGAAAGTCCATTTTCCCAATACAATTCAACTTTTGATTTTTCTGGCTGTTGATACCAAGGGTGTGTATTGTAGAACTGAGAAAGCGGAAATTTTTAACAACTTTGTTCTCTTCTCCATCTGGCATGGTGCTATCGGCTGTCCCAGTGGTGAGAATCTTTAGTGTTTTTTTTTATTTTGAGTTGTAATAAATATTGATGACTAGAGATAGTCCTTGACTTTCTGCAGCAAATGTTTTAGGTCTTCCTCCGAGGCAAGTTGTCACATATGTGTAATGCAGGGTGATAGAGAATCTTCTTCCAATACTAATATCATATTTCTCCTCATAAAGACCAGCCTTCCAAATGTTCTGTTCCATATATAGATTGAAAAAGTATGGAGGAAGTATGCATCCCCGAAGCCTTCCTTTCCTGATTGTGAAACATGCAGTGTTTCCTTGCTTTGTTCTGAAGACCACATCCTGGTCCAAGTATTCGTTTTACAGGAGCACAATCAAGTGTTCTGGGATTCTCCTTCTTCTCAAGGGTAGCCATAATTTGTTGTGATCCACACAGTCAAATGCCTTTGCATAGTTAATGAAGCACAGATAGATGTTGTACATTCTACTTTCATCCAAGATCCATCTGACATGGGGTATAAATATCCATAGTGTCATGGCCTCTTCTAAACCCAGCTTGTATTTCTGATAGTTCTCTATTGATGATTGATTTCAATTGTTTTTGGACACTCTTCAGCAGGATTTTGCTTGAGTGTGATATTAGTGATAATATGTGATAAATTCCATACTCCATTGGCTCACCTCTTTTTGGAACGGGAATAAATATGAACCTTTTTCATTTAGTTGGGCACGTACTTGTCCTCCAGATTTTTTTACACAATCTGGTGAGCATGTCCATGTCCAATTGGTATTCCATCAATTCCTGGGGCCTTATTTTTGCTAATTCCTAGAGGTCTGCTTGAACATCCTCCTTCATCACTATTTCATCTTGATCATATGTTATTTCATTAAATTCTTCTATGTCCATCAATTCTTTTTGGTACTGTGACTCTGTATACTCCCTCCATGTTCTTTCAATGCTTCCTTGATCATTCAACATTTTGCCCATAGGATCCCTAAGTATTATCATTCAAGGCTTGAATTTATTCATCTGGTCTTTCAGCTTAATGAATGCTGAAAGAGTTTGTCTCTTTTGATTTTCCAGCTCTAGCTCTTTGCATCTTCCATTGTAATACTTTTACTTTGTCTTCCCAACTGCCCTTTGAAATCTTTTGTTCAACAAATTACCTTCTTGATTTCTTCTCTTTGTTTTGGTTTCTTGGCACTTTAGGTGCAAAATTAAGAGTAATTTTGATATAAAATTAGTCTTTTCTTCCTCCTCTTTCTTTATAATGACTTTTTGAATTTTTAATGGATGATTTTGTTGATATCCTCCCACTGCTCATCTGGTCTTCACATACTAGTGATCAAGGCCTCAAACCTGTTCCTGAGATGGATTTTAAATCCAGGTGGGATAGACTCAAGGCCAAATTTTGGTTCCTATGGATTTGATTTAACCTTCTTTAGCTTCAGTTTGAACTTGAATATGAGTAGTTAATAGTCTGTTCCACAATAAGCATCTGATCTAGTTTTCACATCTGATACTAAGCTTCTACAGCAATTTTTTCCACAGATGTAATCAACCTGATTCCTGTGTAGACCATCAGGTGAGGTCCATGTATATAGTTGCTGTTTGTGCTTCTTATTTATATTAACTTTTAAGTTATGTGCAATAAATAAATCATTGATTGTACAGAATTCTATCATTTCATATCTAGCCTAATTTCTGTCACCAAGTCCACATTTTCCAACTACTGATCTTTCTCCTTTGTTCCCTTTCAACTTTTAAATTCCAGTCTCTCATTATTTTTGATACATCTTGGTTGCATATTCAATCAATTTCTGACTGCAAAAGTTGGTAGAAATAATGTACTTAGTCCTCTTTAGCTCTGGTTGTTGGCATACATATTTGAATTCATATGGATATATACAATCATTCACAACCTTGTATTTCAGGATGCATCTAATTTTTTTTAACTATGACTGCAATTCCATTTTTTCTTACCTTTTCATCACCAGCATAGTAGATCATAGGTTTGTCTGGCTCAAAATGCCTCAGGCCAATCCATCTCAGCTCATCAATGCCTATTATGTCCATATTTATGCATCCCATTCCTTCCTGAACAATGCCCAGTTTTCTTACATTTCTACTTCTCTTATTCCATGTTCCAATCACTCGTATCTGCTTGTAATTCTTCCTCCTCCCTTGTGTTTCAAAATTCAAGGGTTCAGCCACTGGTGCCTTGTCTGCTAGTGCAATTTAAGTATCGTCTATTGTACATAGTGTGTTCGAAGGCCTACTATTTCAGAAGTGGATGGCCAAATCATTCTTCCTAGTAGAATATTTAAAGAAAATGGAATATAATTTTTAATACATTTATTTTTTGTGTTTCATTCATATACATTGTGCATCACACATTCCTTCACTCACATTGTGTTTCATACAATTATTTATACACATTATATTTTCTAAAACCAATCACCATTGATCTGTGCCTATCATTACCCAGTCTTTTCAGGTCTGAATTGATTCTTTCCTATTCTTTAACCCCACTCAACCCATCCTCCACTCCTTCCCGTCAGCCCACCAAACTAAGCTATTCTGGTGATTTCCTTTTGCCCCAGATCTTCTCCTTTCGGACTTTTATACACATTTTACTACTTATCCTTCTATTTGAGGTATTTGTCCTTATGATAGTGAGTTGGTTGGCTCAGCATAATGCTTTCTACACTCCTATGTAATAGAGTATTTAAAGAAATTATTGCTCATTAGTGCTGCATAGTATTCCATTGTGTGAATGCACCAGAATTTCTCAATTCATAAAAAGACAAAAAAAATGATAAAGATTGGAGAAGATGTGGAGGGATTGGAACTCCCATATGCTGCTGGTGGTATTGTAGAATGGTGCAGCCATTCTGGAAGGCAATTTGGCATTTCCTCAAAAGCTGCAAACAGAGATCCCAAATGACCCAGACATTCTACTGCTAGAAATGTATCCCAAGGAAAATAGAACTGAGGCAGGAATGGAGATTTGTACACCTATGTTCATAGTAGCTTTATTTACAATTGCAAGAAAATTTATACAGAGCTATTGCACATCAACAAATGAATGAATTAAGAAATTATGGTACAATTAACACAATGGAATACTATTGTAGAAGATTTTAGCACAATTTCCCCTGTAACTATGAGAACAAAGGAATCCTGGAGGTTTAGTATGTTACATGTTGTTTCTCAACTGAAAGATTCTGATCCATCAAGTGTTTCTTTGGCAAAAGATAGACAATCTCCTCTCATAAAGTGTTATAGTCTTGAAAACTGATGAAGAGTTCTCATGGATTGGAAGTAGCTCAAGGGTATTCAGTTTGGTAATAGAATAAACGTTAAGTGATTAGAGAGTATCACTCCACAGCAACTCACTAGAGGCTCCCTATGAGATCAAACAAATTGCCCTATTATTTTCATTTTATTTTTGTCAAGCTGCTGCCAGCCTGAGAATGTATTTTCTTCCATGTACTCTCTCTCCATCCTTCCTTGCCTCATTTCTTTATTTTCACTTATATTTATTATCTTGCATTTGCACAAGATTAGTAAATATAGATTATTTTACAGGGGACTTGGATAAAAAGGATTTCTTCCGATTACTCTTAACTCCATAGACTACTTTTCATAGACAGCTTGTATTTTGTACTCAAATGATGAGATAAGAATATTACTCTTGTTTTTTACTGTGGTAATGATCTTAGAAACATTGCTTCTTAAAATGTCATTCTTTTCATAATAGTGGTAAAGTTCTATGAATTTTACATCTTTAACATTAAAGCCATTGTTGTTAATATTTTCATTTCTGTATTACCTATAAAGAGAATTAGGTATCTGCTTCATTGTTTGGTAAGAAGATGTTATCCTGATTCAGACATTTTTAAATAACACATTGTTATTGGAAATTGTTTTTGTTATCCTGATTCAGACATTTTTAAATAAAACGTTGTTATTGGAAATTGTTGTTAAGTGCTGTTGACTACAATTCATAATGACCTCATGAACAATAGACATGAATTCTGTCCTATCATGCATCATTCTTATCATCCTCAAAACATTTGAGTCTGTTGTCATAGAATGAGGTAGCATTTTGTAAAAAACTAAATTGGGACAAATTTAGCAAACTTCCAAAGATATAGAATATCTACTTATAGCAGGGTTTAAAGGACCTCACGATGTGCCATAATAATTAAGAGATTTTTTGAATATTTAAACCAGATGTTTGCTATAATTTAAGAAAGTAGATTTTATATTAGACAAGTGCCTGAAGAGTTAGCATATGTTCTAAAATGTAGCTCTGGGAGGAAAACACGCAACCAAACTGCTGAATTCTAATCTGTTAGCCTCCCTTGTTGACTAAGTATATCTTTTATTTTTATTATTTTTTTATAATTTTAATGACCATTTACAGAGATTTTGGATTTTCATTCATTCATTGCTGCACTTCTCTCCCCGCCCAGCCCTCCCCCTCACCCCAGTTCGCTCCTCTCTTTGAAAAGTAAAATAAACACTCTCTCCCTGGTACACAATCCCCCAGCACCCCTCCCACTGTCCCAAGTACATTCCACTATGCAATCTTAATTGTGGACTCTTGTGATAAGTATATATTGTGATAAGCATGTATTTTAAACAATTTGACTTCTTTATTTCTGAGTTTATGTTCATAATATTACATAAGACACTTGTATTCTCAAATGTGTTTTTACTCTCGGCTTAGTATATTTGTTGCTCCAGAGTGACTTTTTCTGTAGCATAAGACATATTCTTATCCCTTATACTTGGACCAGGAGGCAGTCATCTGAACAGAGCAAGGAAACACTGCATGGTTAAAAATCAGTTAACAGTGTACACCAGGGATGAGTTTTATCTCCTTACCTTTTTCAATCTATATGTGAAACAGATTGTCCAGGAGGCTGGGCTCTGTGAGGAGGAATGTGGCATCAGGATTGAGGAAGACTTATCATCAACCTTGCTTGCAGAAACTGAGGAGGACCTGAGGCATGTGCTGCAGAAGATCAAGGATTGCAGCTATCAGTATGGATTGAAGCTCAACATCAAGAAAACAAAATTTTCACCAATGGGCCAACTAGCAGCATCATGAAAAACAGTAAAGAGAATGAGATTGTTAACTGGTTCAATTTGCTTGGCTCCACAATCAACACTTTTGGTACTCGAAGCCAGGAAATCAAAAGACAAATTGCACTGGAAAAGTCTGCTATCAGGGACCTCTCCAGATTACTAAAAAAGCAATGATGTCAATCTGAAGACTAAGGTGCACCTGATCTAGGCCAGGGTCTTTGTAATTACTTGCTATGTCAGAAAGCTGGATAGTGACTAGGGATCATAGAAGGAGGATTGATGCTTTTGAGCTGTGGTGCTGGAGAAGAGTATTGGTTATACCGTGGACTGCTAGGAGAACAAACAGGTTCATCCTGGAGAGGGTAAAATCAGACTGCTCCTTGAAGGCAAGGATTCTGAAACTCCACATACCAACTTTGAACATATTGCAAAGAGAGGTAAGTCCTTGGAGAGGAATATCATGCTTGGGAGGTTAGAGGGACGACACAAGAGAGGAAAATCCACAATGAGATGGATTGACAGTGACTGTGGTAATGGGGGTGTGTCAAAGACAATAAGGTTAGCTCAAGATAAAGTAGGATTCAGAGCTATTGTACATAAGGTCCCCATGAGTTGCAAGTGCCCCGATGTCACATAACAACAACAACAACAAAAACATAGTCCTCTGGAACAATCTGGGCATCCATAAATCAATAAATCATGTTCTACCTCAATGAATTGCTACTAGCTATGACTCTTCTCAAAGCCAAACCCAACCCATGGCTATCAACTCCTTACTTACGACTCCTAATGATACTTTAGAATAGAATAGAATCACCACATAGCTGTAATCTATATGGGAAAAAAGTTCTTTATGGACTTACTCTTTTGTATGTAATTATTGTCCATCTTTCTCCTGTGGAGAAGCTTATAGATTTAAACCATATGCCTTAGGACAGCCACGGTCCACCAGAATACCCAAAATCTGTAGAACAATGATGTCACTTTAAAAACGAAAGTGTACCTGACTCAGGCCACAATCTTTCTTATCACTTTTTGTACATCTGGGAGATGCACAAATGAAAAAGAATGACAGTGCTTTGATGCGTTTAGGTTGTGGTTTTGGAGAAGTGAGAGTGCTGACTGAGGTGGATTGCCAAAAATCCAGAAAGCTATGTCTTTAAGAAAGTCCAGCCAGAGTGCTCCTTGGAGGCAAAGATGGAGAAGCCTCGACTCACATGCGTAGGGCATATTTTTAGGAAAGGCTATTCTTTAGAATGAGACATCATGCTAGAAAAGGTGGAGGGTCAGCAAAGGAGAGAAAGCCCCTTAATGAGAGGAAGTGATACAGTGTCTGTGGCAATAGGTTCAAATAGGTTTGTTGTTGATAAGGATGACGCAGGGGAGGATGGGGATCAGATCGGTTGCTAATAAGGTTACTAAGTGCCCTACTCAATGGTACTTAATGACAACAACATTGTATACGTAGTCTTTATAAAGGAAGTAACCAAATCTTTCTTTTGAGTTCTCATTTCTGAATTCCTTATCTGTAAGGGAAAAGTGTTGTATTTACTGGTTCCACTCATAGTGGTCCCTACAGTTAAGTATTAAATTATTAAATATTGAATATACAAATATGTTTTTAAATATTTCTGAATGAACACTTCTATTTTCTCATTTCTTTGGCTTTTTTGCCCATGTTTTCTTTGCCTCCCTCTGTATATTTTGGAATGTTATTTTGTCATTTAATCCTAATATTTTTCCTGATTGCTTCATCCAAAAGTTCTTTTTAATATGGATTGTTTTGTTATTATTGTTGAACTCTTTTATTCTTTTACTAGATTAAGAATACTTTGATGTCATGAAAAATATCTTATACATCTTACTCTCTTGTAAACTAAAACAAAATTTTATTAATAAAATATTAAATAAGCAAACCTTACTTTCTTCATAATCTAATAAGTACACAGTAAATTATGTATCTGTATATCTGTATATGTGCATAGGTGTCTCTCTGGAGACTAAGGTATGCCTGATATAGGCCATGGTCTTTGCAATCACTTGTTTGCATCAGAGAGTTGGACAATGACTAGGGAAGATAGAAGGAGAATTGACGCCTTTGAGCTGTGGTGCTGGAGAAGAGTATTGAATGTACCATGGACTGCCAAGAAAACAAACAGATTCATACTGGAGAGGGTTAAACCAGGCTGCTCCTTGGAGGCAAGGATTCTGGGGCTTTGTCTGACATACTTTGGGCATGTTACAAGGAGGGACAGGTCCTTGGAGAGGAACAACATGCTTGGGAGGGTGGAGGGACAGTGCAGGAGGGGAAGACCCTCTGTGAGGTGGATCGATTCAGTAACTGGGGTAATGGTGATGGGTGTATCAGAGGCAGTGCGATTGGCACAGTATAGAGCAGGGTTTAGGGCTGTTGTACATAGGGTCGCTATGAGTCGCAAACGACTCGACGGCACATAATATCAACAACAACATTTGTGCATACAGGAGCTCTGGCGGTACAGTGGCAAGAAGCTGTGCTGTAATCCCAAAGGTACACGGTTCAATACCACCAGCTTCTGTGTAGGAGAAGGATGGGCAATCTCCTCCCATGTGATTACTGCCTATGAACAGCCGCTGGAGGATAAGCTATGAGTGGACTCCCACTCTGTGGTACATTGCCACCACACAATATGTACATACAGTGAAGCTCTCTCATGACATTGTGCCTAAGGAACTGTGCTGCCAACTCTAGGCAAGTGGTAATAATTCAAATCCATTAGCTGCTCCACTGAGGAAATATGGACAGTCTCCTCCTGTGTGGTTTATAACCTCTGAAAACCTTTGGAAGGGTCAACTATGAGTCATTTCCTACGTGATGGCACATAACAATAACATACAAATATACATTTAAAGCTATTTTGTGAAATAGATCACTTTTTCCACTTTAGTGAGGAAAGTTTTGGTAGGAGTATCACCTAGTACCAGATTATGGAAAAACAATGTTTACCTATATGATTCTAGTAACTCTAATTTCAATTATCTTGTTGAAAAATCATAAATGTCCATTAGTGGATCTGTCATTTTAGCTAACTGGTAACTGTCAAGTAAAAGGGGACAGTATTTTATAACAGAAAAAATATTTAATGACATAGATTTTAAGAAGAAGGGAAAATTAGTTTCCTTGCTTAATAAAATGAAACAAAAAATTGAATTGGTCCGTGTATTATAATAAAAATTATTATTTATTGACCATTGCATTTGACATTTTCAATAAAAATAACTCTACTAGGTAAGATTGGCCTTATTACAATCAACTCTGTTATTTTATAGCATATCTCTGGGAACTTTACACTGTAATGTCTTAGTGAAGATATGTCTTGTTTAACAAATTTCTTTGATGCAGACTATACATCTGATAATCTCGTGTGGATTGAAGTAGAAGTAGTTACCTCACCCTCAGCCATGAAATTATAATTATCTTATTATTTATCATATTACATTATTCACTATGTAAATAGACATATAAGATTGAAAAATAGCAATAATAATGGTAAATCTTACATTTAAGTAATATATTTTAAAGTTAAATTAAATTAAAGAAAGGAAATGTGGTCAGTCATATGAATGAACACAGGTGACTGCTGTAATGGGCACAAGTATGTCTGAAACTGTGAGGATGGCACAGAATAGGACAGGGTTCAGAGCTGTCACTCATAGGGTGGCCGTGGGTCATACTCAACTTGATGGCATCTGGCAAAAAAATAATCTGTATACTTTCTGACATTTTCTTATGTAGACCATTTGCTATCACAATATTGGCATGTAAGTAGAGTGAAAATAAAATTGCATTCTGTAGAGTTTGACAAATCACTAAAGTTGTCAGTGTGAATCATTTCAGCTGCTTTTAAGACTCTACTAAGAAAAACATTATTCTGTTTCATCACACCTACAAACACTAACATTTATAGGTTTTTCTTCCAATCTGTATTTATTGAGTCTATGTCTATATTACATTGAGTATTATCTAAAAAATTGGTTCTCTTTTTTACAAGATGATGCTTGAAACTAGAGGTCCATTATGATTACTAAGGAATATCAGTAAAGAAAAACTGTAATACTGAGACTGTTGCTATCAATTCACTCTATTTCTAAGAAAAATGTACTCATGCTGTTCAATCATAATTCTTAAGTTTAAATGAATTGTGATTTTTATGGAAGAAAAGAACTTTTGTGCCTTGTTGGCTATGACATTCAGTGTTCAGTATTAAGTGCCTCAAAGTAGTTTCTGAAGAAGTAGATAACTATTCAGAGGTAGAAATATCTGAGGTGTAATCACAACTTAATGTGTTGATGACTACAATACCAAACTGAAATGGACTTGTATTATCTCAGTTTGCAGATCCAATACATGAACAAATTTTAAAAGACTTGAAGACACTGTATCTTTCTGACCATTAGAGTGGAAACTACTACCTTTCAAGTTCCACTTTGTAGGATAATACCTCTTCCCAGGAAGACAATCACAAATCTAGTGAAAATACTGTCTTCTTGCATATCTTACACTGTTGGAAAGATATCTGGAAAATGAAATTAGCCAGAGCAGCAGATGATCTTCTGTGTGTGAAGAGAGACTGTGTGATAAGACTTACTAATGTTAAATCTAGCTTTGTATGCATTTCTCATTACCCCAGAACAATGGGCAATATCTAAATGTGTTTCCAAACAAATCATCGTCAATTGTTGTGGCTTTCCTATAATTATTGCTGTCTTCGGTTGAAGGATTTTAAATTAAAAATCAGAGAAAGACTTTACAAAATTTCAAACAAATACAAAAGCAAATTATTTAACAATGTTTGGAGGATCTCATTTAAAGATGAAAATTAGCCGAATTAGAAGCTGTATACACAAACGCACAATAAAATATTTTACATGGTATTGCAATGACATTCTTGAATGATATTTGGAAAGTGCTTGGGTACCATCTTTTAGTTCTACCGAAGTGTATTTGGCTTCTTACGTTATCTTTTCCATACTGTCTTCTGTTCCTTAATTCTTCATTTATGACTACCCCTCAATTTTTTCCAATCACTTTACTTGGATATTGTTACTAGGCATTATCCAGTAGACTCCAGCTCATACAGCATACTCTAGATACAGCAGATAAAAACCTTGCATAGTCATACACACTTTCATAATCTCTGTTGTAAACCTATCTCTTTTGAGAAGGGGAAAAAATGGATATTTTGAACAGCACTTTTTAAAAAAAATATATTTTTCTTTGCTACACATTTCTCATTAATTTACAATTTTTTTCCTTCCTTCAAAAATTTGATGAAAGTTAATGCATTGTTGATTTTGTTTTTGACATATAGTGACCCCATAAGACAGAGTAGAAGGCTCTCATGGGACTTTCTTTGCTGGGTTCATTATGAAAGCAGGTAAATTGAAGCAAAATGTTCCTGTAGAACCACTGGATGAGTTTAAACTGATGACTTTGTGGTTAGTAGATGAGTCTTTTACTGTTGTACCACCAGGGTTCCTTATAATATCGTCTACAATAGACTGAGGAAACCCTAGTGGCTGAATGGTGTGTTGTTAACTCAAAGCAATATGGTTAGAATCCATATCGCTGGTCCTTGCAAGAAAGAATTGTAATCTCTTCCCATGGGATTCATTGCCTCTAAAAATTCACTGTAGGATCAACTATGGGTCGGTTCTAACTTCACAGTACACAACAACAACAATATATAACACTTTTTTTGCTATGTAGATGCTGTCAAGTCAGCTTTAATTCATAGTAACTTAATGTACAGGAAAACAAAATACTGCTTGATCCTTTGCCATCTTCACAATCTCTGCTGTGCTCAAGCCCATTGTTTCTGTCATTGTGTTATTCTGTTTATTATGTTACTGGTGGTAAGAATTTCCAGATACAGCACTTTATTGGTTAGTTTGTGATATTGAAGTGTGTGCTGTATTGAAGCGTGTGTATGTGACCTACATGATGCGGCTAATTTTATAGTTTGTGTATGCATGTGCTTCTTTGTTTATAGTTTGCTTTTTATAAGTACAGCACTTGTCTGTCAGTTTGCTTTACAGTAGTGAGTTGTGTGTTGCCGTGATGCTGGAAGCTAAGCCACCAGTATTTCAAATACCAACAGGGTCACCCATTGTGGATAGGTTTCAATGGAGCTTCCAAACCAAGACTAAGAAGCAGGATTGGCCATCTATTTCTGAAATAACAGGCCTTTGAAAACTGTGAATTATAGAGGAACATTGATAGCTATGGCACTGGAAGTAGAACATCCCAGATTTGAAGGTACTCAAAAATGAGTAGGAAAAAACTATATAGTCTCCTAGTTTTGCCAGTTACAGCATTTTGCCTCTTAGTCAGCCAGGACGTTTGGGCAATGACTTCAGCTCTGACTATGGCTCCGTGGGATAGGACTCCGTCGTTCAATCTGTCTTAATATCCAACTGTCTCCTCCCTGAGAAATCTCTGTGACCCTGACAGTCATAGGCTGCATACTCTGTTTACTTCTTATTGGTATTGTCATTCCAATCACTAGCAGTCTACTCACCTTATTTACATATTCTCATGCAGCCTTATGTAATAGTCCAAACTCATTATGCTAGGAACATCATTTCAAACAAAAACTCAGTACACAACATTGACGATTTAAGTATTTTATCCTTTTATCATGATTTTGGATATTGTTCCAGCAGTGAGAATTATTGCTTTGTGAAGTGTAATCAATATTTAAAGCTTTGAGTTTTTAAATATTACTGATTAGTTAAGTGCATGTAAGGAGTATGGTATAATGTTCATAACTTTTTCCAACTATTTGAAGCCTTTGAGTTTGAAGTAAGGACATATGGTCTTCTATTCAAATGTGGTTATTCTAACACTCTGGGCTTGATCCTATGCTCAGTATATACAGGATTATAAGCTTAGGGCATTCCACATAGTTTAGCTGTATTCTAGTAGAAATGATTCTTTCAGCACTCCTTCTCAGTAAATTTCCCCCTCTCTCCCATCTTTCCTTCTTTTGTCCATTCTTTCACTTCACAGCCCCTTGGAAATTTTAATTAATATTTGGCCCTCTTACAACTCAAGTTACACTTTACCTGGGAGGTTGTATGTTATTCCAATTTTCCTGTAATTTTTTTTCTGTCATAGGAGATAAAAAGGAAGAAAAACAAGCAGAGAAAGAGGGAGCCTCAGGACCACTGAGACCAAAGATCTGGGAGGAGAGTGAGTCTTTTGGTCCTAGAATTCTGTGGTGTGTCTTCTAGATCCAGAAAAGATTGATCCCAAGACACAGAAATTTCCAAGAAATCATGGAGCTAAGATGCTGAAAAGAACACTGATCATTTTCTAGAAAAGACAGAGAGGAAATCTTCCTTTAAAGCTGATATTCTGAATTTGGACCTGTAGCTTCCTAATCTGCAAGAGAGTAAATGTCTATTAGTTAGAGCCATCTACTTGCACTCTTTCTGTCATAGCAGCAGAAGATAATCAATACAACTCCCAATCAGATGCATTGATACAGTGATTTAAAAAATGAGATAAGCATAGCAATAATTATGAGCATGGCAAAATACCAGACAGTGTTTGATTCTGTTGTAATAAAGCCCCAATGAATCAGAGATAACTCAAAATTAGCCAGCAATATCAACAATCGCAATTTTGTCTCCTGGCTGAGTTGTCTGATGATTTTGATTCAGTTACTCCTCTTTTAAATGGAAATAATTGCAGAACTTCACAATTAGAACATTGTGGAGATAACAGTTGGGGCTGAAACCAAGAAAACTGTGATTATTATTATGATCAATAATACTGTAAGGTGGCTACCAGTCTGACTCCACCGTGGTTTTGGTCCATATTGTGCTTTGTTTAAATATGCTAGCAATTTTTCTGAGCTTATCAATTTTAAAGGTAACTCATCAAAACTTTTTATTATTGAACACTGATTCCAAGTCAGGTTTCATGCCAGGGGCTAGGGTGTGATGATTGACAAGACAAATGTTGTACTCAAGGATATTAGAAAGAAGATCGAACAATAAATAAATAGTTATGCCATGCTACATATTAGAGGTTCGGTATTATAAGAGAAGCATAAGAAGGATGCCCAGTTTAGCCTTGTGTGGAGAAGACAAATAGAGAAGAACTTGTACACAAAATAACATCAATTCAGGTTCAACAGGATAATAACTATTTAGTTATGTGAAGATCAGGGAGTAATGAAAGTATTTTAAGCTGAGCGAGTAGCGGACGCAATGGTTATTGTGACAAAGCATGGGCTATTCTGATAACACAGTATAACTGAATCATGCTGTTCAGAGAGTGTGGAGTGAATCTGACAGGAACTTATTGGTCCTATGGACCAAGATCCTAAAGTGCTTGAGGTTCATTTACAGAAACTTTATTTCAATCCTGGAGTCAATTTGGAATTAGGTAATATGGGGTGGTGATACAATCCCAATTTGATTTTATGAAAATTAGTCTGCACTGATCTTTGAAAACCAGAAAGGCAAGAATGGAGATAGTGTGACTGAAAGGTTAGTTAAGTAGGCTAAATCTGGTAATTCTAGTAACTGGAGAATAAACTCTATTAATAGTAGTTATTCATAGAGTTTTCAGAGGCCTGCTAGTTCAGAAGTAGATGGTCAACTCTTCTTCATGATGCTGTTATGTGCCGTCGAGTCACCTATGACTCATAGAGACCCTAAACCCTGCTGTATCCTGGGCCAATCTTCTTGTCTGTGACTAACTATCATCATTACCCCACTGAATCAATCCATCTTAAGAGTTTTCCTCTCCTGCACTGTCCCTCCAGGCTCCCAAGTATGATTTTCCTCTCCAAGGACTGGTCACTCCTTGCAACATGTCCAAAGTTATGTCAGACAAAGCTTCAAAATCCTTGTCTCCAAGAAACAGCCTTGGTATCAGTAGTTGGAAAACATGGACTTGATAACAGAAATGAAGCTGGAGATAGAATGATAGAATTTTGTACAATCAATGGTTTACTCACTGCAAATACATTTTATAAGAAATATAAACGCAGGCTATACACATGTATTTCATCTGATTATATTCAGAGGAATCAGATTGATTACATGTGTGGAAAGAACCACTAGAGAAGTTCAATAGCAGCTGTGAAAAGTAGGCCAGACCACCAACTACTCATATGCAAGTTCAAACTGAAGGAAAAAAAAATTAAATCTACAGGAACCAAAATATAACCTTGAGTCAATCCCAACCTGAATTTCAGGTTTGAGGCCTGAGCACTAATGAGTGAAGACCAGATGAGTTATGGGAGGATGTCAAGAATATCATCCAGGAAGAATACAAAACTCATTACAAAGACATAGGAGGATGAAAAGACCAAGGTGGATGTCAAAACAGAGGAAAGAAATCAAGATATAAAGGCTCTGAACAGAAGATTTCCAAGGGCAGAGTGGGAAGACAAAGTATCATAATGAAATGTGCAACGAGCTGGAGTCAGAAAATCAAAGGGGCTGAAGTCACTCAGCATATCTTAAGCTCAAGGAACTGATGAAGAAATTCAAGCCTCAAGTTGCAATACTTAAGGATGCTTTGGAAGAATATCAATTGATCCAGGAACCATTAAAAGAAGAGGGAAAGAGGGGTTCCGAATCTTGGAGCGGGGCCTGGGCACTGGCCATTTTTAGTGTGTATGTGGTCAACAAAGCTGGTAGCTTCATCTACCTGCTGGACAACTATGCACCACGGGCTGAGACGGAGAAGACATTCAGTTACCTGCTTGATCTGCTGCGGAAGCTTCATGGTGAGTGTGTGCTGGTTGCCTTCGGCCCTCCCAACGGCATCCGGTTTGGACATGCAATTGTGGCCATCAATGGAATGGACGTGAATGGCAAGTACATGGCGGGCGGGAAAGAGCTGCTGGAGTACCTGGGCAACACTGCTAATTACCCGGTGTCCATTTGATCCTGACGACCCCGCCTCACCTCTAATGAGAAGCTCATGCTTGCCTCAATGTTCCACTTGCTCTTTGCCATCGGCTCCCAGATGTCTGCTGAGCAGGGCAGCTCAGGCCTTGAGATGCTGGAGACAGACACATTCAAACTGCGCTGCTTTCAGACATTGACAGGGATCAAGTTTGTGGTGCTGGCAGAACCAAGGCAAGCTGGAATACATTCCCTTCTTCGAAAAATTTGAGATTTACTCAGACTATGCCCTCAAGAATATGTTCCACTCCCTGCAAATGCCCATCAGTTGTGGGTTCTTTGACCAGAACCTGAAGTTAGCCCTGGAGATGGCAGAAAAGGCTGGGACTTTTGGACCTGGATCATAGGCTAAACCTGCACCTGATCCCCAAATCGTGAGCTTCTGCAGTTTCCACTTCAGTGAGACACTCAGCAGTCATGATAGTGTTCATGGAAACAGGTGGACTCTGGGCATGACACTTATACTGATTCCTGGGTCTTAATACTGTGCTCTATTTCCTGTTGTATATATCATTTCCTAACTCTGTACAGATTTATTTGTGAAAGAGGTGGGCTTGTGTTGTAATGAATATTCCTCTGGCCTAAAAAAAAAAAAAAGAAGTTGTAAAGAGTATAGAGAGTCATTGTACCAAAAGGAATTGGTGAACACAGAAGAATTCATGAAACTACATATGAGCAAGAGCCTGTGGTGATGAAGGAAAAAGTTCAAGCTGCTCTGAAAGAAATGGCAAAAACAAGGACCCAGGAATTGACAGTATGCCAATTATTTCAACAAACAGATACTGCCCTGGATGTGCTCACCAAGTTGCACCAAGAAATCTGAAGGACAACCAACTGGTCAAATGATTGGAAGAGATCTATATTTGTTCCCATTCCAAAGAAAGGTGGTCCAACACAGTGTGGAAATTATCGAACAATATCATTAATATCACATGCAAGCAAGATTCTGCTGAAGAATATCCATAACAGACTGGGACAGCACATCAATAGAGAACTGCCAGAAGTGCAGGCTGGGTTTAGAAGAGGTCATGATAGTAGGGATATTGTAGCTAATGTTAGATGATGGATCTTAGCTAAAAGCAGAGTGCCAGTGGAATGTCTATCTGTGTTTTATTGACTGTGCAAAGGCATCTGACTGTATGGACCCTAGCAAACTATGGCTAACTCTGAGAAGAATGGGAATCTCAGAACACTTGATCATGGTTATGCAAAACCTATACTTGGACCAGGAACCAGGTGTCAGAACAGAGCAAGGAAACTCTGCATGGTTCAAAATTGAGAAGGGTGTGCATCAATGATGTGTCCTATCTCCGTACCTTTTCAATCTATATGCAGAACAGATTATCTGGGAGGCTGGATTCTATGAGGAGAAATGTGGTATCAGCATTGGAGGAAGATTCATCAACAATCTGTGTTATGCAGATGACACAACCCTGCTTGCTGAAACTGAGGAGGACGTGAAGTGCTTGCTGCAGAATGTAAAAAACTGCAGCCTTCATTATGGATTGAAGCTCAATATCAAAAACACAAAGATTTTCACCATTGAGCTGATTGGATGGTGAAGAGATTGAGATTGTTCACAGCTTTTTCTTTCTTTTTTTAAATTATTATTAAATTTTATTAGTTTTAATGAACATTTACAGGGATTTTGGGTTTTCATTCCTTCATTGCTGCACCATTCTCTTTACCCTCCTCCCCAGTTTGTTCTTCTTCCCCACCATCCGAATGTCTGTTTTAATTGTCCAATTGCCACAGTGCTTGTCAAAGTCAGTTCTGATTAATCTCCTTTGTCGATGTGTCCTTTGCCATTCCCTATCACTCCTCCCTGAGAGAGAGACTTCACCCTGAGTCATAAGGAAAAGGGGATGGCATATTCTCTTAGCTACTTCCTGCTGAAAAAGGATGCTGTGGGTTTCAGGGTGAAGATCTTCTCTCACTACTCTAAAGGGCCCCTTTGGCAGTAGGAAACACATAGACTATTATGGAGATTGATTTTGGAATTTAGATGCACTCTTATTGATTGTGCTTGGCCGTACATGTTCATATCCGTGAAGATGTATCATGGGGGTGCTTGGCTCTACAGTCAACACTCTTGGCACCAGCAGGCAGGAAATTAAAAGACGTATTGCATTGGAAAAAAATTGCTATCAGAGACCTCTCCAAAGGGCTGAAGGCAATGATGTCAGCCTGGAGATTAAGGTGTGTCTGATATAGGCCATGGTCTTTGTAATTACTTGCTACGCATCAGAGAACTGGACAATGACAGGGATCAATGAAAGAGAATTGATGCCTTTGAACTGTGGTTTTAGAGAAGAGTTTTGAATACACCATGGGTTGCTAAGAGAATGGACAGGTTTGTCCTGGAGAAGGTTAAATCAGGCTGTTCTTCTTCATCGTCTATCTTAATCTGGCAGTTCTACTAAAACCTGTCCACCATGGGGGAACCATGTGGCATAGCTTTTTGGCACCACAACATCCAGAAGTTACTGCAGTATAGAAAACTGACAGACAACTATTGTGTTAATTAGAACAATGATAAACAAGAAAGAATACAGATACCCAAGCTATAAAAGAATTAACAATATGCAGATAATTCCCTTAATACAACAAACTGACATATAAGTCTCACAATTTGTTGTCGTTTTTGTGTCATTGCGTTGCCTGTGACTCATAGAACCGCTGTGTTCAGCACTCTGAACCCTGTCTTATTCTGAGCCAATCTCATTGTCTCCAACACACTTACCACCACTATCCCAGTTACTGTGTCTCATGTGTTTTCCTCTCCTGTGCTGTCCTTCTGTCTTTCCAAGAATGATATCTTTCTCCAAGGACTGACTGGTCCCTCCTGGCAACATGCCCAAAGCATGTGAGACAGAGCTGCAAAATCTTGTTTCCAAGAAGCAAGTTGGTTTAGGAGGCTCCAAATCTGAATTCCAGGGACCAGTTCTAGGACAAGGATTTCTCCCCCTGGCAGTTCTTAAGAAAGGTTTTAATCTCTGAATTTCTGCTCCTGGATCATCTTCCTGTGGCTTAATGTCTCCTCTGACAGCAAATCAGGCACATGAAAAATTAAGGGACAGAGTCCATCTGAGGCCAATGATGGCATGGCAGGATTTGGCCCTGGTGCGTGTAAAACTGAGGCTCACAGCTGGCACAGCAAGATAATGTCCCAGGTGAGGGTGATGTCTTGGCTGGATCAGTTCCGCTGGTGTACCTCACTTGGCACAAGGGCTGCAGGTCGAAAGGCACAAAGTGGAGACAGTGGAAAATGCTTTCTTCCATTGCCACTGCTTGCATGCTGTAAGCCTAAGAGCTTTGAAGAATGCCTGGCCGAAGTCAATGATTGTGGATTCTACCTACGGGAAGATGGTGGAGACAGGTAGTTGGTCCTTTCTTCCATTGCTGATGCTTGCTTGCTTCAAGACCTGGAGTTATGAGCAGTGTCTGGCAGACCTCTCCAAGTTATTGAGAAGCAATGAGTTAATTTGAGGACTGAGGTGCACCTGATTCAGGTAATGATCATTACAGTCACTTACTATGTTGCTGAGAGCTGGACAGTATATAATTATGAAAAGAAGAAAAATTTATGCCTTTGAATTATGCTGTTGAAAGTACTGAATATCCTATGGACTGCCAAAAGAGCAAACAGATATGTCTTGGAGAAGGTGCAGCCCAATGTTCCTTGGAGGCAAGGATAGAGAAACTTCATCTCACATACATGGGTGCGTTGCTAGGAAAGGTTATTCCTTAGAGAAGGACAATGTACTTGGTAAGGTAGAGGGCAGTAAATGAAAGGAAGGCCCTCAGCTGGGTGGTTTGGCAGAGTGAATGCAGCAATAGGCTCAAATGTATCAGAAATTATGAGGATAGCACAGGATAGAACAACGTTCAGATGTGTGTTCTTAGGGTCACTATGAGTTGTGCTCTGTTACATGGCACCTAACAAAAACAATAGTAGTGAAGGAAGCTCTTCATTTACCATTACGGTGTCTTAATGGTAAAGGTCTGCACTGTCAACCCAAAGGCCTGTGGTTTGGATCTACTAGTTGCTCTGCAGCAGAAAGATAGGCAGTTTTCTTCAGTGCAATTTACTGTCTCTGCAAACTTGAGGGTCAGCTGTGAGCCAATTCCAACTCGATGGTACCTAACAACAACTATAGTGGTCAAAGTGGAGAAAGTAGGCTTGGGAAGTATCATGTTATACTTAATTTAACTATATCCTGTTATATAAAGAGCTAAAATATGCACTAGCAAAACATAAGAATTGATAATATATATGTTAATATATATTGAAAAAGACCTGAAAATTTCAGAAAAATAACAGGTCTTCTAAGTTTATTACACAAATAACAGAGCAAAGTAAAATATGACATACTCTCCTTTAACCAAAATTTATCATTAAATAATGTAAACAAATTAATTATTTAACATGAAGATGCTCTTATTGTGACATTTCAGATTAAAATATTAAGCTACACTGATTAAAGTCATAGTATTGATGCTAAACACTGTGAAATTGAAGTGTCAAGTGTGATAATGGTTTCCTATGGTTGACAGTGTTTGGTGGAGCTCCCTGATTAAAAGAAGCTTAGAAGCAGGAGTGGCATCCACTTCCAAAATAGCTTGCCTCCAGAAACCCTATGAACTTGAAGAAATGATGAAAGTTATACAAATGTTTGGGTCTTTTGTTCATAGAGTTGCTATGAGTCATTTACAACTTGACGGCACTTTACAACAACAACAACAACAACAACATTGCTTCCTATGCATCTGAACTGAACAATGAATAAAGATGATGGAAGATTTGATGCTTTTGAATTGTGACATAGATGAGGAACATTTAATGTCCTTGGACTGCCATAAAACCAAATCTATCTTGGAGGAAATGAAACCAGAGTGCTCCTTAGAGGCAAGGCTATTGAAGTTTCATCTCACATACTTTGGGCAGGTTGTCATGAGAAATCAGTCCTTGCAAAGAGACATCATATTAGAAAAGTTGGAGTGTTAATGAAAGAAAGGAAGATATACCAATGCTAGGAATAAACCCCAAGGAAAACAGAACTGAGATACAAATGGAGATTTGTACAGTGAATGTTCATAGTAGTATTATTCACAATAGCAAGAACTTAGATCAGCCTAACTTCCATCAATAAATGACTGGATTGAGAAACTGTGAGACATTCACATCATGGAATGCTCACAGTACTCAGGAGCAACAATTTGGAAAAAAATACTGTATATTATGGCAGAGGCTAGAAAGCATTATGCCAAGTGAACTCAGGCATGTAAGAATAAATGCTAGGTAAAACCGTTATTACAGAAACAGACTGATAACCAGTGAGATCTGTATAGACATATAAACAGGGAAGGAGAGCAAACAGAGGAGGAGAGGAGGCAGCGGGACTGAGGAGAGGGGGAAGGAAGGAAATCATGGAGTTGAAGAGTTTGGTAGGTGGACGGAGGGAGTGGGGAAAATGTACATGAATGAAGCATAATTAAAAAAAAAAGAAAGAAAGGAAGGAAGATAGTTAGATGGAGTGACACAGTGACTGCAACAATGACCTTGGGCATAGTTTATACTGTGAGGACCGCGCAGGACAGGGTGAAGTTCAGTTCTGATGTTCACAGGGTTGCTGAATTATGGTCTACACAATGGAGCCTAACAACAACAAACATTTATTCACCCCCCCCTTCAAACTCATATTTCTCCTTCCCAAAGGCAGACCTACTAATAATTTTGGTGCATATAAATTTCATTTGTAATTTTAATTTATATAAATACATAAAATATGTTGGGTTGCTATGTGTGTCTGTGTCTTTCAATGTTGTTATATGTAATTACACATTCACATATTAATGTTTTGTTATTGTGACGTGACATCAAGTTGGAACCAAGCCATAGCTGACGCTCCAGCAAATTTTAAGAGACAGTTATTCACGTGGCAGGAGACGTCCCAGCCTTCTTGCAAAGAGCAGCTGGTGAATTTGAACCATGTGTGTTTGAGATTGCAGTGATTTATCAAGGTTGATACATTTAAATGGAATAATTTGCTTTAACTTCTGTGCTACTTCTTGATGTAGAATATAAATGTCTATAATCTTCCTTTGGCTAGGGTCCTCTTTTCTGCATTAAAATCTGAGCTGTAGTCAGTGACTACATAAAGTCCAGCTTCTTCCAAAGTTCATCTGAGGATTTCCAGAAAATGCTTTTGTCAACTATCTCAAGAACTTGTGGGCCTGGGTAAGTTCTATGCAAAGATGTTTGTTGGTGTTCTCTAAGAAAAAAAAAAGTCATGCTTGAATGAACTAAATTAGCCCCAATTTTCTTTTTTTGAATCTTGTTAGACAGACTTTCACAAAACTATTCCAGTTTTGGTTTTATCCCCGCCCAGAGTTCAGCTGGAAGGGGGAGTCTGTCACAGAATTAAAAATAACTCTGTCCCCAGGATTCTTTAACAGTTAAGGAAGTTTAGAAGGATGAGATAGTTATTATAATATTGCTACTCTTGTTGTAAGAGTCCTTAGATATATGTATTTTATAGACATTCATTTTATTGTAGGTAGTGTGTATATTAACTGATAAAAGCATGTCCGAGATTAATGATGAAGGCATAAAATGTTACACAGAAGTCATAGCAGTAAAGCACATTTTAAAATTTGAAGCTGTTAGAATACGGTTTTTTCCCCACTTTGTATTACTTCAGGAAACCTTTTTCTTTTTCCCAGTCATGCCTTTTACCATTATTCAGACAAGCTGAATGGCATGTTTTATTTTCTTTGTCCTTTTCACCCATCTATTTCAGGTATCGTGGCATATTTTGTTGGCAAGGGATGCCACAAGTTTTATTCTCTCTGAAGGCAGCATCTTTGCTTTTTGTCATGGGGCCTAGGAAACTTATATTTTATATTTTTTTAAATGAATCTGCTCCATGGACAGGTGGTGTGCTGAGCTTTAAACAGCTTGATGAATGATTTGGCTCTGTGAAGCAGTGTCAAATAATGTATCTCAGTTGGCAGTCTCAATGAAACAGAATAAGGCAGTCGATTTTCCGTTATATATTAGAGTCCTTGTCCCTACGCTGCCTCCAGCTGTGCATGCTAGGCATAAATCCTGCTCTTCTTCTTTCTGTGCCTGTAATTCACCCAGAGTCACCCGTTCATGTCTGTTTACCTAATGATAGCATTCCCCATCAGGAAACATTCCTGTCTCTGGAACAGACGTATATTCTGTATTTGCTGACAGACTAAGTCATGTGAGTTTAATTGTCCAGTTTCTGAGAATAATAACGAGAGGGTAGAGTGTCATTGCTTAAATCCTTCTCTCATGAGGGATATAAATGATTTAACTTTAAAGAGCTATGAATTTACCCTTAAGTTTTGTTTCTGTTAACAATACTTGTAATATGTCTTTGCCATATTTTTCCTAGTAGAATTACTTTATTTTTTATTCTAGATAATATTAGTTATTTCGCTCCCTCCCCCCCCTTCTTGCTTATTCCTTTCTTAAAGAAGCCCTGTTAGTGCAAAAATTGTGTGACTGAAAGGCTGGTGTTTCAAACATATGAAGCAGCTCCATAGAAAAGAAGACTGACAATACACTCCCTTAAAATTAAAAAAACTAAGAGAAAAACTGTCACTTGGTAGATTCTGATGTTTAAGGCCTCTATTTGGTTTCCAAACCCACAATGATTCATGGGATCAGATTGTTCACCTTTGTACCTCAAAGCATCTAACAGATTCAGACCACTGAACTCTTGGCTAACAGTCTGACATACTATGTGCTATACCATCAGGGCTTCTTCTCCCAAAGATTAGTGTTGTTGTCAAGTCTGAACTGACCCACTGATGACACTCCAATGGGTTTTCAGAGGCAGTATGTTGTGTGGGAGGAGATTGTCCATCTTTCTCCTGTGGAGAATCTAGAAAGCCTATGGAGTAGCCCAACTGTATCATACAGATGTCGATGACTTGGATACAGTTTGGTAGTACTTGATGACAGCAATGCCACTTAAGGGTTGTGAGATGATGTCTTTTTTTTTTAAGTCTGTCAAGTTATAAAGGCAAATGTCTTTTATACTCATTGGTTTTTATACAATCATTCATATAAATTATATTTTATATAATTAATTACTATTGATCAATGCACTTTACCTAGACTACAATATTAATTTCAAGAAAGAAATTTATTATTATTATAATTAAACCCGCAGCTGTTGAGTTGGTTTCTGGCACATAGTAATCCTAGCTGACAGAGTAAAACTGAAAATCTTTACAGAAGCAGATGACCTCATTTCTCATAGAGTGGATGGTGTGTTTGAGCTACTACTTTTGAGGCTAGCAGCTAAGTATTATAACCATTATGCTATAAGGCTCCTTTGTATTGATTAATTTTGTTGTTTATTAATATATAACAATGATCCTAGTTATAAACAGAAGTGAAAAGGACAAAGAATGACTGGTTTTTAACATTTAATTTTATAGTATATCATAGCTACCAAGGGACTAGTTACACATATGGAGTAAAATAAAATACCAGTTGGCATATGGGCTTAGTGTTCAGGACTAGATGTCTAGATTATGGTATTTGAATTTATGAGGAACAGATTTGGTCATTGAGAGATAGCAACAAAATTCCAAAATTTTGAATCTTAAGAGTATGTAATTATGCTAAATAAAATCTGATTGTAACTGACCCCACATAAGCAGTCTGAATTGAGAAGTGCTGCAAGGATCATATTCTAACTAAATAGTGCAAACATTACAAAAAAGGGCAAAACAGCACAAATAAATTTTATGTCAATAATATATTTACATAATCATTTTTATTGATTGGGCCAACACAAAAGTTGTTGAAAACTAGAAAACATAATAGCAGTAGTCACTTAACTGCTTACCTCTGAAAACCTGCTGTAGGATCGTCTATGGGTCAGTTTGGACTCAATAGTATGCAACACAATGAAAGCTGGCAAAAGTAAAATTTATAGCTGGCTCTTGCACTCTATTTATATTAGGAATGACAGTGCCAACATACAAAATAACATTCTAACTTTAGCATTCTGATTTATCATTTCTTTGTTACATTCTGATTTGTTGGCTTTGTTAAATTTAATTCTTAAATCAAACTAGTTTATATCTATGGACTTTTCAAATGTTATTCTTAATTTTAGGAATGTCTGGCTCTACTTTGAATGTTACAAGATCCTTTAGAGTGTCTTTTCAAAGAGAAGATGATAAAATTTTATGAATAAAAAAATATTATTCGAGGTTCCTGAGCTGGGCCATTAAAAATAAGAAAGGATGTTAAAATAGGTCCCCCTATTTACTTATGCAACCAAAAATATGACTTTGAGTCTATCCCACCTGAATTTCAGAACCATCTCAGGAACAAGTTTGAGGCTTTGAACACTAATGAGCGAAGACCAGATGAGTTGTGGGAGGATATCAAGGGTATCATCCAGGAAGAGTGCAAACGGTCATTGCAAAGACAGAAGAGGAA
>NW_006399751.1:30844920-30879647 GCF_000299155.1 Elephantulus edwardii | reverse complement strand
CCCCCTATGAGGTGAATTGATTCAGTGACTGGGATAATATGGATGGGAGTGTCAGAGACATTGTGATTGGCACAGGACAGAGCAGAGTTTAGGGCTGTTGTACATAGGGTCGCTATGAGTGACAAGCGACTCGACCGCACATAACAACAACAACAACATTTACTTATGCAAGGTGAATTTAGAAGTTCTGTGGCTCCAGGGATAGAATTGCTAATGTCAGAATCCTGGCTGAAATTAAAGAATACCAGAAAAAATGACCATATATGTTTTATTGACCATGTAAAAACATTTGACTATGTGGACCATAACAAATTATAGCTAATATTGAGATGAAATGGGAATCCCAAAAGAGTTAATTGTACTCACATCAAACCTAGACCAAGAACTTGTTGTACAAAGCAAAGGAACACCATTTGAGCATCAGGTTTGTATTCTTTCACCAAACCTACTCAATTTGTATGCTGAGCAAATGAATTTAGAAGCTGGACTCTATGAAGAATTATGTCGCATTGGGATCATAAGAAGACTCATCAATAACCTTCGGTGTACAAATGATGCAATCTTGATTGCTGAAAGTGAGGAAGACTTGAAAAACTTGCTACAAATGATCAAAACACTACATCTTCAATATGGATTCCACCTTAAGGTCAAGAAAATGAAATTCCTCATCCCTGGACCAGTAGTCAACATTGTGATAGATGGAGAAGAGACTGAAACTGTCAATGACTTCATCTTACTTGGACCCACAATCAGTATACTTTGTTCTAGCAGACAGGAGATCAGAAGACTTATCGTACTTGAGAAAGTCTGAAGTCAGAGATTTCTCCAAATTACTAAAGAACAATTCTATTACTTTGAGGACTAGTGTGGTTTATTCAGACCTAGTCTTTTCAATCACTTGCTGTGCTGCTGAGAGCTGGATAATGAAAAATAATATAAAAAAATTTATGGATTTGAATTATGGTATTGAAAAGGAGTATCCCGTGGACTGCCAAAAGAGCAAACAAATGTCTTGGAGAAGATGCAGACAGTGCTCTTTAGAGTCAAGGATGGTGAAGCTTCATCTCCCATACCTTGGGCACATGACTAGGAAAGTCTATTCCTTGGAGAAGGACATCATGCTTAGAAGGTTAGGGGTAGGAGGATGAGGGCAAAAGAAAGGAAGACCCTTTAACCAAGTGCATTGACACAATGACTACAACTCTGGGCTTGAGTGTGTCAGAGGTTTTGAAGTTGGTACAAGATAGGACAGGGTTCAGATCTGTTGTGCATAGGCTGGTATGAGTTATACTAGACTTAAAGGAACCTAAAAACAACACTTACCCATAACTTTACTTCAATGATAATTATCTCATGTCCAATTTTATTAATTTTATAATCTGTATTTATAACATCTTAATTTGATGGAAGTTAATTCACAAATATTTTAATGTATATTTGTAAGAATATGAAGGCTCTCTTAAATACAGTTATAATAATATGTGGGGTTGCTAACTGAAAACCTTTTAGTTCTAATCCCCTAGATGCTTTTCAAAAGATAGATAATCAACCCTGCTCCCTAAGTACGTACAGACTCTAAATCACAATAGAGGGTTGCTATGAATACAAAATCATACTGCAATCAGTGGTTAATAATATCATATTCTTTAATATCTTGAAAAGTAAATGATCGAGTTTCTCTTTTAATGAACTTTTTAATTTGATTTTACAAATCAGGATCCAAATAAGATAATATTGTACTTGGTGCAATATATTTCTTGATGCCACATTCTTCCACATATAATCCAGCTTCCTAAGTGATTTACACAGCATACAGATTTAATACTTATGGAAAAATGATACAACTCTGACACTGGTCTCTCCTGGTTTTAAACTATCCGGCGTTCCCTTGTCCAGTTTGGACAACAGTTTCTAGTTCTAGGTATAGGTTTTGCATGAGCATAATTAAGTGTCCTGAGGTTCCCATCCTTTATCCTTTTCAATATTAACCATAATTTGTTATGAACCACACAGTCAAATACATTTTAATAGTCAATAAATATGAACATATTTTTGGTATCTCTATCTTCAGCCAAGATCCATCTGACATCAGCAGTGATATTCCTTATGCCATGATCTCTTCTTAATCCATCTTGAATTTCTGGAAGTTTCCTGTTGATGTACTGTTCTAGCTTTTTTAGAATAATCCTCAGCGAGATTTTTCATTTATGTGATATTAATGATATTGTTCAATTATTTCCACACTCTGTTGCATCATCTTTATGGAAGATAGAAACAAATATGGTAGTGTCTTCTCAGTTGGCCAGATAACTCGTTGCCGAATTTCTTGGCACAGACTGTGTTGCTATGCTATTATGTACGGTCAAGTCAGAATCAACTATTAACTGATCCCCCAGGGAGCTTACGTAGGTAGTAAGTTGCATGGAAGAAGATTGCTCATATTTCTCATGTAAGAAATAGATTTTAGACTGGTCCATCTTCAGAGTAAGAACAAAACCTAGGTTAATAAGTCTTAAGATGACACAAAAGAAACAAATTTTTAACTGACAGGATAAACTACAGAGACTCTGGAATGTGTAAAAGAAAGGGGAAAGGGAGGCAAAGACAATTGTAAAAGAGAAAAAAAGAATAAAGGAGACTCTGGAATGAGTATCCAAATGAGATAAGGGGGGAAAGGAGGAATAGGTGGTTGTAAAAAAGAGAGATAAAATATAGGCAATATCTAGGAAAGTCTGCACACCTCTCAGTACTAAATTAAGATGAATGGGGAAAGGATTTGCACCTAGGATAAAAAGTCTTGTTGAACTGTGAAAAGCATGCCAGTCTGCTTCTCTGTCAGGATTTGAGCTCCTGATTTTGCAAAACTGCCTAATAAAGCCACACTCTAGTGAAACTAAGTTTTGGGTTGGATTTCAAGAATGTTTGCCAGGTCAATACTCTGGGTAACTTATCAGCAAACTCAGACGGGATGAGGTAGCTGGAAGACACTCTCTGCATCTTGGGAACTGGGCCTGGCCAAGAGATCAGACTGATTCACCAGTTGCTAAGAAGAGCTGAGACAGTATCCTGGGTGGTGACAGTGTTTTCCACACTTCTGTGGGGCAGCTGGTGGAATTGAACCTATGGATTGGCAGATCACCTCTTTACCATTAAGCAAACAGAGCTCTCTTGGCATAGATAACACACAGGTTATTTATAATGTATAAAACAAGATATATATTCAGTGACATCTTGCATGCTTACACATTGCTTTTACTTTGTTATTTCTCATCTAGATATACATTTATTTTATAAAAAAATGATACTTTCTCTTTCCATTGATGTTTCCTATAAACTTTCCTCCCTTTCCCTTCCATCCATTTATTATCGTTCTTTACTCTCATTTATTTTTAAATGTACTTTCTGTAACCTACACTCTCATTGTGCTTAAGATCTGTATCCATAGCAGAATGTACTAAGATCTTTCATAGTTTGACAACACTTAGTCATTATCTGATTTAATCAGTCGGTCACTTTTTAATAGACATTTTGATATTTTTTTTAATTTTAGCTAGATTTATTTTACTATTTCAAACAATACTGCAAGGACTAGCCGTGTCTATCAGTGCTGTAATATTTTTGTCATGCATATTGTTGGTATAAAATCCCAGAAGACAAATAGCTGGGTCAAGAAGCAAATGCATCAATCCTTTAAAGGTTGAAAAGAAAAAAAATCAAATACATTTTTATTGTACTTGATGTCACCAAAATCCCTGTATCTTTTACGTGTTATGTCATTTTACATTCCCATCAAATTATGTATGCCTGTTCCTTTATATTCATATCAACAGAATGTGTTGACAAATGTGAATCTTTGTCAAACTGATAGATAAAAAAATTGTAATAATTTGATAAACTGAAGTATAATTAAATTCAATAAAATATATTAATTTTCAATGTACAAATATGGGAGTCTTCACAAATGTTTTTGTGCAGAAAATCTCTATCTAGTCAATATTTAAAATCTTGTTCTCACCCTACAACATTCCTTCATGCCCTTTACTAATTAAAGCCAGGGTCCTCAAAGACAATTAGTATTCTGATTTCTATATGGTAAATTATTTTATCTTCTTAAAATTTATATAAATGGAAATATAAAATATAGACACTTTTGCATATGGCCTCTTTTGCTAAAAATATTATCTTTGAGATTGAACCATGTTACATATGTCTACTCCCTCTCCTCTTTGTTTTTTTATTAATAGAATAATGGAACTCTGATGATCTAGAATGTAGGGTGGTGAGCTTGTATCCAAAAGGCTGAATTTCCTATGGTTCAAATTCATCAGCTGCTTTCCTGGAGAAATATAGGCAGCTTGGAAGCCCAATAGAGTGTCATTAACGATTGGAATCAACTAGACAAACCAAGAGTTTGAGTTTTTATTCCTAACAGTGAGTTTTAGAATTTTTATTCCATTGTATAATTGTACCACAATCATTCCGTTGATGATAAATGGGTTGTTTTTAGAAAATGCTATTTTTAAGAAAGCACACTTCTAGAGATATAGTTCTTTTAAGTGGGATAAAAAAATAGAATTGCGACATCATAAAAAAGATAAAGTTTTGCCTTTAGGGGAAAATGTCAAATGGTTTTGCAGAAGAGCCATATCATTTTGTACATTTAACAAGGTTTAGTTCCTCCCTTGACAAATCCTCATCAAAATTTGATTTTACTAGTCTCTTAAAGGTTCATGGTTCACATTCCTCAGCTGCTCCATGGGAGAAAGGTATTCTCCTCCTTATGATTAAACTGCCTCTGAAAATCCTCTGGAGGGTCAGCAATGAGTCAATTCTGACTCAACAATATACAACCTCGATAATATTTAAAACTACAATCATTGTAAGCAGTGTTTATTTAATTCACTATTAATTGAGTTTACATTTTCCATATAGTTAACAATCCTAAGGTGCTTTAACTCTTTTATATTATTTTTTAATTATTAGTACAAATCTTTTGGAGATAAATATTGTATTGCATGTAGAAGTACTTCATGTATTGTGAGTGTTAGTCCCTTAATACACTCACACACATATATTCTGCAGTAATTTTCTTAATAATTTTAATTATTTCCTTGCTTTGAAATTTCATTTTCCACTTTATTGTGATTAAATATCTAGGGGTATGTATATTTGTGTATCTAGATCTACATGTTGTTTGAGTATTGGTCAAATCATAACCATACCATTGCTCCCTCCGTACCATACCACCCTCTGGTAGGTTTTCAGAAGCAGATAAATCACACTGGAAGAGATTGACCATCCTTCTTCCACAGAGAAGCTGATGACCATGACCTTTACTCATGTGTCTTCTGTGTTTCAGCACAGCTTCTTGCCACTAGGCCACAAGAGCTTCTCTCTCTCTCTCCCTTCCTACCTATCCATATAAATATACAAAGAAGTACATCAGGGAATGCATCTTTTTCTATACTTTTTCAATCTATTTGTTGAACAGATCATCAAAATATCTGGACTTTATGAAGAAGAATGCGGTGTCAGGATTGGAGAAAGATTCACCAACAATCTGTGTTATACCGATGACAAAATGTTGCATGCCAAAACTGAGGAGGACTTCTGCTGCAGATGGTCAAGGACTGCAACCTTCAACATGGATTGCAGCTCAACTTCAAAAAACCCAACCAATAGGCAACCAATAGGCAACATCATGATAGATTGAGAAAAGTTACCAGTTGCCAACTATTTCATCTTGCTTGGATCCATGATCTATACTCCTGGAACCAGCAGTTAGGAAATCAAAAGGTGAGTTGCATTTGGAAAATCTACTGTCAGGGACCTCTCCAACCAGAGTGTTAAAAATCAGCCGAGACTGAGGTGAGTCTGATCTAAGCTTTGGTCTTCTCAGTGGTTTGTTATGCATCTGAGAACTGGACAATGACTAAGAATGATAGAAGAATTGAGGCCTTTGATTACAGAGCTGGAGATAACATTGAACATACCTCAGAGTGCTGAGAGAATAAGCATGTCTATCCTGGTGAAGATTAAACCAGATTGTTCCTTTGAGGCAAAGATTTTGAAACTATCTCACATACTTTGTGCATGTTGTCAGGAGGGACCAATCCTTGGGAAAGGACATCATACTTGGAAAAGTGGAAGGTCAGTGTAGGAGAGGAAGAATTTGGATTAGATGGATTGAGACAGTGACTGTGGCAATGGGGGTCAATGTGACAAAGATAGGGAGGTTGCCTTAAGGTAAGGAAAAATTCATAGCTTTTGCTCTTAAGGGTGTTATGAGTCATAGGCAACTCAACAGCACCTAAAAACAACAACAATATGTGTGTGTGTTATTTTTGTTGATTGCATTTGAGTCGAGCATGACTCACAGTGACCCTTTGAACAAAAGGCCTGAAGCCCCTCTAGAGCTATAGATATTTATCAAAGTTCATAGAGTTTCTGGAAGGCATATTATTTAGGAAGTTGATGTCACTCCTGCTTCCAAATATACTGTTGTCGTTAAATGTTGTCAAGTTATAGGCGACTCATAGTGACACTGTGAATGAAAGGCCTTGAACACTTGTATAACTTGCTTCATTTCTCCAAGTTCATAGGAAGTGGATGTCACTCCTGCTTCCAAACTTGTTTTAATTGGGGAGCTCCACCAAACACTGTCTGCCTTGGGTGACTCATACCACATTTAGCACATCAGGGTCACAGTGTTCAGCATCACAGCAACCACAAGTTACCTCTGTACAGAAAATGGACAGACTAGTGCTATACCACCTAGAAGAATGTTTGACAAAAAACAATTAAACGCAGGCTTGAGGGGAACAGGTTAAATTCATCCACTTTTGGCTTGGTAGCATCACTTTCTGTTCATTAGGCCAATTCAGCTCTATGTTGTTGTTGTTAAAATATATATAACTATAAATATTTATATATTTATAGTTATATATATGCAGTAGATCATAAAAAAATATGAATAATATTGAATGGAATGGAAATCCCAGATCACTTAATTGTGCTCATGTAAAAGCTATACCTAAACTAAGAAGCTGTTGTCCGACAGAGCAAGGGAACACTACTACCTGGTTTGCATCAGGGTTCTATCCTTTCTCCATACTTATTCAGTCTGTATATTGAGCAGGTCATTCCAGAATCTGACTCTATGAAGAAGACTGTGGCATCAGAATTAGAGGAAGGTCCATCAATAAACGTAAGTATGTAGAGGACTCAATCTTAAATGCTGAAATGTAGGAACACTTGAAATACTTGCTGAAGAAGATCAACACTTCAGCCTTCAATATGAATTCTATCTCAATGTCAATGAAACAAAAATTTCTCACCAATGGGCTGATAGACAAAATCATGATGGGAAAAGATTGAAACTGTCAATGATGTCATCTTATTTGGGTTCACAATCAACACCCTTGAGACCAGCAGTCAGGAGATCAAGAGATGTATTGCCCTGGGATATTCTGCAGTCAAACACCTCTCCGAACTACTGAGGAGTAATGATGTCAATTTGAGGACTAAGGCATGCCTGATTCAAGCCATGGTCTTTTCAATCAATTTCTTATGCTGCTGAAAGCTGGACAGTTAGTAAGGATGGCAGAAAAGGAATTGATGCCTTTGAACTGTGGTGTTTGATGAGAATACTAAACATAGCATGGACTGCCAAGAGAACAAATAGATATGTCTTGAAGCAAAGCTTCATCTCACATACTTTGGACACGCTGTTAGGAGAGATTATTCTTTGGAGAAGGACAATGTGCTTGAAAAGGTGGAGGGACAGTGAAGGAGAGGAGGACTTCAACCAGATAGATCGACACAGTAACTATAACAATCGATGGTGTGTGACAGGGATTGTGAGGAAGGTACAGGACAGGACAGTGTTCAGATCTGTTGTTCATAGTGTCGTTATGAATTGTACTTGACTCAACAGCTCTTAACAACTATGGCAACATCTATACTTATCTATATAAATATTTTGTTGTATAACATCCAGTCAGAACTGACTCATAGGTGACCCTCCACTAGGTTCTCAGAGGCAGTTAATTACAGGAGAGGAGATTGTCCTTATTTCTCCTGCAGGGCAGCTGATGGCTTCCAACCCAGTGCCTTTGGGATTGTTATCATTAGGCTACCAGAGCCCCTCTGTATAAATATAGACAGATAAAATTTTTTGTTCTTGTTGATATGGGCTCTCAAGTTGGAACCAACTCACATCTGACCCCTCAAGAGGTTCATCTTTATCCCTTCAAACAGCTGGTGAGTTTGAACATATACTTTCATGTGTACTGCACAAGTCCTTACTATTAGGCTACCAGAGTTCAAATTTTAAACAACACTTGTTTTTATGTACAGTGGAGATAGAATTGACACATGGCAGACTCATAAGAGGGTTTCAGAGGTTGTAAATCAGAAAGCTGGACCATGACTAAAGATGACAGAGAAATCTCATTTGATGCCTTTGAGTTGTAGTGCTGTAAAAGATAATTGAGCACACCATGGAAAGCAAGAAGAACAGTTATGCTTTGGAGAGAATGAAACCAAGTTTTCCTTGGAAGCTAGGTTTTTAAAGCTCTGTCTCACATACTTTGGGCATGTCCACAGGAGGGACCAATGCTTAGAGAAAGGCATTATACTTGGAAGGATGGAGGGATGGTGTAGGAAAGGAAGGCCTCATATGAAATGGATATAACAGGGTAACTGTGGTAATGTTGGTAGGTGTGTCAGAATCAGTGATAAAATGGCTCAGGACAGGGAAAGCTGCAGAGTTATTGTACAGAGGGTTGTGATGAGTCATGGGTGACTCGATGGCACATAACAACTACAACAACTCACAGGAGAGATCACCCATTTGTCTCCTATAAATAACACTAAGTGCCATTTACTACATAACAACATTGTGTAATTATCATATTTTCATTTCTTTTTTTTACTATTCTAAACTCTACATCTATAAATAATAATAATGACAACAACAACAACAACTCCATATTCACCTGCCCCAGCTACCGGAAAAATCTAATCTACTTTCTCAAGCTGAATGAAATGAAGGGAAAATTTAATACTCAAGGTAAAATACCAAGGAATTCTATGGTCAAAAAATTAAATGATGAGAGAGGCATCAAACAAGATGAAGAATTGCAGAGTCTTTGCAAAAAATTAGAGTTGGTTGAAATTCAACTATTTCAAGAAGTTTATAACCAACAGTCTTTCTGCTGAAGGAATTATATCATGTTGCCCTGAAGGCATTGTGAGAAAACAAAGCTTTAGGAACTGGCCAACTATAAACTGACATGTTTCAACAGATGCTTATTACACTAGCACAACTCACTCATTTATACCAAGAAATTTGAGAAGATCACTTCTTGGCAAATGACTATAGGAAACACGTAATTGTGGTCGTAACAAATAAAAAGAATCAAATAGAATGTAAAAATTATTGGATAATATTAATATCACAGGCTAGCAAGATTTTGCTGAGAGTAATGGAAAGATGGCGGTAGCAGTATATCAACAAGGAATTTTCAGATGTTTTATTCTACATCAGTCCTTTCTTCCTCACATCTTTGTCCAAACGAAACATTAATATTTTAAAAAACAAACAACAGTCAATTTCATGAAAAACTACCATATTTTAATAGAATTTCATTTTTTACTAATGATGTTGAAAATATTTAAATATGCATTGGCTGCGTACTTTTCCTCTTTAGTGATTTATCTTTTTACATCCTTAGGCAGCAATTTTCTGAATAAAAATATGTCTTTTGACATATTATGTGGTTAAAATGAGCTAACTTGAAGTGTTTCTAGGCACCTTGAGAATTCTATTTCTCATTGTCACTTGAGAAATTGGCATCTTGATTTATGTGTTTTTGTCTCTCTGAACTTGATTATGAGTTTATTCATGAGAGGTAAATCTCCTCTCAGAAAGCAAACAAATTAACAGCTGGGAACTGGATTGTGTTGTATCAACATTTTCTTCTGGTCAGGAATTCTAGGTGACAAACACATACAAAAATTTACAGCCTTTACAAGCCAAATGTAATTTCTTTTTAGCTTTATTCATAGTGATTTTGAAAACATATGAATAAAGCAAATTGAAAAGTAAAATAAAAGTAATGGAAAATAATTTCTAAAAATTCCTGAAACATTCATCAAATAAAAAGAGGGTATTGATACAAAAAGAATGCAACCTAACTAGTGACAATGGTGCTTTAATTGAGACGTTTGGTTCTCAGGGGTAAAGTCATGGTGGGCATAGGTCAATGGTGATTAACTTTATAAAACACAATCTATGAGAATGATAATATGAAACACAATGTGAATAGAGGAATGTGTGAAACATCATGTAATAAATGAAATACAATCCATATGAACTTTACATGGAAACCAATATAAAATGAAAATAATTTGGGAATATCTTACTGTGAAGAATGTGGAAGGAAGGTATGAGGAGTAAGCTCATTTTGAGGTTCTAGCAACTTTTCTGATGAGAGGTCATGAGATGCTAAATGTCTTTATGGGCAATGGAAATGGAGGGACAAATCATATTGTAGATGTGTGGTAAAGAGTTTGTGAGAGAGATGGAAACATGTTGGGAACAGTAATCAAGTGACATGTTTTCAAATTGTTAGGTTTGTACTTTAAATTTGTGTGATGTGATCTAAAACATAATTTTCTTGCAGAATGTAGTCTGAGCAATAGTAGCTATCTCTCAAATTGATATATAGGAAATGAAATTTTCTAGAAAATAAATTAAGAAAATTCTGCAAACTTCAAATACATTTAGTAAGTTACAGAGGTCGTGCTAACTTCAACTTTTATTTTCTTCCCATCAGGTAAAAATACAGTTATAATGGACTGAATTTTTAGATTTTCTTTAGAGGAACTTACATAAATTTGTTAGGGACTACTTACTTGAGTCCCTTAAGTGATAGCAGTTTGCTTTAACTTTTTCTTAAAATAGTTGTCAAAGTAGTTTTTAAAATGTAGAGTTGAAGATTTTTCAAAACATTAATTTAATGGAAAAAGGTTTTGTTGAATCATGAAATGTATTGGCAAGCGTTTTTTTTCCCCCTGTTCATATTTATTATAAAATATATGCCTGTAGTAGGCATTTCATAAATAGTAAATTCTTAGTTTGAATTCGGGAGTCATTAATTTAAGAGCTGTAGTTGCAAGCATGAATATGGATAAAATTTTCCTGAAGAGTGTTATGTTGTTGCTGTTATGTGCTATTGCGTCACTTGTAGCTCATAGTGACCCTTTGTACATTAGCTCTGAAACTTGCCCTAACATGAACCAGTCATCTCCAGTAGACTTAATCCCATTATTTCAGTCCCTGTTCAACAGTTATACCTATCTTGTTCCTATTTGCTAATTGCAATAGCCATCTGGTCCTTTTGTCAATTCTTCCCAATTGGATTTTCCCTTGTTCTGATTCTTTGCAGCATTCATTAACTGTACTTTTTATTTCTCCTCTCAGAATCCATCTCCCATGGTCTAGTTACTTCTCTATTTGTATAGTAATATCTTAAGCAATATTTGTCCTTTTGTGACTGAGTTATTTCACTCAGCATAATATCCTCTAGACACTCTCCCATGTAGTATTTTACAAATACTTCATTGGGTTTTTTTTTAAATAAATTTTTTATTTTATGCTATCTTAACTTACAAAGTTCATATACATTGTTTTCCACACCAGATCTTTCCCATTTCCTTTACCTACCCCACCTTACATATATCTAATTGTGACATCCTATGTTTACCCCTGCCTCATATTCACCAGCCTGTTCCCATCCACACACCCTTGAATCCTTATACATGTTCTACAATAATGGTCTTATATAGGAATTGTCCTTATGGGACTGAGTTAGCTCACTTAGCATAATGCTCTCCAGTTCAATTCAAGGTAGGTAACGATTTACACAATCATTGCTCCTGCATGACACATAGTACTTAATCATGTGAATGTACCATAATTTCTCAATTTCATTGAATTGTGGTTGGATAACTGGGCTGTTTTCACATTCTTACAATAATGAATAATGCTATGAACATTGGTGTACATTTGTGCCTCAGTTTTCATTTTCTGGGGGTATATTCCAAGCAGTGAAATAGATGGGTCATATGGAATTTCTATGTTCAGCTTTTTGAAGAAATGCCAAACTGCCTTCCAAAGTGGTTGTTCAAGTTTATAATTCCACCAACAGTGTATAAGAGTTTCTATTTCTTCACATCTTCTCCAACATTTATTACTTGCTGTCTTGTTAAACTTTGTCACTGTTCCTGGAGTGAGATGGTACCTCACTGTTGTTTTGATTTGCATCTCTCTTGTTGGCGGTGATTTGGAGCATTTCTTCATGTGTCTGTTTGCCATACAAATATCTCCTGTGTGAAAATTCTTTCCATGTCTTTTGCACATTTGTAATTGTATTATCTTTGTTTTTTCTTTCTTGTGGAGGCCCTGTATGTAGGATTCTGTATTTTTTTTTCTTCTGAAATGGTATTTCCAAGTGTTTTTTCCCAGTCAGTAGGTTTTCTTTTCACTCTGTTGGAAGAAGTTTCTGATGCACACAGAGATTTAATCTTTAGAAGGTTCCATTCATCAATTTGATCCTCTCCAGACTGTATATTTCTAGCTATATTTGGCAGTCTCTTTAAACCATAGACTAAGCCATGTAACTGTGATCTCTGTTAATCACTGATGAACTTTATGGTTTTAGGCTTTACCTCCAGATCTCTGATCCATTTTGAGTTGATTTTTATGTATCGTGTCAGATATGGATCCTGTTTCAGCTTTCTGAAGGTTGTCGTTGTTGTTGTTGTTCTGTGCTGTCGAGTCGCATGCAACTCATAACGACCCTATGTACAACAGCTCTAAACTCTGCTCTGTCCTGTGCCAATCTCATTGCCTCCAACACACTCATACCGATTGCCCCAGTCACTGAATCAATCCATCTCCCAGAGCACCTTCCCCTCCTGTGCCTGCCCTCCACCCTCCCAAGCATGATGTCCCTCTCCAAGGACCGGCTTCTCCTTACAACATGACCAAAGTATGTCAGACGAAGGCTCAGAATCCTTGTCTCCAAGAAGCAGCCCAGTTTAACCCTCTCCAGGATGAATCTATTTGTTCTCTTAGCAGTCCATGGCACCTTCAGCACTCTTCTCCAACACCAAAACTCAAAAGCATCAATTCTCCTTTTATCCTCCTTGGTCATTGTCCAGCTCTCTCATGCATAACAAGTGATTGCAAAGACCATGGCCTGTGCCAGACGCACCTTTGTCTCCAGAGACACACTGTTGCTCTTGAGTACTTTAGAGAGGTCCCTAACAGCAGACTTTCCCATGGCAATACGTCTTTTAATTTCCTGACTGCTGGTGCCAAGAGTGTTGATTGTGGAGCCAAGCAAACTAAAGCTGTGAACAATCTCAATCTCTTCACCATCCATCCTGATGTTGCCAATTGGTCCAGTGGTGAGAATCTTTGTCTTCTTGACATTGAGCCTCAATCCGTATTGAAAGCTGCAGTCCCTGACCCTCAGCAGCAAGTGCGTGAGGTCCTCCTCAGTTTCAGCAAGCAGGGTTGTGTCATCTGCATAATGCAGATTGTTGATAGATCGTACATCAATCTTAACCCCACATTTCTCCTCATAGAGTCCAGCCTCCTGGATGATCTGTTCTGCATACAGGTTGAAAAGGTATGGAAACAGGACACATCCCTGGCGTACACCCTTCCCAATTTTGAACCATGCATTATTTCCTTGCTCTGTTCTGACAACTGCCACTTGGTTCAAGTATAAGTTTCGCATTAGCATGATCTGAAGGTAGCAATCAAATTTTGCCAACACCATTTGTTGAAGTGGTTGTCATTTCCCCATTTAATAGGTTTTCTTTTCTTGTCAAATATCAGTTGACCCATTTTCTTTTTTGTCACATATCAGCTGGGCCCATTTCTAGGTTCTCAATTCCTTTCCATTGGTCTACATGCCTGTCATTGTACAAGTACCATGCTGTTTTGGTTACTACCATTGACCCTAGATTAAGACACACTAGGAAGAAAAATTGATCATCAACTTTTGAAAGAATGGACCTTCAAAAGCTCTGAGTCAGTTCTGACCTGATAGTACTGAACTGAGTTTTCATAGTATGTGATGATGTTGAGACATTTTTCTTATGATTATTTACCCTCTATGTATCTTTTGCAAAATATTTAATTTCTTTTAATTTTTAAAATTTAGAGGTTTTAAACTTGGTTTTGATATTTCTTTATATATTTTTGTGAAAGTCTTATTAAATATGTAATGTGAAAATATTTTCTCTCATTTTGCATCTTCATTTTATTCTCTTAACAGTTAACATAATAATTTTTAATAATGTTAAATCTATCACTTTTTAAATCCACTGTAAAAGTTTTATGGGCACAGGGTCAATAGTGTCAAACCTCCAACAATATCACAAAGAAGAGTCCTCATCAACAGCAGCATTAGCCTCAAACAGATCCCTGTGAGGTCAGATACATGTTTTTGTGGTCCGTGCACTTTTTCTACCAATTCTGAAACAAAACCTCCTTCCCATGGAATTCATTGTTTTCTGCTGGGTTCTAGAGTTTCTTGGACTCATAGAGATCATATTCATGATTTTGGGATTTATTAGGGAATCAATTAGTTTAATTTGAGTTTGCCTCATGATACACTTCTATGAGAACGTCTCTTAAGATATATTCATAGGCACTTATCTTTCTTACCCTTGACTTCTCAGCCTGGCTTCTGCCATGCTCAAACATAAGTTAGAAAGCTGTTTTAGTTCTCCTAAGTATGTGCTCAGGGGCAACTCCACTCTGTCAGAAAGTGTAGAAAAAAGGGCAAAGTTGCTGAAATCTAGCTCAGAGAGCTTGCAAACCAACAAATGCCTGAAGCTTTCTGCAAATGCCTGAGAACATCTGAGAACTGACTGAAGGCATCCACTCCAGAGCAAGCCCTCCACAAAAGAGTTCAGCTTTCTTGCTGAAGGGCGCCTAGAGCTCACAGATCTGCCTTACACTCATTTCATGGGTCTTTGTTACCACTGCTGCTGCTGCTGCCATCGCAATGACCTCCACAAATTTTGTCTTGTCTAGTGCAGTCTGTCCATCTCATAGTCTTACCCTATCTCTGTCATGTCACAGCTCTCTATCTCTGGTTCACACAGGAGTCTGAGGCCTAAAGGATGTGCTGCCCTCTCTTTTGATTGTAGTAAGATCCATATTTTCTGTCTCTGCTATTGCTCAGTTTAAGTCTTACAAGATGACAAAACTGACAAATTCCCACATTAGCATTCTACAAATGTTGTTAGATATGTATAATCTTATCATATTTCAGATCTTCCCGTCCTGAATTATTGTTGTTATTGTGTACTTTTGAGTCAGGACTGACTTGCAGCTGACTCATTTGTGGATTTTCAGAGACAGTTAAGAGCAGGGAGGAGACTGATAATTCTTCTCTTATGGTATATTCAAACCATGTGCCTCTGAGTTGACAATACAGCTCTTCCCTTGTATAGAATTCTACATATCCTATGAGTAAATTTTATTAGATTTCATTTGGTCACATCTGAAAGGTGCCATTTACCTTATTTATGCTAGTTGCAAGTACTTAATCCCCTTGGTAGACCACAAACACCTCACAATTGCATTCATTGTCAACCATGTAGTGAGAGTTAGAAAAACTATTACTATAAAATCCTGTCGATAATATATTATACCATATTCATGAATCACTTTTTTTTAGTATAATAAGTAAATTAAATGGTCAGTTACCATTTGGTGGAGTCAGTCCACTTCTGGGAAACAACACAAGAGAAAGAAACATACATATTTTCATTTAGAGACTTGTACATAAACATTTTATTCAAAGTTTTAAAGAGCAAGGGTGTTAGTTTCAAGATCAAGGGTTCAGATCTTTTGTTCCTAGGGTCATTATGATTTCTACTTGATGACACCTAGCAACAACAGCAACAACAGCAAACACATTGTTTATTATGCATAAAATGGATCACTAAAAAGCAACAAAAAAGGAAGTAACTATATTATCATGCACTCTAGTATTAACGGATGTCACAGCAATCCTTTTGACATGTAATTAGCTATCAATACACTTTTAAACTTCACTGTGCCTATTTTATACAAATTGTAAAAATTATTTTCTAGTTATAATTGGAAAATATAGAATTTATCAAATGAAATAGTGTAGTGATAATAAGTAAAAATTAATTTGTAAACTTATATTTTAAATATATATAGAGTTTAACAAGTAAAAACACAAATAGAATATGTTGTTATTCTTAGATGTTGTTGAGTCAAGTACAACTTAGAACCATTCTATGAACAGCTGATGTGAACCCTGCCCTATCCAGTGCCATCCACATCATCTCTGACACATTGGAGCCCATTACTGAAGTCGCCGTGTCAATCAATCTTCCTCTCTTTTCTGACCTTCCATCTTTCCAAACCTGATGTCTCTTTCCATGGAATAGGCATGTCTAGCTACATGTTCAAAGTATGAAAAACAAAGCTTACCCATATTTGCCTCCAAGGAGGATTCTGGAGATATTTTTTCCAAGATATATCTGTTTATTCTTTTGGCAGTCAATGGATTCTTCAGTGTTCTTCTCTAGCACCACAACTCAAAGGTATCATTTTTTTTTTGCTGTCAACCTTTTTTCATTATCCAATTCTCTTATTCAGAGCAAATAATTGAGGAGACTCAGGCACATCTTACTCTTCAGCATTTTGGAGAGATCTCTGACAACAGCTTGCCCAGAGCAATATATCTCCTGATTTTCTGACTGCTGGTACCAAGGATATTGATTGCTGATCCAAGCAACATAAAATAAATGACAGCTTCAGTTCATTCTTCATCAATCATAATGTTGACATTTGGTCCTGTGGTGAGGACCATTGTTTTCTTGATGTTGAGATGTAATCCACTCCAAAGGATATAGTCTTTGAACTATATTGCTGTGTTATCTAACTTTCTAGAAAATTCTTATTAATGTAATGTAACAAGACAGATAATCACTTTCCTGGGGACAAAAGTGTGATTGAGAGGGTCAATGGCTAAGTTTTAGGAATTACAAAGGAGAATAATAAACCTATGAAGAGATGCATATAGTCATTATTTTTATTATGGTTATCATTTCAGAGGTATATTGATGTGTCAAGATGTAACAAACAATATATTTAAATATGTGTACTTTATTGTATATCAAGGTGCACAGCAATCCCAATGGCTTGCAGTTTAAATCTACCAGCTGCTCCACAGGAGAAAGATGGGAAATCTCCCACGTGATTTATTGCCTCTGAAAACTCACTGGAGGATCAGCTAGAGTTCAATTCTGACTCAATGGCATACAACAACAACAACAACAACAACATTTTTGTCAATTAAAATGGCAGGATTCCACCCCCAGCCTCACCCCTGAAAAAAAAAAAAAAGAATCTCAATTTTTGGCAAATTTGTCTTGTAAAATAATCTTTTTAAAAATGCGGTTTCTAATACTAACCAAACTGGATTTTTCTTGTCACTTACAATAAAGAGAGAAATAATCACTCATAGTAGGAAAATAGTGTCCGATTACATAGAGTGGGGAAACAGGCAAGAAGGTGAATAAAGACTAATAGTAATGAACTATTCAGAGGGAGCTCTGGTGGCATAGTCCCTAGAGCTGCCTTGGTAATCCAAAAGCTGTGCATGTCTTGAGTGGTTTGAGTCCACAGTCCCTCTGAGGGAGAAAGATGAGCAACCTCCTCCCATGTGATTTACAGCCTAGAAAAAACCAAGAGAGGGTCAGCTCTGGGGAGAAGCTGACTCCCATGGTAATGAGGTTTTCAAGACTTCAAAGGAAAAGAGAGAATAATATAGTTAACTAAAAAGAGATGATAAAATAAAATAGTTTGCAACTAATGCATCATTAAATAAGAATTAGAATTGTTATTATAAGAATGCATGAGAAAAAGGCAGTTACTTATGATATGGAATAAAATTTCTTAAAGAGTTCTCTTAATGTTAGATTAATAAAGAAAGATACAGATGCAGGGTAGAGTAGAATGAGAAATGGATCATTAAATATAATAAAGTGCTTGTAATGTAGGAAGACAGATTAATGATGACAATGACAATGTCACTGATGATAAATGCAAAAGCAATTACACTACTAATATATTTTTTAAAGTTCTTTCTAATTGCTCTTCTCTAGGCTGAATTTGTAGAATATTTCTTTTTAAAAATTTTCTGATGTAATTTAAGAACAACAACTGCTGTAAGAATGATAATTGCAAAAATTATTACCAAAATTTGAAAGAACATAGAACAAGCTGCCGCTACAAATGCACTAATTATTTTTTAAGATATTAAGAGAGCTGGACAATAAATAAAGATGACAAGAAGAATTGATTGCCTTCAAGTTATGGTGTTGGAGTATTTTAATATCCCTTGGACTGCCAAAAGAACAAGCAAGGATGTGTTGAAAAATGTGTGCCTGGAGTGCTCTTTGGATGCAAGGATGGCAAAGCTTTGTCTCTTACACTTTGAACTTGCTGTTAGGAGATACTGCTCCTTGGAAAGGATATTATACTTGGAAGGTCAGTGAAAGAGAGGAAGAGTTTATCAAGATGGATTGACATAGTGACTGTAGCAACGGGCTCAAGTGTATCAGGGGTGGTGAGAACGGCACAGGATAAGAGGATTCAGATCTGTTGTTCTTAGAGTTTCTATAAGTCATACTCACCTTGACATCTAACAACAATAAAAACATAGTAAGACAGCTGAACAGTTGTTTCTGACTCATAGTGACAAGCCTTTGAATTTCCAAGGTTCCAATTCTTTCTGGGAGAAGACTCTCCATCTTTCTACCTCAAGATGCCTGATGAATTTGAGTCACTGACCTCTTGGTTAGTAGCCTGATACCTTCCAAACAGTCTCTAGGGCTTCTTCAAGTAGACATCCTATAAATTATAAGTCTTAGTGTTTGTTAGCGGCCACTATGTAGGCTCCTCATACCAATTCTCTGAACCACAGACCTGAATCTTGTTCCGTCCTCTGCCATTCTCATGATTTCTGCCGTGCTCCAGACTGTTCTTACAATCAAAATGCTAGTCCATGTAATGAGGGGTCTTTTCTTTTACTGACCTTTCCCACATGATGTCAAGGACTGGCCCTTCCTGATAACGTTTTCAAAGTATGAGATGAAGTTCCATCCTCTTGCCTCTAAGGAGCACTCTAGTTCCAATTCCTCCAAGACAGCTTTGTTTGTTATTTTGACAGTACATCGCACATTCAGTACTCTTCACCAACATCACAATTCAAAGATATTAATTTCTCTTTGGTCTTCTATATTCATTGTCCAACTTTGAGATACATACAAAGCAATTGAAAATCCTTTTGACCAGGGAGCTCTTGTGGCCTAATAGTGAGGGGTTGTGCTGCCGACTCAGAGACACGCAGTTTGAACTCACCAGCTGCTCTGCAGCAGGAAGATGAACAATCTCCTCCCCTGTGATTAACCACCTCTGAAAACCTGCCGGAAAGTCAGCTATGGGTTGGTTCTGACTCAGTGGTATATGAAAACAACAGTGGTTTGGATCAGGTGCACCTTAACATGTAAACTGTTATCTTTGCTCTTTAACACGTTGGAGAAGTCCTTGATTTCCCTGATGCAATGTATCTTTTGATTTCTTGACTGCTGGTGCCAAGGATGCTGATTATGAATCCAAGAAAAGTTAAATTAATGACAACTTCAATCTTTTCTCCTTCTGTCATGATGTTATAATGTTGTCTGTCTATTGGTTCAGTGATAAGGATTTTCATTTTTTTGGTGTTGAAATATAACCCATATTCTATTATTTGATCTTCAATAACTGTTTTGTTTGCCTTACTTTCTGCAAGCAAAGTTGTGCCATCTGCATAATGCAAATTGGTAATTAGTCTTCTTGAGTTATCAGAAGATTTTTGAAATTTTACTGTATTGATTTTGTGTAATTTAGAATACTATTATTAAGTGGGTATAATTGGAAAATGAATAAGTTATCAAATGAAATAGTATACCTGATGTTAAATTTAAACTTTAAATTACAAGTTAAATTAAAAATTATGAACTAGATTTTTTATCTTGTGAAAATACTATATATTTGTTTGTAAAATATGAAAATATAAACTGCACAAAGGAAAAAAATACCTACAATCCAACCATTCAGGTACAATTGTTAACTTCTTTTTTTTCAGGTAATATCTCTTTCCCCCTCTATCCTTTTTTGAATCTTCCAAACATTTTACATGTAATTTATCATAGGAAAAGATAATAAAGGTCTTAAAATATCATGTAGTACGTATTGTTTCATAAAAAATATTATGTTTATGAGTTGATTCTTACCGGAAACGAGAGAGAATACATTTTATTATATCGTTATATTACTATTTTGGGAAGGGTGTTGGCCTCGCAGTAGGAAATGTGCTTTTAACCCAAGGTATGTAGATGAAATTCACCAACTGTTCTGGAGAAGAAAAATGGTCAATCTAACCCTCCTGAGATTTACTGCCCCTGAAAACCCACTCAACTGTACTCAAAAACAACACATTATTTCTTTTTAAAATTCATAACTATAATAATTTAAGTGGTTTGTTTTTTGTTTGTTAAATAATGATATGGAGGTCCTCAGTGTAGGTAAAACATTGTCTTCATTTTATATTATTTAATTATTAAATTCTTTTTTATTGAAAAGCTTTGTATTTTAACCATTAGCTGGGAACAGTTTTATTGTTGTTATGTGCCATCTACTCACATGTGACTCCAAGTGACCCTATATACAACTCTGAACCCTGTCCTATCCTGAGTTAGTCTCACTGACTCTGACACACCTACACCCATTACCCCAGTTACTGTGTCAATCCTCTCATCCTGGGTCTCACCTGTGCTGTTCTTCCTCCTTTCCGAGCATAATGTCCTTCTCCAAGGACAGGTCCCTCCTGACCATTTACCCAAGTATGTGAGACAGAGCTTCAAAATCCTTACCTCCAAGGAGATACTGATTTCACCTTCTCCAAGACAGACCTGATTGTTGTCTTGGTGGTCTATTGTATGTTCAATACTCTTCTCCAGAACCACAACTCAAAGGCATTGATTCTTCATTGTCTCATCCTTAGTCATTGTTTAGCTCTCTGATGCATAGCAAGAAATTGCAAGCACCACGGCCTGGATTAGGTTCACCTGTCTTTAGACTGACATTGTTGCTTCTCAGTACTCCAGTAAGGTCTCTGGTGGCATATTTTCCAAGTGCAATTTATCTTTTGATTGTCTGACTACTGGTCCCAAGAATGCTGGTTGTGGAGCTGAGCAGGCTGAAATTGTTAACAACCTCAGTCTCTTCTCTATTTATGATGGTGGTGCCAGCGGTGAGAATCTTTGTCCTCTTGATGTTAAGCTTCAATCAATAATGAAGATTACAGCCCTTGACTTTTCTGCAGCAAGTACTTCAGGTCCTCCTCAGATTCAGCAAGCAAGGTTATGTCATCTGCATATCACAAATTGTTGACAAGTCTTCCTCCAGTCCTGATGCCACATTCCTTTTCATAAAGCCCAGCCTCCCGAATGATCTGTTCTGCATATAGATTGAAAAGGTAAGGAGACAGGATGCATCCCTGATGTGATTTTATTGAAGGGGGAAAATAATGAAAATATGTAGCTTAAATTTCATGAAACATTTCCAACAAACTGTACCAAAAATATTCATTACTGGCCATTTAGATTAGACATGGTCGAGTACAGTGTGTATCAGCAGCCTTCACTAATGGAAGGGCAACTCTGCTATACCTACGATGATGGCATTTTTCACTGGCCTAAAGTTTGTGGTTAAAGTTTTAGGGGAAAATTTTTTTGATATATATTTTTTGCATTTTTTTAAGCCAATGACTTCTAGAAAGGATGTATAACTGGGTGAAGTTGTAAAATATTTAAAATGGTTTAACTAAATATTTTTCTATGATTTAAGAACTCAGTATATTATATTGCACTATTTTTAAATGTTTCCCAATATATTATGAAGTTAATCTAGAAGCCACTATCACCAAGTTACATTTGTTAAAAAAAAGATTAACTTACTTTGAATGGACAATTAAAAATTGTATAACAGTTAATAGCTTAAGACAGGACAAACTTTAGAAAAGGGATTGGGAAATGGAAAGAAAATGTGAAAGAATGAATTAATGAAAACCAATAATTTTATAGAGTAGTTAAGTGATAAGGAATTGCACTGTCAACACAAAGGTACATAGTTCAAATCCACCAGCTCCTTCTGAGGAAATGATGGGCAACCTCCTCCTATGCCATTTACTGCCTCTGAAAACCTTCGCTAAGGTCAGCTACATATTGATTCTGGCTCAACCATGACAGCATCAACAACATATTCTCTTAAAAGATTTTAATTTTTATTTAGTAATTCTGACTAATTTTATGTAGTTTTGAATGATTTTACACTTATCAAAAATTTCATACTTATCAATAATTCATTTGGAATAATTATTGAATTGAAATGGTAAAAAGATTCCGCTTAGTCACATGTCTTTCTTTATTTTAGTCCCATATGACAGGTCCTTCGTTCAGTGTAATGTCTTCCAGACTCATCTACATTGTGTAGTGTTTTAAAAGTTCTTTTTCAATTCTGTATAATATTCCATTTTGTGGGTGTACCACAGTTTTTCTACCCATTTGTTTGTTGACAGGCACTTAGACTTCTTCAGTCTCTTCACTATTGTGAATAATACTGTAATAAACACGAGTGTGTACATCGATTTGTGTCACACCTCTAATTTCTTTAGGATATATTCCCAGTAGTGGGACGGCTGGGACAAATGCTTTTTCTATTTTCAACTTTTAAGGAAAGACCAGACTGCCCTCCATAATGATTGGACTATTTTACATTCCCACCAGCAGTGAGAGTTCTAACCTCTGCATATACTCAGCAGCATTTGTTGCCCTACTAAACTTTACTATTGTTTTTGGAAAACAAGCATATATTTTTGGAAATCTAAACTGAATTTAATGCCAAGGAAATGAAAGCTGAGACAACAACAGAGATATAGATACGTAAGTTCATGGCAATGTTACTCATAATAGTAAAAATATGGAAACAGCCCACATGCCTATCAACAAGCGAATGGATTGAGAAATTGTGGTACATTCACACATCTCAGCCCTACAGAGCAAACACGTTTGTAAAACACAATGTAACATAGGAGAGTCTAGAAAGCATTATACTGAGTGTGAAGCAACTCAGTTTCAGAAGGGCAAACACTACATAAAACCCTTATTGTAAAAATAGAAAGATAACTAGTAAGATGAGTACAAATGTCCAAAGTGGAAATGGAAAGGTGGCAAGAGGCTAAAAAAGGCAATAGTGGAAATCATTAAGAGAGTAGGGTTCAGTGGGTGGGGTAGGGGAAAGGGGAGGGAGGGTATGGGAAAGATTCACTAGTGACTTAAAAAGACAGTATAATAATAGGCTTAGTTCAATGGTAATTATACAAAGTACAACACATATAATTATATGAAACATATCATATAAAACACAATGTATATGAATGAAACACAATGTAAATTAATTGTAGTATAAAAGCTAAGTTTTTTAAAAAGAATCCATGTTAGAAGTGAAGCAAAGCTAGAGTACTAATGTAGAAGCAGGGATGAGATTTTATCTCACACACTTTGTGCATATCACCAAGAAGGGTCAGTTCATGGTAAATTATTTTTTAATGTGCTTTTGGATTCTATTGGCTGGGATTTTGTTAAGGATTTTTTGCATCTATATTCATGAGAGATATTGGTCTCTAGTTTTCTGTCTTGGTAATACCTTTGCCTGGTTTTGGTATTAGGGTTGTGCTTGCTTCATAGAATGATTCTGGAACTGTTCATTCTTTTTCAATTTTTTGAAATAAGTAGAATGAGTGCTAAATCCTCTGTGAATGTTTGGTAGAATTCAGCTGTGAATCCATCTGGTCCTGGACTTTACTTATGGGGAAGCATTTTATGACCTTTTCTAGTTCTTCTTTTGTGGTGGGTCTATCCAAGTGTTCTATATCTGTCCTTATCCATCTGGCCAGGGGATGCTTTTCAAGGAATATGTCCATTTCCTCTAAGTTTTCAAATTTATCTGAGTATAGCTTTTTTAGTATTCAGATATTGTCAATTTAATTTCCTCTAGTTCTGTTGTGATGTTCCCTCTGTCATTTCTTAATTGAGTTTATCTGTGTCTATCCTTCTGTTCCCTTCCCTTCCCTTCCCTTCCCTTCTCTTCTCTTTTCTTTTCTTCTCTTCTCTTTTCTTTTCTAATTTTCCAGTGTTTTGTCAAATTTATTGAGCCTTTCAAAAAACCAGATCCTGGTCTTATTCAAGATTTTAACTGTTTTTTCTGCTTTCTATCTCATTTATTTCAGCTCTTGTCCTTATAATTTCTTTTATTCTAGAGGTTGTAGAATTAGATTGTTGATCTTTATCTACTTGCTGAAGATGTTGTGTTAGATCATTGATTCTTCTTCCTTCCTTTTTTATGTGTGTGACTATTGCTAAGAATTGCTCCCTGAGGACTGCCTTAGCTATGTCCCAGAGGTTTTGGTGAGTTGTATTTTCATTAACATTTGTTTCAAGAAACTTTATTTAATTCTTTATTTCTTTTATAATCCAATCATAGTCTACCAGAGAGTTATTTAGTTTCCACATGGGTGGTTTTGTAAGCTTTACTCTTCTGTGCTTAATTTCTAGTTTTATGACATTGTGATCTGAGAAAAATTTTGTATTATTTCGATGTTTTTTAATTTGTGAAGCTTGCTTTGTGTCCTAATATATGATCAGTTTTTGAGAATGTACCATGTGCACTTGAGAAGAAAGTGAATTGAGTTTTAGATGGTTGCGGTACATCCACAAGTTTGAGTTGGCTGATTATACAGTTTAGATATTCTACATCTTTGTTGAGTTTCTTTTTAGTTGACCTTTAATGGACTGCTAAGAAAACAAACAGATTCAACCTGGAGAGGGTTAAATCCTTGAAGGCAAGGATTCTGAGGCTCCGTCTGATTTACTTTGGACATGTGAGGAGAGATTGGTCCTTGGAGAGGGACATTATGCTTGGTAGTGTGGAGGGACAGCGCAGGAGGGAAAGACCCTCTATGAGGTGGATTGATTCAGTGACTGGGGTAATCAGGATGGGTGTGTCAGAGGCAGTGCGATTGGCACAAGATAGAGCAGGGTTTAGGGCTGTTTTACGTAGGGTCGCTATGAGTCGCAAGCGACTCGATGGCACATAACAAACAACAACATCCTTTGGTGATAGTAGTGTGTTGAAATCTACCATTGTAGTGCTGTTTATTTCTGTATTCAATTCCGTTAACTGTTGTTTCATGTATTTTGTATGTCTGTCATTTGGTGCATAAATGTTGACCAAGGTTATATCTTCTTGATCTATTGTGACTTTAATCAGTATGCAATGCCCTTTCTTATCTTTTATGGTGGTTTTCATTCTGAAATTATTTTATGAGAGATTAGTATTGCCACTCCTGCTTTTTTTGAGGTTGCTGTTTGCTTGGTATATTTTTTCCCAGCTTTTTATTTTGAGTTTTTATCTTCATTTTTCAGATGTGTCTCTTGTAGGGAGCATATTGATAGGCTTTGTTTTGTTATCAGTTCTACTCTTTTTCTCTCAATTGGCGCATTTAGTCCATTCACATTAAGTGTAGTTTTTGTCAGGCCAACTTTACTTTTGACATTTTGCTCTGTTTCTTTTTTTGTGTGTTTTGGTTACAATGATCCATGCATGTTTCTTTGGCATCTCTGTGTGTAGGACTTCACTTAAAATTTCTTGTATTTTTGGTCTTGTTTTCACAAGGATGGTTCAACATAAAAACAAACAAACAAACTAATCAATGTAATTCACTATATTAACAAAGTAGATAATAAGAACCCTATGATCTTAGCAATTGATGCAGAAAAGGCATTTGACAAAATGCAACACCTCTTCCTTATATAGAAGCTCAGCAAAAGTGGAAAAGAAGGGAATTTCCTCAACATTGTGAAAAGTATACATGCAAAACCAAGAGTCAACATCATTCTCAATGGAGAAAAATGTTTTCCTTGCAAACAGGGACTAGACAAGGTTGTCCACTGTCACCACTTCTTTTCAATATTGTATTGGAAGTGCTTGCCAGGGCAATACAACAAGAGAAGGAAATAAAAGGCATCTAGATCAGCAAAGAGATATTTAAACTGTCACTACATGCAGATGATATGATAGTGTACACAGAAAACCCCAAAGACTCAACAAAAAAATCTATTAGAGTTAATAGGTCAATTTAGTAGAGTGGCAGAATATAAGATCAATATCCAAAAATCAATAGAATTCCTCTACAGTACCAAAGAGAACTCAGAGAAGGAAATCAATGAAGCAATACATTTTACAATAACCAACCACAATTTGAGATGCTTGGGAGTAAACCTAACTAGAGATACAGAAAACCTGTAAGAGAAAATTATATGCATCTCTGCAAGCCACAATAAAAGACCTAATGAAATGGGAAAATGTGCCCTGTTCATGGATAGGAAGACTCAATATTGTGAAAATGAAAATCTTACCAAAAGCAGTCTACATGTTCAAAGTAATCCCAATCTAGATACCAAATTCATTTTTCAAGAAGATTGAAAGGGAAATTATCAAATTTATTTGGAGAGGCAAGAGACCCCAAATAAGCAAAACACTTCTGAGAAACAAAAATGAGGTTGGAGGCATAGTACTCCTTGACCTCAAAACCTACTACACAGCAATAGTAACCAAAACAGCATGGTATTGGTACAATGAAAGGTCCATAGACAAATGGAACAAAATTGAGAACCTAGAAATAGAGCAGCTACCTATGGTCAACTGATATTTGAGAAGAAAATCAAAGCTCTTCAATAAATGGTACTGGAAAACTGACTTCTACCTGTAGAAAGCGGAAACAGAATCCACATCTTACACCACACACAGAAATCAACTCAAGGTGCATCAGAGACCTGAGTGTAAAGCCCCAAACCATAACTTTCATAAGATACAAACTGGGATCAAGCTTAGAAACACTAGTCCAAGGTATTAAGAGACTGACAAATACATCCAGAAATGCACAATGTGAAGAGGATAAAATTGATGTATGGAAACTTCTAAAGATTAAATCCATATGTGCATAAAAAACTTTTTCCAACGGTGAAAAAACCTACAGGCTGGAAACAAACATTTGGTAATACCATCTCAGACTAGAGTCTTATAACAAAAGTTTAAAGAAAACCTCTGGGCCTCCTAATAAAAAGGCTCCTAACAAAATTACAAAATGGACAAAAGGCTTGAAAAGAATTTTCATAGAGGAACATATTTGAATGGCAAACAGACACATAAAGAAATGCTCCAAATCACTGGCAAAAAGAGAAATGAAAATCAAAAGCACAATGAGGTACCATCTCACTTCGGTAACAGTGGCAAAGTTTAACAGGTCAGCCAGTAATAAATGTTGAAGAGGATGTGATGAGAAAGAAACTCTTATTCATTGTTGGTGGGATTGTAACACAGTACAACCATTCTGAAAGGCATTTTGGCACTTCTTCAAAAAGCTGAACATAGAAAATCCATATGACCCAACTATTCCACTACTAGGAATATATTCTGGAAAAAAGTGAACTAAGGCAGAACTGAGATTCATACACCAATGTTCACAGCGGCATTATTCACCACTGCAAGAACATGGAAACAACCCAAATGTCCAACTACAAATGAATGGATTGAGAAATTATGGTACATTTACACAATGGAATGCTATGCAGCACGCAAGATTTATAATTTAAAATTTATAATTTTATAAATTAGTACCTAACTTCATAGGTACTGGAGAGCGTTATGCTGAGGGAATTAACTCAGTCCCACAAAGATAAATACTGTATAAATCCATTATTGTAGAATGAGTGTAAGGATCAAAGAGGAGTGGGAATGGCTCTAAGCAAAGGGATGAGGATGTGCAGGGGCAGAAGAAGATTAATCATGGGGTTGTACAATTTGATGGGTGAGGGGTGAGAGAAATTGAGAAAAAATTGTTCTTGAAATCAATGTACTCAAATTTTGTAAGTAAACTCTTAGAAAATCTATAAAAAGAGACAAATAAAACTCCATTAAATCTTAAAAAAAATAAATAAAAATCAAAACGGAAAAAAAGTAGGGTCAGTTCATGGAGATTGTTGACATGCTTGAAAAAAATAAAAAGGTCAGCACAAGAGCAGAAGATCAATGACTGTAACAATAATGGCTCAAGCTCAGCTGTAACTATGAGGTAGGCACAACTGTTAGGCATTCAGGGTTTTGTTCTACTGTACACCTAATACAACTGCACTTGACAACAGTAATCCATTCAAGCATCTAGTTTTTCTTCTAAACTCAAAATTGGGAAGGGTGTGCATCAGGGATGTGTCCTGTCTCCATATCTTCTCAATATATATGTAGAACAGATTATCCTAGTGGCTGTGATCGATGAGGAGAAGTGTGACATCAAGATTGAAGGTAGATTAATCAACAATCCATGTTACGCAGATGACACAACCTTGCTTGCTGAAATTGAAGAAGACCTGAAGCGCTTGCTGCAGAAGGTCAAAGACTGCAGCCTTCAATATGGACTGAAGCTCAACATAAAAAAAAACAAAGATTCTCACCATTGGGCCAAATGGCAGCATCGTGGTGGTGAAGAAACTGAAAATTTTGACAGCTTCAGTTTGCTTAGCTCTACTGTCCACACTCTTGGTAACAGCAGCCAGAAAATTAAAAGACTAATTGCACTTGTAAAGGCTGCTGTCAGAGACTTCTCCAAAGTACTGAAGAGCAATGATGTCAGTCTGGAGACTAAGGTGTGCCTGACCCAGGCCATGGTCTTTGCAATTACTTGCTATGCATCTGAGAGCTGGACAATGACTAGGGATGATAGAAGGAGAGTTGATGCCTTTGAGCTTTGGTACTGGAGAAGAGTATTGAATATACCATGGAATGCTAGAACAACAAACAAGTTCATCTTAGAGAGGATGAAGCCAGGCTAGTCCTTGGAGGCAAGGATTCTGAAGCTTTGTCTGATGTACTTCAGACATTTTGCAAGGCAATATCAGTCCTTGAGGAGAGACGTCATGCTTGGGAAAGTGGAGGGACAGTACAGGAGAGAAAGACCCTCAATGAGATGGATTGATTCAATGACTGGGGAAATGAGGATAGACGTGTCAGAGACAATAAGATTGACACAGGATAGAGCAGGATTTAGGTCTGTTGTACATAGGATCACTATGAGTCTCAGGCAACTCAACAAGCTTATTATTGAGATTGCCATCAAGTCATCAAGTCAATTCCAATTAGTAGCAATATAGGGATATTGCAGCTGATGTTAGATGGATCTTAGCTGAAAACAGGGAATACCAGAGGAATGTCTATCTGTGTTTCATTGACTATGCAAAGGCATTTGACTGTGTGGATCATAATAAACTGTGGCTAACTCTGAGAAGGGGAATCCCAGAGTCCTTGATCGTTCTAACGTGAAACCTATACTTGGACCAGGAGGCAGTCATCAGAACAGAGCAAGGGAACACTGACTGCATGGTTCAAAACTGAGAAGGGCACATACCAGGGATGCGTCCTATCTCCATACCTTTTCAACCTATATGCAGAACAGATTATCTGGGAAGCTGGGCTCTATGAAGAGAAATGTGGGGTCAATATTGGTGGACGATCTATCAACAATCTGCTTGCTGAAACTGAGGGGGACCTGAAGTGCTTGCTGCAGAGGGTCAAGGACTGCAGCCTCCAATATGGATTGAGGCTCAATGTCAAGAAGACAAAGATTCTCACCACTGGACCAATTGGCAGCATGAGGATGGATGGTGAAGAGATTGAGATTGTTCACAGCTTTAGTTTGCTTGGCTCCATAGTCAACAGTCTTGGCACCAGTAGCCAGGAAATTAAAAGGCACATTGCCATGGGAGAGTCTGCTGTTAGGGACCTCTCCAAAGTACTGAAGAGCAATGGTGTCTCTCTGGAGACTAAGGTGCATCTGATACAGGCCACAGTCTTTGCAATCACTTATTATGCATCAGAGAGTTGGACAACAACCAAGGAGGATAGAAGGAGAATTGATGCCTTTGAGCTGTGGTGCCGGAGATGAGTATTGAGAGTACCAAGGACTGCTAGGAAAAGAAACAGATTCATCCTGGAGAGGGTTAAACCGAAACCGGGTGGCTCCTTGGAGGCAAGGATTTTGAGGCTCCATCTAACATGCTTTGGAAGTGTTGTAAGGAGAGACCAGTCCTTGGGGAAGGACATCATGCTTGGTAGGGTGGACAGACAGCACAGGAGGGGAAGGCCTTCTATGAGGTAGATTGATTCAGTGACTGGGGTAATTGGGATGGGAGTGTCAGAGACAGTGCGATTGGCACAGGACAGAGAGAGATTAAGGCTGTTGTACATAGGGTCGCTATGAGTCGCAAGCAACTCGACGACACATAACAACAACAACAACAAAACTATCTTTACTTCCAACTCCCTTCCTTCCTTCAGATGCTTTCACATAAAAACAAATGACTCATCCAACCTCTTGTAAGGGAAAAACAAACACAAAAATCTTACCTTACTCTCACTTCTTCATATTTTACCTCTCTTTATAGCCAACTAATTTAAAAAGAACTGCCTCTCTCTCTCCTTATTACTCCACCTCTTTTTCAGTTTACAACACACTATAACAACACATCCCTTGTTAGTGTTGTGAGTTGTCCTCAAGTGGGTTGCAATTCATGGCAATCCCATGGTAAACAGAAAAAAACTTTCTGGCCTTTCATAGTCAAAGGCATGTTTGAATTCATTGTTGTGGCTTTCATCCAAAAAAATCATAAGGAGTGTTTCCTTTGATGGTTTTCACTAACCAAACAAGATGTCCTTTCCTAGTTTGTGTCTTTCCTGATCAAACCGTGTCTCGCACATGTTAATAATTTCATAGTGGAAACAAGTAACTTCCGAGCTGTGAAATCCAATAGTAAATTCCAGATCCTTTATGCTTTTTGAAGAAACCAACTGCTTTCCAGAGTGATTATACCATTTTACAATCCCACCAACAGTGTATGAGAGTTCCAATCTCTCCATAAATTATTAAACATTTATTGCTTTCTAACCTTTTAAACTTTGTTACTGCTACTGGTGTGAAATGGTATATTATTGTTTTGATTTACATATCTCTGATTGCCAGCGATTTTGAGCAGTTCATAATGTGTCAGCTGGCTATCTGAATGCCTTTCCTTGTTGGGTATCGAATCTTTTTCATATCTTTTCCCCACTGTTTTATTAGGTTATCAGTTTCTTCTTGCAGAGGCTCTGTAGTACTTTTCAGCAGCACTGCAGTTCAAAGGCATCAATTATGCTTTGACCTTCCTTTTTCATTGCCCCAAATTTATAAGCATATACAGCAATTTAAAATTCCATGACTTGAGTCTTGGAAATGTCATATCCATGCTCTTTAGCACTTCAAACAGCTTGTTGGCAGCAGATTTGCCCAGTACAGTATGTCATTTTATTGCTTGACTACTGTTTCGATAGATATTAATTGGGCAAGTTGTAAAGATTTTTCTTTTTCTTTTGCTGTTATTTACCCAATAAACACCGTCATAATAAATGGAGAAAAGATGGAAGCGGTAAATTATTTCATTTTACTTGGCTCTACAATTAACACCCATAGGCAAGAAGAGTGAAAATATCAGATCAAGGGGAAAAGAAAAACAAACAAACAAACAAATCTGGGAAGGAGACCATGCTCATAAAATACACTAAAAATTAATCTAAATAAGTTCCATAAGTTCCATGATTTTTCAAGCAGTGCAAAGGGAAATACAAATTAAGGGCACTATTTATATTAGTAAAAGAACCAAGAAATACTTACTAGGAGGAAAGAGGAAACGCACATCCAGAAAGTTTCTTCTAGTTTCACGTCAAACTGTTAGGACACTCATTTGCTGATTTTTCAACTTTCTACAGGCTAAATCGATCTCCATTTACTGTCTCAAAATTACCACTAAGTGCTAACAAACTCCACCCTTATTCACACAGAAAACCATTTTCATTGGGACAGCATCACTTCAGAAATGTTTAATTTTAAAAATGCAGCCTCTGAATATTTCTTCTAGTTCTCCTATTCATTCTCTCATTTCCTAATCAACTCTTCACTGAACACCCATTCATTCACTGTGATTCCTTGGGACTCCAGTCTGTTGGTGCTTCCATTTTCTCTACTCTATCTGCTTGCTGTGAATTCTCAACCTAGGGTAATTCAACACTCTTAACACCAGCAGTCAGGAAATCAAAAAGTCTAATTGCTTTGGGAAAATATGCTGTGAAGAACCTTTCCAGAGTGCTAAAAAGCAATTATGTCAGACTAGAGACTAAGGTGCACCTAATCTAGGCCATGACCTTCACAAGTATTTATTATACTTCAGAGAGCTGGACAATGACTAAGTAAGGATAACAGAAGAAGAATAGATGATTTAAAGTGGTATTGGAGAAGTGTCTTGAACATACCATGGACTGACAAGAAAAATAGGTCTGTCTTGGAGAGGTGAAACCAAGTCTCTCCTTGTGGCTAGGATTTTGAAGCTCCATCTCACAAACTTTGGACATGTGGCCAGGAGAGACAAGTCCTTGGAAGGGCGGAGGGACAGTGGAGGAGAGGAAGACCCTGGATGAGATGGATGGATACATAAGATTGCTATAGGCTGTAGGCAGCTCGATAGCACATAAGAACAACATCATCTTATTATATTGGTTGTTTTTTTTTTTTTTATTTAAGCCTCTCCTTAGAGTCAACAAGACCTCATGGATGACCTTTCTATTTAAAAGTCAGTTGTTATTATATTATGGAGGAACGTTCTTCTAAGTGGTCTTGTGTCAATTTGCTTTACTGAGATAATCTGGGGTTGCTGTGATGCTGTGATGACCTTGTGCCACTGGGGTGTCATATACCATAACAGTTACCCATGGAGGACAGTTTTGGGTGGAGCTCGCAGTTTAAGACAGGTTTGGGAGCAGGAGTGGTATCCATTTTCTAAACAACATGCCTCTGGAAATACTATGAACGTTGAGAAAGTACAATAATAATTAAAAGGCTTCAGGTCTTTTGTTTATAGGGTCTCTATGAGTTGTGCTACACTCGATGGCAAACAAACCAAAACACCAAAAAACAAAAACAAACTGAATTTATGTTATTATATTATTATTGTATGTGGTCAAGTTGGTCCAGATTGATAGCTGACCCTTCAGTGGTTTTTAGAGGCAGTAATTTGCATGGAGGAAGATTGTCCACCCTTCTTCCATAGAGCAGCTGGTGGATTTGAACCATGTGCCTCCGGGATTATAACATTACTTCTTACCACTAGGCCACCAGAGCACCTTCCTTAGCCAAACTATCTTTGAATAATATTGATATTAGTGACAGTGCTCCATAATTTCTGCATTCTTTTGTAGCACTTTTTCCATCTTCTTTTAAAAAGTGGACTCAATATGGATTGCTGCCAGTTAGTTGCCCAGGTAGCTGTCTTACAATTTTCTTGGCATAGTGAGCTTATCCAGGGCTACATCTGTTGGCTTAAATACCTCAATTGGTATTCTGTCAATTCCTTGGAGCCTCATTTTTTGCTCAGGCTTTCAGTAAATATTTGACTTACTTCTTGGTTCATTTTAAAAAAATTATTGATATGATAATGAAAGTTTATTAAGAACTTGGATTTCCTTCTATTCATTCTTGCACATTTTATTCCCTGTCTCCCTCCACCCCAACATATGCTAGTTCCTGAATCAATTCAATGTCTACCAGTTCTTCTTAGTATAGTGCTCATCTTCTCCATATTCTTTTGATGCTTTCTGCATCATTCGATATTTTGCCCATGTTGTTGATAGGTGCCGTTGAGTTGTATAAGACTCATAGCAACCCTATGAACGGAAGACCCGAACACTAGTATAACTTTCATTGTTTCTTGACATTCATAGAATTTCCAGAGGCAAGCTGTTTCAGAAGTGGATGCCATTCTTGCTTCCAAGCTCTTTTTAATTGGGGAGCTCCACCAAACACTGTCCGCCATGGGTAAACATTTTTGCATTTGACACATCAATATCACAGTGTTTAGCATCACAGAATATTTGAAATTTGAATTTTTTCTTCAGTTTTCTGTAGCTTGGGAAATGCTGACAATGCCCTTCCCTTTTGGTTTCCTAATTCCAGATCTTTGCATATTTTATTGTAATTATTTGCTTAGTCTTCTTGAGCTTCCCTTTGGAATCTTCTGTTCAGCTCCTTTATTTCATTATTCTGCTTATTTGTTTTAGCTTCTCTAGGGAGGGAGAAGGCATCACTGGGCAAGGTCACCTCGGATAACAGCAGAAGAAGGCTTCTTCCAGGTCAAACCCAGCGAAACCCGGCGGGCCCGAGGGCCAAGAGTTCTACAGGACACGTCAACTTCCCTTGGAGACAGTACAACTAAACTTAAGAGACACTGGTCAAAAGAAAAATGTCAGCAGTCGACGTTTTTGGAATCACAGAAGCCAAGAAAACTTAAGATACAAGCTGTCAGATCATGGGTTGGACAATGGAAGATATTTTCTGAAGGGACTTGGCAGATGAGAAGGG
>NW_006399751.1:30826957-30841385 GCF_000299155.1 Elephantulus edwardii | reverse complement strand
CAGGAGGGGAAGACCCTTTATGAGATGGATTGATTCGGTGACTGGGGTAATCGGGATGGGTGTGTCAGAGGCGGTGTGATTGGCGCAGGATAGAGCAGGGTTTAGGGCTGTTGTACATAGGGTCGCTATGAGTCGGAAACGACTCGACGGCACATAACAACAACAACAGCAATATTGAATTGTAAGTTTTTTTTAAAAAAACTTTTTATATTGGTTTGCATACAAAATTCATATACATTGTGTTTCACACTATCCTTAATTCACATTGTGTTTCGTGCAATCATTCTTATTGTTTCATAAAATTAATCATGACTGAACTATGCCCACTCTTATTTCTTCTTTTTAGATCCCCACTGATCTTTCCCATTTCCTTTACTCCTTCTTCTACCCACCAAATTGTGCTATCCCATGATATACCTTCTGCCCATCTTCATCCTTCTGCTTCCACCCTTCCCCCTTTGATGCTCATACATGCTAGTTACCTTTCTAGTTTTACAATAATGGTCTTAGGAAGTATATGTCCTTATGAGACTGAATTAATTCACTCAGCATAGTTCTCTCCAGTGTCTCTCAAGTTATGTAGTTATTGCCAAATTGTTGCTCATAAGTGCTACATAGTTTTCCATTGTGTTAGTGTAACAAAATTTCTCAGTCCATTTGATTACAGTTGGACTTTTGGGCTGTTTTCTTGTCCTCATAGTTGTCAATAATGTTGCTTGCTATGACCATTGGTGTAAAAAGCTTTATTTGTATCTCAGTTTTAATTTCCTTGGAGTATATTCCTAGCAATAGAGTAGCTGGGTCATATGGAATTTCTATGTTTAGCTTTTTGAGGAAACACCAAACTACCTTCCAGGGTAATTGTACCATTTTACAATCCTTCCCACAATTTATGAGAATTCTTATCTCTCCACATCTTCTCAAACATTTATTGCAAGCTGTTCTGTTAAACTTTGCCACTGGTTATGCTGCTTCATTGTGGTTTTTATCTGCATCTTGAAAAGTAAGTTTTAGAGATACTTCTGACTGAATTTCTCTACTTTCAATATAGATACAGTCAATTTGATCCCATCTGATGACGTCATGGATATACTTGACATTTATGGTTTGTTTTTTTAAAATATGATTGTAATGAAGAAATCATTGTATAAAATTTTTCCATGCAGTCTTCAGCCTAAATTCAGTCTCCAAGGTCATATTTTACAAGTACCAATCCTTATTTGTTTCCAAATTTTGCATACCAATCAGTTATCCATTATTATTAATGTGTATTGATCATATATTTCAGAAAATTCAGACTAAAGTCAGTAAGAATCTTCTATTTCTTCATCAGTGGTTTTAGTGGTTAATGTATATATTTGGATAATAGTTGTATTTCCAGATCTTCCTTATATGACTATGAATAATATTTTATTACTGACAGAATTGTATTTCAGGACTGATCTGGAAATGTATGTAGACTAAGCAAATCAACTGAGAAGCTGTATTATATGAAGAAGAATGTGGCATTAGACTCAGATGGAGACAACAACAACATATATTATATAGATGACATAACCTTGCTTGCAGGAGGTAACAAAGAGTTGAAGATTTACCATAGAAAATCAAAGACTATTGTCTTCACTATGGATTATACCTAAATATCAAGAAAGCAAATACCCTCAAAATATCATCCTAGATTGATAAAAGATTGAAAGTGTCAGGGATTTACTTTTCCTTTCATTTATAATCCATACTCATGGGCAAGAAAAGTAAAGAAACCAAAAGACTCATTTTACTGGGCAAGCTTACTATTGTATCATCTTTAAAATTCAAAAGAGCAAGAACGTCAGTCTAAAACTAAGGTACATCTGATCCGAGTCATGATATTTTCAATTGCTTTGTATACATGTAGACAATGAATAAGAAAAATGGAAGAAGAAATGATTCCTTTTAACTGAGGAGTTTGTGAGGAATATGGAACGTATTTAGAAATACATTGTTTAATTCTAATTGACTTGGAATTAATTATAATTGTGACAAAGACTGCAGTTCCTCTTCAATTGTCATTACTTCCTCCCTCAACCAGATGGGTTGACACAGTGACTTCAGTAATGATCTTGAATGTATCCGAGATTGTGAAGATGGTATGGGATAGGACACTATTCAGATCAATTGTACATAGGGTCACTATGAGTTGTATTCAACTCTATGGCATCTAACAACAACAACCACTACTAAACGCTCAATTTTTTTTTTTGTGGTCATTATAGTACTCAGCTAAAAGACAAGTATTTCTGTGCATGAACTAGTAACTTGTAATTTGCCCTAACATGTTGAGAGACTTAAGAAACAAGGTCATAACCCATAATATAATGAAGTCTTGTTAAGGGGTTACTTGCTGATGTGATGCCCTGAAGGGTGATAGGGTCAAACTTTATACATTTTCTAAAGGAAGGCAGGGACTGATATATCTCTGGACTTAGGATCGTCAAGGTTGATGCAGCAAATATTACGCAACAGTAGCTTAACCAGCATGAATGAACTATCAACAAGAAAAAAGTGAAACTATATTTTGATTCGCAAGCACCTCTTTTTCTGTGATAATACTTGTCATTCTCCTTTTAATTGGGTCTGTCAGTATGGTGTAAACCAGAGTATTTTTTAGAAGGAAGGAATGTGGAACTTTGTCTCACATACTTATTTAGAGGGACCAGTTCCTAGAGATAGACATCTTGCTTGGCAAAGAGAAGGGTCAATGTAAGAATGGAAAACCCTTGGTAAGATAGATTGTGACTGTAGCAATGGATTACTGTGATTCTATCAATAGGTTAAAGTGTGTCAGAGATGGTGAAGATGGCACAAGAAAGGACAGTTATTAGATCCAATATTTATTGTACTAGATTACACATAACAACTACAACAGATGATTTAAAACACCTGTTCCCTGTGAGCTACCTCCAACTCATAGTAACTTCATAAGTGACTCAGAATTTGCCTGTAAACAGAAGTGCACCTATGTGTACGTGTGTTTGTGTGTTTGTGTATGCACATGTTTGTTTTCTGGCAAGTTCCTTTAAAAGTAAAGTAGTACCTTTCTTGCCTTTTCCTCCATCTCTCTGGCAGACATAAATATGATTGCTACTACAGTAGCCATCTTAGTTTTGAATGTAAGAATGGAATCAATATGAAATAAAATGAAATAAGAGGCTAGATTTATGCTACTGTGTCACCACCATGCAAATCTTGTTCTATCTTATTACTAGATATAGCAGTAAACTGCTTTTTTTATTTAAGGTCCTAATTTACCAAGTCTATTTTACCAGAACTAAAATAAATTCTCATGCCGCGTACATCTAGGGTAATTTTTCATCTTTGCATATTATGGAAATGTTTTCAGACATATGTCTACATTTATATATACTTTATATCTGTAAAATATCTTTAGAGATCTTTAAAATATTGTACTGAATTCTACATTTTTACTATAGACAGAAGAATAAATATGTTATAATTCAACATGTCATAGAGAAGACACTAAAATATTGTTTTGTGATATTGATAATGATGATATATGTTTAGATCATATTCACAGAGAAAAGTGATAAATAAATATTTAACTAATATTTAAATTAAGCACCAATTATTAAATAATCACTCAGAAATAGTTCTATAATAAGTATATTAAATTTATTCTAATAGCAATTATTTCTGAATGCTGGAAAGTAACTCCTAGAGGATGATAAAAATATATGTTACAATGACAGTATTTAGGTTAGCATTAAAGTATATTTGTATGTTTTTTTTACATATTAATTTAGTTAACAGAGCTATATCAACATTACCTAAAATTATAATTTTAGTTTTGTACTAAATTTTGCTCAAAATAGAGTTCCTCCTTAAAAAAAACAGAATTCCTCTTTAAGAAACAGAATTCCTCCTTTATTTGGAGGCTTAATCATTAAAAATGGTCTCTATATTGAATACCAACCAGAGCATAACACAATCATTCAAATATATGCAACAACAACCAGAACCAAAGAGGAGGAAATAGATTTCTACCCACTTTTGCAGTCAGAGCTTGATCGAACATGCCATCAAGATGCCTTAATAATAATGGGTGACTGGAATGCAAAAGTTGGGAATAGAGAAGAAGAACTAGCAGGTGGAAAACATGAACTTGGTGACAGAAATGAAGCCCGAGATAGAATGATAGAATTTTGCACAATGACTTATTCATTGAAAATGCATTTTACAAGAAACATAAAGGTAAGCTATACACATGGATTTCACCTGATGGTATGCATAAGAATCAGACCAATTACATGTGTGCAAAGAACCACTGGAGAAGCTCAGTATCAGCTGTGAAAACCAAGCCAGATGCTGATTGTGGAACAGACCACCAACTACTCATATGCAATTTCAAGCTGAAGCTGAGGAAAAGTAAATCAAGTCCACAGGAACAAAAATTTGACCTTGAGTCTATCCCACCTGAATTTCAAATCCATCTCAGGAACAGGTTTGAGGCCTTGAACACTGATGAGTGAAGACCAGATGAGCTGTGGGAGGATATCAAGAATATCCAGGAAGAATGCAAAAGGTCATTACAAAAACAGAGGAGGAAGAAAAGACCAAGACGGATATCAGAAGAAACTCTGATTATGGCACTGAACAGCCAAGAAACCAAAGCAAAGAGAAGAAATCAAGATATTAAGAAGTTGGACAGAAGATTCCATAGGATAGCACAGAAGAACATAGTAAAGCATTACAATAAAATGTGCAAGGAGCTAGAGTCAGAAAATCAACAGGGCTGAACTTGTTCAGCATTTCTTAAATTCAAGGAACTGAAGAACTAATTCAAGCCTCGAGTTGCAATACTTAGGGATGTTGTGGGCAGAATATTAAATGATCCAGGAAGCATTAAAAGAAGATGGAAAGAGTATACAGAGTCATTGTACCAAATCAATTGGCAGACACTGAATAATTTAATGAAAAAAAAATGTATGAACAAGAACCTGTGCTGATGAAGGAAGTTCAAGGAACTCTGAAAGAATTGGCAAAAAACAATGCCCCAGGAATTTTTGCCATACTGGTTGACATATTTCAACAAAAAGGCGTTGCCCTGGATTTGCTCACCAAGTTCTGTCAAGAAATCTGGAGGACAACCACCTGGCCAACTGACTGGAAGAGATCTTTATTTATTTCCATTCCAAAGAAAGGTGATTTGACAGAGTATGGAAATTATCAAACAATAGAATTGATATTGCATGCAAGCAAGATTCTGTTGAAGATTATACAAAATCGACTGTAACAGCACATCAAAAGACAACTGCCTGAAGTGCAGGCTGGAATTAGAAGAGGCTGTGGCACTAGAGACATTATAGCTAATGTCAGATGGATCTTGGCTGAAAGCAGAGAATAACAGAGATATGTCTACCTGTGTTTCATTGACTATGCAAAGGCATTTAACCGTGTGGGTCACAACAAACTGTGGTTGACTCTGAGAAGAATGGAAATCCCAGAACACTTGATTGTGCTTATGTGAAACCCATACTTGAACAGGGAGGCAGTCATCAGAACAGAGTAAGAAAACACTGTATGGTTCAAAATTGGGAGGGGTGTGCGTCAAGGAGGTGTCCTATCTTCATATTTTTTCAATCTATATGCGGAACATATTATTTGGGAGGCTGGGCTCTATGAGGAGAAGTGTGGCATGAAGATTGGAGGTAGACTCATCAACAATCTGCTTTATGCAAATGACACAATCCTGCTACTGGAAACTGAGGAGGACCTGAAGTGCTTGCTACAGAAAATCAAGGACTGTAGCCTTCAATATGGATTGAAGCTCAGCATTAAGAAAACAAAGATTCTCACCACTGGGACAATTGGTAGGATCATGATAGATGGTGAAGAGACTGAAATTGTTGATAGTTTTAGTTTGTTTGGCTCTACAATCAACACTCTTGGTACCAGCAGCCAGAAAATGAAAAGACTAATTGCACTTGTAAAGGCTGCTGTCAGAGACCTCTTTAAAGTAATGAAGAGCAAGGATGTCATTGAGACTAAGGTGTTCCTGATACAGGCCATGGTCTTTGCCATTACTTTCTATACACCTGAGAGATGGACAATGACTAGGGATGATAGATGGAGAGTTGATGCCTTTGAACTGTGTTGCTGGAGAAGAGTATTGAATATACAATGGACTACTAGAACAAACATGTTTATCCTAGAGAGGGTGAAGCCAGGCTGCTACTCGGAGGCAAGGATTCTGAAGGCGGGATCAGTCCTTAGAGAGCGACATCATGTTTGAGAGGGTGGAGGGACAGTGCAGGAGAAGAAGACCCTTGATGAGACGGATTGATTCAATGACTGGGGTAATGGGGATATGTGAGTTGGAGACAGTAAGATTGGCACAAGACAGAGCAGGGTTTAGGGCTGTTGTACATAGGGTTGCTATGAATTGCAGGCAACTTGACAGCACATAATTAGAACAACATATTGGGATAACCCAAACCAAACTGATATTCAGTTGATTCTGATCTGTAGTGACCCTTCATTGAATTTCTGAGGTTTGAAAACTTTAAAATCATAAAAGAACGGATTGCCTCATTTTTCTTCAGCAAAGCAGCTAGTTGTTTCAAACTGCCTCCGTTTTGGTTAACAGTCCAATATGTAACATATTATACTAGAATAAATTTACCTCTGTCAAATTGATTCTACTCATAATGACCCTCCATCAGGTTTATGTAGTTATAAATCTTTACAAAAATGGAATCCCGTTTTCCTTTGGTGCACCTGGTGAGTTTGAACCATTGACCTCCCTTTTGAGTAGCAACCCAACATGTAATGGACTATGCCAGCAGTACTCCTCTATTAGAATAAAACTGAAAAACCAAACTCACCGCCATTTATTGGATCCTCCTCCCAGCCACCATCCACTCAGTTTTAAATCCAGGAAATCTTTATGGGAGGAAATTGATTCTCTTTTTCCTGCAAATCTTCTGGTGAGCTTGAACTCTAGAATACAGCTACATGGATATATCTGACCAAATCTGATCAAGAGAAAATATATTTCATGACACTATACAGGTATTTTTAATAAAATGGTTTGATTTTAAAACACAGTGGCACTAGCACTGTCTACAGACCATGGTAACCCATAGCAACTCTTTTCCTCCAGTGACAGACTCTTTTTCCCTACAGGAAACCCATTCCATTGCAGTACCATACACTGTAAGGTACCATGATGAGTTCAAGGTAAATCTTGTAACTCACAATGGAAAGAATAGAATTCTTAAGAGAAAGTTTCCAAGCATAAGAAATCATGCTTTCTTTTCCTTCAGGATTATAAGTTCTGAGGTCTTTAAACCAGGAATATCCAGTTATACTATTTTCCACTCTGTATAGAAAGCCACCTAAAAATCAAGTCCAGGAAAGTAAAGTTGAAGAGGTGAAAAGATAAAACAAGGACTTACAGTATTATCTGAGCCCCTGAATCTATTTATCCCTCTGAGCTTTTTAGTTATATAAACAGTTTCATTTTTTCCCTTAGGCTAGTTTGAATTGATTTTTTTCTGTCAATAGCTACTTATAGGACCTTAATTAATAAAGTTTGTTTCTTCTCATAGAGAAAATGATTAGACAAAATAAGATGGAAGAGTCTGAGTATTCTTTGGCTGCTGTAGCTCTCAAAGAGTTTATAGGTTAATCTTTTAAAATCCTGTTCTTTATCCCTTGGGATCCAATGAGCTTTCAACTCTGATGTCCCTTTGTTCAGCCCTGTACAAATGAGAGTGACATAGAACCAAGCTGGTAACTACGTGGAGTTTTATTATCTCATCCTACAAAGTAATTTTAAGAAAGTTATTCCATGATATGGGGTAATTCTAATCTACCCAATATCATTATTGAAAGTTGAAATTGACGCAATGGCAGGAAGTTGGGTGGGTAGCTCATGATCGGGTTAGCTGGGTTTTTAGCATTTCAAATGAATGATGAATATAACCAGCAAATACTGCTTTCATTGGAATCTTTCTACAACCCATTGTTTTTCCCAATACACTATTTCTTATTCTCTGCAATTATTCAAGTGGGAAGGCCAATCTCATAATATTCTATTTCCCTTAGCCATGATTTCTCTTAATATCTCATTTCCATGGGAAAAGCGTGAGTTCAAAGTAGAGCATATTTGCCAAAATTGGCTCAATTAAACTTGTTCCAGCATATTTTTTATAGATGCAGTAAGAAATATTATTTGCTTTGAGGTATTAAATGAGACTTCTAGGATTCATAAGATACTTCTACATCTACACTTCTATGTCTCATATTTCTTGTTGTACTAAATTACATACACTTTCAACCACCAAACTGAAGAATGCTGCCCATCTTTAAAAGAATCCAGCCAACAAACCTACAATGTCAGCGTAGAGGTAAGGAAAAAAAAATGTTTACTGCATTGGATGGATCAACTAGGTAAGTATTTATGTGAACTTCATAATTCCTTAAATTAATCCATACAAGAAGCCCTGGTGAGGAGATCCACAGGGAACAATGCTGATAACCCAAAGGCAGCACCTCTCTGGTGATTCAAGTCCACCAATGACAAGGAAGAAAGATAGATCAGCTCCTTCCATGTGATTTACAGCCTCTTAAAAGGCTCTGGACTGTTAGCTCTGAGTTGGTTTGACTCACCAGCAAGTGAGTGAGAGAATCTACACAAATGTTTTATGGTTGTTGTTTGGTTAGGATGTCTGTTCTATTTTAATAAAGTAAATTTGTGAGGTCAGTACTTAGAAAATTACATGGACCAATACTAGCTTAGCAGCATTGGCATAGAAGTGAGCGCAGGTGAGTGAGTATGCGTGAAGGCATATTTTTGCATGTGAGTATTTTTAAAAAGTTAGATGTCTCTGGTAAATGCTATGTTAGAAAGAAAAAAGTAAGATGAGAATTTCTAAACTCTATTCTAAGCTGAGTTATGGGAGCTCTTTCACCTTGTCTTAATTGCTTAAAAATATTACAGCCTCTGGAAGTAGTTACTGACTTGAACCCCAAGGGTAAAAAGTTTGAAAATGCTGTAGACTTCTTGACATGATAATATGCGCTAAACAAGCCAGAACATTTGCAAAGTGCTATGAATTTGCTAATGTTTCTTTTGCTGGTTAATTTTAAGGTCAAAGGCTTTGGTTATATTTTAATGAAGAGTTGAAATGATGTTGGAATAGTAATGAAAATTGTACGTGAGGGAAATAAAATGCTAATAATGCTGATGCCATTTTTTAAACAGGTTTGTAATGAAATTTGCGTGTTAAAAAATCTGCATGCAATGAAAAAATATCATGTGATAAAACTAAATCATAGGGCAGAGAAACTAATGAAATTCTATCACAAGATGTAGTTTTTATTTACAGGCACTCTTGGGCATCATGTGATTGCTTCATGAGTTTGAAATATTTAATTCTAAAGTGCAATGTGTGAGTCAGAATAGGGAAGTCATCTGATATGTTACTTTCATATAGTATATTTATATGCCTTTCATACAGTATATTAAGGGTGAAGAAAGAGTTTCTGTTTTCCGTAACTGGCCTTCAACTCAGACCACAACATGCAGAAATTTCCCTTTAGCTTCATTTTTTGTGGTTTCTTCTGCCAGGATAAATGGGCATCAATGGAGTTGAACTTAGGGTTTATTACTGTAGACTCTCTGCCAATTATTAATTTATTACCTATCAACTCAAACATCCTGCCCTACTCAGTTATGTTGAAGTTGGATTCTTAAAATTTATTTATTCGTGTTCAGCTAGTGTTAGATTTTATCAGAAGACTGATAGAGGAGATGGCAAAGCTGTAAGAGAATGAAGAGACTTTTCTTCTACTTTTTTGTTCTTGTCTCTGAAGGCAAGACTATTGGCACACAAATCTGTCTTGGATAAAGAACAGTCAGAAAGCTCCAAAGAAAGTGAGGATGGTGATACTTTGCTTTGTGCTCTTTGGTTATGTTACGAGGAAGTATCAGTCCCTGGAGAAAGACATATTGTTAGATAAAATAGAGTCCGTGAGAAAAGAGCAAGAACTTCCATGAGATAATTTGACATAGTTACTGTAACAATGGAGTTATACACGACAGTAATTACGACAGTGGCACATGATTGGGAAATACTCTGTCTTGCACTTATGCCACATCATAATAAAAATAGTGATTGGCAACCACTTTCTAAAAACAACATGCCTCCAGAAACTCTATGAACTTTGATAAATGTTGATAGTTGTAGAGGGGCTTCAGGCATTTTGTTCATAGGGTCGTTATGAGTTGTGCTCGACTCGAAGGCAATCAACAACAATAATACAACAAGTCAACTTTTATCTAGTAGAGAGTTGTTTATTATGTTTTACCAGGTGAAATTCCTCTGAGGCCTGTTTATGACTGGAACCTGACCCTTACAGATTTTATCCTTGCTTTGTCCCTAGCAGTGCTTATTAATTCATTGAGCTACTTAGACAGCGTGACTATTTCTCACACTGAGTTCTCACGAACCTGGGATTGTGCTAAAGTGAAAATATGAATATTTTGCTTATGGAATCAGAATTTAAAAAAAAGTTGGGGTTAAAAAAATACAACCTGTTTTTGATCTGTAACTAGTTTCTTAGAATACTGAGCTAAATTCTGATAATTGGCCTACTGTTATGAAGGTCTTCATCCTCTTCTTTTGCCAAGAGGGCACTCAGGACTAAGTTAGCTAGAGGTTCCAGAGAGCGCATGCCCTCTCAATGTGATAAAATAGTCAGCTATTAAGCTAAATGTTTCTTGACTTTCAAAATGAGAACATTAGGATGGTCCTTTAACATATTTATTTGCCTTGCTGTGAAGGTAGTCAAGGTCTGCTGGATTTGTGATGTGCTAAATGAATGTTTAGCTGAGGTGCTCAGGTGGTTTTATTGGTAAGGTTAGCTACAAAAATGAAGGTGTGAGGTTACTGGAGGACAACATGACATCCATTAAATTAAATACCTATTAAATTTTCTGAATGGTGAAAAAGAGTTTCTTAAAAGCCAAGGGGAAATGAAGACTTCCAAAAAGTGAAGCAACTTGTCACTCGGTATAAGTGAGTTTTTTTTCCAATTGAAAAGATCTCTTTTGACACTATTTCTGGAAGTTTTTGCAGCAATTGAAAACAGCTTGTAGAAGCTGATGAAAATAAAGCAAAGATGAGGGAAAGGAAAATAACTAGGCTATTTTAGCTACTAGGAGCTGATATCATCATTTCTTTTCTTACTTTTTCTACTTGCTTTGGTTTTGCCAAAAGTGGAATACATCAATCTTGCTTTGCATTTTCCTTTTATACCTACTATACAGACTTTCAAAAGCAAAGGCTTATGAGGTTAATTAAAGAATAAATCAGTCAAAATGCATCAAAAGAAGCTTTAAAATACTACTCAGATCTACTTTGCTTTTGAAGAAAACTTATGTTTTTAAGCGAGTAAATGAGTCTAAAGCATATTCAACAGCAGAAATATTAACTCTTTAGAATACATCATCATATTCTAATCATCTTGCACTATAGAGGAAGCTATGAAGTGCTATTGTGTTTGTTTCATCTTGAAATGGGAACATTAAATCCTTGAAAAATGACTAACTTACTCAAACCTTAGGAAAATGAGATTTTCTTCTATATAAATGATTCCAAATTGTGATGTGGTGAATTGGCTAATATGGTCATTTTAGTAATTTATGATTTTGAAATGATTTGGCAGTTACTAATGAAAATAAGGTGTACTAGAACCCTAAAGAGGGATTTAGTCAGTTTACCATCCTCTAGGCTTATAAAAAGATTCACTCACAGAGCAGAGAGAGGTCTTTTCTACTACCAAGAAGAGACCGGAGGTACGTGCATGGTCTGGACTCTAGGTCTCTGCCCTGAGACTTTCCTAGATCCAGAAGAGAAAGAGTAAGAGAGAGAATAAGAGCCAGAGTGAGAGAAGGAGTGTGTGTGTGTGTGAGTGTGTGTGTGTGTGTGTGTGTGAGAGAGAGAGAGAGAGACAGAGAGAGAGAAAGGTAGAGAGAGAGAGAAAGAGAGAGAACACAGGATATGGTGTAAGACATCAAGAAGCAGCAATGAGAAAGTGATGGTAACAGAAGTGTAACGGTACAAAGAAAAGGTCCTTCCCAACAGTTGCCCAGTCAGACAAGATGGTTGCTCATCAGTATTTACTCTATTAGCAGATCTGAAAGGCAGGGAGATATCTCTCCTGGATGACTTGCCACTTCTCATATGGTGTCAACTTTTAATCTACTTGATGTCTTATTATCTGGCGTTCAAAAACACAAGGTTTTCTATCCTAAAAAACAATTCCTGTTTTACAAACAAACAAAAAAACAAGCCACAAAAACCAAAACCCACCTAACAAACAAACAAACAGTTCCCAGGTTCTAGAAACAGTGTCCAGAAGTTGACTATTCTGATGTATTATTATCTCTCTTATGTGACTTAAAGGGCTTTTTATTTGGTGGTCCAACATAGGACAAGATCACGCTTACTTTTCCAAATGATAGGATTTGATTAGGACATGAGATCGTAGTCTTAAGTGGGGGTATAATGGTCTTCACAAAAGTACTTACAACAATAACATAACTTATAGAAGTACAAACATAGAAAAAAATGTGGAGATAATGATAAAAAGGCAAAACAAATTGTAAAATATTACTACAAGGAAGTTAAAGCAGTAGATCAAAATTTAAACAGAGTATGAAATATCACATACCATTAAATTTTTATCTTTTACTGAAACATGGACACAGGTCTGAATTTTATTAGACCTTATGGTTCAGAAGCAGAAGACTGGTCCAATATGGCACAATGAGCTTCTTGGCTCTTAGACTCAAGTAACTAAAGTGACTATGATGAGTTTTGAAGTTAAAAAGAGTTTAGTATCTTTGGGGAGGAGACTTCCTGACCAAATTAAGCACATCTAAGAACTTGATAGAGCTAGACGTGAGCATGAGTGAGCAGCCTGTGTTGGTGAGAGTGCCAAATACACACAGAAATGCACAATCTGAAGACCATAAAATTGATACATGGGATCTTCTAAAGATTAAATCCCTGTATGCCCCAAAAACTTTTCCCAAGAGGGTGAAAAGAAAACCTACAGACTGGTAACAAACATTCGGTAATACCATCTCAGACAAGAGTCTTATTACAAAAGTTTACAGAATACTCCTGGGTCTCCACAAGAAAAAGACTGATAACCCAATTACAAAATGGGAAAAAGACATGGAAAGAATTTTCACAGAGGAAGATATTTGAATGGCAAATAGACACATGAAGAAATGCTCCAAATTACTGGAAATACGAGAGATGCAAATCAAAAGCACAATGAGGTACCATCTCACTCCAGTTAACAGTGGCAAAGTTTAACAGGGCAGCCAGTAATAAATGTTGAAGAGGATGTGGTGAGAAAGAAACTCTTATACATTGTTGGTGAGACTGTAAAATGGTACAACCACGCTGGAATGGAGTTTGGTGCTTCCTCAAAAAGCTGAACATAGAAAATCCATATGACCCAGCTATTCCACTACTTGGAATATACCCTGAGAAAATGAAAACTCAGGCACAAGTGGAGATTTGTTCATGTTCATAGCAGCATTATTCATCATTGAAAGAACATGGAAACAGCCAAAATGTCCAACCACAAATGAGTGGAATGAGAAATTATGGTACATTCACACAATGGAATATACAATGCAGCACGCAGAAGCAACGATATTGCATATTATTACCTAACTTGGGAGGGACTGGAGAGTATTATGCTGAGTGAACTAACTCGGTCCCACAAGGATAAATATTGTATAAAACCATTGTTGTAGAATGAGTGGAAGGATCTAAGAAGGACTGGAGAGGGTAGAAGCAGAAGGATGAGGATGTGCAGGGGGAGGGAAAGATTAATTATAGGGCTGTACAATTTGTTGGGGGTCAGGCAAATTGAAAGAATCTGTTCTTGAAACAGTGTAATCAAACTTGTAAATAAACTAGTATAAAATTTAAAAATAAAAATAATGTTTTCTAACATTTCAGAAATGATGGTGAATGCAGAGTTGTTCAGGATTCAGGTGGGCTGTTCATAGTATTGTACTGAGTCCTACTCGACTCGAGGCATCTAAAATCAATTAATGTGATTCTTGTTTGAGTCACAATTCTCTGCCTTTGAGCAATAATGTGATCATGTCACCATTTTGCAAGCTGTGACAAGATGTAATAATTATGTTTTCAAATCACTATATATATGTTCAAAGTCATATTTTGGTTGCCTTGGATTTAGTTTAATTTTCCTCAGCTTTAGCTTGAATTTGCATATGAGTAGAAGGCCAGATGAGTTGTGGGAGGATATCAAGGGTATCATCCAGGAAGAGTGCAAATGGTCATTGAAAAGACAGAAGAGGAAGAAAAGACCAAAA
>NW_006399751.1:30782315-30825202 GCF_000299155.1 Elephantulus edwardii | reverse complement strand
GCGATTGGTACAGGACAGAGTGGAGTTTAGGGCTGTTGTACATAGGGTCGCTATGAGTCGCAGGCGACTCGACGGCACATAACAACAACACAACATATATATGTTGTCATTTGAATATGAGGAGGAAAGATTAAGGTCAGTTGAGTTAATAAAGGAACTTACTATCAACAGGAAAAAAAAAAGCTATCTAGACTGAAGAGCCATATTTTGAGCTGTATTCTGATCCTGAGTAATAAAATGTTGTTTCCTTAATAAATGCCATAATCATGAAGATTGTTAATGAGTTCCTATTTCAACAAGTTATCTTGTCCAGCAGAGAACTAGAGTGTCATGGGAAGTATGGTTGGTATCAAATTTAGTAAAATATGTTTGGAGAATGGGGAGATACATGACTTTCACTTTATAGATATTAACTTTGGCTGAAACTGCTGATCTTGATATTTTGTCCTCCTTCTGTGAAGGCAAATGAAGAGTTCTGACAATGTTACTTGTTACACAAGTCACCAATGAATGTTTAAGGAACATCTCTATAAATATCTCTTTGTTCATCTTAATATTTTCTCTTAATTACAATATTTTTAATTAGAAAAAAACGGTGAGTCTATTATGAAAATACTTTTATTCAACACAAATATAACTAGAAGATCAGAAAATATGTGGAAATATTTACCCAAACAAAATAGGTGGAATTTCTTTGGGATGATTAGTCCTCTATTCTACTCATAAAGAAAATTTGCAGTATTCTTTCTTAACCTTCTAGGACTGTATAATAGAGCATATCACTGAAGACCCTATACTAATACCATATTACTGATAATTTTATTCTAGAAACTTTTAATTTAGGTCAACCAATTCAAGGTGAAAAAAAAATTAAGCCTATGAATCTACGTTATGTGCATAGGATATGCAATGCAAGTTAAAGTGAGATCCAAAGTATTCCTATGTATATCCCTCAGGCATATATGCTGTATCTGTTCTTTTAAGTTGGCTTTATGAGAACACAGAAAAGAAAAAAATTGTGCTCTGCTAACATATGGACTTCATATATCTGCATGCATACACAATGATTGGAACAAACCAGATTACAAAGAGAATTATAGGAGAAAAAAATCAGCATGGAAGAATGATGTCTAGTATAGTTTGCTAGACCTGGCTATGGGACTTGCTTTAGTAGTTTATGAAGCTACTAATATTGAAACCTGTATTGACAAGATATCTTTCTTGCAAGCATGTGTTCTTGGAAGAAAAGAGGTTGTTGTTGTTGTTGTTATGTGCCGTCGAGTCGCCTGCGACTCATAGCGACCCTATGTACAACAGCTCTAAACTCCGCTCTGTCCTGTGCCAATCGCACTGTCTCTGACACTCCCATCCCAATTATCCCAGTCACTGAATCAATCCACCTCATAGAGGGCCTTCCTCTCCTGCGCTGTCCCTCCACCCTCCCAAGCATGATGTCCCTCTTCAAGGACCGGTCTCTCCTCACTACATGTCCGAAGTAAGTTAGACGGAGCCTCAGAATCCTTGCCGCCAAGGAGCCACCCGGTTTAACCCTTTCCAGGACAAATCTATTTGTTTTCCTAGCAGTCCATGGTATTCTCAGTACTCTTCTCCAGCACCACAGCTCAAAGACATCAGTTCTCCTTCTATCCTCCTTGGTCATTGTCCAACTCTCTGATGCATAACAGGTGATTGCGAAGACCATGGCCTGTATCAGATGCACCTTAGTCTCCAGAGAGACACCACTGCACTTTGGAGAGGTCCCTAACAGCAGACTTTCCCATGGCAATGAACCTTTTAATTTCCTGGCTGCTGGTGCCAAGACTGTTGACTATGGAGCCAAGCAAACTAAAGCTGTGTACAATCTCAATCTCTTTACCATCCATTCTGATGCTGCCAATTGGTCCAGTGGTGAGAATCTTTGTCTTCTTGACATTGAGCCTCAATCCGTATTGTAGGCTGCAGTCCTTGACACTCTGCAGCAGGCGCTTCAGGTCCTCCTCAGTTTTAGCAAGCAGGGTTGTGTTATCCGCATAACGCAGATTGTTGATAAATCGGCCACCAATCCTGACCCCACATTTCTCCTCATAGAGCCCAGCCTCCCGCATAATCTGTTCTGCATATAGGTTGAAGAGGTATAGAGATAGGATGCATCCCTGGCGTACGCCCTTCCCAATTTTGAACCATGCAGTGTTCCCTTGCTCTGTTCTGACGACTGCCTCCTGGTCCAAGTATAAGTTTCGCATTAGAATGATCAAATGTTCTGGGATTCCCATTCTTCTCAGAGTCAGCCACAGTTTGTTATGATCTACACAGTCAAACGCCTTTGCATAGTCAATGAAACACAGATAGACATTCCTCTGGTATTCCCTGCTTTCAGCCAAGATCCATGTAACATCAGCTACAATATCTCTAGTACCACGACCCCTTCTGAAACCAGCCTGGACTTCTGGTAGTTCTCTGTTGATGTGCTGTTCCAGTCGTTTTTGGATAATCTTCAGTAAAATCTTGCTTGCATGTGAAATCAGTGAAATTGTTCTGTAGTTTCCACATTCGGTTGGGTCCCCTTTCTTTGGGATAGGAACAAATATCGATCTCTTCCAGTCAGTTGGCCAAGTGGTCATTCTCCAGATTTCTTGGCACAACTTGGTAAGCACGTCCAGGGTAGCATCTGTTAACTGAAATATATCAATTGGTATACCATCTATTCCTGGAACCTTATTTTTAGCCATGTCCTTCAAAGCAGCCTGAACTTCTTCTTTCATCACCATAGGCTCTTGGGAGCAATTATAAAATTAAAAGATGTCAATCAATAGTTTGATTATTTTCTATAATAAACATTTTATTCTTTTAAAATATGTTATACACTTTATATTATTTATAGTAAAATTTTGTAAGTATTTAATGTCAATAGTTGGACCAGGAGGCAGTCATTAGAACAAAGCAAAGAAACATTGCATGGTTCAAAATTAGGGCAAGTGGACACCAAAGATGCATCCTATCTCTGTACCTGTTCAATCTATATGCAGAACAGAACATCAGGGATGTGGGACTTTATGAAAAGAAGTATGGCATATGGACTGGAGGAAAACTCACCATCAACTGCATTATGCAGATCATAATATATTGCTTGTTGAAATGGAGGCATTTGCAGCAGAAGGTCAAGTACTGAAGCCTTCAATATGGATTGAAGCTCAATATCAAGAAAACAAAGATTCTCACCACTGTGACAATTGGCAGCATCATAGCTTGCTTGGCTCCACAATCAACTCTCTTGGACCAGCAGTCAGGAAATCAAACGACTAATTGTATTGGGGAAATCTGCTGTCCGAAATCTCTCCAGAATACTGAAGAGCAACTGTGTCAGTTTGGAGACTGAAGTGTGACTGATCCAGGCAAAGGTCTTCATAATTATGAGTTATATGCATAAGACAGATGGACAATGACTAAGGATGATAGAAGAATTGATGCCTTTTAGTTGTGATGCAGAAGTGTTGAACATACCATGGTCTGCTATGAAAACAAACAGGCCTGTCTTGGAGGAGAAACCAGACTGCTCTTGGGAGGCAAGGAATTCGAAACTCCATCTCACTTATTTGGGCATGATGCAAGAAGGGATCAGTCATTGGAGAAGGACATTGCTCTTGGAAGAGTAGAGGGACAGTGCAAGAGAGGAAGACCCTGGATGAGATGGATTGACTCAGTGACGGTGATAATGGGATCCGGTGTGTCAGAAACAATGAAATTGGGTCAAGATAGAGCAGAGTTCAGAGCTATTGTACATACGGTCACAATGAGTAGCAAGCAACTGGATGGCACATAACAACAATTTAATGTCAGTGGGTAGATATCTATAAATTCTTTATCTTGTAAGGGTCAAATTGACCTTGCATGAGATTTCATTTTCCTTTCTCTTTCTCACCACTTAAAAAAGAAATTTAGCTTAAAATAATGAAGAACATACATCTTACTTCATGCTCTGCAGACATAAAGAGAGATCAGTAATGTTAGCTAAACCAGTTCTGAGATAGTCTTGGCAACTTGGCTATTAGAAATAGAATTATAGCTTAAGGATCATTTAAGTGGCAAGGGAGATAGGTTTTAGGCTTCTTAAAAATCAAAACAAAGCAACAAACCAATAAAACAAAAACAACCTTTTCCAGGCACAAACTTCACTGCCATTGAGTCAGTCTGATTCATGACATGCCACTGTAGATAGAGTCTCTGAAGCTTTCTAGGAGGGGAGTAATCTCATCCTTCTCCTTTGGAATAGCTGGTGGATAAGAACTGCTAGTGACTCAACTTTTTAGTTATTAGTGCAATACCCTATAGACAATAGGTAAATCCATCAATTCTTATGCATAATGACCCTACAAGACAGAGTAGAAGGGCCTCATAGAGTTCCTAAGATGGAAAATGCTTGCAGAAGCGTACTGCCACATCTTTCTTCCACAGAGCAGCTATTGTGTTTACATCACTAATCTTCTGATTAGCACCTTTGCACTTAGCTCACTAAGCCATCTGAGCTCCTTAAACAATTGTGAGAATTGGTGGGTTTTAAGGATGTGCTATTTAATCAATAATGCAAAACAATGATCAACCATCCAAAATAATATTTATATTGACTCTATTTCACAGTACATATAACAACTAATTGTAGGAAGATTAAAGATGAAAATGTAAAATAAATCAGTATAGATATTGTAAAAGAAAAATCTCAAGTTTTGCAAGTACAGAATGCTAGGGGAGCACTTCTAAATAAATAATAGGAATCTAGACTATATAAAAAACAATTAAAAAATAAATTTCTTAAAACAAATTCACTGCCACTGAAGCAATTCCAACTCATAGTAACCTTCCATTGTATTTCCAAGACTCCAAATCTATGCAGGAGGAGAATACTGGTAGACTCAAACAAATAGTCTCCTGGTAAGAAGCCTGACCTGCAGGTCATCTAAACAAGTAAAATCCAAGTAGTTTTGCAAAATGATACCCTTCAAGAATTATTTTGTGGGGTGTTTTTGTTCTTTATAATGTTATATTTCAGGCCTTTTGTTCATAGGGTGACTATGAGTCATGCTCGACTCAAAGGCAATCAACAACAACAAGAACAACTAATGTTATACATAATTTGTTATTATCCTAATAGTTGAATTCCGTTGTATAGTCAAAAAGGCACAGACATTTTGTTTTTGGAATTCACTACTTCAGCCAAGGTTCAATGATTTCCTTCTTTCTAAATCATGTTCTGAATTCGACTTAAATTTCGGACAGTTTTATGCTGATGTATTGCCCCAGCCAATTGTCAACTACCTCAGCAATATTTTACCTATTGGTCGTAAAAGGACCAATGACATCATGTAGACAGCAGAAACTGACCTCTACTACTCCTTAAAAGGAAACTGTCCCCATCAATAACTTCCACAGTATAAAACTAATTCCTGTAATATTGGACATGGTCCTTCATGCTCCTGCACCTACTGCTACTATTTCTAACACCAAATGTACTGTTCTGCTGAGTCTAAAATCCTTCTCAGTAGCTCACAGATTACACAGAATCATACTCACAGTAGAAAGTTTGTTAAGGAAGTTGGCTGGATACAGTTTATCAGTCAGGATAACTTCTGAAGTGTGCTCACAGCCCTTCAGTCTTCAGCCTTGCAGATTTAGGCCAGTGTTATAATGCTTTCTTAGTCCTGTCAATTACAGTGTGTCCCCACAAATTCTCCAGCAAGCTTGGGCAAAGGTCCCTTGTTCTGCTTCCACAGGATAGAAGTCCCAGGTCAGCTCTGTCTCACGTTGGGTCTCCTGTTCTCTGCTGCAATAGCTGCTACTCTTCTGTGGTTCCGGCTGGCACAAGAATCTTTGGTCCTTAAGGGGACATGTTGCATTCTCTGCATCTGCTTCCTTGGTGGTGCGAGTCTCAAAATATGCCACTAAATCTGTTCAATTCAGTGTCAAAACTAGCCAATTCTTTTATGGATAGGCTAATACTCTCTACTTGAAGGTGGCAAAGTCAAATTAAATCAATAGATAGAAAAGTCATTTTAAACATTAAAACCTTGACACTTGTTGTTATGAGCTGACCCTATACTTGTGAAATTCATGTTGTCAAATTCATGTCTTCATTCTATTTGATCATCTTTCTTTGCAATGGTCAAAGGCTTAGATCTCTTCCAGTTGCTTGTGTAGGTAACTATCCTCCAAATTTCTTAGTGTAGATGCTTGTATCATTTCCAGTGGCATTCTGTCTATTCATTTGACATTTCCTTTTTCTTGTTTGCTTTGTTGTTTTGGGGGTTTTTTTTGTCATTGCCTTTTGTATAGCTTGACTTTCTTCAGTACCATTTCTTCTCAACCATATACTACTTCCTGAAATGGCTGAATATTAGCAAATTAGATATAGTGACTTTGTAAATTCCTTCCATTTTCTTCTGGTACTTCTGCATAAATGAGTATTCTTCCTATAAGATCTCTCAGTATTACTACTCACAAAGATCTCAACAAATTTGGAACAAAGGTATTCCTAATCCAAGCCATGATATTTTCAATTGTCTTTTTGCATGTTAAAAAATAAAGAAAATTGAAAAATACTTGATGCTTTTGAAGTGTGGTGGTATTGAGGAATGTTGAATAAACCTTAGACTACCAAAAGAACAGGCAAATCTGTCTTGTATGAAGTACAGCCAGCATATGCCTAAGAAAGGGGATGGTGGAACTCAATTTCACCAGCATGGCATGTTTTCAAGAGGGGCTATTCATTCTGAGTAAAGTAGTGAGTCAGAAAAACAGAGAAAGACTTATAATGAAATGTATTTTCACAGTGACTACAATGGGTTTAACCACAGCAGAGATTTTGAGGATAGTGCAATAATTGATAATGTTTTGTTTGGCTGTACATAGAGTTTCTATGATTTGAAGAGAACTTGATGACATCTAACTACAACAAAAGCAACGGAAAGTTAAGGAATAAGAACTGAGTGCTCTAGACACAACCATTTATTATGTTGATGAAAGATGAAAGGTTATTATTTAATGTTCCAAAAGCTCTTAAAAATGGACAACCAAAACACAAATAACTCATAGAAGTGGAAAAAATTAAGGTACAGGAAAAACAAGTCCAAATTAAAAAAATAATAGTCTCAGACACTAATATACAAGTTAAAATCTATGAGCTGCCAAGTTATATTTATCAAATCGATTAAAATGTAACATATAGCTATTAGAGAAATTGTGAGGAAAGGTGCCTTTGTATATTCGTCATGGAAATTTGAAGTATTTCAATATTCTTGAAAAACTTATTAGCTTTCCAAATTTAAAAAAAAAGTACATATCATTCAAACCAGTAATTCCATAATGGTATGTGAAAATACTTCTTATGTAATACGTAAATTAAAATATTCTTTTGACATTTGTGAGGATAAATGCATAAACATGCTATTACATTTTTTTCTAGTGATCAAGAACTGGAACCAAAATGTCATCAAGAGGGGAATAGAAAATCAAATGGAGAAGTGCCATACCAGAGGGTGATGGAAGCAATGAAAAAATAAATTACAACTGCATATGATTTGCCTTTCTCTGATCAATTGTCTATATAGGATTATAAAAGTGTAAAGAAATATATGGAATAATTTACTCCTTTAACATGTTTTCTCTTGGGTTATCCAAGCATAAATGTTGAAGTAACATTTTGAATGAAAAAAGGAGAAATAGCTATGATAAAAATTGGATGCATGTGAATGTTTTTGTAGAAATTATATTTGTAAATTAATATTCGTATGTATGAATTGTGGATTCATATGTAGGCACAGATATGTGACAGAAGGAGCACATGTAAACATATAAAGATAAATGACAGAATGATTACATATAAACAAGATGATGGAAGAAAAAATGGCTTATATGTTTTTCTTTATTTTTGTGCTTATGGTTTGAATGAGTTTATACCTTTTTTTTATACACTTAGATTAAAACGGCCAAACTATTATTCAAACTGTGTTTAAAATAGCTGACCAGTTTAGTAAGACACACTTAGCACATTTTTAAACTGGCAGTTTGAAGATCACATATAATATTCATATCACATTGATGTTTTATCTTTATTTTTATCTCATAGCTTGCACTTTTCCATTTTAGCACTGATGAAATGGTCTACACGGATTTGCACAACTGACCCAATTCCCCATCTCCCTGTAAGCTCACATCTGTTAGCAGTGTTATGACAGAAAGATGGGCAGTCTCACCTTTTGTAACTTAGAGTCTCTGAAACCCAGTGAAGATCCAGCAAGGAAAGACTATCCCTTGGAAAGAGACATCATGTTTAGAAAGATGGAGGATCAGCAAAAGAGAGGAAAACTCCCAATGAGATGGACTGACACAGTGAATGCAGCAATGGTCTCAATGTGTCAGAGATGATGAGGATAGCACAGCGTAGGACAAGGTTAAGGGCTGTTGTTCATTGAGTCACTGTAAGTCATGCTTAATATGATTGGACTTAACAACAACAAAGTAATTGGAGGACTAAATGTGATGATGTTAACATGCTGCCCAGTTGAATACAACTAATAGTGACCTTATGAACAATGGATCTGAACCTTTTCCATCCTGTGCCATCCTCATCATCTCTGATGTAAAGTCCTTAGACTGTTATTTATCTTTTACATCACGTTGTTGTTGTGTACTATTGATTCAGAAACAACCCATAACTTTCCTTCTGGTAGGTTTTCAGAGACGGTTAATCACTCGAGAGTAGATTGCCCATTCTTTTTCCACAGAGCAGCTGGTGGCCTCAAAATGCATGCCTTCATGCACACCCGTGTTTATTGCAGCTTTATTTGCAATAACAAAGAGCTGGGAACAACCCAAGTGCCCATCAAAAAATGAATGAATATTAATTTTTTTATATATACCAGAGAAGCTCTGGTATATTCACACAGTGGAATACTACACTGCATTGAAAAACAAGGAACTCATGAAATATTATGCAAAATGGATGACCCTGGAGGGCATTATACTGAGTGAAATATCTCAGTCACAAAAGGACAAATATCGCATAAGGCCACTGTTGTAAAATGGGACTAACATCGGGGTTGAGGGAAGACAGAGAAGGAGGAAGGAATGATGTACACTGCATTGAAACAGATGAGGGAGAGAACCATTTGAAAGGGATATGTAATTGGGTATTATTGTCATGACAGGAGTTCAGAGTGAAGGCTTCATAGCGCAGTGGACTTGGGGGGGAGGGATAGTATAACAAGAAAGAGTTTTACTTTTCAAGGAGAAGAGTGTATTGAGGGGGGCTGGCAGGGAGAAAAGTGCAACAATGAATGACTGAAACCCTAAGTGTCTGTGAACTTTCATTAAAATTAATTTAAAAAATCCTTCAGGACTGCTTCTTGACACTCGGTCACCAAAGGTCCCTTAAGGTCCCTTAATATATGTATTACAACCCTAATACTTAGTGTCCCCTTGCTCTTTTCACACAGCAGCCTCCTTACTGGTCTAGGTATAGGTTTCACATGATCACAATTCAATGCTCAGCGATTCCCATTCTTCTAAATGTCAGCCATGACTCGATATTGTCCTCACAGTCAAATAAATAAACATTCTTTTGGTATTCCTTACTTTCAGCCAGGATTCATCTGACATCAACAATTATATACCTGGTGCCACATCCTCTTTCAAATTCTGCTTGAACTTCTGCAGTTCTCTTTCTATGTACTGTCCCAGCAATTTTGGAATGATCTCAGCAGTATTTTGCTTGCATGTGGTGTTAAGGATATTGTTCTAAAGTTTCCACATTCTGTTGGGTCACCTTTCTTGGGAATGCGAATAAATATGGATCTCTTCCAATCTGTTGGCCAGCCAGCTGTCCTTCACATTTTCTGGCTTAGATTGGTGAGCGCATCCAGGGCTGCATCTGTTAATTGAACTAAGTCAATTCATATCCTATCAATTCCCAGAACCTTATTTTCTGCCAGTCCCTTCAAGACAGCTTCCCTCTTAGAGCTAGGGATTTTGAATATTTCTTCATGTGTTTGTTGGCCATCTGAATGTCTTCTTTGGTGGAGTGTCTGTTCATATCCTGTGTTCATTTTTCAATTGGGTTGTTTACCTTTTTCTTGTCATCTCAGCCCAGTAAGAATAGCAAAATTTAACAGAACGTCAAATAACAAAGATTATGGAGAAACTAGAACCCTTATTCACTGTTAGTGGGAGTGTAAAATGGTGCAACCACTATGGAAGGAAGTATGGCACTTTCTCAAAAAATTGCAAATAGAAATACCATTTGACCAGCAATTCCACTACTGGGAATATACCCCAAAGAAACCATAACTGCTACCCTTGCAGATATATGCACATGCATGTTTATTGCAACTTTGTTCACAGTAGCAAAAAGCTGGAAACAACCTAAGTGCCTATCAACAAAAGAATGGATAGAGAAGCTGTGGTATATCCACACAATGGAATATACACTGCATTGAAAAACAAAGAACTCATAAACTATTGTTCCAATGGGTGACCCTGGAGGACATTATGCTGAGTGAAATATCTCAATCACAAAAGGACATACACTGCATAGTGCCACTCCTGTAAAACAAGACTGACATAGGTGTTGGGGGGAGTCTGAGAAAGATGGGATAAATAATGAATACTGCATTGAAACAGATGAGAGAGATAACTGTTTAAAAGGGATATGTGATTATTTATTATTGTCATGGATGAGCCCAGGACAAAGACTGCATAGTGGCGTGGACTTGAGGGGAGGGATTGTATAACAATGAAAGAATTTTTCTTTTACTTTTCAAAGAGAAGAATGAAATGGAGGGGAAGGGTAGGCAGAGAGAAAAGTGCAACAATGAATAAGTGAAAATCCAAAGTACCTGTAAATTTTCATTAAAATTAATAATAATAAAGAAAAAATTAAGAATAATATTTTTGAACCTAATAAAATATATTAATATAAAAAAAGACAGCTTCCACTTTCCCCTTCATTACCATTGGCTCCTGCTTATATGGTACTTCTTGAAATTTTTCAGTGTCAGTTCAGTTCTTTATGGTACAGTGCTTCTGTGTACTTCTTCCACCTTTTTGGGGGCTTTTTGTGTCATTCAATGTATTTCCCAAAGTATCGTTCACTATTATGACCCAAGATTTAAATTTGCTTTTTGGTTCTCTCAACTTGAAAAATGCAGAGCGAGTTCTTCCCTTTTTATTCTCCATACAACCTTGCTTACTGAAAGTGAGGAAGACTTGAATTACTTGTTGCAGAAGATACAAGAATACAGCTTTTAATATGAATTTAATCTCATTGTCAATAAGACAAAGATTGATCAGAAAGATCATTGCCTAAATCAGATGAACCTTAGTCATCAAACAGACATCCTTACTCCTCAATAATTTGGAGAGGTCCTTACCTAACTAAAGACTTGCCCAGTGCACTATATCTCCTGATTTTCTGAGTAAGATGAAGTTGTTGACAGTTTCAATCTTTTCTTCATCTACCATGATGGCCTATCAGTCCAGTGAAAAGAATTTTGTTTTCTTGACATTGTTATGCAATCCACACTAAAGGCTGTATTCTTTGACCTTCTGTAATAAGTACTTCTGGTCTTCCTCATTTTCAGCAAGCAAGGTTGTGTTATATCCATGAATCAATCCCACCTTGCTAACAGGTTATATATAACTTTGACAATGGCTATACCATGTTTGTTGTTGTTATAGTGTATCATCGAGCTGGAAGCAACCCATGAATGACTCTCCAGTGGGTTTTCAGAGGTGATAATTACATGCCCATCCTTCTGCAATGTGGCTGATGGATTCGAGCCCCATGCTTTCTGGATTGTAGCACAGTATCTTGTCACTAGGCTACCAGAGCTAGAAAAAAAATATCTATTACCAATATTGTGTTGTTATTGTTGGTCTTTTATCTTTATTTCATGTTCTTTCAGGTCAATGTATCAAGTTGGTTTGTCAATATATCTCTTCATGAATTTAAAAATTAGTATGCCATAAGCAGATCTTTGAATAGTGGTTTTGACGAAGGGTATTGTATATACCATGGACTGACACATAAGCAAGTAAATCTATCTTAGAGAAAGTGCAACCAAGGTCCTCCTTAGAGGCAAAGACAATGAAACTTCACCTCACATCCTTTGGACATGTTTTCAGAAAGGACTAGTAATTGAAAAATGGTTTTTTGGAAGGCAGAGGGTCAGTGAAAGATCTCGTCCCATGCTATCTACTGCCTCTTGAAAATCTCGGGTAGGTGGGTTCTGACTCGATGAAACTCAACAACAACCCTCACCATGAGATTAATTAACAGTGACTGCAACAGTGCGATTGAGTGTGGCAAGGATCTTGGGAATGGTGCAGTACAGGGCAAGTTTCAAATCTGTTGTTTATAGAGTCACTTTGTCATTCTCGATTTGATGACAACTAACAAGAAAAACAGCATAAATTAATATACTCTTTCTCCCAATCCTTTCCTCTATTTCAACAAATTTTTTTATCCTCTATCTCCACAAATGATTCACTCTTAATGTGACTTAAACCAGAAACCAGGTACATACACTTCTTCATCACCAGGTAATTTTCAACCAACACTTCTATTGCTTAAAATTTTTAATTCTCTTACGTCCCTAAGCAATGACCTTTATTCCATCTGGAGATCTTAGTCTGGCCCTCCATGAATCTTTCTCAAAACCTTGAGAATTTCCACACCTTATCCCGGAAATCCTATGAACTTGGAGAGAGGATGAAAGGCACCCAAGCGTCAAGGACTCTCCTTCATAGGGTCGCTAGGAGTTGCCTGCAACTCGGCGGCATTTAACAACAACAACAACATCATAAAATAGAAAATTATTAAGAATAGAGTTCAAATTAGATTCAAGCTCTGAATTAACATCTGATTTTTCATAGTGGGTCTCCTTCCCTTCTACTTCCTCTAAAGAAGTCAGAAGGAATGCCTGAACATATAATTATACAGTCTTGTTCCATGTTCCTCTTTGCCAGATACTTACCTTTATTTCAAAGCTAAGTCCAAGCATTTGTCTCTCTTCAATGGAACCTCTTTGAATTCCTAGCATGATTTTCAGTTCCCTTTCTTTTTGTGTTCACAGTATCTGGTAGAACTTTTAACTTGGCATTTGTGGTGTTGATTGAAATTACCAGTCTAAAGACAGGTACCACCTTTTTTATTATCTGTGTCTATGCACAATGCTTAAAACATGACAAGTACTAAAACATCAAAACAAAACTTGCCAAGTATAAAAGAAAACCAGAATGATCCTATTATGGGATTTATTTTTCTTTGGAAAGGGCAGAAAGTCAGCACCTCCAGTTTCCTACCTTATCGTATTTTCTATAAACTAATTCTCGGGAGAGAAATGGGCAATCCCTTCCCATGTGATTTAGTTTCTGAAAACCTATTGAAGGGTCAGCTGTGAGTGAGTCCTGTTTTACCGGAACACAACATACACTAACTATGGGAAAGAGGAAAACAAATAATAGTTTTATTTTACTTTAAACTTTGCCTAAAAATTTGATCAATGAAGTTTACCAAAACCATAATTTCAAAGCACTCTTGCATTCATTTAAGTTATGGGATAGATGACTCTTTTTTTATGTAAAAACTCATTTGTCCCTTTATTTTTTCATAACTTTCACAAAGGAGACATTGTTTACTAACAGAACTCAGAGAGAATATTTACGCTCTTTCTATAAAATAATGTATTTAGAGTTGTTGTTGTTGCTGTTCTTGCTGTCACTTTGGAACTTACTGTTCACCTTCAGTGGGAGTTTCAGAGGAAATTCACCTAAGAGATTTCCCATCTTTTTCCCTCAGAAAAGCCGGTGGATTTGAGCATCCTATCTTTGGGTTAGCAGTCCTATTTTCTACCTTTAGGCTACTGGAGCAATGTGATCACTAAAGAGGTAGGTAAATTTCACTTTACTTTATATCTTGTAGTTTTGTGTTCTCTGGAAAACTAAAGGCTGGCTGCAAACCTAGCTGACCGTCTGTTTCATAATCAATTAGTTTGAGAATGTATATAATCAGACCTGACATCTCACAATTAACTTAGAGACTCCCTTGTCTTCTAATAGATTTTTTTTTTATCTTTATAAAGAGAGTAAGTAGAGAGTTTCACTGCTAACTCCAAAGCCACACCTGTCTGGTGGTTTGTATCCACAAACTCCTCTAAAGGAAAAAGTGGGCAATCCCCTCTCTTATGATTTACAACCTCAAAAAGTCAGTGGATGGTTAGCTATGAACCAGTTTCTACTTGATTACAAGGAGTTTTGTATTTCTTATTTTTTTTTTAAAGGAAGATTTCATTTCTTGGCTTGGAAAATAAGGAGTAACAACAAAATCTCCCTAATGACATATCTTGAAAAATGATGTGGATTTTTCCTTAAATGGGAGCCTTTAGGGATACTTTCTTCCATGAGAAAAGTAGGATAATGAGGCATTAAAAAAACAGCCAAGTTCTACATTCTCAGTCCTTTCCTGGGCTCTGTGTTTCTTTGGCTCTCTAGTAGGGTCATATGAAAAGTAAACCTTTTGAAGGTTTTACTTCTACTTCCTTTATCTTTTCAGTAAACTTGAAATTTGCTGGGATTATTATATCAAAGCTATAGGTTTTCTTTGAGGCATGAAAAGCAAAGGATGTTGATAAACCCTGATTCCTATTTATTATTCACAAAAGCGTAGTAATATTCACATACTTACTTGAGTTTCCTATAAATTTGGCTTTTATTTGCTATGTACAGACCATATCCTGGTAATCTTACAGTAATGCTATTGGAAGTTTTTTTTTTTTTTATCTCTTCAATGCACAGTCAATGTCTAACAATAAAACTGCTTTCAGGATTTAAAAGAAGCTCTTTCTAAAGAGAGTTTGACTATGTGGAATTATTTAGTAGAAAAATCACAAGAAAACTACAGAAAGCTTTAAAAAAAAGTAAGTTGGAGCTTGAAAATTTATAGATAACATTCTATAGCAAACACAAAGCCAAATATCTGCAGAGTCATTTTCAGAAATAAGTCTAAAGGACTAAACTCAAGGGCATCAACCATTTCAAGCATTTTCCCCCCTATAAATTGGAAGCAAAACAATTGCTTTAACAATGAAATTGGCTCAAGTATTTTATAGACTAGCAATTATTAAAATATAATACTTTGATTATTAATGTGCATCCCCTTCTCCCCCTACATATGTAATTATTTTTGGCCTAGTGGCAAGAAGCTGCACTTCAGTTCAGAAGGCACACTGTTTGAGGCCACCGGCTGCTCCATAGAAGAAGGATGGGCAGTCTCCTCCTTTGCAATTGCTTCTGAAAACCTTCAGGAGGGTCATCTATGGGTCGATTTCAACTCTATGGTACACAACCACAATAACAATGAATTTATTTTAATTTGTTTGAAAGAGTTTAGTTTGATAAATTTCATTTCCTTGATACAGATTCAGTCAGTATTATTAACAATCTGATAGTAGCAACTCTTCTCACCTTTCCTAAGCAAGTACTTGACTCTTGATGAATGTCTTCCTACTTAAAAATTTATTTGTTTTTTTTTTATTAAAAAGAGGTGCTTAACTTCTGCTATCTTTACTAAGATTGTATTGCCCTTTCCAGCATTTTCAAGTGTTTGACTTGCAGGAAGAAAATATAAGGATCTAAGTGCAGCTTTGTGCTTTTTGCATTAAAAGTTTTAGCTCAATTATGTCAGTGGTATCTGAAGGCATCTGCCTCTAGTTAAGCCAATATACCCATCTCATTTTTCCTTAAAACCACCTTTGTTTTATCAGATATTTCATTTTCTAGTTAAGTAAGTATAACCTAGTTAATTGTCAGATCTCTAATCAGTTTTGAAAAGTTTTCAGTTTTCAGATTGTCTTGAAAGGAGTTGTGCTATCTTCCCGAAGGCATGTGGTTTGAATCCATTAGCTGCTCCATGAAAGAAAAATGGATAGTCTCCTCCTGTGCAATTTACTGCCCCAGAAACCCCCTGGAAGGTCAGCTGTGAGTTGGTTCTGACTTGATGGCACACAACAAGAAGTAGGTATTTTCTTTGTTTTTATTATTACAGCTGTAAAGGTGATGATGGTGATGCTCTTACCAATTTTCTACATCTTGAGTTGAGTCTAGAAGGTCTATCCTTGTTTCTTGATTTAAAATTTAGTGTTACCAGAGTTTATCAACTAACTACCCACATATCCATCCATCCAATCGTTCACATATTTTCAGTCTCTATTGTGTGTATACCTATAGGTAACACAAAAGCCAACTAACTAATAATCTTCTTAACTTTTTAAAGCTAGTTACTGATTATTTTTAGTGAATTTTAGTTATGACTAGAAAGAAAAATGACTATGTTGAGAAATGTTTTTTATATTTGAATATTTCCAGGTACCTTTTAGAAAACAAAAATTGTAATGTATGTTAAAGTATAATTACTTAACAAGCAATAAATTATTAAATATAAGCACTTTTTAGTTGCAAATTTAAATCCAAATGTAAAAGAAAATCTTTTTAATAATTTCAGAATAATATGATAAGATTGAAAAGATAAGAAAGACAACATTGATTATTAAAAATATACCAGCCAGCTTGAGGAATAGTACAGTAAATTAATTTCTAGCAGTGTTTTCTATGTTTAGAATTGAGTAATTGTATAATAGTGAATAAAGAATGAGCATATTCCTTATAAAATATTGTAAAATATATTTTTACATAAGAAGAGAAAAATTATTTTATGAATTATTACCTTTTTTGTAGTCATAGTATGAGTATTTTAATTTGACTACATGATGCTGAAATGAGAATTTATTAGCACTCCATAGGAACTGTCAACTATTGACATCAGGTTTGGAAAGTAAGCAGATAATGATGTTATCAAGTTGTTATTTCTTCTTAGCAAAATGACAGTGTCATCGAGGTTATTATAAGAATTAGGGTCAAGTGAAAGGTATCAATAGTCCTGTATAAAGTACAACTGCACAATTGTGGTCTCAAGAGCTTTGTGAATAGCACACTTGAATGACAGTGTTATTGAGACTATTGTTAATCATAGTGTTGAATGACAGTAGTCTCTGTGGTATTATAAATGGCAGAGTTGAATGACAGGGCCATTAGGGATACTCTTGACAGAAATAGATGAGCATGGAACAGTTTGGAATTCAGTTTCTATTTGAATGATTCAAAAGTCCTTTTATCCCGCACTTGTGCTGAAATTTTAGAGACTTGATGTAAGTCTTTTACAATTCACACAACAAAATATAAAGGGCCTTTTGGAGGCAGAGTCCACAGTGAGTTGCACAGCCAGTCAAAAGTTCTCACATGTCTGGGCAGTGAAATCCACCATTGGCTCTTTAGGAGAAAGATAGATGCTTTCATCCAATACAATGGAGAGTCTCTCTGAGTCAGAACCTACATAAAGTTGGTGAACTTGTGTTGCTGGTGTTTTTTGTTGTTTCCAAAATGCAATGGACGTTTTAATTCTGTTAAAGATCATCTCTCTGGTAGCCATGTTTCCTTGCTACATACATTTTCTCAGACTTTTAACATGTCGGAAAAGAATTTGAAATGTAGGTTGACTTTTAAAAATGAATTACCTAGGCTTTAACTTTTCACCGTATATGTAAATTATGGTAAATTACTAATGATGGGATTTGTTAGTATTACTGGGCTTTCTTGAACATGTTTAGAAGCAGAAGAGGAAGATCTGTCTATTTCAAAAAAGGTATTAGAGAGTCCTGAACATGTCCATTTGGACCAGAAATTCCTATGCACTCAGAATACAACCTAGATGAGAGCAGTAGCAGCAGCAGCAGCAGCAAACCAGACACTGAAAAGAGGCAGAGGTAAATGGAGGTTGCTGCCCCACAGACCAGAGCCAGAGCCCACCAAAAGTGGTAGAACTTAGCTTTATAGGGAGCTCTGGTGGCCTGGTGGTAAGAAGCTGCATTGAGATCCTAAAGAGTTGCAGTGTAGCTGGTCTGCAGGAGAAAGATGAGCAACCTCCTCCTGTGTAATTTACTGCTTTAAAAAACCTACTGGAGGGTCAGCTGTAAGTCAGTCCCAACTCAATGGTACACAACAGTAATAAGAGAACTTTGTAGTACTGGCTTAAAATCATAAAACTTAGGTCAAAGGGACTGCAAGCACGTTTGAGATTTTGTCCTAAAGGACTGTGTCTTGTTGACAACCTAGATTGTGACCTGTTAATTTCCCTAATAAACCCTGTAACTGTGAATATGGTTCTACCAGTTTAGCATGTGGCCACTGCAATGGATTAGCAGACCCTGTAGAAAGGAGAGCTCTGGGAAGGCATATTGGTGCTAGAATAGATAGAAGTTGACTCAGGAAGCATGATATCTATACTCATGGGAACTGGTTTTACATTGTGGATATTGTTAACGGGAACTCTTCACCCTTGCAAGGGTAGTGAAGATCAGATGAGGTCACTTTTATGTCTGCACTAGTTTTACAAAATCCTAGGAAATCTGTATTTTAAGGAAATATGGTGGCATAGTGTATTCCTTGTTGTGCTTATAAAAATAATTAAAAAATCAACTGCTTGCTCCATAGGAGAAAGATAGGGTGTCTCCTCACATTAAGGTCATAGTCTCAGAGACCTGATGGAGGAATGCTGTTGAATCAAAATAATCTCAATTGCAGTAGGTTTGTTTTTGTTTTCATTCCATTCACCTTGGCATCTTTATTTGACAGTAAAGATTATTCTCCTACAAATTGCTTTTATGTTATTGTAAGCTTAGATAGATAACTTGTAACCACCTTTAGAGAATTTTATTTTTATTATATGATGATTTGATAACAATAAAGAATATTTTTAGGAAGCCTTAAATATGCTTAAGATTTTGTTTTATTCAAGAAGAAATTTTCTGCTCTGAATGGAAACTGTCTATATTGCTCTCTTTGAAGAACTCTTTGCTAAGAAATCCAAGTTTCTTTTGCATAAAACTTTAAAGGAATCAGGAGTATTAGAAAGGGATAGAGGAGAACTAAGGAACCACTTATAGATAAATTCGTTTATCCGAAAATCAGTGAAAGTGAGGAGTGCAACGGGGAAATGTCTGATATATAATGTGAAGTGAAACTTTAGTCAGCAGCAAAGGAACATTCAGTATGTCTGATTAATATGGAATATATTAAAAATATACATGTACATGTGTGATGTGACTGAAAATTATGTTGATTCAGGGAAAGTTACTCCACGATGAAGATAATAAATACTAGCAAACTTACAAATGAACTTGATTATTTCATTGTGCAAATGTAGTGTAATTTAAATTCATTTGTATGATTTGTTTATCCAACTGCTTGATTACAGCATTTGGAGTGAAGAAAAGGAAGGAGAACAATACTGTTTTGTTTATGACAATGACTGGAAAAAGGACTGCTGCTGGTACTGTGTGCCTTGTGGATCCACAATGCAGAACATCTTCCTATATACAGGACAGTGCTCGTAAGGAGTAATTGTCTTACTTCAAATGAGAAGTCGTGGGACCAGAATAACAGTTAAGTTATCGTAGTTATATACTGTACGTTGATTCTGACTTAATCAGCCCTATGCACAACAGAAGGAACTGTCCAGTATGGCATCCTCTTTACTGCCATTGCCATGTCTAAGCCCACTTTTAGAGCAATTGTGTCAGTCTATCTTTTTGAGAGCATTTCTTTTTATCTTGTCTCCTACATTAATAAGCATGAAGATCTTCTCCAGAGACAGGTTTCTCCTCTTAACATGTTCAACATGAAGTATCCCCTTGTTCTGTTGCAATCTATTTACAGCTTCCATGTGGGCACAATTAAGTGTTCTTGAATTCCAATTTTTCTTGATGTCATCCATAATTTGTTATAGCTTGCACAGTTGAATGATTTCGCATAGTCAGTGAAACATAGGTAAACATCTTTCTGGTATTATATGTGTTCAGCTAAGCTCCATCAGCAACAATATGTTCATTTAAACATCTCAAAATGGATTCAATCAAGTCCCAGATTCTTATGGGATTTTTTTACCAATAACTTCAGGGACTCTAGTGGCCTACTGGATAAGGAGTTGTGATGTCAACCCAAAAGCAGGCAGTTCAAATCTACTAGCCACTCTAGGAGAAGGAAATGGATAATCTTTCCCATAAGATTTATGGTCTTTGAAAATCTGATTTCTGTTTGAAGTCAACTGTAAGTTGGTTCTGACATAACAGCTTTAAGTTGAATTGCTTCAGTGCAGCTCAAACTGCTTCATTCAATACTATCAGTTCTTCATTATGTATTACCTCATAAAAAAGGTTCAAGTTTAAATTTTTTAATTGAGTGGATTTTTTAATTAATGTTTTTATCATCTATGTACTTCATGCATATGTATTGTGTTCCACACAGTCCTTCATTTATATTGTTGTTGTTATGTGTTGTCAAGTTGCTTGTGAATCATAGCTACCCATGTACAGCAGCCCTAAACCCTGCTCTATTCTGTGTCAACCTCACTGTCTCTGAAACACCTACTCCCATTACCCAAATCACTGAATAGATCCATCTCACTGAAGGTCCCTCTCTTGTGCTGTCCCTCAGCCCTCCCAAACATGATATCCCTTCTCCAAGGACTGGTCCCTCTTTGCAACATGCCTAAAATATGTCAGATGAAACTTCAGAATCCTTGCCTCCAAGGAGCAGCCCGGTTTCACCCTCTCCAGAACAAACCTGTTTGTTCTTCTTGTATATTCAACACTCTTCTCTAGCACCACAGCTCAAAGGTATTAATTATCTTTCTATTATCCATCGTCACTGTCCAGTTCTCTGACGCATAGTACACAATTGCGAAGACTATGGCCTGGATCAGTCACACCTTAGTCTCCAGACTGACATCATTACTCTTCAGAACTCTTGACAGCTGACTTTCCCAATGCAACTTTCTTGATTTCCTGGCTGCTGGTACCAAGAGTATTGATTATGGAACCAAGCAAACTAAAACTGTTAACAATCTCTTTACCATCCATTTTGATGCTGCTAATTGTCCCAGTGGTGAGAATCTTTGTTTTCTTGATGTTGAGCTTCATGTTGAAGACTGCATTCCTTAAGCTTCTGCAGCAAGTACTTCAGGTCCTCTTTGGTTTCAGTAAGCAGGGTTGTTGTGTCATCTGCATAATGCAGCTTGATGAATCTTCTTCCAATCCTGATGCCACATTCCTCTTCATACAGCCCAGCCTCCCAGATGATCTGTTATGCATACAGACCAAAAAGGTATGGAGACGGAATATAGCACTGGCAGACACCCTTCCTGATTTTGAACCCTACAGTGTCTCCTTGCTCTGTTCTGATGACTGCCTCCTGATTCAAGTATAAGTTCTGCATAAGCACAATCAAATGTTCTGGGATTCCCGTTCTTCTCAGAGTCAGTCACAGTTTATTGTGATCCACACAGTCAAAAGCCTTTGCATAGTCAATGAATCACAGATAAACATTCCTCTGATTCTATTTTCTGCCAAGATCCATCTATCATTAGGTATAATAGCCCTAGTACCACAGCTTCTTCTAAATCCAGCCTGCACGTCTGGCAGTTTTCTTTTGACATGCTGCTCCAGTAGTTTTTGGATAATTTTCAGCAGAATTTTCCTTATAATCATCCCACCAACAGCTACATTTGTGGAAATGTGTAAGCCAGCTACTTCATGCCTCGTGCCTATACCCGTTTTAGATAGAGCATTGCTAATTTGCCTGCCCTTATCAAACCAGGTGCTGGAGAAGACAATTGAACATACCCTGGACTGCCAAGAGAACAAACAGGCCTGTCCTGGTGAAGGTGAAATCAAGTTCCTTCTTAGAGGCAAGGATTTTGAAGCTCTTTCTCCCACACTTAGGGCATATTGCCTGGAGGGACCAGTCCTTGAAGAAGAACATTATGATTGAAAAGGTGGAGGGACAGCACGAGAGGGAGAGAGAGATAGAGAGAGAGAGACCCTGGATGAGACGGATTGACACAGTAACTATGTAATGAGGGTACATGTGACGGGGGCAGTGAGATTGGCTGAGATTAGGGCACAGTACAGGGCTATTGTGCATAGGATTGCTATGAGTTGCAAGTAACTCGAAGGCACATAATAACAACAACATCAAACCAGGGATATCTGGGGGCCTAGTGGTAAAAAACTGCTGCAATCTCAAAGGCATATGGTTCAAATTTAGCAGCTCCTTAATAAGAGAGAGATGCTCAATCTCTTCGCATGCAATGAAACTACCTCTGAAAACCTGCTGGAGAGTCAAGTATGGTTCAGTGGTACACCAAAACATCAAGATAAAATGAAATAAAAATAGACATCACTGATGGTACATGTCCAAGCTCAGCCTGTTTCTTTGTTGTTGAATTCCTCCAACTTCCACTACTATGGATCCAAGTGAGTGATATAAGTGAGCATATGCAAACGTCAAGTCTTGGATGTGGGGAATTTGGCATCTGAAGCAGGGTAGAGATTGACTTTTATGTTGTTTGGTTGGTCTTGGTAGAGGGACTCTGTAGTCCTTCTCTATTTTGATGCTTCCTGTGTAATTTAATATTTTGCTCTTAGAATTTTCAATATTGCAACTCAAGGCTTGAAGTCTTTATCTTTTTCAGATTGAGAGATATCAAATCCGTTCTTCCCTTTTGTTTCTCTAATGCCAGGTACTTGTACGTTCCATTATAATTTCTTACTTCATCTTCTTTTTTAATTTTTTTAAATATTTTTATTTATTAATTTTAATAAAAGTTTACAGAGACTTAGGGTTTCCAGTCATTCATTGTTGCACTTTTCTTCCTGCCTACCCCCTTCCCCCTCAACTCACTCTTCTCCTTGAAAAGTAAAAGAAAAACTCTTTCATTGTTATACAATCCCTCCCCCCTAAGTCCACTCCACTATGCAGCCTTCACTCTGGACTTCTGTAATGACAAGAATACCAATTCACATATCTCTTTTAAACAGTTCTTTCCCTCATGTTTCAATATAACATACATCATTCCTCCCCTCCTTTTCTGTCTTCCCTCATATCCCTCCCACACTCCTTTCCTTATTTTGAACCATATTGTGTTTCCTGTCTCTGTTCTGTTGATTACCTCTTGGTCCAAGTATAAATTTTTCAATTAGAACAATCAGGTGCTTTGGGATCCCATTCTTCTCAAGGTTATCCACAATTTGTTGTGGTACAGAAAGTCATATGTCTTTGTGTAGTCAATGAAACATAGACATTCTTCTGGTTTAATCAGGTTCTATCTGACATTGGCAATGACATCCCTAGTGTCATGGTCTTTTCTAAACTCATTCTGTACTTCTGGTAGTTCTCTGTTGATGTACTGTGCCAGTTGTTATTGGATAATCATCCAGTAAGATATTGCTTGCATGCAAGGATCAAGACATCATAGAAGTGACTTGTTTATATCAGAGTGGCCGTGGGGGGGGCAAGTAGGGAGGTGCTTGACAAGGCTAGGCTGGAGTGCAAGCAATGCTGATGTAGCAGAGAAAGGGAAGGGACAAGACACACATTTCGGAGATGTGGGTTCTAAATCCCCAAATTTTTCATTATACTATCTCACTTCTGGGCCAATGGGCAGCATCAGTATGGATGGTGAAGAGACTGAGATAGTTAACAGTTTTAGTTTGCTTGGCTCCAGAGTCAACACTCTTGGTAAAAGCAGCCAGGAAATCAGGAGACAAATTGCATTGGGAATGTTAGCTGTGAAGGCCTCTCAAGAGTACTGAAGTGCAATGACGCCAGGCTGGAGACTAAGGTACACCTGATCCAGGCTATAGTCTTTGCAATTATGTACTATGCACCGAAGAGTTGGACAGTCAATAGGGATAATAGGAAGATAATTGATGCCTTTGAGTTGTGATGCTGGCGAAGAGGGTTGAATATATCATGGACTGCTAGGAGAACAAACAGGTTTGTCCTGGAGAGGGTGAATCCAGAATGTTTCCTGGAGTCAAGGATTCGGAAGCTTTGTCTGACACACTTTGGGCATGTTGCAAGGAGGGACGGGTCCTTGGAGAGGGACATCATGTTTGGGAGAGTGGAGGGACGGTACAGGAAAGGAAGACCCTCGATGAGATGGATTGATTCTGTGAGTGGAGTGGTGTGAATGAATGTGTTTGAGACAGCAAGGTTGGCACAGGATAGAATGGCATATAGGGGTCTTATACATAGGGTCGCTATGAGACACAAGTGACTCGATGGCACATAACAACAACAATATACAACTCAAAATTTAAATGCAAATTCATTGCTATTGAGTCAGAACCACCTCATAGCTGATCAACCAGTGAGCTTTGGAAAGCTGTTTACTTACAAGTGTCACCCTTGGCTGTGGGAATCTACCAGCCGTTATTTTTAATCACCCCACATTCTACAGTTTCAGTGATGATAGTAACATGGAGAAGAAACCAACATACTTGTTTCTGGTGCTGCACATGCTCCTGAATTAGAATTGGCTTCAGTGAACGAAGAAATATTTATTAAAGTTTATAAGATTGGATGGGGCTCAAAAAGAAAACTTGATGAAAACAGAGAACTACTGACCCAATTGCTACGTCATACCTCAAAGTCACTCAGTAGGCAAGTCTAACTTCTATACGTTGCAACAAAGACCGTGTCCATCCTGAACTTCCAAGTGAATATGTGGAGGCAACTTCACACACATCTTCCAGATATCATGCAAATTTTCTTGTGAACTACCCTACCCCACAACTGCACAGGACAGAGAATCTGAGAAACAAAATTCCAGCTTAGCTGTCTCAACACAATATAAAATGACAATATTAGTTCAGACATAGCTAACATTCTAGAATAAAGGTTTTGCCATGTTAAAGACAGGTTAAAAAAATGCTTCTTGAATTTTTCAATCATTTGTTTTCTCTATTATTTACCAAATATAGTTGTTTTAGCTTAATTTCTCAAAGAAACAGGAGGCCTTATAATAATACATGGAGGGAGAGGGATATCCAAATGCACTTACTATTAAGCTTTTAATTATATAATTTATTTATTCTACAAAAAAGAGGCAAAGTTGTTAAAATACATTTCCTTAGGTGTATGAACTACTTGAAATTCTATCTGAAACATTTTGTAACTCAGACTACGGGTGTCTGTAATTGTAATGAGTTCTACATGACTGGAGAAAATGATATTGGATGTCATTAGAAAAGATGAGTTAGTGCACTTGTTTTGGTTCTACTTTGTGTTTGTAATCTCCACATACAAAAAGGAAGTTTCCATTAGATTTTAAAAAAGTAGAAATAGGACTTTAATATAAATAAATCTAATTATTCAGAAAAGATGTCTAATGTTTCAAAACAGACACATTACTTCGTAGTATAGATAAGAGCATTGCTATGAAATGAGACATATTTATATGTTGTTGTTGTTGTTGCTATGTGCCTTTTGAATTCACTACAATTTATAGTAACCTTATGAACAACGAATCTGAATGGTCTTCTGTCCTATGTCATCCTCATCATTTCTGATGTATTTTAGCCTGTTATAGCCATAGTGTCAATCTCTCCAGTAGAAGGTCTTCTTCTCTTACTTTTCCAAGCTGATGTCCTTTTTCAAGAACTAGTCCCTACTAACAACATGCATACACCAAAGTATGTGAGATGAAGTTTCCGCATCTTAGCCTCCAAAGAGCACTCTGGTTGCACTTTCTCTGAAACATATTAGTTCACTCTTTTGGCAGTCCAAGGGTTATTCAGCACTCTTCTCCCAACCACAACTCAAAGTCATTGATTCTTGTTCTGCCATTGGTGGTCACTATCCAACTTTCAAATGCACAGGAAGTAGTTGAAAAGACCATGACTGGGATCAGACAGGCATTTTTTGATCTTTAAATTGACATCACTGCTTGTCAGCACTTTGGAGAGGTCTTTGACAACAGATTTTCCCTGTGCAACACAATTTTTTATGTCTTGATTGCCGATACTAAGGGCATTTATTGTGGATCCAAGTAAGAGGAAATAATTGGTAATTTTAGTCTTTTCTCTATCTATCATGATATAGTCTATTGGCCCAGTGGTGAAGATTTTTGTTTTCTTGATGTTGAGATGTAATCCATATGGAAGGGTATATAGTCTTCTTTAGCAAAGCATGTTAAGTATTCTTCACTTTCAACAAACAGGTTTGTGTCATCTACATAATGCAAATTTTTGATGAGTCTTCCTCCCGTTCTGATGCCACATTCTATATCATATAATTCAGAATTTAAAATTATTTACTCAGTTTACAAATTGAATAGGTATGTTTGCTTAGGAAAAAAAAATCAGGAGTATAGATAACATTCATGTAAAAGACAGTCTAGAGGTAGAAAAAGTTCCTGTATGACTCTCTCATGCTTACCATCTCAACATAATATAAAGACATAAAAATGACTTGTTTTTAGATAGAGTCTGGTTTTGAGGTTTTAAAAAGTATCCTAATATTTATACTTATTGAAGAAACATTAGAAAGTGTAGAAAAGGCAAAATTACTCTGATTTCTTTTTATTCAACAACACAGTTAAGAGGCATTCAATGATTGGTTGGACAAAGCATTTGGAGAAATGCATTAATTACTTTGACCTAGGGTTGACAACACTGGTTCTATTCTCAGTAATCAGGGCAAGAGCTATTATTAACATGACTCCACCACAATTCAAAGAAGCTCTGGAAAAAAAAAATCATTAATGACATGTCTATAATGAAGAACAGAGTTTGTCCCCAGATGATTTCCTGCATCAGAGTGCCAGTCTCTGCAGAGACTCAGAGATAATAATGTTAGCATTCTGGAAGAGTTTCTTATAGCTCCAAATGAATTTACTGAGGTTTCCATAGTTATGCATCACAACTAGCAGAGTTAAAATGCAGCAACTTATTCTATCTCCATTTTAGAGATGATAGATTCCACTTCAGGATATGAGCAGAACTGAAATCTCCAAGGAAATACCCTTCCTCATCCGTTCCAGCTTCTTGTATTCTTTGGTTGGTGGAGATTAATCTCTGCCTAAATCTTTACATGTCTGTCTTCTCTCCAAATTTCTCTATTTTTTAATCTTTTTCCCTTTTTAGCAGGACGCTGGTTATGGTAGCTTATGGTTGTTGTTGTTATGTGCCATCGAATCTCTTGTGACTCATAGCAACCCTATGCACAAGAGCCCTAAGCACTGTTCTATCCTGTGCCAACCTCCCTATCTGAAACACACTCATTCCCATCATTCCAATCACAGAATAGATCCATCTCATCAAGGGTCGTCCTCTACTGCACTGTCCCTCCACTTTCCCAAACATGATGTCCCTCTCCAAGGACCAGTCCCTCCTTGCAACATATCCAAAATATGTCAGACGAAGCTTCATTCTGGCTTCACCCTCTCCAGGACAAACCTGTTTGTTCTCCTAGCAGTCCATGGTATATTCACTACTCTTCTCCAGAACTACAGCTCAAAGGCATCAATTCTCATTCTATCATCCCTATTCACTGTCCAACTCTCCGATGCATAGCACGTATTTGCGAAGACTATTGCCTGGATCAGGTACACCTTAGTCTCCAGCCTTTGCTGGAGACGTCATTGCTCTTCAGTAATCTTTAGAGGTCCCTCACGGCTGACTTTCCCAATCCAATTCATATCCTGATTTCCTGGTTGCTGTTACCAAGAGCGTTGACTGTGGAACCAAGTAAACTAAAACTGTTAGCTATCTCAATCTCTTCACCATCCAGACTGATGCTGCCAACTGGCCCAGTGGTGAGAAACTTTGCTTTCTTAATGATGGGCTTCAAACAGAATTCATCCTGATGGACCCCCTTCTTGATTTGAAACATGTAGTGTCTCCCTGCTCTGTTCTGACGACTGCCTCTTGGTCCAAGTATAGGTTTTGCATCAGCACAATCAAATGTTCTGGGATTCCCATTCTTCTCAGAGTCAGCCACAGCTTGTTGTCATCCACACAGTCAAAAGCCTTTGCATAGTCAATGAAGCACAGATAAACATTCTTCTGGTATTCATTGCTTTCTGCCAAGATCCATCTAACATTAGCTATAATATCCCTAGTACCACGACCTCTTCTAAATACAGCCTGCACATTTGGTAGTTCTCTGTTGACAGGTTGCTCCAAACGTTTTTGGATCATTTTCAGCAGAATCTTGCTTGCATGTGATATTAATGATATTGTTCAATAATTTGCACACTCTGTTGGGTCACCTTTCTTTGGAATGGGAATGAATATCAGTCTTTTCTAGGGTCACTATGACTTGAAATGGACTCAATAATATTTAAAAGTAATAACTTATTTATGCATTCTCTTGTTAGATCATCTTCTAGTTTTGGCTGTCATTAAGTCCAGCTACTACACTGAAACATGGGAGAGCTGAAACCAGAAAAAAGTGCCTTATTCTTCCAAATCTTACAAATTTTCAACCTCTGACAGGGTGCAGCCTTTTCAAGTCCCTATCACTCTGTTTTGGTGAAAAATATATTCCTTTTTCTTCAGACAGCTTTCTGATTTGCATATTTCCCAGCTTTCATAGATCTTGTTTATGTTGCTAAATCACCATTATTTGACTATGACTCAGAACCACACTATGAAAAAAACAACAGCAAACAACTGGAATAATGTCCTATCCTGTACCATCCCTGATCTCCACCATACTCATGTCTTTTGTTGCAGTCATTGTGTCAATACATCTTTTTGTTTTATGTTTAGTTTCTTTTTAAGGCATTCCCTCTCTCTCTCACACACTCTTTACCATTCCCAGTATGTTATCTTTTCCCAAGGACAGATCCTACCTTACCACATATCTAAGATATATGTGGCAGTTTCACCATCCTTGCCTTTAAGGAGTACCCTAGTTTTACTGCTTCTCAAATAGATTTGTTTGTTCTTTAGGCAATTCATGAGTTATTCAGTGTTAGTCACCAACACTGCATGGGTTTCAGTGTATAAAACTTTATGTCCAGGTTTTTGTATATCATGTATATATTATCAATTTTTTGAATATAAACCTGAGGATGTGGTAGTTGTTTTTCTCTTATTTAATACATCTCTCTTTATACTTCAATCTTAGTAACTTATTTTATGTATATAGAATACTACATTTGTTCCCATTAAAAAGATAGATAACCTGACAGAGTGGAGAAATTATTGAGCAATATCTTTGATATCACATACAAGCAAGATTCTGCTGAATATTATCCAAAAACTACTGGAACAGCATATTACCAGAGAACTACCAGATGTGCAGGCTGGGTTTAGAAGAGGCCTTGGCACTAGGGATATTATAGTCAATGTTAGATAGATCTTAGCTGAAAGCAGAAAGCATCAGACAAATATTTATCTGTGTTTTATTGACTATACAAAAGCATTTGACTGTGTGGATCACAATAAACTGTGTCTGACCCTGAGAAGAATGAGAATCCCGGCACACTTGACTATGCTTACGTGAAGCTTATACTTGAACCAAGAGGCAGTCATCAGAAAAGAGCAAGGAAACACTGCATCGTTCAGAATTGAAAAGGGTGTATGCCAGGGATATGTCCAATGGGCTCTGTGAGGAGAAATGTGGCAACATGATTGACGGGAGATTTATCAACAATCTGTGTTATGCAGATGACACAACCTTGTTTGCTGAAACTGAGAAGGACCTGAAGTACTTGCTGCAGAAGGTCAAGAACTACACATTCAATAGGGATTGAAGTTCAACATTTAGAAAACAAAGATTCTCACCACTGGGCCAATTAGCAGCATCATGAAAGACAGAGAAGAGATTGTTAACAGCTTTAAGTTGTTTGGCTCCACAATCAATACTCTTGGTACCAGCAGCTAGGAAATTAAAAGATGAATTGTATTGGGAAAGTCTGCTGTTGGAGACCTCTCCAAAGTACTGAAGATCAAATTATGTCAGACTGGAGACTAAGGTGTGCCTGATCCAGTCCATAGTCTTTGCAATTACTTGCTATGCATTAGAAAGCTGGACAATGCCTAGGGATGATAGAAGGAGAATTGATACCCTTGAGCTGTGGGGTTGGAGAAGAGTATTGAATATACCTTGGACTGCTAAGCGAACAGGCTCATCCTAGAATGGATGAGACGAGGATGCTCCTTGGAGACAAGGAATCTGAAGCTTTGTCTGACCTACTTTGGACATGTTGCAAGGAAGGATCAGTTCTTGGAGAGGGATATCATGCTTGGGAGATTGGAGGGACAGCACAAGAGAGGAAAACCCTCAATGAAATGGATCAATTCAGAGGTAGATGTAATGGGGGTAGGTATATCAGAGACAATAAAATTGGCACACGATAGAGCAGGGTTTAGGGCTTGTTGTACATATAGGGTGGCTATGAGTCACAAGTGACTCAACAGCACATAACAACAACAACATATAGAATACTGAACAATATATTTGTCTAGTAATTAGTGAATATCTGTTCTCAGATCTCTTTTTTAGAATTATATGTTGGAAATAACTTTTTCTTTAATAAAATATGTTAAATCATAACTACTAGCAAAGTATCCTTGTTTTGACTGTAATAGTAAAGAATTTAAAATTAACATATATAAAAAGTGATAACATGAGAATTTATTATAATATTCTCATTTTCCTTTCACTTTATAATAAAATATATACCTGTCACTGTCTGTTCACCGACAACCTACAGCAACACCCTGACTGATTAAGCACGACAGAGATACACCACTCCAGGAGAGGATCAGAGTCAATCCAGCTCAACTTTATTGGGATACACACTGCACTTATTTTTTTTTATTTTATTTTATTAATTTTAATGAAGATTTACAGAGATTTTCGATTTCCATTCATTCATTGTTGCACTTTTTCTCTACTCCCCCCCACTCTCCCCCCCCAGTTCATTCCTCTCTTTGAAAAGCAAAAGATAAACTTTTTCATTGGCATACAATCCCTCCCCCCTCCTGAATGCACTCCACTATACAAAGGAAAACAGGATAGGGTGGGCTTACAGACGTGGGACATGCGGATTGGTCGGGGGAACCTCAGCCTCTTGCGGATCACTCCCAGCTCAACAAATGCGGCAGCCGTCTTCCCAGGCGGTGAGCTTTCTCAAGCTGGTGCAGCCAAACACAGCGGAGCTTTCTCTACCCCCCATTAAAGGCCGCTGGGAGGCTTGCACCTGTCCAGAGCTCAGGCCACCTGTCCTGGCCAGAAGCACTCCCTTCCTCCCCAACATCCTGCAACATATATCTGCATTTTCTGTTGGATTATGTAGTTAAAATATTTATTAATGATGTATAATCCACTTGATGAATATCAAATACATTTGAGTACATATTAGAAGATGCATTCTCAAATGTATTGGTATATGTTGTTGTTGTTATGTGCCATCGAGTCGCTTGCGACTCATAGCGACCCTATGTACAACATCCCTAATATAATTTTTATGTAAATTACTTCTGCAGAAAATTTAAACTTTTATTACTATCAGTAATCTCAAATATGTATAAAAGAATATACTTTTTCTTTGGTAATATTTCCAGAAATATTTGGAAGTGAAAGGTCAACTTAGTTTTAAATGACTCAGAAAAAGAAAAAAAAATAACAAGATGAAGTGATGTAATAAAATGTTAACAATTGGAGTGTCCTGTTGAAAAAAAGTGTATAAAAATGTTTATTTTACTCTTGTAACTTTTCTATAAGTCTTAAATAATTTCAAAAGAAAGCTAGAGGGAATATGGTAGTCAGAATGAGAACCTAAGTTTTTCTAGTAGACTTTCTAATATTTTACATATTTATTCTGTCGATATTTTATTTTCCCTTCCATTCCCTTTGCTTTAACCTACTGTCTACCTAGTTAATATATTTTCATCTCCTATTTCCTGACGGTATTATAAACTCATATATAATCTTAACTAATGTAATACATGTAGCATTTTTCATTTACTTCATTTATTTATCTTAGTTAATTTTAATGTATATCTTTCTGATTATTATTTTAAGCTTCTTGATAGTAGGAAATATATTTTTCTCATCTCTATGCACCTAGTAGTACCAGTACAGAACCTTAAAGAGTTAGCGCTATCTATTGAGTAGTTTAAAATGACTTAAGTTGTTAATGAGTACGTAGAGATCACTATTCTCGTGAGAAGTACTCCATACTTCTCCCACTTTTACTTTCTGAAGCAAAGAATCTATTAAATTGTCAGTGTTAATTAGGAAACATTTATGATCCTAAAATATTAGAATGAAATGATGTGACACTTAAAAAAATTATGGTATCATTGAATTTTAAAACTGTAAGAAACCTTGGAGATATGGTCTAATTCTCATTCCACACATGAAGGAGCTTCAGAGATGCTGAGTGTCATATCCAGACTCACTCCTGAATTTCAATGGAATGGATTTTCTGTGAACACTTTGCCTTTCTCTGAACTTTTATTTAAAAAGCTACTAGAGGTCACTATTATCTTCAACTAAAGATTACAGACATAAACTGAAAACACCAAACTAAACAACTCAGTGTTATGAAATTTCTTACTTTGAATGCTATTTTCCAATCCTTACTAAGCTAGTAAAATTACACTAGACATAGTTAAGAACTTTTCTTTTTTGTACAATAATCTATTCAGTGTAAACAAAATGTACACGTTAGAAGATACCAGATATCCATATGCATAAGGTATTTTATTCATTCTGAGAGAGTAAGTTTTCGCTGTGTAGTTTGTAGACAGTTTTGCTGCTAGCCCAAAGGCCACTCTTCACTGTGGTTCTCTTCCACCAGAAACTCTGCAAAGGAAAGATGGACAATATCCTCCCCTGTGATTTACACCTTTGGGAACCCAAAAAGGGAGTCAGCTGCAAGTTAATTCTGGTGCCATGGCAATGAGTTGAAAGAGAAATAGGTTTAATTGTCCATAATATTGTGAAACTCTTTATCTTTGTTTTTAGTGTCATGCCGCTTGGCCTTGTGTTCACTTTTGGTTCTACTTCTGAGCTGCCTCTATTATCTTTAACCTTCTTATGAGGTTAGTAATTTTCCTTATTCTCCTCCCCAACATTACTATGGGTTCTAATGTTTTCTTTTTATAAAGACTTGATTTCTTTTAAAGGCGTGATAATTGCTATGAAGCAAAAATGCAAGGCTATTGTTCTATATTAAGATGTAGAACAATCTAAACTTTTGTTTTCAATATTAATAACAAGCTAATTATTGTTCAAAAATCATTCTTAAAGTTATGTTCCGCACATAAATTTGTGCTTTTATTCATACATGAAATTTTGTTAGATTATTTTGTTACTGCATAGTTGTGGATCAGAGAAACTAGTATTTATAATACCCCAGATGTAAACACTAAATACACTTTTTCTTATTAATAAACCCTATTCAGAGAATTGTGACTTATCTAGATCTTTTTATTTGAATGAGGTGAGCTTTTGATTCAACATGTTACTAATTTTGTTTTTGTTGTTGTTTTTCACATAGATAAATAAAAGATTAGCTGAGAGATTTCTCTGAATGGAGTTCCCTGTTTACCGTGCTGAAACTTATTGGTGTGACCTTTTTTTGAACCTCCTAGAAATTGTCTATTAAGCATTTGAATAGAATATGGAAATATATGTTTAAATTTTCAAAGGAGAAAAAAGAGTGAAATCTCACTTTAAAGAAACATCATATGAATAATTAAAATAAATGCAGGGCCTGACCATATACATTGCAAATTACTATCTAAAAGTCTCTGTGGATGGGTAATTCTTTAAAAATAGAAAGCTGTTTTGATCTAAACCAGATGTTTCTATTTTTATATTCTTAGCACACTTCTCCAGTAAAAGATTTTCATCTTCAAAAAGATAAAAATGAAAAGAAAAAAAAACCAAACCACCAAGCCAGCCTTTAGTGTTTGAGCCCCAGGGAAGCAACAGTGGTTTTGATATAGGCAGACATGCTAGTATTTATGTTTTTCTTTGGAAAATTGGTATGAAAGAGCCAGGGTGTGGAGAAACCTTGGCCTTTGGATTGGTAGGTTGTTTGAGCTATGGACGTATATTTGGTGCTTTGTAACACAGCGTAAAGACAAATTATACAAGAGAGTTGTGAGTATTACAAATAAAATGATTCAATACCTCCCAGAACTCACGGTGACTCACATTTAAGCCTTCTAATGTCTTATAGAAGCAGAGTCAGAAATAAAGCTTACCAATTTTGGAAGGGTAGTGCTGATTAGTTTGTGACCCTGTTTTTAGAAATTGCTGAAGAATTCTCAGTAACCCACTACTAATAAATGTTGCAGATTATACAGTAAGCCAATTATTTTGTGATATTCCTCAGATTTCTAGTGAAGATATTTAATGAAGTAGATAGATTTCTGACTGAGTTAATACTATCACATACAAATAATTCTCCTGACTTATAATATTGGTAAGCCCCTGATAAAGAGAAAATAATTGGGTTTCTCTTGGATTTTCTATTATATAAAGCTATTTAAGTGTTTAAGATTTAGAGCTTTATAAGATTCTATAAATAATATTTCTCATAATAATTCTTAAAGTATCAATGCATGTAAGGGTTTTCTTCAACTCTGACATTCAACATTCTTTCTTTTTTTTTCCGAGCTATAACGTCAACATGAAATCTTTTCAGCCAGATTGAGACTTGGAAAAACAAATATTCCCACTTAAAAACTAACATTTCCATTTTAAAGTGCTTTAAGGTGCCAGAGAATTTTTAAAATTTTTTTTCAATTCATAATTCACCAAATTGTAAGGAGTTCAGCCAGTTTCCATATTCAGAAGCTGCTTTATTTAAACAAAAAGATATTTCATGTAAGAACTTAGGTGTTTGTAGAATCATTGGAAAGATGGGACTGCAGTCTTTATGTCGAGCCCTCAAAGACAATTCTAATACCACTAACCCCGTGTTACGTCCCTGTGTCTTACAACGATTCATGCTCTTCCCTCTTAATTCAAACATTGGACATTAGAGTGTACTGAGAGGAAACTCGGAAAAAATATTCAGGTGCTCTATTTTGGATAAATTACTCATTAAAAACATTATTTAGGAAAGTTCTATTCTAAAACCTTGAGTTTTATCCTAAAGAGTTCTATCCTAAAACCATGATTCAGACTTAATTTGAAAATAATAACTTGTCTAACCTTCTAGGGAAATTTAAACTTCTCCAATTAGGAAGCTTCTATCTTTACTGCTGGTTCCAGAATCTCAAGTTTCTGAATGTAATTGGAGAAATGAAAAAACCATCACCAGAATGGATTGCACAAACGTGGGCACAGTGCTGACAAGATGTCTATAGTAGGAAATTCATTTTAATTCTGTATGTTTGTCCTTGTCTTCTACTCTTCCTTTACTCCTGGACCCAAGGAGCACTGGATTAAAATTTTCCAGAGAAATGGAAAGATTTATCTATATATCCTCTTCTGAATCTGACAGAATAAACACTCTGTACGTTGTATAAGCTTTAGCAGACTGTGAAGGTATATTATATTAAGACCAATAACACAAATAGCTATGCTTCATCTGTATACATGAGATCTTTCTTTTTCTTTGACATTCCTTAACTTGATGTGTCTGGTAATATTCTGCGTGGCTCACAAATAACTTGGGAATAACCACATTCTCAATGTAGTCATGCTCTTTTGTTCTACCTTCCACAGATAAGGAATTTGCTCCTTTATTTTACTGTTTGCCAATGTCTGATGTACACAAAGCTACTCTTAGAGAGGGAATGTCACTACTCTGCCAAGCCCAACAACATAGCTGTCACTCTCCTGCTCCAATTTGGACTTCAGTCTCATTTTTGAGCATAGCAAGTTTTTTGCTAGTATTTAGCTTGAGACAGGGGAATTCTGGTGGAATAATCTGTAAGGAGCTGTGCTGCTGGCCCAGAGGCTAAGCGTCTTTGGTAATTTGAATTCACCAGTGGCTCTTTGAGAGAATGATAGACAATCTCCTCTCATGTGATCTACAATCTCTAAAAACTCAGTGGAGGGTGAACTATGAGTCCATTTTTACTCAAAGGCAATGACTGAGCTTGAGGTATAAAGGTGTTTAAGGCAGACATCCATACATGGATTTAATTGGCTAATACTTGCCAACACAAGAGCTGATATTTAATTTTTTCAGGTATGTGGTGGGCTATTTGTTAAACAAATATGTTACTAAAAATTAAGTGCTTTCCATTTATAATTAAATAATACCTCAGTCTGACATTGTGACTGAGAAGACATACACAGTAACTCCTCATTGCACAGAGTAGTCATGTAAATAGCCTCAAACTTCTAGGAAATAGTAAATACAAATAATTAAAACTGATAAGAGTAGAGTGCTTATTATCTTAGGGTATGAGGGTCTCACAAATGGAAAATATTTTGAGAATTGGTTTCTGTTTTATAACTAGCAGTCTTTCCTTCTTTATGTTTCAAAAGCTCATATATGCTATAAAATAGATAATCTTGGTTTTACTTTAGGCATCAAGATAGCATAGTATTTTTAGTGTGTTTCTTATATTCTATACGCTGGGCCCAAGAAAGCCAGGATTCTTCAGAGAAATAGAACTATGTACCTCTTTATCTAAGACCTATTGTTTCTGACTCACAGCAATACTATAGAACAAAATAGAGCTTCTCCATAGAGAGGGATTCTGAGACTATAATCTACACAGTAACAGATTACCACATCTTTTTTTTTCTCTCCTGTGGATTGGCTGGTGGCTCTAAACCACAAGCATTTAGGCTAGCAGCTCAGAATTTAACCATTGCATTGGCCAGAGATCCTAGCTACTTAGTTACCTATCTATCCATAAAAAAACTCATACTGACATCCAAGCAGATACATGCACATCCATGTTTATCGCGGCTTTGTTCACAATAGCAAGGAGTTGGAAACAACCCAGGTGCCCATCAACAAACGAAAGGATAGAGAAGCTGTGGTATAGTCACACAATGGAGTACTACGCTGCATTGAAAAACAAGGAACTCGTGCAGTATTATTCAAAATGAGTGAGCCTGGAGGACATTATGCTGAGTGAACTATCTCAGTCACAAAGGACAAATATTGCATGGTGCCACTACTGTAAAATGAGAGATATCAGGGTGGGGGGTAAGACTGAGAAAAACTGGATAAATTGTATATACTGCACTGAAACAAATGAGGGAGAGAATAATTTAAAAGCGATGTATGATAGAGTATTATGGTTATCACAAGAGTCCACAATTAAGGTTGTGGAATGTACTTGGGGTGGTGAGAAGGGTGTGGGGGGGATTGTGTACCAGGGAGGGAGTGTTTCTTTTACTTTTCAAAGAGAGGAGCGAATTGGGAGAGGGGGGAGAGCTGGGAGAGAAGTGCAGCAATGAATGAATGGAAATCCAAAATCTCTGTAAATGTTCATTAAAATTATTATTTCAAAAAGGGGAGAAAAACCCTCAACCAAATCAATTGAAATCAAACAGGTTTGAACTACAACAAAACTTTAGGTTAGTTGTGTTGTTATGTATCATTAAGTATGAACCAATTTATAGTTGACCTTCCAGTGGGTTTTCAGAGGCTGGAAATTACACAAGACTGATTGTCTCACTAAAGTACTATCTTTATGTAAAAAGAGATACTTATTTAAGCAATTGGACCATGCAATTGTGCAATCTATTTCTCTCTCTCTCTTTCTCTCTCTCCCTCCTTTTTCTCTGACATTGCGTCCAGTTGGAACTGACTCATAACTGCCCCTTTATAGGGTTTTGAGAAGAGTATTGAGAGTACCATGGACTGTGAATCACGCTGGAAGTGATTGTCCATCTTTTTGGCATGGCGTCATTGGTGGATTCGAATGGCCAGCAAGCATTACCTTTTGGGTTAGCAATGCAACTCTCTACCTACTACCTACCAGAACACCTGCTTTCCCCACTTTTCAAAAATTTATATTGCTTTGCTTACAAAGACATATGCATTGTGTTTCATACTATTCTTCATTCACAAGTTGGTAGGCTGTATATATTTTCTAGTTGTTTGATCAAATACTGTGAAAGAATTTACATGTAATTAGAATTTACATTAAGATAATCATAATTTTAAAAAAAGATAATCATAATTAAGCAAGATTACCCTCCATTATGTCAACAAGCTGACCTAATCAGTTGAAGGTTTTAAGAGCAAAATAATCAAGGAGTCTCAAAAAGAAGAACTTTCTTCAAGAGTGTAACTTACACATTCTGTCAATTTCCAAGTTCTGGTGGCCTACTGGTATGAAACGGTGATGAAATGCTAACAGCAAGAGGTTTGAATCCACCAGCTGCTTCGTCAAAGAAAGATGGGCAATCTCCTTGTATACAATTTACAGCCTCTAAAAATTTACCAAAAGTTCGGTTAGAAATAGGTTCTGACTCAACAGCATACAACAACAACACTCTGCCCCTTGGCCCACAGATATTGCATATGGAATTTCGGTGCCTTCAGACTGTCATATGCCAATATTTTTTTTTAAATTTGTTCTCTCCAATCATTCATTGCATAGTGTTTCCTATATGCACTTGATATATTTTGGCCTTACTGCATTTAAGGGTAGGGGTGAAACCATAGGTTGCACACTTTGGTGGCTGGAGTGAGGGGGTGAAGGAAATGGGAAGGATCCAGTGGGGACCTGAAAATACAGAGTAATGATGGGCAAGGTCCAATTCATTTTATAAAACATAATTCACAAGAATGATTGTATGATGGTACTAGGGATATTATAGCTAATGTTAGATGGATCTTAGCTGAGAGCAGGGAATATCAGAGGAATGTATATCTGTGTTTCAGTGACTATGCAAAGGCGTTTGACTGTGTGGATCATAACAAACTGTGGCTGACTTTGAGAAGAATGGGAATCCCAAAACACTTGATCGTTCTAAAGCGAAACCTATACTTGGACCAGGAGGCAGTCATCAGAACAGAGCAAGGGAACACTGCATGGTTCAAAATTGGGAAGGGTGTATGCCAGGGATGCATCCTATCTCCATACCTTTTCAACCTATATGCAGAACAGATTATCCGGGAAGCTGGGCTTTATGAGGAGAAATGTGGGGTCAAGATTGGTGGACGATCTATCAACAATCTGCGTTATGCAGATGATACAACCCTGCTTGCTGAAACTGAAGAGGACCTGAAGCGCCTGCTACAGAGGGTCAAGGACTGCAGCCTCCTATATGGATTGAGGCTCAATGTCAAGAAGACAAAGATTCTCACCACTGGACCAATTGACAGCATCAGGATGGATGGTGAAAAGATTGAGATTGTCCACAGCTTTACTTTGCTTGACTCCACAGTCAACACTCTTGGCACCAGTAGCCAGGAAATTAAAAGGCATATTGCCATGGGAAAGTCTGCTATTAGGGACTTCTCCAAAGTATTGAAGAGCAATGGTGTCTCTCTAGAGACTAAGGTGCATCTGATTCAGGCCATGGTCTTAGCAATCACTTGTTATCCATCAGACAGTTGGACAATGACCAAAGAGGATAGAAGGAGAATTGATGTCTTTGAGCTTTGGTGCTGGAGAAAAGTATTGAGAGTACCATGGACTGCTGGGAAAACAAACAGATTCATCCTAGAAAGGGTTAAACCAGGTGTCTCCTTAGAGGCAAGGATTCTGAGGCTCTGTCTAACATACTAGGGACATGTTGTAAGGAGAGACCAGTCCTTGGAGAGGGACATTATGCTTGGGAGGGTGGAGGGACAGCACAGGAGGGGAAGGCCCTCTATGAGGTGGATTGATTCAGTAACTGGGGTGATAGGGATGGGAGTGTCAGAGACAGTGCGATTGGCATAGGACAGAGCAGAGTTTAGGGCTGTTTTACTTAGGGTTGCTATGAGTCGCAAGTGACTCGATGGCACGTAACAACAACAACAGCAACAGAAATAAGAGAGATTTGAAGCATTCAAGTTTAGCTTTGCTGTTTTGGTGATTCATCCTGTATTTGTAAAAAGTCGAGCACATCTTTGTCAAACTAGGCTTTTGTTAAATGAAGAATGCCACACTGTGAAATAGTGAACACTGGGAAAGTCTGAAATATCTCCGTTCTGTTTAACTGCTAGACTATTTAAAGACTCTTTAGTAGTTTATAGTAATTTTTTTCCCCAATCATTGATTAATTGTCTCTATTCTTTGGAGGGTCACAGGACTCCAGATATGTGAAATGTTTTTGTCTTTCCTTCTGTGAGAGCCAGATACATCTCAAGAATGACTGGAAGGCTGAGTAGAAAGAAATAGAATTTTTAAAAGTGAGGTAAGCCGAAGGTCAGCCATAGAGAAGGACTGCCTAATTTTATTCCTTCAAGTCTCCAGGAAGCACTTAATTTTCCTTTACATGCCCTCAGGTTTCTTTTGAGTGAGCTCCCCCTCTAGAAACTCATCTATGCTGGATAAAAGAGAATAAACATCTTGTCACCAGATGATTCACATTGCTACCACCTGTATTTACGTGTATGAAATCATGGTGTTTCAAACTTTCTAACAAGTATTCAGAGTAGTACTAAATAATGCTAAACTGAGGTTAATTAATTTATTTTATGAGGTTCAGGTAGAGATTTTTTTAGTGAATATGAAGTCATTTAACTGTAACATAGATTTCACACTGAAACATTATTTACTATGATAATGTGAAAATCAGAGCAAAGTTTTCACATGACAATAAAGTGGAGAAAATCTTTCTACAAAACCCAGCTTTATTAATGACATAGCACGCATGCCACATATATTTGCAATAATAAATAAAATGATGGCATCCTAGGTCTTAGAATGAAATAATTACAAAAATAATAAAACTGAACCAAATGGTGATATATTGGTATTGAATGCTGGCCTATGAGTTTTCTGTAAAGGAAGATGATATAATTGTTCAATTTTGAAGGAAATCTGAAAACTTGCCAGAGCGTCAGCTATGGGTTGGTTCCACTCAATGGAACACAACAACAATAAAAGGAACAGGAGTAGCTGATGAATAGATGATTTTTGGTCTTCTTGGCTATACATTCTCTTTTACAGGCTGGGTAATTTCCTCCACATTAAAATTAGATTAATGGTCTTGAGCTAAGTAGCTAAGAACTGAGAAAAAACAAAGATTGTGAAAAATAAGTTACATACATCAGCTATATGAACGAGAAAGTCAGTACATAAGTCTGAGTTAATTGAATTTTGACAAATTGTAGACAAAACCATCGTGTTACGCTAACTTCTGTGAGAGTCCAGAGAGGAGTTGATTATGCTTAAAGAGTTTCAGGTAAGTGCATTTTGGTAGCTGCCTGGTGGTGGAAGAATGAGTTTTAGGTCAGCCAGGGTGCCTGAGCTGAAAACTGGCTCCTTCGTCTTCTTAACTCTTTAGTAGAATACCTTACACAATTCTATTACTTTTTACTACAGAACAGGTCTTAAATATGCCCCTTTCTTTTCACTTCTAATACCTTGACCCTACTTTAGATCTTTATCGAGTGGTTCAGTTTTAATAGCTTCCCTATTAGTTACAGGAACGCTACTCTCTTTCAACTCAAATACATTCTTTTTAACACTGGACTGGCAAGGTTCCCTTTCTAAAACACATTTCACTTCTTTAGGATCAATATAATAGTTTATGTCACATCGTAGATGTAGTAAATTCTCTATACATATTGCTTAGAGCAAGAGAAGCTTGATTGTAGACTGTGGTCTATTTAAGTTGTTCAGCAGTTTGTCCCCTGATTTAGCCAGCACACATGATTCAGACAGGAAAACACATTTTATTTGTTTGCAACTACCTATATGTAATAGAGTTCAAGGAGTCATAATGTAGTAGGATTTATGAATAATTTTAATTGAGGCTAAAGGTAGTATTATTGAGGATTAAAAAACATTAAAATTATAATTTGATATTTATTATAATATTAACTAAGAGAAATTTAGGTCAGAATATAATATACTTCCGAATTTAAAGTGTTACTAACTTGATTATCTTTATCTAATATGGTTCTCTTTAAAAGCCATTATTATTAAAAATATTTATTATGCTTACATATATTTAGGTTTTACTGATCAATACAAAAATATAATAAAAACCACAAAATTAGTAGTTTTTTTCTTTAAACCAATTGGTCAAATTTCTCTCTTTTTTTTTTCTTTGTCAAAGATTTAATTTTATTTGAATGCACAATCAACACTCATGGAAGCAACAGTTAAGTAATCAAAAGACATATTGCAAGGGCTGTAAGTTTCTTTTTTCTAAAGTTTAATATATTATGTGGCGTTAACTTTAGTGTCAGTGTTGTCCCTGCCTTTCTCACACACGTCCTTACCCACTTATTTCGCTCCTCCATCATCTACCAGGATACCCAGCCACTTCTACCCCCTCCCTTCACATCCATCTCCCTTTGACCAGCCCTCCATCTAATAACTTATATATGAAGTTCCATGGCTTCTGTGATTCCAAACACATCAGCTGATGGTAGTTCCTTATGTTGGGATCAATGTCTCTAAAGTTTAGTCGTAATGTTTCCCGACTAAAGGTGATGCATCCTGTTGAACTGGTGTGTAGATAGGCTTTTCTTGGGCCGAGGGTCGGAACGAATGTCTCGCGGTTTTTCCTTCTTCGATTACCTGGGGGAGATGGGAGTGGTCTCTAAGCTGCCCAGCCTTCAGCTTGTCAGATGCCTACCCCTTCCTCTGTGCAGCCAGCCAGAATGAGAGATGGGAGTGGTCTCTAAGCTGCCCAGCCTTCAGCTTGTCAGATGCCTACCCCTTCCTCTGTGCAGCCAGCCAGAATGAATGTCTTGCGGTTTTTCCTTCTGCACATATGCAAATTCAAGCAGAAGCTGAGGAAAATTAAACCAAATCCAAGGCAACCAAAATATGACTTTGAGTCTATCCCACCTGAATTTCAGAACCATCTCAGGAACAGGTTTG
>NW_006399751.1:30775160-30780575 GCF_000299155.1 Elephantulus edwardii | reverse complement strand
ATCATGCTTGGGAGGGTGGAGGGACAGTGCAGGAGGGGAAGACCCTCTATGAGATGGATTGATTCGGTGACTGGGGTAATCGGGATGGGTGTGTCAGAGGTGGTGCGGTTGGCGCAGGATAGAGCAGGGTTTAGGGCTGTTGTGCATAGGGTCGCTATGAGTCGCAAATGACTCAAAGGCACATAACAACAACAACAACACCAAGTTCAAACTATTCTGCATTTATTTAAGTCAACTTCAGTGTTTCCAGATTTAGTATTCTTACAGTGAAAGCTTTAAGTCTTGCACCCTTTTCATGTAAAAGATATTATTACATTACAATGAGAGTGAGATTCAGATTGAATCTTTCCACAAATATATACATTTTTATAATGTGTATAGAATCTTTATACAAATATATACAAAAGTTTTACTTTATATATTTAATATAAAGTTACCTCTACGCTTTTGGACCAAAAGATTCCAAGCAGAGCTTTCAGGAGGAGACTTAATACTGATAGGACATTCTTTCAGACTGACACAGTTTAGCTGAGCTCTCTTGATGGCTCAGCTAAAGACCCAATTGTGTCCTAATCCAAGATCATCTGTCACATCCCACCACTTCTAGGGAAGGAAGAAATAGGCTTTGAAATGGGCCTGGGAGTGCAATAGTTTTACTAGAGGGTAATCCCTATGAAAGAAAAGCAGCAGAGATGAGATATGTCAAAGAAAGTCGTCAGCTAGAATGGTTGACCTGAGAGTCTCAACCAGCCCAATCAAAACTCTAAAGCAAATTTTGCCAGAAGAACACACAATCAGGTGTAACTGGTTACACTTTGAACTGCCATCTTGTTCACTGATTAGCTGGCCCTTTCTTGAGAAGATCACAACCATTTAGTGTTCGTACAGACCATAAAGGAGTTAACCAGTTTGAAGTTGTTTGAAAACCACAGTCCTTGTAACTGATCAAGTAGTCATCATCTCTGAGTCTGGCACAGAAGCACTTTTAAGTATAAATTGTATAGAGGCAATAACTATTAATTCCTCTTCCACAAAGAGGTAGAAATTCTTGTGAATATTTCCAGCATGTAGTCGTAATTTTTGTTTTACAAATGAAACTCTCTCCTACTATCAAAGATACTAATTAGCAAACTTTGAAGTGTTCTTGGGAATTCCTGGGTGTTGTAAAATGGTTAATGTTCCAGACAGCACTTCAAAGTATTTCATAGTGATTTTACCCACTGCTGAGAATTTGCAATTACACCCCAAATATACTGAATCAGCACCAACAGAGTCACAAGCTTCCCACACAGACAGTTCCCAGAGATGTAAATTCTGTTTCAGTGTCTTTGGGATGGAAATGTAAATTCTCAGTAAGGTTTGAATTACAATGAACCAGTTTAGAACTCTAGTTGTAACTGTTGTTAACTGAAATGATGGAGGTTTGGTAAGGTTAAAGGCAACTGGGAAGAAAGATCTGTTTATCTGTTTCCAGAATATCAATCATTGAAAACTTTGTGGACTACAGTTTACTCTCTGACATAAATGGGTTTCTTGTGAGTTAGAAATGACTTCACAGCAACTGGTTTGGCTTTGGGTTTTGGTAGTATTATTAAGACATTACTGTGCTGAAACATTTTCAAAATAAATCACAGCTAATATTAACAGCTATGCATTTACTAGTTCTGTGAACTTGGGCAATATCATAAATCTCTTCAAACATCCTTCCTTGTTTGAACAATGATAGTAATGTTAATTCTTACCTCATTGTATTGTAAATAACTGTATAACAAAGGGTTTGATAGATAATGAGCCTTGAAAAATGTTACTTGTGCTTGCATTTTACCAGAGAAAAAGTCAAATAAATTGTCAAAGGTCATTGAGCTTATTTGTGAAAAGAGGAAATTTAGCCTGTGAGCCTGGATTTATAGTCTAATCGTCCTTTTGATATAGAGTCATAGAATATCCAGTAAAAGACTTTCTTTTTCTTTAGTCACATGAGGTAACTAGATTCAAGATTGTTTAAATAAATTCTTTACTCTCTTAAAATACAGATCTTCTTTGAGTCAATAATGCCTATCATATATAATTTAATCTATTTCTAAATAGAGTAATTCAGAACCATCTCAAGAACAGGTTTGAGGCCTTGAACACAATTGAACGAAGACCAGATGAGTTGTGGGGGGATATCAAGGGTATCATCCAAGAAGAGTGCAAACGTTATTACAAAGACAGAAGAGGAAGAAAAGACCAAAATGGATGTCAGAAGAAACTCTGAAGATTGCACTGGAGCACAGAGAAGCCAAAGCACAAGGAAGAATTCAAGATACTAAAGAGCTGAACAGAAGATTTCAAAAGGCAGCTCGGAATGACAAAGCAAAATATTACAATGAAATGTGCAAGGAGTTGGAGTTAGAAAACCAAAAGGGTCGAACTCGCTCAGCATTTCTTAAGCTCAAGGAACTGAAGAACAAATTCAAACCTCGAGTTGCTATAATCAAGGATACTTTAGGCAAAATATTAAATGTAGGAAAAGGATACATCTCTGACACATTGCTTTCTTAATTTTGAACCATGCGCTGTTCCCTATATACAATTAAGTTGAAGAAATAATAAAAATAGTTGTCTTTTCTCTTTCATTTGAAGTTATATATTTTAGCCAAAATAAGATGCCAGTCATATACATCATTCTTATATTTTTATTCAGGATTGTATCCTTTCGCCACACCTGTTCAATCTGTATGCTGAGCAAATAATTTGAGAAGTTGGACTTTATGAAAAAGAAGATGGAATCAGGCTAGGAGGAAGACTCATCAACAACCTGTGTTACACAGATGACATAACTTTTTATTTTTGCTGAACACAAGGACTTGAAATGCTTGCTATAGAAAATAAAAGACTATAGCCTTCAAAATGAATTACATCTCAACATAAAGAAGACAAAAATTCTTATCATTGGACCAATAAACAACACCAAGATAGATGAAGAAAAGATTGAAGCTGTCAATTATTTCAGCTTGGCTCTATAATCAACACCTTTGGAACCAGCAGTCAGAGACTACTTCAAATACTGAGGAGCAATGATGTCAATTTAAAGACTAAGGTAAGCCTGATTTAGGCCAGGATCTTCACAATCATTTGCTATGGTTCTGAGAGCTGGACAATGAATAAGGATTACAAAAGAGTTGATGACTTTGAGCTTCAGTGTTGGAGAAGAGTACTGAATATCCCGTAGGCTGCAAAGAAAACATAAACATATGCAGCCAGATTGCTTCTTGGAGGCAATGAAATAATGACAAAGATTTGTCTTAGATATTTTTAGCATGTTACTAAAAGAGGCTATTTCTTGGAGAGGATCATCATGCTTAGAAAGTTGGAGGGTCAGTAAAAGAGAGTAAGGCCTTCTACAAGGTGGACTGGCACAGTGACTACAGCAATGGGTGCAAGTATGTCAGAGATAAGGAGGATGGCACAGGATAGGACAGGGTTCAAATCAGTTCATAGGGTCATTGTCATTTGAACTCAACTTGATGACACCCAACAGTACCCAAAATAACACCACAACTAATTTGTGAATGATCACCTAATTAATTTATAATTTAGTCATTTCATAAGTGAAATAAGATACCACTTCCCTGATGCTTCTATCTTCAAAATTTTTGTTGTTGTTCATTGTTTCATGGGAAAATTTACAAACCAAAAAATCAGGGGAAAGTTAGCAAATCAGCATCCCACTGAACAATTTATGTACAAATTGTTTCAAGACACTAGTCACAATTTTATTTAATGTGGAAGTATTCTCATTATGTTCTGTTAATTCCACTTCCACTGATATAGCTTCTCTGTCTTCCTGGATTGTTTTCTTTGCATCTGGGTAAATTTTGTCATATATTGTTGATTAGGGAGCACTGGTAACTTAATTGTGCAGCCAACACAACGGCATGAGGTTTGACTCTATCAGCTACTCCCTGGAAGAGAGAAGGGAAATCTCCTCCTGTGTGACTTTCTACCACTTACAAATTGACAATTGTGGATTATTTAAAGGAGCACATTCCTTTGTTATTTTCCTTCAGTTCTGTTGAGTCAAGTATGACCCATAGTGACCCTATAAAATACAGATCTGAACCTTGTCTTATCCTGTGCCATCCTCACACTTCTTGACACATCAGGCCCATTGCAGCAGTCACTGATTAAATCCACCTGGTCAAGGATCTTCCTCTCCTTCACTGACTCTCCACTTTTCTAAGCATCCAAGAAATAGTCCCTCTTAGAAACATGCCTGAAATATGTGAGGCAAAGTCTTGCCTCCAAACAGCACGCTGACTACACTGTTTTCAAGAAATATTTGTTTTTTTGGTAGTCAGTGGGATGTTCAGCACTCTTCTCCAGCACCATAGGTCAAAAAGGCATCAATTCTTCTTATGTTATCCTTATTTATTGTCCAGCTCTCAGATGCATAGCAAGTGATCGGAAGGACTATGGCCTGAATCAAATGCACCTTCATCTTCAAAACAGTATTATAAATCCTCAATAGTTTAGAGATGTCCCTAACTGCACATTTTTCCAGTGCAATATAAATCCTGATTTTCTAACTGATTATATCAAGGATGTTAATTGTGGATTCAAGTAAGATAAGTTGTTAACGGTTTTCATCTCATCCCTATCTGTTATGATTTTGCATATTGGTCCAGTGGTACGAATCTTTGTTTTCTTGACAATGAGATGCAATCCATATTGAAGTCTGTAGTTTTTGATCTCCTGCCCCAAGTGCTTCATGTCTTCCTCACTCTCAGAAGGCAAGATTGTGTTACCTGCATAACTCAAATTATTGTTGAATCTCCTTCCATTCCTAAGGCCACATTCCTCTTCATAGAGTCCAGCTTCTTAAATAATTTGCTCAGCATACAGATTGAATAGGTATGAAGAAAGAATAAAACCCTGATGCTTTCCTTTCTTAATTTTAAACCATGTGATGTGCCTTTCCTTTGTTTGCACAATAGCCTCCCAGTCTAGGTATGTTAAATAATTTGTTGATGTGATACTGAAAGCTGTGCCACTGGTGTGATCCTGAAAGCATGTTCCTTAAGATGGTATTATTTATGTCCCAAGCCAATCAACCATTTATATCAAAGGTGATATCTGGGAGTCTTTTATTTTCAGAATTAAAAAGCATTCTAGGAAAGTAATCTTAGACGTCCATCTAGTCTCTAAGAGGTCAGTAAGTATGGTTGGGTTTGATTTTTTAATTTAACTTAATAGTTATACTGATTTGCATATAATCTCTCAGATACATAGTGTTTTATGCATGTGTTGTTGTTGTTGCTGTTGTTATGTGCCGTCGAATCGTTTGGGACTCAGAGTGACCCTATGTACAGTAGCCCTAAACCCTGCTCTATCCTGTGCCAATCGCATTGCCTCCGACACACCCATCCCGAT
>NW_006399751.1:30753666-30774920 GCF_000299155.1 Elephantulus edwardii | reverse complement strand
CTCCAGCACCACAGCTCAAAGGCATCAATTCTCCTTCTATCCTCCCTAGTCATTGTCCAACTCTCTGATGCATAACAAGTGATTGCAAAGACCATGGTCTGTATCAGGTGCACCTTAGTCTCCAGAGAGACACAGTTGCTCTTGAGTACTTTAGAGAGGTCCCTACCGGTATACTTTCCCATCGTGATATGTCTTTTGATTTCCTGGCTGCTGGTGCCAATAGTGTTGACCATGGAACCAAGCAAACTGAAGCTGTGAACAATCTCAATCTCTTCACCATCCACCCTGATGCCAGTGGTGAGAATCTTTGTCTTCTTGACACTGAGCCTCAGTCCATACTGAAGGCTGCAGTCCTTGACCCTCTGCAGCAAGTGCACGAGATCCTCCTCAGTTTCATCAAGCAGGATTGTGTCATCTGCGTAACTCAGCATATTTTATTCAATCTTTCACTTAAATTGAATTTCATTCATGTATATTATGTCTTATACAATCATAATACACATTGTATTTTATGTAATTAATTGCTATTGTTCTTTCAACTAGTAATGTACACTTTCAAAGTGAAGCTAAAGAAAGTAAACAAATCCAGAAGAACCAAAATATTCCTTGAGTCTATCCTACTTGAATTTAAAATCCATCTGGAGAATACATTTGAGGCATTAAACAATAATGAATGAAGACCAGATGATCTGTGAGATGATATCAAGCATATCATCCATAAAGAAAGGAAAGCATTATTACAAAGACAGAGGAGGAAGAAAAGGCTAAATTAGATATCAGAAGGGATTCTGACTATTGCACTAAAATGTCAAAAAGCCAAAACAAAAGGAAGAAATGATGAAGTTAAAGAGTTGAGCAGAAGATTTCAAAGGGCAACTCATAAAGCCAAAGTATTATAACAAGTGTGTGAAGATCAGGAGTAAGAAAATTTAAAAAAATTTAAAAAAAAGTCAACTGCCATTTCTAAAGCTGAAGGAATTGAAGAACAAATTCAAGCTTCAATTTGCAATATTGAAAGATGTGTGGGCAAACACTTGAATGATCTGTTGTTGTTGTTGTTATGTGCCATTGAGTTGCTTGCAACTCATAGTGCCCCTATGTACAACAGCCCTAAACTTTGCTCTATCTCTTGCCAATCTTATTGTCTCTGACACACCTATCCCCATTACCCCAGTGAAGAAATCAATCCATCTTATCGAGGGTCTTCCTCTCCTGCACTGTCTCTCCATCCTCCCAAGCATGACATCCCTCTCCAAGGACTAGTCCCACCTACCAACATGCCCAAAGTATGTCAGATGAAGTTTCAGAATTCTTGTCTCCAAGGAGCAGCCTGGCTTCACTCTTTCCAGGACGAACTTATTTATTCTCCTAGCAGTCCATGGTATATTCAATACTCTTCTCCCACACCAAAGCTCAATGCATTAACTCTCCTATCATCCCTAGTCATTGTCCAACTCTCTGATGCATAGCAAGTAATAGAATGACCATGGCCTGTATCAAGCGCACCCTAGTCTCCAAACTGACATCATTGCACCTCAGTACCTTGGAGAGGTCTCTGACAGTAGACTTTCCCAATGCAATTCATCTTTTAATTTCTTGGCTGCTGGTACTAAGAGTGTTGATTGTAGAGCCAAACAAATGAAAGGTGTTAACAATCTCAATCTCTTCACCATTCATCTTGATGTTCCCAATTTTCCCAGTGGTGAAAATCTTTGTTTTCTTGATGTTGAGCTTCAAAATGCTGTCTAGACTCTCCCATCTTATATTTTTTTAAATTGTTCCTTAGTGCTGAATAATATTTCATTTTGTACCACAATTTCTCAAGCCATTTATTTGTTGATGGGCATTTTGTCTCTTTCCAAATGTTTGCACATTTTTCTCCCATTCTATAAAGGATTTCTATTTTACATCTCATCTGCATCTTTTGGTGTTAAGCTTGATCACCTTAAAATAATTTTTAATTCTTTTGATTACATAAAGAACAAGATATTTATCAGGTGCTAATGAATTAATTAATGATTGCAATAGATTACTGTTTCTCTTCTTTTCCAAACAAATGAACAAAGAAAAAAGGACTTATTACATCCCTCTAGCCAGGTATCTGTGTGCCAGTTCACAGTACGACTGGTGGAGGAGGAATGAATAGAGGCTACACGTAATGAATTCATAAGACTACCAATATTGAAAATAAAAAGCCTACATATTGCTGATAATTAGTAATAGTATGCAAAGTGACTTTGAAATTTACTTGAAAATGTAAAATATTAGAGATGTGAAATAACATAGTCTTTCACTTTTGATTTTGTATTTTATAATGATTATGTGACCTTAAACAACTATCTGTACACATAAACGCATCTCTCTTTAGCAATGGAACCACTCAAACTCAATTCATTGCTGTCCAGTCAGAAGCAACTGTCTTTCGGATTTCATCTTCTCTTGTTTTTTTTATTTTTGGATTGTTTTTTGGAGGTTTTTTTAACACAGTATGTACAGACTCCATGCTCAGTAAAACTTTGTGTTTGTTATTTATATTTAATATAAATATTGCTTCTTATTTATATGTAAAAGACATCTCCAAAAACAGTGAGGCTGAGCTTAGCACCAACAGCCCAGTGTTAGCCACCACCGTCAATGTTGCATCTTCAAAGCAGCTGCTACAGGGATCCCAGAGCAGTCAGAGCTCTGAACTACCGGGCGGCTTTGGGAATTGCCTTCTCATTTATTTCTGAGTCCCACGTCTTTTCTCCTTTCTTGATACATTTTCTACTTTTTAACTAGACACAACGCTAGCCTCACAGCACCTGTGTGTATTCCTATAATGAAGTTTTGACTAGTATAATGTAAACAATCATGCCAGTTGTGACTTCTGAAAAATGTCTTTAAATAGAAAGGAAAATCTTTTATTTCTTCCTGCCTGTTAACTAGAATACGGAAATGATGATCCGAGTTCTTAGTAAAATTGAGATGATTGTCTTACGCTTAAACCCTTGATACCACATTTCCAGCCTGGCTTTGTCTACTTTATGACTTTGCAGAGAAAAGAAATGTGTTATTTCTTTTAAGATACTGTGGGTTTGGTCAACACACCACCACACCAAATACTGTTCAACACATTTTTGTCTTCCCTCATGCAAGTTTCCTAACCTGAGGCAGGCCTGTACTTGGGAAGGAGAGAAGCTCTGAATGGAATAAGAGATTCATTTTAAATGAACTTGTAACACCTGTAAAGGAAATTATTCACTAATACATGACAGTGATTGGAATAGCCCTGCTATCTATCAAGTGTGCAGATGAAAGTTTCATGGGATCACAAGGAGAAAAACTAAAGTAAAAGAAAAATAATATATTCTATTTACTCCCTACTGCCTAAGGGCAACTCAGCCAATAAGCTGATTCTACATATATGGAATCAAATAAACAATACTTTATTATATATAAACTTAATATATTAAGGCAATATATTGCCTAAAGTTTCTTAGAGTAATGCAGAGCCACTGTTAAATGTTGATCAATATATATAATAAAAAGATTACTTGGAACATGAGAAGCATGAGTGTAGGTAAATTGGATCTCGTTAGTAGAGAAATAGACACAATGAGTTGGATTGACATGGGATGTTTTAAATCAGATGATCTACTATAATGGAAATGAAAAGGTGAGGATAAATAGAGTCACATACATAGTTAAAAAGACCATTTTCAGATCCATCTTGAAATTCAATGTTGTGAGTAACAGGATAATATCCTTACACATACAAGGAACAACTGTCAATACTAACAGAAGATTTCAAAGGGTAGCTTAGGAAGAGAAAGCAAGGTATTATAATGAAATGTATGAAGAGCTAGAGTCAGCATATCAACAAGATGCAACGTGCTCAGCATTTCTTCAACTAAAAGAACTGATGAACAAATTAAAGCCTCAAGATGCAATACTTTAGGATGTTGTGAGCAGTATAATGAATGACCCAGGAAGCATTAAAAGAAGATAGAAGGAGTACGCAAGTCACTGTACCAAAAAGATTTGGTTAACAAAGGAGTATTCTATGAAACACCTTATATTCAAGAGACTAGGGTGGTGAAGGAGGAAGTTCAAACTGCTCTGAAGGAACCGGCAAAAAAACAAGCCCCAGGAAATGATGGTATATCATTTGATATATTTCAACAAACATGCAGTTCTGGAAGTGCTCACAAGGTTTCACCAAGAAATCTAGAAAATAAGCACCTGAACAATTGATTGGAAGAGATCCATTATGTATTCCCATTCCAAAAAAAGGTGATCCAAAAAAGTGTGGAAATTATCTATTTCACTAATATCACATGCAAACAAAATCCTGCAAAGATTACCCAAAAATGACTGGAACAGTACATTGAAAGAGAACTACCAGAAATACAAACTGGGTTTAGAAGAGGTCATGTTATTTGGGACATCAATGTCTTGGCCGAAAGCAGAGAGTTTCAGATGAATGTCTATCTGTGTTTCGTTGACTATGCAAAGGTATTTGACTATGTGGATCACAAAAAATCATGTCTAACCTTGAGAAGAATGTGAATCTCAGAATACCTGATTGTGCTCATGAGAAACATATACTTAGATCAGAAGGCAGTCAATTGAACAAAGCAAGTAAACACTGTTTAGTTCAAAATCAGAAAAGGAGTGTATCAGAGATGTGTTCTGTCTCCATACCTTTTCAATCTGTATGCAAAACAGATCTTTTGAGAGGCTGGACTTTATGAGGAGGAATGTGGCATCAGAATTGGAGGAAGATTCATCAACAACCTGCATTATGCTGATAACACATGCTTGCTTGCTTAAACTGAGGGCCTATAGCATTTACTGCAGAAGGTTAAAGGCTATAGTTTGCAATATAGATTGAAGCAAACAACAAGAAAATGAAGATTCTTACCATGGAACCAATTGGCAGCATCATCATAGATGGAAAAGAGACTGAGATTATTAACAATTTCAACTTACTTGGTTCCACAATCAGCACTCTTGGCACCAGCAGTCAAGATATCAAAAGACGCATTGTATTAGGAAAATCTGCTCTAAAATCCTCTCTAAAATGCTAAAAAGCAAGGAAGTCCATCTAGAGACTAATGTGAGCCTGATCCAGGCTATAGTCTTTGCAATAACTTGTTATGTATCAGAGAGCTGGATAATGACCAAGGATGACAGAAGAATTGATGCGTTTGAGTTATGGCCCTGGTGAAGAGTATTGAACGTATATTATCAACTGCCAAGAAAACTAACAGATCTATCTTAGAGAGGATGAAACAAAGCTGCTCCTTGGAGATTCTGTGTCACATATTTTGGACTTATAGCCGGGGAAGATAAGTCTTTGGAGAAAGACATCATGTTTGGAAGGGTCAAGGGGCAGTGCAGGAGAGGAAGACCTTGGTTGAAATGATTGACACAGTAATTGGGGTAATGAGGGTAAGTGTGTTAGAAACAGTGAGATTGCCTCTGGATCGAGCAGGGGTAAGAAATACCGTATACCTATGAGTTGTAGTTGACTGACAACACATAATAACAGCATTAATGATAGAACTTTAATATAGAAAATAATTGTAAAGACTAATGCATACCTAGAAAGCTCTGGTTGTATCGGCTATTGAAAATTTCTGTGCTCTTCTTATGGTTACATCTCTGGTATTTATGACTCATCAGTGGCTCTATGGGAGAAATATGGGCAATATCTTCCTACCAATTTACAGCCGTTGAAACTCACCATAGGATCAGCTATGATTTGTTTCTAAGTAGATGGCAATGAATTTGAGATGTGTTTTGGATGGAGGTTTTTAAATTTCTTTTGGTTTTAGTGTTTTCAATACAAAGCTATAATTATTAACTTTGTCCTAAGGGGTTTATTTTTGTCAATTATTGTCAACTTTATCAATGTTAATACCATATTATATTCTCATTTTGTAGAATATTACATAGTAATTGGTTCTAACACTTCATGTTTTACATAGTATACTTAAGGATCACTTTTCTCTTGAACTCAAGTTAGTTTTTTTAACGCAAGTTTACCTGAACATATATTGGAACACATTTTCTTCTCACAATAACTCTGTCAAAACAGCACGCTTCCTTCTACTCTGGTAATGTGACTAGCATGCCAAACACTTACAAGACATATATTCTTCAAAAGATACTTTAATTGTTAATGAAAGAGTTCTCCCAATAAGTTGTTAAAGAGATTTTTCGCCATGGGAAAGTCTGCTGTTAGGGACCTTTCCAAACTACAGAAGAGCAATGGTGTCTCTCTGGAGACTAAGGTGTGTCTGATACAGGCTATGGTCTTCGCAATCACTTGTTATGCATCAGAGAGTTGGACAATGACCAAGGAGGATAGAAGGAGAATTGATGCCTTTGAGCTGTGGTGCTGGAGAAGAGTATTGAGAATACCATGGACTGCTAGGAAAACAAACAGATTTGTCTTGGAAAGGGTTAAACCGGGTGGCTCCTTGGAGGCAAGGATTCTGAGGCTCCGTCTAACTTACTTTGGACATGTTGTGAGGAGAGACCGGTCCTTAGAGAGGGACATCATGCTTGGGAGGGTGGAGGGACAGCGCAGGAGAGGAAGGCCCTCTATGAGGTGGATTAATTCAGTGACTGGGATAATTGGGATGGGAGTGTCAGAGACAGTGCGATTGGCACAGGACAGAGTGGAGTTTAGGGCTGTTGTGCATAGGGTCGCTATGAGTCGCAGGCGACTCAACGGCACATAACAACAACAACAACAACACACTCTTTTTGTCATTCTTTTGCTAATAATTTTCTGTTGGTGCTCTGATATTCTGTATGGTGACCCTAAGAGAGCTTACTTTTTCCTATCAATGACCATATCATTTATTCTTGCTTCCCTATAACCTCTCCAAGGGAATGGATGCTGTTTTTTGAGTGCTGTCAAGTAAGAACTCACCCATAGCTGATTCTCCAGCAGTTTTTTTTTGGTGGCAGTAAATCATATAGAAGGAGATTGCCCATCCTTATCCCACAGAGCATCTGGTGGATTAGAACCTCATGCATTTAGAATTGCAGCACAGCTTCTTACCACTAGGAAAGTAGTAAGGAATTGTGCTGGTGGCCACCCAAAGGTATGTGGTTTGAATCTTATCAGCTGCTTTGTGTGAGAAAGACAGGCAATTTCCTCCTTTGTGATTAACTGTCTCTGAAAACCTGCTGGAGAGTCAACTAACTTCATCTGACGTGAAGGTACTCAGCAACAACAATATAGTGCATTGGGCATTCTGGTGATCTCATGGGATGGGAATTGTGCTGCCAAACCACAAGTGGACAGTTTGAATCCACCAGCTGCTCCATGGAGAAGATGAGCAAGCTCCTCTTGTGGGAATTCCAGCCTCTGATAACTCACTGCAGGAGCAGCTTTGACTCAATTCCAACAAATATGAGAGAGAATTCGAGAGCTTATGAGACAACACTGGTTGCCCACTCCATACAGAGTTGTGTTCCTAACTGAAATACAGCATCTCTCTGATGGTTCAAATCCACTAGCTACTCCATGGAAGGAAATGGGCATTTCCTCCTTTGTAATTCTTGGCCTCTGAAAAATCTTCTGGAAGGTCAGCTAAGAGTGGGTTTAAACTCCATAGCAATGAGAAGGAGTGAATACAGCTTATATGTCGTTAGAACATTCCAAACCTGTTTTGTAAAGTTGATGATTTTTTCCTATCATTTAATAGAAAATAGATCAAAGCATAATTTAAAAGAAAATAAGGGAGCTTTGGTGTCCTAGTGGCATGACGCTGTGCTGCAATTCTGAAAGCACGCAGCTCCAATCCTCCAGTTGCTCTTCGGGAGAAGGTTGGGCAATCTCCTTCAGTAGGATTAACTGCATCATCAGAAAACTGCCTGAGAGTCAGCTATGGGTCGGTTCTGACTCAATGTGCACACAACATCAACAAATATCTTTATTGCTGTTCCTCCCTTACATTTTTTTTGAAATTATAAATGGTGTTTCAGAGTGTTCTTTGTATAAGAGAATTATTATGATATATACAGATTATATTTCAATATAATTATTGAATAATCTTATTTGTTTCAGTTTTTACAATGAAGTGATACAGAGAGGGGCATTTTCAGAATTTGAACTTAGACTATCTTACTTTAGTTCCCTTAAGACAAACCACTGTGAGGAGCTAGTAGTCTAAAATATAAATCTAATTATGTGTTGAAGCTTTATAGGTCAATGATGTCAGTATAAACTTTACTTTAAAGGATGTTCACAATTTAGCCATAAACATTTCCAGGGAGTTATGTTTTAAATGTCATTTACTTTATTAGAATCTACTTTTTGTGCTCTTATGTGTGGTTTTTATTCTTGATTGTCATTGAGTCGAGCATGACTCATAACGACCCAATGAACAAAAGGCCTGAAGCCTCTCTGGAACTCTCGACATTTATCAAAGTTCATAGAGTTTCCAGAGGCATGTTGTTGAGGAAGTGGATAGCACTTCTGCTTCTTTATATGTAAAGATTGTAATCAGACTAAGCATCACTTTTTGGATTTGTAGCTTCCCTTCTCACTGTCACGTGCCCCAACAAGGGCAAAAAACAAATTGCATATTATATGCTGCTGTTGTTATGTATTGTCAAGTTGCCTATGACTTATAGTAACCTTATGCACAATAGCTCTGAACCCTGTCCTATTTTGAACCAATCTCACTGTCCCAGACACACCTACCTACCTTGCCCCTGTTAGTGTATCCAACTCCTCCAAGGCATTCATCTCTTGTGCTATCCTTCCATCCTTCCAAGCATGATGTCCTTCACCAAGGACTGGTCTCTCTTGGCAACATGCTTAAAGTGTGTGAGTTGTTGTTGTTATTAGTTGATATCTAATGAGTACAACTCATAGCAACCCTATGAACAGACAACCTGAAACTTGCCCTATCCTGTACCATCTTCTCCATCTCTGAGAAACGAGAACCCATTGCTCAAGTCACAGTTTTAATCCATCTTGTTGAGGATCTTCCTCTCCTTTGCTGATACTCCATCTTTTCAAGCATGTCGTATCTTTCCAAGAATTAGCCTTTCTGAGCTACATGTCCAAAGTATGAAAGATGAATCTTTGTCATCCTTGCCTCTAAGAAGCACTCTGGCTGCACCCTTTCCAGGATATATCTGTTTGTTCTTTTGGCAGTCCATGGGGTATTCAGTACACTTCTCAAGCACCAAAACTCAAAGGCACCAATTCCTCTTCTGTCATCCTTGTTCATTATGCAGATTTTTGATATATAGCAGGTGATTAAGAAGACCATGGATTGAATCAAGTACATTTTAGTTCTCAAACTAACATCACTACTCTTCAGTACTTTGGAGAGGTCCTGGAAAGCAGATTTGCCTAATGCAATACATCTGATTTCCTGATTGCTTGTACCACAGGTGTTGATTGTTAATCCAATCAAAATGAAATCATTAACAGCTTCAGCCTTTTCTCTATCATCATGTTGACTGTTGATCTTGTGATAAGAATCTTTGTCTTCTTGATGTTGAGATGGAATCCATAGTGAAGACTGCAGTTCTTGATCTCCTGCAGTAAGTATTTCATATCCTCCTCACTTTCAGCAAGCAAAGTTGTATCATCAGCATAACACAGATTGTTGATGAGGCTTCTTCCCATCCTGACGCCACACTCGTCTTCATAGACTCTGTCTTCACAAGTTATTTGCTCAGCATACAGATTGAATAGGTATGGAGAGAGGATACAACCCTGACACACAACTTTCCCTATCTTAAACCATGAAGTGTCCCCTTGGTCTGTTTGCAGAGCAGCCTCTTGGTCTATGTATAAATTCTGATTCCATATGTACACAATTAAGTATTTTGGGATTCCCATTCTTCTCAATGTGAGCCATGATTTGTTCTAATCCATGCAGTCATATGCTTTTGCATAGTCAATAAAACACAGTATACATTTTTTTCCTGATACTCTTTGCTATCAGCCAGGATTCATTTCACATCAGCAATGATATCCTTGGACAGATCTTCAAAATCCTTGCCTCCAAAGAGTAACTTGCTAAGTGATGGAATTCTAGGGGCATAGTCTATAGTGAGTTGTGCTACTAACTCAAAGGCTACACCTTTCTATTGGTTCTAATCTACTTGTGGCTCTTTTTGAAAGAAATGAATACTCTTCTCCTCTTTCAATTCATAACCTCTGAAACGGAGGTTTTAGTGTTTAGAAGGGATTCTTTCCACGGTCACATGCCAATAAGTCAGATGAATTGCAATGTTTAAAGCACTTTATTAAATTGCTGATCTGAGAGGAACAGAATTCTCTAAAAATTGCCTCCCATCTAAAAAGATTTATTCATTTTTACATTTTTTACATTTTTAGGTATTAACGTACTTAACATATAACTGTTTCTAGTTCAAAGTTATAGGCTATTGCATTCAAATGAATAATTTACACACAGTTTCTAGTCAACAGACAATTTATGGTACAGTGTATATATGAGAAAAATACAGTTTCAAAATACAAATACCAGTTCAGAAAAGATGCATTTCTTTTCCTGGTAAATAGACCATTTAAAGTAATCTTTATGACTAAAGAGAATTTGAAAGAGGATCTGAGGATAAAACAAATGCTAATCAGATGTTTAACTAGGTTTTCAGGATGGAAACATAGAATGCTAGGAATGAGATTAGTTTTAAAACAATCCTGAATTTATTGAATCCCAAACTCAGTGAAGAAGAATGTGACATCAGATCAGAGGAAGACTCAACAACAACTTGTGTTATGCAGATGATACAACCTTAATTGCTGAAGTTAGGAGAACCTGAAGTACTTGCTGCAGAAGTTCAAATACTATACCTTCAATATAGATAATATCTCAACTTCAAGAAAACAAAGGTCCTTACAAGAAGACCAATAGATGATAGATGAAGAAAAGATTGAAGCTGTGATTTCATTTTACTTGGATCCACAACCTACTTGGTACTAGCAGTTAGGAGCTAAGCAGACCTATTTCTTTGGACAAGTCCACTCTCAGGGCCTGCTCCAAAATACTGAAGAGCAATAATAATGTCAATTTAAAGACTAACATGCACTTGATTCAGGTCATGGTCTTTTCAATCACTTGTTATGTATCTGAGAGCTGGACAGTGAATAAAGATGAAAGAAGAATTGAAGCCTTTTAGTTGTGGTGTTGAAGAAAAGTACTGAGCATCCCATGAATTGCCAAAAGACCAAAGAGCTGTCTTGAAAAAGGTGCAGCCAGGGTACTTCTTGGAGACAAGAATGACAAAGCTTTATCTGTCCTATTTCACACATAGTGCTAGCAGAGGCTTTTATTGCTTGGGAAGAAATATCACACTTTGAAAAGTGGGGGTCAGTGAAAGAGAAGAAGGTCCCCGGTGAGAGATGGTTTGATGCAGTGACTTCAGCAATGGGCTCAAGTGTATCAGACAGCACAGGATAGGACAAGATTCAGATCTGTTATTAATAGGGTCACTATGAGTTCTACTCAATTCCATAGCACCTACCAACAATATCAGAAGATCACTATGAGCATCACTATGATTCCATGGCAGAGTTAGAGGCTTTTTGTAGTAAATGAAAAGGCATCAATTTTAATACATCAGCAGCTCAAAAATGTAAAGATGAGCAGTTTCTTCCACTACTTATTCATAACATCAGAAACCTGATGGAGAGTCATGATGAGTGGGAACTAACACTACAACAATGTATTTGTTATTTTTCTTTCTGTATGTGAAAGGAGAAATTTTCACATTATCAAATGTGTGATTAGATTTTCTCAAATATAAACTCCAACAAAAGAAAATATAAGATATTTGCGATTGCTTCTTTTATTCTTTTAGTCCTTGTACCTTCCAGCTTATTTTTTTATATGTATTAAACAAATTTGGTTTGAAATGCTTTTCATGAAAACTATTTTCTAACTATCCATCTTGTCTCTATAGTATATAGATTAGCAATGACATTACAGTGACTCTTAGGAGCAGTTCTTTGATATTCATTTTGTACTGTCAGGACCAATAGGATGCCAGTTCAAAGCATTGTTTTATCCTTGCTTGAAGGTCTGGTCTTTTATTTTGGTAATTTAGGGAATTGCTTCATTGTTCAAAGTTATTCAAACAATAGCCAGTTCTACTTTCAAAGCATTTCTTTTTTGTTGCTCTTTGTCTGAAATGAGAAATTCAAAGCTCTAAAAATGTTAAGGGCAGAGCAACACTTTCCCAGGGAAAGATTAACATAGGAATAGGTTCCTCAGAACTGCAATCTACCACCTTTCAAATGAATGTCAAGTTATGCTGGCCAATGCATTCAAATGCTCTAATCATCTCATCTATTCTGTTTCCTGCTTTCAGAAAGGAAAATACAATTCTTAATGTTTGTTTCATTGTCACACTGTCACCAAGGATACCTGATGCAAAGCTTCTCTGCTCTGTGGGATTACAAGAAAAGGTCATAGATCTTCATTACTGACTGCAGCGCAGACAATCATTATAGAACTCTAGAGCACTGAATATTTTGGTGTGTAAGATTTTTTAAGGTGATTATCTCTGGTGATATTTATCTTAGGCAGATAGTGTGTATAATAAACTGAGAAGACTTTCACAAATAACTTCAAAACAATTCTTAAATTGTAGGTTTTACATTATTTTATCTAGCAAGAGTATTACAGGGCAAGATTTTGCTCTGATTGCTATGAGTTGTAGTCAACTCGAGGGTACCTAACAACAATATCCACTACTTGGAATATATAGAAAATTTCCTTTTAAATGCAATGTTTCTTTACATCCACCAATTTTATTTCTCTGCATCAATTTTCAAGCTATCACTGAATTTAGATAATTCAGTTTCTATACAGATATTACACATTAGTTTCACCGATCCAAAGATAAGTCAGGATTCCAGCTTTAGAAGATTATCTACTAATGGACACTGCTTAATCTTTGACTTAGGACTTATTTTAGCATAGAAAGGTGACTAAAATAAACACCAAGATTTAATAGACAATCACTTAAACACTTGCACAAGTTCAGAAAGGAAAATAAAATGAAAATTTTTATATTGCTTATATTTTACTAATTTCTCTGTTATAATATATCCTTCTGACTTCTCTACTGTACTAAAACTTTCTGCTAATTTGTTGACTTTTCTACTGTGTATTATGGCCTGGCACGTCAAGACAGAACCAGAAACCACTGGGGCACATGTGAAAGGAAGAGCTTTGGTGCAGAATAGAAATATCAGAAGAGAAGAGAGGAGAAAGCAGGAGGGGACTTCAGCATCCCCCACCCCACATGTAAAAGTGACCCAAGAATAGTTCGCTCAACAGGATCACTTACATTCTCTTTTTTCTTCTTTGCTGGTGGAGAAAGTCTAATTCTCCTGCTGCTGGATTTCTCAATTTAATGCTGAGGCTAGCCAGTTACCTTGTTGACTGGTGAGACTATCCAATCCCCCTGTGGCTAGGCTAAAATACTTCATTCACGTTATTTCCCTCCCATCTATGTGGCAAGGTAAACTGTGGCTAGGAAAGTCATATTGGAAGATAAAACTCCATAGATTTAGATCTGGAGTTCATAGGTTCATCTTGAGCCATAATCAACTCAAAGGCACTTAAAAACAGCATAATGGTTGAGTGCTTGCTTGGTAATGGAAAGGTTAATAGTTTGAGCCTATTTGCTGCTAAGTAGAAGAAAGAGCTGGTGGTTTGCTTTTTCCAGATTTACAGTTTTAGGAACCCAGTGGAAGGTTGGTCCTAACTTGACAGGAATGTATTTGGGTTTTGGAGTTTCATCCTTATAAAAGCAGATTATATTATCTTTCTCTGATGGAGCAGCTGGTGGGACTGAATTGCCTGTCTTTGGCTTAGCATCTGAACACTAAACCATTGCACTAAGAAAAGTTTGTAAAGTAGTTCTACTCTGTTATTTTGGGTACTATATGTCAAAGTTGACTCACCTGTACCTAACAATAGAAGCTTAATGTAAAGTGGTTATGTTTTTTTTTTTTTCCTATGTGAATATGTATGTTTCATTATTCTTTAAAAAATGAGCTGATTTTCATATTCCATTAAATAGTGTTTGCTTTCTTTAAACATACTTGCAAGGAATAATCCTCTCCTTTATTCATTCAACTAATATTGAAAGATTATGAAGAAGTTAACTTTTAACCCTTCTCAGGTAGAAGCCATAAAACCTCACAGGACTTTTGCCCTCTTTTAGAAAAACAAGGCCATAAAACGGGCTCACCCACATCTGCGAGTACAGATAAGAGAAATTCCAGGAATTGTTTTTCTGAACTTTACTCCCCACTCCCCCACCCCTTGCGCCGACCCGACCCCGCTTGCCTGCCGCGCGCTGCCAACTTGCTTTTAAATGTACCAATCAGATAGTTTTCCTCGCTTACCCCCGCGTGCCAAATTATTACCAATCAGAACTGCCTACCTCAGTGTATATTCAAATACACCAATCAGCAACCCTCCCTGTGTGTTAGCCCATGTTTGCGCGGGTTATTGCCTTTATAAGCTGTATGTACCCTTAGCTCAGGGCTCAACTCCTCTGCCTCTGCGTAGGTCAAGAGTTGTGCCCCAGAGTGCTGGATGGAATAAAACCTCATGCTGTTTGCATCAAGGACGGTCTCTCGTGAGTGATTGGTGCTGGCGTCCGATCTCATTGGGGTCCAGCTCTGCGGATCCAACAATATATACCCAGTACATATTAGATAGCAAGTCTGTGATTAGGGATACACAAAAAAAGAGGCATAGTACTTTTAGAAAAGCTCATAGTCCAATGAGGATAGAACACATAATTAGCTAAAATGTAATACACACGAACATGGACAAATGAAAACCAAAACCCAGTCTTACTAAGGAGCAACTTTATTACAAGTACTGAGGTAGTTTACTAGAACAAGAACAACATGGATCGTGATCTTGACCATAATGTGTGTGCAGATCTCAGATGCCGAGCAAAAATGGAATTTTCTTTTGCAGGAAAGTGTAATAAACAGATTAGAAAGAACTAGATGGAAGAACATAGGATGAGCTGGAGTGACATGATGAGAGAGGTTAATCTTGATATAAAGTTGTTCTCAAGTGATTGTTGTTAGATAGAAAAAAAAGAGTGGGAAGAGAGAAAAAGAAAGAAAGAAACTGGTCGCAAGAAAGGAACAGGCCTTAATTGTATGGTTTGAGAGGGACGTCAAGTGACCAGACTGCACAGCACACAGAGAGAGTTGAAATGGTGCACAGGCAGTTTGGGGGGGGCTGCCTTCTTATAAGTGTCCTGGGGAGGACTAAGGAAGATGGCATTTCTTGGAATTTGGGTTGTTAATTAAGTTAAGTTTGGGCTATTTTTATCAGGCTCCAGGCCTTATCAGGATCTATCATCTGGTCTGGTCTTTATATGGGCAGCTTAGATGTTATCCAGTTTCTCAGGAAGTGATCAGGCTGGAGGGGTCAGGGCAAATGCTATATTCTTCCTTCAACGGTTAAGGGGCATTATATGGTGGCAGAAAGGGAAGGACCTTGCCTGCTAATCAAAAAGTTGGTAGTTTAAACCCACTCAACAACATTGTGGGTCAAAGACTTAGTGATCTATTTCTACAAAGATTACAGCCATGGAAATCTTATAAAGAAGGTTTATCCTGTGGGATGACAAAGAATTGTAATGAACTTGATGATACGCAACAACAGCTGCAAATAAACTGGCCTTGGCTAACGGTGAACCACACCTTCAGAAACAGGAAAAGAAGAAATCCTAGACAGTTTGACTAATGAGCATTTTGTTCTTATTGGCCAGTGGGGATAAACAATTAATCATTAACTAGGTAAATAATGGGACTTTTGAGCTTATGTTTGACTTTGTCATAGGAGACCAACAGGTCATCCTTGACTTTTTTCTTAGTCATATGGGAAAGGAAGATTTTTTTGTAGTAAGTAATTTTCTAGGGTTGTAGATAACTGTTTAAAGCCAGTATTGCCAGTAAATTATAGTATAGAAAAATAAGAAAGTAGTGTAGGAGCACAAACTGAAGTAATGTAGAAGTGAAAATGAAAATAAAAAAAACAAACCCACTATTACTAAGGAGAGGCTGAGGAGGTGAGTTGATGACTGAAGAAGTGAAATATTTGAGAAAAATAATAAGTAAAGAGGTTAGGGTAGCTTTAGAGAGCTCATGTGAAAAAAAAAAAAGCTGGATGAAATTCTGTATTTTTTTCGCAAAGGAATAATTTGTCCTGAGTCAAGGATAGTGTCAGCTCAACGGCAATGGCATGCACTGAGAGTTGGTTCTGTTCCCAGAAGGCAAAGATACCGTAAAAACAGTTTCTTCTACAGCATTTTAAATTGGAATTTCTCCCCACTCCACCCTGTCTACAGAGGCTATGTTTGATATATGGCAAAAGTATGCACTTTAGAACAGAATTCTTAGAGAAATTACATTTTACCTTAGTAAGTTCAAAAGATATCTTTTAAGAAATGTTATCAGGAGACATCTGGGTGGGGGATGGTAAGTGGGAGTAGATTCTTAAGTCTATTTTTTCCCGCCCACAAGAGATATGCTCAGGATGGTTGTGTTGGTATTCTGCTTGGGCCAGCTGAAGTCCTGCCAGTTGTGGAAAGCCCCATGTGGAGATTTAACAGACCTTTGCCACAGCATTCTAAAATCCTTGAATCATTATCATATATAATGGTAAATTTGTATTCAGAAATCATTTATCAGTATCTAAGGACACTGTTATTTCTAGGTATAACTTTTTCATTACCCAGAAATCAGTCAGGTTCTTTCTAGTTCTTGATCAGATGACTGCCAACAACATTTGTGCACATTCTACCAGCCTACAAATTGCTTTAAAAGTGATGACCATTCATTCATTGCTGTTCAGTTGAAACCAACTCATAACTGATCCTTCAGTAAGTTTTTTCAGACTGCATATTATAAAAGAGAAATAGTCTAGGAAAAAAAAAAGGCCTGGGGAGATTTCTGGTTGAGTTGGCTTGGAACAATCTGACTGATGACCAATATATACTCATTACCACTCTTTGGTCCATGTTAGCATGTGCAAGGTTGTCTTCCTCTAAACTCATCATGGCATTCTATCTGCTGGGTTGTTATTGTTAGGGACTGCACAGTTAATGATCCTAAACACAGTGGAATAAAATGTTAGCCCATCTTGCATCATTCTCATGATTACGTTCAGATAGTATTATTATGGGATTTGAACTGATTTGTGGAGTCAGATCACCTGGTTTGCCTTCCAAGTCTGTTTTAGCTCTAGTGCAGCCAGTCAAGCATCATAGTGAAATAAACCTCTTTTAACAGATGAGTTCTGTTGTACAGATTGGGGGAAGATCTATCAACAATCTGCGTTACGTAGATGACACAACCCTGCTTGCTGAAATTGAGGAGGACCTGTAGTGCTTGCTGCAGAGGGCCAAGGACTGCAGCCTCCAATATGGATTGAGGCTCAATGTCAAGGAGACAAAGATTCTCACCACTGGGCCAATTGGCAGCATGAGGATGGATGGTGAAGAGATTGAGATTGTTCACAGCTTTAGCTTGCTTGACTCCACAGTCAACACTCTTGGCACCAGTAACCAGGAAATTTAAAGACGTATTGCCATGGGCACATAACAACAACAAGAACAACATTGCCATGGGAAAATCTGCTGTTAGAGGCCTCTCCAAAGTACTGAAGAGCAATGGTGTCTATCGGGAGACCAAGGAGCGTCTGATACAGGGCATGGTCTTTGTAATCACTTGTTATGCATCAGAGAGTTGGACAATGACCAAAGAGGATAGAAGGAGAATTGATGCCTTTGAGCTGTGGTGCTGGAGAAGAGTATGAGAATACCATGAACTGCTAGGAAAACAAACAGATTTGTCCTGGAAAGGGTTAAACCAGGTGGCTCCTTAGAGACAAGGATTCTGAGGCTCTGTCTAACATACTTTGGGCATGTTGTAAGGAGAGACCATTCCTTGGAGAAGGACATCATGCTTGGGAGGGTGGAGGGACAGTGCAGGAGGGGAACGCCCTCTATGAGGTGAATTGATTCAGTGACTGGGGTAATCGGGATGGGAGTGTCAGAGACAGTGCGATTGGCACAGGACAGAGCAGAGTTTAGGGCTGTTGTACATAGGGTCTCTATGAGTCGCAAGTGACTCGAAGTCACATAACAACAACAAAAAACAACAGATGAGTGGCAATTGTGTAGGAGATGCGTTTACTGGGGGCTTCTGCACAAAAGGGAAGAATTCTACCACCAAATGAATGCTCCAATATACCCTTCAGGAAAAAGCAGATCACAGCATATATATGTGTGTGTCCATGATTTTTGTTTGTTTGAGATGGTGGTTTGTGCAGATTTTAATGAAAAGAAAAAGGCAGACATGTAAAAATATTTTTGCTATCTCTTTTTGTTAATGATATTTTTATTGATATGTTTTATCTATTCTAAATATGCTTACATTCATTCTAGAGACTAAATTTAGTAATACATGAGATAAAACTATTTCCAACTTCTTGTATATATATTCTCTCCATTATAATGCCTCACCATATGAACTAAGAAATTAATATATGTGTATATATGTATACACATATGCATACATACCTATACCTATACCTATACCTATACCTATACCTATACATATACATATACATATACATGTGTGTGTGCGTAAAGCAGAGTGGCATCCACTTCGTAAACAACATGCCTCTGGAAACTCTATGAACTTTGATAAATGTCGAGAGTTCCAGAAAGTCTTCAGGTCTTTTGTTCATAGGATTGCTATGAGTTGTGCTTGACTCCACAGCAACCAACAACAACAAAACCAAATTTTATGTATATGTATATGTATATGTATATGTATACACATACACACACATATATATGTATATGTATATGTAAATTTAAAGTATATTTTTAAAATATAGCACTAATTCAAATAAATCTCTTCTCTTAATCTGATAGGCATTAAGCCACTCTTCAAAATGTTATTCATAATTTTGACTAATTATCTAATCCTTTTAAAACTGTCTGATTTGTAGAGACCTTTGCTTCCGGCTGTTTTTTGTTTTGTGGTTTGTTTGTTTTTTTTTATCTGCTCACTGCTGTCTACTAATGTTAATTAGATTATAGCCACTAAATTAATATATAGTAAGAAAAGTGAATTAAACTGCATGAATAAAGGGTAGAAATGGCACTGCCTTCCCACATGTTTTGTTTTTCCAATGACCTAAAATGAACTTCTAGGGAAAGTGCCTGTGCAGTGGAAGAGGCACCTACTCAAATATTTTTAATGGTTTAATGATTTCCATAAATCATCATTAATCTTGCTAATGATATTTTTTGCACTCTAAATGGTAATTGACAATATTTTAGCTCTATAATATTTTCATAATTTACCCGTATTGACTCAACCAATGAGTTTGAGGGGTTTATAACCTTTTCATTTTTATTCTCCAAATTAGAATATACTACTTTTCCAAATTGCTTTTTGGTTTAACTATAGCAATACTTTATATTAGTATTATAAGGTACCTCCACAATCAACACTCTTGGCACCTATAGCCAGGAAATTAAAAGACCAATTGCATTGGGGAAGTCTTCTGTCAGATACCTGTCCAAAGTACTGAAGAGCAAAGATGTCAGTCTGGAGACTAAGATGCACCTGATCCAGGTCAGAGTCTTTGAAATTAGTCGCTCTGCATCAGAAAGCAGGACAATAGTTAAGGATGTTATAAGGAGAATTGATGCCTTTGAGCTGTGGTCCTGGAGAAGAGTATTGAATATACCAAGTACTGCTAGGAGAACAAACAAGTTTGTCCTGGAGAGGGTGGAACCAGGGTGCTCCTTGGAGGCAAGGATTCTGAAGCTTCATCTGATATACTTTGGACATGTTGCAAGGAGGGACCAGTCCTTGGAGAGGGAGGTCATGCTTGGGAGAGTGGAGGGACATTCAGTGCAAGAGAGGAAGACCCTGGATGAGATGGTTTGATTCAATGCCTGGGGTAAAAGAGGTGGGTGCGTCAGAGACAGTGAGATTGACAAAGGGTAGAGCAGGTTGTAGGGTTGTTGTATGTAAGGTCACTATGAGTCACAGGCTAAAGTGAAAGCATGTGAGTTTAAAAACAAAAGTATATCTTATCTGGTCCCACCTTGGTATTTTCTGTTGCTTCATATGCATGCCAAATATGACAAGGAATAAAGAAGGCAGAAGAAGAATTGTTGTATTTAAATTGTGATGTTGGATAAAAGTACTGTATACTCCATGACCTGACAAAAGAGCAAATGAGTCACTCTTGGAGGAAGTGCAGCCAAGGTCCTCCTTAGAGTCAAGGATGGAGACTTTCATCTCACATACTTTGGGCGTGTTTTCAGGAGGTAACAGTCCTTAGGAAAAAGACACAATGTTGGGAAAAGGTGGATTGGCACAGGACCCCCAGAACGGACTCGAACATGGAGGAGATGTGAGGATGGCACAGGAGAGGACAAGATTTCAATCTGTTGTTTACAGGGAGTGCTCTGGCCTGGTGGATAAGGAGTTGTACTGATCACCCAAAGTCAGATGGTTTGAATCCATGAGCTACTAGATAAGAGGAGGATGAACAATTTTCTTCTGTGTAATTTATAGCCTCTGAAAACCTGTTGGAAGGTCAATTATGAGTTGGTTCCTACTTCACATCAATAGGAGAATGAAAGATGAATTATAGCTGATTTGAGGATACTTAACATTCTGTTATTCAACATTTTTCATTTATGAGTAACTAAGTTACTTAATAGTTTATGACATTAAAAATATTACTATTTGACTATTTGCATATTATTGATATAGTTTCGACAGCAATGATAATCAAATTTGCAAGGTGAAAACAAAGCTGGATGTGATGGTTAACATTGCATGTCTACTTGTAAGGTCATGATTTTCAGTGAATTGTTCTATCAAATGTAATTTACATGTTATAGAATAACATAATTTGAATATTATGATTTGGGGAATTATGTAATGATATAATCATCCATCAATTTGTGATCTGATATAATTATCTTCTATTTTTGTAGAACACTAATTAACATTTAACAGCGTGATCTTTAAAATCCGGGAGGAATGGGTACATTTGAAGATGTTGTTGTGTTGTTATGAGCCATCGAGTCGCTTGCAACTCATAGCGACCCTATGTACAACAGCCCTAAACTCTGCTCTGTCCTGTGCCAATCACACTGTCTCTGACACTCCCATCCCAATT
>NW_006399751.1:30751190-30752666 GCF_000299155.1 Elephantulus edwardii | reverse complement strand
ATATCTCTAGTACCACGACCCCTTCTAAACCCAGCCTGGACTTCTGGTAGTTCTCTGTTGATGTGCTGTTCCAGTCATTTTTGGATAATCTTCACTAAAATCTTTCTTGCATGTGAAATCAGTGAGATCTCTGGTGGCCTAGTGACAAGAAGCTGCCCTGCAAACCCAAAGGCCTGTGGTTCGTGGCCTCCATCTGCTCCACATGAGATGAGTGGGCAATCTCCTCCCATGCGATTAACAGCCTCTGTTAATCTGCCCGAGGGTCAGCCATGGATCGGTTCCCACTCTAGGGTATGCAACAACATTTGAAGATAGTAAAAAAAAAATGATGCCTTTATTATCTCCTTTATTTACACAAATCAAGTAAGTTATTTTTGGAAATGTTTATGTAAAATAACAGTAAAAACTAGATCAAAGTAATGAAATATCATTGATAATCACTTAATATTTGAAATTAAGAGGGAGCATGCTACACTGAAAATATCATCTGAAAGCTATCTGAAAGAACAAAAATAACAAAAAAAACAAAGTTAAAAAATAAACCTGGACACATTTTCCACATTATTTTAAAGAAATATGATAGCATCACAAATTATTAGTTGGCCCTGATTAAGTTATGCAATTTACTACAGAGATGATTTTCTTTTAAAGTAAGCCTTCGTCTACTAGGTAATTTTTAATGTATTTAAGATAATTTCTATTTTAAAGGTAGTTACAGCACCTACATGATTCAGGAAAAATTATAGATTAAAATGATATAATAATTCTAATATCATCGGTGTGTAGAGCACTGATTATTAAATTGGCCATGGTCTTTAAATGTTCACATAAATTAAGAAGCATGCGTACCCAGTCAAACAAAAATTCTCTAATGCTCAGAGGCTACGGTGGCTTTGACTTCTATTTTTTTTAAGAGTTGCAGCTCAATTTATTTTGCAAGTTACTAAGTTTTAGGAAATGAATTATTTCATGATACTTTTTTATATGCTACTATAAAAATCAAGTGTTCTGGTATTCCCATTCTTCTCAGAGTCAGTCGCAGTTTGTTATGATCCACACAGTCAAACACCTTTGCATAGTTCATGTAACACAGATAGACATTCCTCTGGTACTCTCTGCTTTCAGCTAAGATCCATCTAACATTAGCTACACTATCCCTAGTACCATGACCCTTTCTAAACTCAGTCTGGACTTCAGGCAGTTCTCTGCTGATGTGGTCTTCCAGTCGTTTTTGGATAATCTTCAGTAGAATTTTGCTTGCATGTGAAATCAATGAGATTGTTCTATAGTTTCCACACTCTGCTGGGTCACCCATCTTTGGGATAGGAACAAATACATATCTCTTCCAGTCAGTTGGTCAGGTGGTTGTTCTCCATATTTCTTGGCACAACTTTTTGAGCACGTCCAGGGCAGCATCTGTTAGCTGAAATATGTCAATTGATATACCATCTATTCCTGGGGCCTTATTTTTTGCTA
>NW_006399751.1:30748871-30750555 GCF_000299155.1 Elephantulus edwardii | reverse complement strand
TGCGATATGCAGATGATACAACCCTGCTTGCTGAAACTGAGGAAGACCTGAAGCGCTTGCTGCACAGGGTCAAGGACTGCAGCCTCCAATATGGATTGAGCCTCAATGTCAAGAAGACAAAGATTCTCACCCCTGGGCCAATTGGCAGCATCAGGATGCATGGTGAAGAGATTGAGATTGTTCACAGTTTCAGTTTGCTTGTCTCCACAGTCAACACTCTCAGCACCAGCAGCCAGGAAATTAGAAGACGTATTGCGATGCGAAAGTCTGCTGTTAGGGACCTCTCTAAAGTACTGAAGAGCAATGGAGTCTCTTTGGAGGCTAAGGTGCATTTGATACAGGCCATGGTCTTTGCTATGACTTGTTATGCATCAGAGAGTTGGATAATGACCAAAGAGGATAGAAGGAGAATTGATGCCTTTGAGCTGTGGTGCTGGAGAAGAGTATTGAGAATACCATGAACTGCTAGGAAAACAAACAGATTCGTCCTGGAAAGGGTTAAACTGGGTGGCTCCTTGGAGGCAAGGATTCTAAGGCTCTGTCTAATATACTCTGCACATGTTGCAAGGAGGGACAGGTCCTTGGAGAGGGACATCATGCTTGAGAGGGTGGAGGGACAGCGCAGAAGGGAAAGGCCCCCTATGAGGTGGATTGATTCAGTGACTGGGGTAATTGCGATGGGTGTGTCAGAGATGGTGTGATTGGCACAGGACAGAGCAGAGTTTAGGGCTGTTGTACATAGGGTCGCTATGAGTCGCAAGCTACTCGATGGCACATGACTACAACAACAACAACAACAACATCTATAAAAATAGTACTTACATATGTTCTATTATAGTACTATAAAATCTAATAGTACTATAATATAAAATAAAATATATAATAATATATAATCGTCTAGCAATTTTTTGTCGAAAGAAAACTCATTGTTGCTATGGTACTAAACACTGTGACACTAATGTGTCAAATATGATAATGGTTACCCATGGAGAACAGTGTTTGTTGGAGCTCCTGAATTAAGACAGGCTTGGAAGCAGAAGTGGTATCCACTTTCGAAATAGCTTGCCTCCAGAAATTCTATTAACTTGGAGAAAAGATGAAAATGTTTTGTGTTCAAGACTTTCATTCATAGAGTTGCTATGAGTTGTCTACTACTCGACGCCACTTAACAGCAACAATATAATATATATAATAATAATTATATATAATATATAATAATACATATAATAATATGTATGTGTATATATAACTATATAATATTTCTGCACCCTTCCGTATCCTGAAACAATCTCATTGTCTGACATATTTTAGTCTCTAGACTAAAATTTTTGCTCTTTAGTATTCTGAAGAGGTCCCTGACAGTAGGCTTTCCTAAAGCAACTCATCTTTTAGTTTCTTGACTGGTGATGCCATGCATGTTGATTGTGGAGCTGAGCCAGGTTAAATTGCTAACAGCCCCAATATTTTCTCCATCTGTGGATAGTGAAGAGATTGAGAATATTCACAGCTTTAGTTTGCTTGGCTCCACAGTCAACACTCTTGGCACCAGTAGCCAGGAAATTAAAAGACGTATTGCGATAGGAAAGTCTGCTGTTAGGGAACTTTCCAAAGTTCTGAAGAGCAATGGTGTCTCTCTGGAGACTAAGGTGCATCTGATACAGGTCATGGTCTTTGCAATCACTTG
>NW_006399751.1:30713409-30748771 GCF_000299155.1 Elephantulus edwardii | reverse complement strand
ATAAAATATTTTATGTATGCTTTTCTATGCTACTCTTAGTTTTTGAATTAAAGAGGAATATCAGAAAATAGGCTTAGAAATTTAGCATAGGAAATTATATCAAGTGTGAAAAAAGTAACAGGAAATAATTTAAAGGTCAAAAGAGGCAAAAGTATAATTTCCATGTGAAAACGATAAAAACAAGTGGATAATAAAGTCATAAAGTCTTTACCTCCAACACTGAGCTCCCTGAGATCACTTCAAAAACTTCATTCCTAGAAGATTAGAAACGGAGGTTTGCCAGAAAAGAAAATATATTGTATGAAGCGCCATTTCTTTTCTTACTTTGTGATAAACTCCTTTTCTAAGGTTTTCTGTCATGCCATCTCCTGAGTCAGCCTCTGGAGCGTAAATGAACAGAAGCAGCTGTATTAGTGCTGTCACCCTGAAAGGTGAATGGACTGCCATTTCCAATATTGTTGCCACTAACTTATGTAGCTGAGTGCCAAGATCCATGGGCATTGTCATTCAATGATAGGGTTATATACTGCCAGAGAGAGACTCATAATGATGGCACAGGGTAATCTCTTCAAGATTAGGTTTCTGTCAAGACCGTAATTCTTATAAAATTGGCCTGAGGAATTATAGTCCACTAAGTTCTAGACAAAGTAATAATTAATTATAGTCAGTAGGGTATATAGAAAAGCGACGGCAGTATTGCTGAATACACACAAAAAGGGGAACTTGTTTAATTAGGTGATGGTGAAAGAAATCGCATTTAGAATTTTAATGAGAAACAGGATAGGGAATGTTTGGCTTTTGGCCAAATCAGGTAAAAGCAGAACTTAAAGAATCATATTTGGGGATAAATGTGGAAGAATTTATTAACAAGGTAAAATAAATTGAAAGGGTAGAAATACCTCTTGTACCTCCAAATTAGGTGGCTGCGTTTTTCTTTTTACCTTCATTTTTCATTTTTACTTTATTCTGACTTGACAGCATTAAAAGCATCTCAATTATTATATCAACTATGTAAGTAAAAACAAGCTGGGGATTATGCCTAGAGATAAGTTCCTTGAATATTTCACAACACAATGCAAATATAAATAACTTATATGATGCTCTAGTAATAAGGAACTACCAAATCTTCCCCAGCTACAAAACAAATCATTGGCTTTACACAACAATTTCAAAAACAATTAGCATTGTTAAACAAAGTCTAGTACAACTTTAGATAATCCTTTAAGCAAGTCTTCATCCATACTTTCTCATCCAGGTACTTGATTTGGTCTCTTGCCTTCATATAAGATCAATTAAGCACTTTCACTGGGAAGTAGTCCATGCCCGTTTGCTTATAGTTACTTCTTAGTCACATAACTAAATCTAACTTCTTTGAAATGGGCAAGAACAGCTTTCACCTACCTGGAGGTTGGGATGAGAATTGCTAGAGAGTGGTTTTAGTGTTTACAATAGGCAGATAGTGTTCACAATTGCAAGCTCCATACAAGACATTTTTTAATTTTAATATTGCTATCATGGGCCATTTAAAATTTGTCTTTGGACAAAATTAAAATCCTAAACTTCACCATTTTTCTCCACAATAATTGAGTGGAATAACTAGGAAGTCTGAATTCCTATGTTGTGAATGGTAAAGTCAATATTTTTAAAAGTCTGGAATTAAAGAGTTTAAAGTAAAATTAGAGAAATTCACTACAGATGCTATTTATTACTTGTATATGTTGTTGTTGATGCTATATCCTGTTGATTTGGACCTGATTCAGAGCTGAGCTTTCTTTCAGTGGGTTTTCAGGCCGTAAATCATATTGGAGGACTTTGCTCATCTTTCTTCCATAGACTAGCTGGTGAATTTGAATTTTGTGCCCTTAAATTTGCAGCACAATCCCTTACTACTAGATCATAGAAAGTAAATTGAAATTACGTCAATTGTAGTGGTTGTTAGGTACCATTGATTTGAGTACAACTTATAGCAGCAACTCTATGAACAATGCATATAAACTCTGTTGTATTCTGTGCCATCCTCACCATCTCCAAAATACTTAAGGCCTTTGCTTTAAGTCCATCTTTTTTGAGGGTTTTCCTTTTACTGACTCTCCACCTTTCCAAGAAATAGCCTTTCCTAGCAACATATCCAAAGTTTGGGAGAATATGCTTTGTTGTCTTTGCATCCCAGGAGCCCTCTGGCTACACATTACCTGTTTTTTATGGCAGTCCATGGAATATTCAGTGCTCTTCTCCAACACCACAACTCAAAGGCATCTATTTTTCTTCTGACATCCTTATTTATTGCCCAGCTCTCAGATACATAACAATAATTGAAAAGATGATGGCCTGAAACAGGCTCACTTTATTCTTCAAACTAACAGGATTGTTTCTCAGTGATCCTTGACAGTGAAATTGCCCAATGCAATGTCTCCTGATCACCTGACTGGAAAGACCAAGGGTTTTGATTCTGGATCCAAGTAAGAAGAAAGAGTTGATAATTTCAAATTTCAGCTTTTTCTACATCTGTCTTGATGTTGCCTATCAGTCTACTGCAGAAGATTTTTGTTTTCCTGATGTTGATATTGAAAGCTGAAGTCTTTGATCTGCTGCAGTAAAGTGTTTCACGTCATCACTTTTTAGCAAGCAAGGTTATACCATCTGCATAGCACAGGTTGTTGATAAGTGTATTCATAATTAATTCTGCTAAGATTAGCAGCAAGCCAATTACAAGAAGTGCCAAGTCAACAGTGTCCCACATGTTTGATTTGTCATATAATTCCATGATTTCTGTCATTAATAGTCCCTCCTTTGTTCAGTTGCCTCACTCCTCTATGTTCCTTGGCTTTGGTGGTTTGTGGAAAGTTCTCCCAGAGACTCAAAACCTTCAATGGAATGACTTAAAAACTGTAGAATTGCAGGGATTTTTGCCGAGATTGATGTGTGAGGTAGACTATCAGTTGCAATGCAGCTGGAAAGTAGGCACCCCAAAAAGAAAGCACTAGAATTGAGGTGCCGTGAGTTTATATAAGCCTCTAGTAGGATGACTATTGTATCTAACCCTAATCTTCTCTTTTTAATATGATAAATACTTCAGCACAAAAGAAACAGTTAATCATTGGCTAAGAAAGACATTTTGTACAATACCACAATGAGTTTTTCTCCAATCCTGATGTCACATTTCGTCTTTATAGAGTTCAACTTCATGAAATGAATGCTTTGTTTAGCATACAGATTTAATAGATATGGGAAGGGCTACAACTCTAGTGCATATCTTTCATGATTTTAAGCCATGCAGTTCCTTTTTTTTTCAGACAGCAGTTCTTAGTCTAGGTAAATGTTTTGCATTAGCACAATTAAACATTCTGGGAGTCACATTCTTCTCATTGTCATAGTTTCTTATGATCCACACAGTTAAAAGCCTTTGTATAGTCAACAAATAAAAACACACTCTTCTGATATTCTGTTTTCAGTGAAGATCCATCTATGTTAATTGCAATAACTACTTTATCTTAATAAATTATCATCACTATATTGGATGTTATATTAGTAGGAGGGATAGATAGGACTGTAAACAACCCAAATAATCTCAACAAAAGTTTATTTGTAAAAATTTGTCTCTTTTTTTTGGGGGGGGGACAATCTAATAAGAGAGATTTGTAAAGTCACTGGGTTATAAGCATCATTATATCCTTTCTCATTCTATTATAAACAGTCTTGTTTTCTGTGGCAAAAATAATGTGCAAATACAACTCCTTGATATAAAAGCTTAGCATCCCATATGCTTTTTTTAAACTGTTTTTGTACAGTCAACACATTCAAAGCCTTTATTTACTAATTAGCTTTTTAAAATTCACGTGTTCTTTCCTTTTAATAAGCATTCGTTTTTAAACAGTGATCATTGCAATGTGCTTAGAAGTAGTTATTGTCTGAGAAAATGGATATGAAGCTGATATTGACTTTTTGGGGCTGTGGACATAGAAATTTATTGACCTGGAAGAAAAGGTCAATATTTGGCTTGAGGGACAATAAATCTAGATGTTCAACAGAATATAAGTCAATATTTACATTAATATCTATGCTTTGAATACCTGTTCAAAATCCCTGGAAATTTCTCTATAGTTGAATTTCTTGATCATTTAAAACTGTAGTTTAAATAGGTTTCAAAAAGCTTTGCAAAGTTTGAAAGTTAAGCTGAATTATATATCAAGGAAATTTTTAAAAAGTGGAGATTTCCATGAATTTTGTAGTACTATTATTTGAAATGAAAAAGTGGCTTTGTTGGAAATATGTGAACTCTTAAAACTATGTGAAGGCATATTTTAATAATAAAAAGGTATTAATAAGTGACTTACAACTCTAAAGCACATAAATAAAGTGTTCTTCCATGTTCTGATTAACATCTTTTTTTAGAAGTCTCTTTAGACTTCAAGGACATTTATTTACATATATATCACTTACATTTTAAATATTATGCTCATAATATTATTTATTACATTAAATTCCCCCTTAGAGACAGCTGTTACAAATATAGGGAGCTCTTGTTCATAGTCCATAGAGAGTTGTGTTGTTAATCCAGAGTCTTCCTCTCTGTCCGTTTAAATCCATCAAACCATCTCTCTGTAGAGAAAGATTAACAATCTCCTTCTGTGTAATTTATAGCCATAGAAATTCAGTGAGAGAGTCAGCTTTGAGATAGTTCCAACTCAACAGTAAAGAGAAGAAATTTAGTTTTGTTTTGATGATGGCATAGGTGGATTTCAGACACAAACTTTTTAGAAAAACTTGTTGCTGTTGTTAGGTGCTGAACTCTGTTCTATCCTGTACCATCTTTACACTTCCTAACACACAAGAGCCTATGAAGCAGTCGTTGTGTCAATCCACCTGGTTGAACATCTTCCTCTCCTTAGCCAGCCCTCCATCTTTCCCAGCATCATGTCCTTCTCCAAGGAATGCACCTTCTAGCAACATGCCCAAAGTATGTGAGGTGAAGCTTCATCATTCTTGAATCCAAAGAGTACACCAGATGCACCTTCTCTAAGATATATTTCTTTATTCTCTTGACCACCCATGGGATGTTCAGTGCTATTCTCCAACACCACAGCTCAAAGACATCAGTCTTTTCCTGTCACCCTTATTCATTGTACAGCTCTCAGATGCATAGCAAGTAATTGCAAAGATCAAGTACGAATCAGGTACACCTTAGTCTTTGGAGGGTAAATATTTATTATTTGCTTGAAAGCTGGGTGTAAACTGTTTGAGTGTTCTTTATTTTGTTAACAACCAAATGTAAGCTGAATGGCTGTTTCTGACTTCAAGCATCAGTAGACTGAAAGCCTCCTATTTAAGCAATCAAGATCTGGTGGGTGGGCCTTTGTATTAAAAAATTGATTAGGTAATGCCAGCAGTGAAGTCTCCAGCTTGGAGCAGTTGGATTCTGGAGCGTAAGTGTTTTTTTTTTTTTTTACTTACTTGAAAGCTTAGTGTAAACTGTTTGTGTGCTTTTTATTTTGTTAACACCAGTGTAAGTTGATTGGCTGTTTCTGATTGTTAACAATTGGCTGTTGGCTGAAAGCCTCTTATTTAAGCAATTGGGGCCTGGTGGGCTAGCAGCATTTGTAAGTAGAGTTCTGACTGAGGGTGAGTATCTAGCTTAAGCAGTTATATTCTGGAGAATGAGTGTTGTTTTTTTTTTTTTTAATTTACTTGAACGCTGAGTGTAAACTATTGGGGCACTTTTTAATTTTTTTAACAACCAAGTGATTGTTAAAAACTTAAAGAAACTTACAATCATCAAAAAAAATATCATCCACCCTATAGAATGCCCTTTAACTTTGTTATTTGCTTTCATATTTTCTAAATAATCTATGTTTATCATTTCAGAGTTAGATGATAAAGTTGAAAGACAAATGAAGTATGTTCAAAACAGAACTTAAAGTAAGAAATAGACTCTGTTGATGAGTCTATAGAAAATATGGGAGACAAAAGCAAAAACAAGAATGAGGCTATTCTAGAGGGATCAATTGAGAGATACCTGTATGACATAGAGTAGTATTAGAAATCATTGCTGTCAAGATGGTTCCAACTCATAGCAACTCACCATTAGGTGTCTGGGGATGTAAATTTTTACAGAAGGTGAATCTTCATCTTCTCCTGTGAAGTGACTGGTCAATTTGAACTGCCAACCTTTTGGTTAGCATCCCAATTCGCTAAACGCTACATCGGTCAAATTCCATTTTTAAAATATATAGCAACCTGTGTTATGTAGATGATAGAAATGATAGAACCTTGCTTGCTGAAACTGAGGAAGGCATGAAGCATTTGTTGAAGAAGTTCATGGACTGTAGTCTTCAATATAGATTGAAGCTCACCATCCAGAAAACAATGATTCTCATCATTGGGCCAACTGGCAGCTTCAGGATAGATGGAGAAGAGATTGAGATTGTTAACAACGTTAGCTTGCTTTGTTCCACAATCAACACTCTCGGAACCAGCAATCAGGAAATCAAAAGAGAAATTGCATTGGGAAAGTCTGTCAGGGATCTCTCAAGAATATTGAGGAACAATGATGTCAGTCTGGAGACTAAAGTGCACCCAATTCAGGCCATGGTCTTCACATTTACTTGCTATGCCTTAGAGAGCTGAATAATGATTAAAAATGAGAGAAGAAAAATTAATGCCTTTGAGCTGTGGCGCTCGAGAAAAGTGTTGAACATACCCTGAACTTCTGGGAGAATAAGCAGGTCAGTCCTGGAGAGGGTGAAGCCAAGCTGCTCCCAGGAGGCAAAGATTTTGAAACTCTGTCTTTCATACTTTGGGCACATTGCCAGGAGGGACCCAGTCCTTGGAAAAGGATATATGCTTGGAATGGTGGAGGGACAGCAGAGGAGAGGAAGTTCCTACATAAGATGAATTACTCCTGACTGGAGAAGTGAGATTGGGTGTTTCGGAGACCATGAGATTGGCTCAGGATAGAGCAGGGTTCAAAGATGTTGTACACAGGGTCACTATGAGTTGCAGGTGACTCGATAGCACACAACAACAACACTACATATATATTGAGCTCTAGTGGACTAGTGAAAAGAAGCTGAGCTGCAATCCCAAAGGCAGGTAGGTGGAATATGTCAGCTTCTCAGTAGGAGACAGATAAGCAATCTCCTCCCATGTGACTTACTATCCCTGACAACTCTCTGGAGAGTCAGCTATGAGTCAATTCTAACTTGATGGCATAGCATACAGCAATAGCAATTAATATATTACATACATTTGAATATGAATTGATTAAGAAAATGTATTTTTGAAAAATAAAAGCAGAAAATCTATTGAAAGATTAGGTATTTCAGAGTAGTGGCAGATAGCACTGTCCCAAAATGCGTATGTTAGTATTTCCTACTCTATATATGCTTTTCACATATTACATACTTTGGACTGTGATTTTTGCCACTCTCCCATCAAGAAGTTGAGTGTGATCATGACCATTTTGATTCTAGGTTTTTGGAGGGTTATCCACATACCCTCATGTAACGGCTTTTACTTAAACAATATAGCAGAGTTGTGGTGTAGCAGTTCTAGGAATAGCTTTTATCTTGTATTGCAACTTTTCTATTTCTGCCCTTTTGAAGTTAGTTACAGTATAAGACCATCATTGGATGAGAAGAAGTTATATAAAATATCCTAAGAAGATGAGAAATCGAAAGTTCAACGGGGAGAGAGGAAGAATGGGAGAGGGAGTAAGGGAGAAGGACAGGGGGACAGAGAGATGAGGGAATAGTACTAATGGGAGAGAAGGGAACAATCAAAGCCAATGTAAAAGCCATTTTTAATATCCAGTGCCATTGAATCTCCAAATAACTTCAGTCTCACATAATAAATGCCTACAACCATATGAGACCCTAAAGTTCAGTTTAGCCTGTTTAATCTATAAAATGGTGATAAAGAGCAATTTTGTTTCTGACTGGCATGAATTTACCAGTAGAAAATTCTAATGCAGATATTAAAGGGAAAGGAAAATAAACTGAAGAATGCTTCTAAGTTTGGTTTTGAGTAATTGGCTGAGTGGTGCTGCTTACTACCCAAGGATGAGGAATTATGAGAACAGATACAGAAGCAAAAAAATCAAGAGTTATAGTTTGCTTATTTTAAAGCTAATGCCACAGTTTGATACTCATGGAAATATGAATGAATGGACATACAGCAGCTGGAGAGATATGAAAGACCTCAACGGATATTGTGCAAAGAGAATATTTCATAGCCCGAGAGAGAGATCCTTGATCAATGGTCAAACAGAGAAATCTAAACCCTTAAAAAATTAAGAGGGTGTGTCCAAAGAGTTAAAAAGATTACCAGAAGAGAGTGTGTTTTAAGAAGTTAAGTAGGGTAAACCCTATCAAAAGTTGCTGAATGAGTGCTATTTGGATTGCTCACTTTGGGTATTATCAACCACTTTGCATGAATTTCTTTCTCCTCAACTTTTCATGCTCTATTTCAATCTTGAACTTCATTTCTCACATCAAGAGAAGTTCAATAATTTTTCTGCCCTCCACTCCTTCTCACAGGCAATTGTACTTTACAAATATCTTTTATAATTTCATACTGGTACTATGTTGTTAAGTGCCACTGAGTGGCCTGTGACTCATAGTGATTCTATGTACAATAGTTCTGAATCCTACCTTATCCTGAGTTAGTCTCACTGACTCTGACACACCCCCAGTATCCCAGCCATTGTATCAATTTATCTCATCCTGGTTCTTCCTTCCCTCTCAAGCATGTTGTCTTTCTACAAGGATGTGTCTCTCCTAGACACATGCCAAAAGTATGTGAGATAGAGTTTCAAAATCCTTTCTCCAAGAAGAAACGTGGTTTCACCCTCTCAAGACAGATCGTTTTGTTCTCTGGAACCACCTTTGCCCTCTCAAATCAGGTAATCCCAACCCTCCCAGAATTTCACTGAGGTTTATTGACTTTTGGGATTCAAAGCAAGACAAGTTATCCAACCCACCTTAGCATCAAGAACTCTGGAACTGATGCTATAAAAATTCAACTTTTCATGCACAATAGTGTCCTTAATATTGGTTAATAAGTAGCATTAAAGCATATTTACTTTATCTACAAATTCTATCACCTGTATCATGGGGATATAACTTCAGTCATGGTAATATAACTCTTCTTTAACCAAATAAAGCTGACTCTTTTTCTTTCAAGTATCCATCCCTTTCTCTTAAGCTATCTAAACTTGTCAATATCTAGGTAAAGTCCTTCTTTCATTGTTAGTTTTTACTTTTATAAGAGAATTATTTTACTGTGTGCTTTGAGATCTATAAATAAGTCATTATTTCAATTTAATGTGTCCTGCAGGCATTTAGTAAATGAACTAGAATGAAATAGGAAAAGAAAAGAATATTCTAGAAAAGATAGTATATTATAAGAACAGTGTTGTTTGATGTAACCTTTGTTTCATATACGTGTTTGTGTCAATTTTTTATGTCTGTTCATTTGTATGGTGCTATTATGAACATACGATCGAGACCTAATTCTTCTAGATCGTATAGCCCTGGTGTGTTCACCTGCCATACAGAGGTAACTTGTGGTTACTGTGAAGCTGAACACTGTGACACTGATGTGACAATGTGTTAATGGTTACCCATGGTGGATATTTGGTGGCTGTTTGGTGGTGCTCCCTGATTAAAACAAGCTTGGAAGAAGGAGTGGCATCCACTTCTGTAATAGCTTGCCTCTGGAAACCCTATGAACCTGGAGAAAGGATGAAAATCACACAAGTGTTGAGGACTTTCATTCATAGGGTTGATACGAGTTACCTACGACTTGACGGCACTTAACAAGAACAACAACATCACTGTGTTGTTGTTATGTACCATGGAGTCAGAACTGACCCATAGCTGACCCTCCAGTGGGTTTTCAAAGACAGCTAATCAGAGGTGGGGAGATTGCCCATTCTTCTCCCACAGAGCACCTGGTGGATTTGAACTGCATGCCTTTGGGTTTCAGTGTAATTTCTTACCACTAGTCCACAAGAGTATCCTGTGGATCACATTTAAAATGTAAAAGACACTTTGTAGTAACTAATTTTCAACTGGGCTCTTTTCCTCAAGTTTAATTTTGTAGCTAATAAAAGACTAAATATTAAAGAGTTATGATGCAACACCAACCACATTTCTTTTCTTCAATTAGATGAACCATAACTGGATGAGTGGCACCCACTTCCTAAATAACATGCCTCCGGAAACTCTACGAACTTTGATAAATGTTAATAGTTGTAGAGGGACTTCAGGCTTTTTTTGTCTTTTATAGGGTCCCTATGAGTTGTACTTGACTTGAAGGCAATCAACAACAAATATTCAATTTTTTGCAGAAAAGATATCCATTAGTAACCTAATGTAAATCAGTGTTGTGTTTTTCTTTAAGGTTACAATGCTTAGTTTAATAGATAGACACTTTCTCATGTACCTTGAAAAACGGAAGGCTCATAGAACAATCACAGTAAGACCTCTCTATTGACATATTGTGAATTAAGTGAAGAAGCTTATAGGGGAATGTAAAGCATAAAATAAGGAAACCAACCTGGGCTGACCTGAAAAGTGATATTGCAATTGACATCAGAAAAAAGGAATAACAATGGAAGTAGGTGGAACACTTGGTTTGGGACGAATATGCCAACAATAAGAAATAGACCATTTTAAGACCCTAAGGCAGATAGCAGAAGCTGACAATAATTTGTAGAGAAAAAAGAATTAGATTAGAGCTGAGTGAATGAGGAACAAAGATGGTCTGACATGAGGCTGAAGAGACAAGCAAGGGGCAAATCATTCATCAATGTTGCCTTTATAAGTTATACCACAAAGCTTTTATTTATCTCAAAATGAATAAGTCTAACTTGAGAAGGTGAGTAACAATATCAACTTTGGATTTTGCAATGCTTAACGCTATGATGAATGGATTACAAGGAAAAAAGAGTAGTTCTGAAGATCTAAGATGAAAGGCTGATCCAACATTCTAGGCTGATACCTAGTTATTGGGCTAGAATAGTGACAGTAGAGATGGAAAGTTGATAGGTTAAAATGACTGTTACAAAATAAAATAAAATTTGTATAACTCATAAGTTGACTGGAATAGAAGGTGATAGAAGAGATATATTAGAAGATTAGAAGACAATTCTCTATCTTTTTTCATTATTGTTGTTGATTGCTGTCAAATTGAGCACAACTCATTGTTACCCTATGAAGAAAAGACCTGAAGCCTTTCTATAAATATCATCATTTCTCCAAGTTCATAGGGTTTCCAGAGGCATCTGGTTTAGGAAGTGGATGCCACTTCTGCTTCAAAACCTGTCTTGAACTGAGAGCTCCATCAAATACTGTCTACCATGGGCAACTGTTATGACATTTGACACCCCAATGACGAAAGGTTCAGCATCACAACAAATCCAGATTACCTCAGTGCAGCAAATTGACAGAAGAGTACTATACGACTTAGAAGAATATTCCTCCAAAATATAACATTAGGCTCAAGGGTATCAGGCTTCAGGACTGATTTATAAACACAAGGGCCTTCCACAAGGCTTTATTGACTCTAAAGAAGAAACATAAAAAAAAAAAATTAAAATCCCAACAACAAAAAGACCCAAAAAACAACCGATCATTCCACACTGACCTTCAACCAATACAAGAGTGCCCATCTTACAGAGTCCAGCTGCTTCACCCTGTCTCCAAAACAGAGACAAGGGCCTGGCCTTTAACACAAAGGTCCTCCAAGAGGTCTTGTTGACTCTAAAACAAAACCAATAACAGAAACCCAACAACAACAAAAATCCCCAAACGTTCCACAGCATCCTCAACCAAAACAAGAGAGCCCGTCTTGCACTAGACACTTCACCCAGTCTCCAAAATGGTTGTTTTGGGTTTTGTGTTTGTTTGTTTGTTTTTTAAACTAAGTCTCTATTTAGAGTCAGCAGGACCTCTGAAGAGCCTTTCTTGTAGAAGAACATCACATTGAACACTTGCTACTTTCTAGACTTCATATTTAACTTTTATGTGAAATACTGTTTTAATTTTTCAAATGAAATAACCGAGCTTCAATGAGTTTACATATTTTCAGGTTTCACACATCTAAGAAGTGTCAAGATAAGAATATGAAGTAAGTCTCTGACTACAGAATCTTTTTTTCTCCCTGGAAAACATGAAATTATTTGACCACATGAATCAAATCCACAACTGGATGAAATTCTGGAAATATATATATTGGACCTAGCATGTTTTGCCTCAATATTTTACAAATGAAAAACAAAGCAAAGCAAAACATTCTCAAATTCACTAACCATTGGGTGATGTACAGTGTGACTCATAGTAACCATCCACTACGTTTTCCAGGCTTTAAATCTTAATGAGAGAAAACTGCTCGTCTATTTCCTGTAGAGATGCTGAGCTGAATGGACTCTATCAACTATAGACACACAATTTTGGTCAGAAGCACCACACAGAGGGACTTACAATACCAGAGCTCTTCATTCTATGAATAGAGGTTAATTTTGGATCATGAGTGCTCAACCATGGCTTCAGATTTATTTTCAGGAATGCTATTTTTAAAATAATAATTAGATTGTTATGTGATAACGAATGAGTAAAAGTGTATGTTGCTTTAATGTACTTTTAAGTTGATTCTGACCCCTACTGTAACCTGTGTCAGGGTAGAGCTTATTCCTAAAGATTTCCTTTGTTTATAGAAATAGCTCATCAGGCCTTTCCTCCAGGAAGATCCTGGGTGGCTTCAAACCACCGACCTTTTGGTTAACCACCCAATGTTTTACCTTAAATGCCCCTAGGATTCTAATAAAAACACACAGACAAAATTAGTAGCAGGTGTGTTTTTGAGTGAGTACATTGATTTGAGAGATAATGGAATACAAATTATCTGAACACATAGAATTTGCCACCTTAGTCCATGACAGTTAAGTAGGCCGTGACACCAAAAGCTTCGTAAATCTTTGTGTAGTAACATCATGTCTTCTGGTCTTATTGGCATGGTACATTGCTAGCCATCTGCTGATAGTAGTATTCTTATCTGAAGTACAGAGAAAGACCCTGGCCTAGCAGACATATAGAACACTGAGCTTTTCCTTGATGAAAAATGACCTTATCTTTGATTATTAGATGCTGACATACTAGAGGTAGAACATTGGAGCTTCTCCTCTACAAAAGCTCTGTAAATGAAAAACAAAGTGAGGCAAAACATTCTCAAATTCGCTGCCATTGAACCTCTACTAAAGCTCATTTCTTCCCCTTACTGCCTAAGGGATGGTAGAATTTGGGAGTAAAATAATTTTGTGTATATAAATGCAAAGTTTATATGTTGCTATGTGCCTTATTGTGAGACAAAAATAAAAGTAACCTAAAATAAACTTCAATACCAAGTAGAAAATATTTTCAGTCTTAGTTCAGAATTCATTTTCCATGAAGTGAGAATTCTCATAGGGTTATGTAGGCAAGATTAAAGATTTTACATTTTCAGTTGCCACTCTCTCTTCCACTGCTGTGCACTGTAGGGGCTGCTTTGGGATTAGGAGCTACAATGTTTTGCACTTTTCAAAGATGAAACATATCTGACATCATAACATAGTAACTAATGTTTAAAAATGACAACTTAAATAAATTGTCATCACTCTTATAATTTCTGTAGGTTTGAGTTGTGCTTTTGGTGTACAGAAGGCACATTCATAATTCACTTTTAATAGAACAGACACTTGATTTCTGTCCTCATTGTAAGACTCAGAATGCTCTATGCTTGTAGCTTTTGTTGTAACTGCTATTATACTGTCAGGAGAATTCTTTGTGTTCAAATTAAAAAAAAAAAAACTGACATGAAATATTTTCTTTTCACAATGATTTTAGATTAGATAGCAACAATGAAATTATTAAAAAGCCATATGTTTACATTTATGGAGGGCACTGGTGAACTAATAGGTAAATAGCTATCAACCCAAAGACACAGAGTTCAAATCCACTGGCTGTTCTAGGGGAGAAAGACAGGTGGTCTCCTGCCAATTCTAACTCAACAATGCATAACAAAAACCCAAAAAGCAGCTTATGGGCTTATAAGAAAATTAACATGGCAATAAAACATATAAAAATGGCAAAATAACTCAACCTAAAAAAATTTATTGAAACTAAACAAAAAAGTTAATGAAAGGATAATTTATGTGCTTAAATTTATTTATTAAAATAAAAATACTTACACAACCAGGAGGTGATAAAATTGATAAATGGGACCTTCTAGAGATTAAATCTTTGTGCATATCAAAAACAGTTTTCAACAATGTGAAAAGAAAATCTCCTGACTGGGGGGAGGGGGGGAAATGGCAATACCATTAAGACAAGGGTCTCATATCAAAATTTACATAATCCTACAGGGCCTCAACAAGAAAAAGGCTGATAACACAATTATAAAATATGTGGAAGACTTTTCACAGTGGAAGGTATTTGGATGGCCAACAGGCACATGAAAAAAAATGCTCAAAATCTCTGGCAATAAGAGAGATAAAAATCAGAACCACAATGAGATACCATTTTACTCCATTAGCCATGGTAAAGTTTAACAGGACAGAAGGTAATAAATGTTGGAGAAGATGTGGAGAGATGTTGTTTTTGCTGGTGCTGTTGTCATATGCTATTGAATTGCTTGCAACTCATAGCGACCCTATGTACAACAGCCCTAAACACTGCTCTGTATTGTGCCAATCACACCATCTCCAATACACACATCCTGATTACCCCAGTCACTGAATCAATCCACCTCATAGAGGACGTTCCCCTCCTACACTGTCCCTCCACACTACCAAGCATGATGTCCCTCTCCAAGGACCGGTCCTTTCTTACAACATGTCCAAGGTATGTTAGAGAGAGCCTCAGAATCCTTGCCTCCAAGGAGCCACCCGGTTTAACCCTCCCCAGGATGAATCTGTTTGTTTTCCTAGCAGTTCATGGTACCCTCAATACTCTTTTCCATCACCACAGCTCAAAGACATCAATTCTCCTTCTATTCTCCCTAGTCATTGTCCAAATCTCTGATGTAGATAGGAATTTTTATTCACCATTTGTAGATTGTAAAATGGTACAATCACTGGAAGACAATTTGGCATTTCCTCAAGAAACCAAACATAGAAATTCCATAGGACCTAGCTATCTCATTGCTTGGAATATACCCTGAGAAAATTAGAACTATGACGCAAATGGAGATTTGAACACCAATGTTAATAGAATGGAATACTATGTAGCATGTAGAAAAAATGATTTTTGAAAATCACTACACAATTTGGAAGGGACTGGAAAGGATTATGCTAAGTGAACTAACTCAGTTCCATTAGTACAAACGCTGTATTAGATCATTACTGTAGAGACAGAAAGATGACTAGTAAAATGTGTATGAGGATCCAAGCGGGGAGAGGTGGAGGATAGGAGCAGAGGGGTGAGAATGGGCAGGGGGATCATCATAAAGTCGCAGAATTTTATGAGTGGAGGGAGGGGTGGGAAAAGGAAATGGGGAAGATTTGGTGTGAAAAACGATGTATACAAACTTTGTAAGCAAACCCATATAAAATAAAAATTTTATTTAAGAAAAAAATCAAAACACTGGATAATAAAGAAGATATGCCTTTCATCTCCTTGATTCCTGGTGTATTGTTCTTCATTGTATATGCTACATTCGCATCTTATGTTTCATAATGAAGGATAAATATCAGATTTTTAAGATTGACTCACAATAGTGATTTATTCACTGGTTAGTTGACAATATAAATTTTCCATGTTGCTGTTAGTTCTAATATAATGAAAGATAGCTGTTCAATTTGTTTAAGTTTTCTACAATAACTGAGTTATATTAATAAATTCTATTTGCTGCAAACTGATATTACAGAGGTCTGATAAAGACCAAAAGATGTTTAATATCTATTATAGGCATAATTATAAATCCCTTCTCATCCTTAATTATATATGAAGATGAGAGATTTTTCTATTTAAGACACAATGCATGCCTGCACAGTTATATATTTTCTACTATTAATTTATACTTTTCACTGCCCTAATAATTTTTTATGAACTTCTATCAATTAATTTACTAAACATTCAACAATTATTTATTGCTCATATACGTTGTACCATTCAAAGTTGCAAGAGCAGAAGAATAAGTTACATGCAAGCTAGGGAAGTAGCGATGAACAGGAGTTGATATTCAAATTTTGGAGAACATGTAATTGGCTAGATAGTTTCCTCCTGGTCACTCAATGCAAACCAGACCAATGAAGTTGTACATTTCAGGCAAAATTTAAATTCAATAGAAAACTTGAGATTTATCTTAGATATTGTAATTCCTGGAGTATCTACAGCAAGAAAGTTTCTTTTTTGCATGATTGTTTTGATATAGAGTCTCCATGATGTATAGAGAAGGAAGAGATACAAAAAATTTTGAGGGAAAAATTGATGCTATTTATATTCTTAAAAATATGAGGATAAATGTGCATAGATTCATTTTTTTAGTAATTCTTCCTCGTTACGTGTACCTATAGAAAACAGGAAGTATGAGGGTGGTAGAATCTGGCCTTCACTAATTCCCGAGTGGTGAAGACTCCCCAGTGAGAATATCAGTAGCAAAAAGCTGATTCTTGTGAGGTCTGGTCTGCATTCATACTCCCACATCTTCTGTCAATTCTAACACCAAGCATTTCTCTCATTGTTCTCACTGCTTTATTACTGAGTTCATAAATTCACTGTAATGGCCACATAGAAATCAGAGACAATACTCATGATTACTGGTTTATTAGAGAAGTAACTGTACAATTTCAGTTAGAAATACTCAGGATACAATTCAATCAGGATAGCCTCTTCTCAGGCTTGCTCTCAGAAGGTCTCTCTTTGACCCTTTCTTTATCTTACAACTTTGGGCTCTGCTTCACACTCAGGAATATGTTAACAAATTATCTTAGTTCTGTCAATTATGTGACATTTCCACTCCTCAAGTAAGTTTAGGGCCAAAGGCATTCAGCTCTAGCTTTGTAGATAGTCAGATCTAGTTTATAAGGAAGAGTGTGGCATCAAGATTGGAGGAAGATTCATTAACAACCTATAATATGCAGATGACACAACCTTATTTGCTGAAACTGAAAAAGATCTGAAGCACTTGCTACAAAAGATCAAGGACTGTAGTCTTCAATATGGATTGAAGTTCAACATCAAGAAGACAAAGATTTCCATCACTGGACCAATTGACAGAACCATAATAGATGAAGAAGAGATTGAGATTGTTTACAATTACAGATTGCTAGGATCCACAATCAATACTCTTAATGCCAGAAGTAAGGAAATAAAAAGATGAATTGCATTGGTAAAATCTGCTGTCATGTTTAGTGTCTATTATAGGCATACTGAAGAGCAACAATGTCAGTCTAGACACAAAGGTGCGCCTAATCCAGGCCATGGTCTTCTCAATGACTTGTTTTGCTTCAGAGAGTTGGTCAATGACTAAGGATGACAGAAGAATAGATGCCTTCAATTTGTGGTGCTGGAGAAGAGTCTTGAACATGCCATGGACTGCCAAGGAAACAAATGGGTCTGTCTTGGAAAGGGTGAAACCAAATCTCTCCTTGGAGGCTAAGATTTTGACGCTTCGCCTCCCTCACTTACTTTGGGCACATGGCCAGGAGAGATCAGTCCTAGGAGAAGGAAGATAATATGGACAGCACAGGAGAGGAAGTCTCTGGATGAGATGGATTGATACAGTAACTAGGGAAATGGAGGTTGATATGTCAGAATTAGTGAAACTGGCTCAGGACAGGGAACGGTTCAGAGCTACTGTACATGGGGTTGCTATACATTGCAGATGACTCAATGGCACATAACAACAATAACATACTATGAAGCTTTTGGAAGCAGGGATAGCATCCACTTCCTAAATAACATGCCTCTAGAAACTCTATGAACTTTGATAAATGTTGCTAGTTGTAGAGGGGCTTCAGACCTTTTGTTTATTGGTCACTATGAGTTGTGCTCAACTCAAAGGCAATCAACAACAACAACAACATTACTATGTTAATTTTTTGTGTCATATTTTTAATATATCATGTTTAATGACTTTTGAACTTATTATGTAAATGTGTTTAACTTCCAGAAGTGATCTTGAAATACTTCAAAGAGTTTCACATTCTTGCTTAATAATGTAAACATTTGCCTCTTGTAATGTTTTCATTTATGTTTCAAAACCCGTGTATTTATTAAAATGTATTTTTTTCCATGTATTTATTAAAATGTATTATTTTCATGTTCATGAGTAGTTAAATATCACCTTATGAACCTAATTCTTCCTCACATTTCAGTACTTCCTCTCTGTGTTTGAATGTCTTTATTTGAAATTGAGAAAAAAACATCATAAAAGAATCAAATGGTCACTGAAAAAGAAATTCCAAAGGGATTTTATTGTGCACCTTTATTGTTAAAATACAAGTAGATTGGGGACACTTTTATGTTGAGCTTAAGGTATGATCTTATTCAAATTGATTATTTTCTTACTATTGACCTCAGGCATTATTCCTAAAGCCCACGTGAGGCACAGGGTCAAAAAGAGGTCAAGATCATAGGACTTTCTCATCCTTTGCTTCAGTACCTAGTTCCCTGCACACCTTCCTTGAATTTGTGATTGAAAAGAAAATTGGTCTTTGAGACAGTATAACCTATAGCAGCTGATTCAGGGAAGTCTTTGTAGTCTTTGAAAGATGAGAAAGCTGTCAGCTTTGTCCTGTCTTGGAAAATGTTAACTTGTGTATATGGAAGAATCTCACTCTGACCAGGGATTTGCCCTTTAATCAAGTTCTATACTGAAAGAACTTGAAAGGATTGCGGAGATGAGTAAGACAAGACTAGTTGCTAGTCTACCTTGTATTCTTTCATTCTGCTTTGTATTCCCATGGCTAGATTCTCCCTGCTTTAAGCCGATTTTTTCCACCTTCTTTTTAGAAGGACATTTTTTCAGTAAACAGAGCATGCTGAGCATAATTTACCCTTTTCTTGATGACTCAGGCTCATCATAATGAACATTGGTTAGTATACTCGACTGTATTAGAAAGATGCCCGTAAGAGCTATTAAGGTATGCGGTACTGTTTGCCCTGACTAACTAACTGCTCCCAGGTGCCCTAAGTGTTCCAAACCGCAATCACTCCTCTGTACAATGTACACTAAATAGAAAATGTGTTCTTGTGGACTGCAGGGAGATTTCTGTGCTGAAAGGCGAGGCATGAACATGATGGTAGTGTGCCTGTGTGTCTGTTCTTTGGTAAAACAACTTCCCCCGGACTTTTTCCTACTGGAGGAAATTCTACCATTACCTCTTTAAAATAATAGGAAAGCATAAATGTTTGTTACTGTGAGGGAAAAAAATTCAATCAGCTATTAAATGCCCAATTTAACAAGATACACAGTGGGCAGTTTCACCAAGAGGAGACACTTAGAAGTTGTGATTTATCTCATAAAATCTGGTTGAAATGACATTTAAAAGGGTAAGACAATAATAGATAGACCTTTATCATTGAGACTGGCAACACACTTACATACCCTTTTGAATCTCTGATTACATCTTATAAGTTTAGGATTTGAAGTTTTACTGTCAGCTGTAGTGCAGTTATGTGGCTCAGCTCCACTAATCCAATTAGACCGACTTGATTATGAGACTTGATTGTGAAAGGAGTATTATTGTTTGTACCTAAGAGCACTAACCAGCCCATAAGTAATATGGCTTGTGAGCATAATGGGAAAATTTCTAAGGCAAATACAAACAAGCATGATTTAGTGTTATTGAATAATTGCAACATACTCAAGTATTGCAAGAATCAAGTTTTTTTAAAATCAAATGTTTCCAGAATTCTAAAAAAAAAAAATTTAATATTGTGAAAAGAGCAAGAATGGCTTGGGAACTGCTGAGACTAACCTCTACTAGCTCTACAAGGTGGGACTTCTTTCATCAAAAACATCCACATCACACAATCAATTCCAACAGGTTTTACACGTCCCTTACATTCATATGTCTATTTCTCCTAAATCCAACACTAATCTTACTACTATATTGGGTCCAAAATCCACTGCAATAGCTACACAGACCATACAGAATCATATGTATGTTACAGGATTTATTAGGGAAGTCAACAGGCTATAATTCAGAAGACAGCAGGATACGGTCCCTCAATCCAGACGGTTTATAAAGCATGGTCCCAGGTGCATTAACATTCAGCTTCATAGCCAGGTGAGTATTATAAAGTTCCCTTGTTGTGGTTATGCGCTCTTGAGTAACTTGCGACTCATAGCAACCCTATATACAACAGTCCTAAACTCTGCTCTGTCCTGTGCCAATCGCACCATCTCTGGTACACTCATCCTGATTACCCCAGTCACTTAAATCAATCCACCTCATGGAGGGCCTTCCCTCCTAAGCTGTCCCTCTACCCTAGCAAGCACGATTTCCCTCTCTAAAGTATGTTAGACAGAACCTCAGAATCCTTGCCTCCAAGGAGCTGCCCGGTTTGACCCTTTCCAGGATGAATCTGTTTGTTTTCCTAGAAGTCCATGGTACTCTCAATACTCTTCTCCAGCACCACAGCTCAAAGGCATCAATTCTCCTCTTATTCTCTCTAGTCATTGTCCAGCTCTCTGACTCATAACAAGTGATAGCAAAGACCATGGCCTGTGTCAGATGCACCTTAGTCTCCACAGAGACACCATTGCTCTTCAGTACTTTGGAGAGGTCCCTAACAGCAGACTTTCCCATGGCAATACGTCTTTTAATTTCCTGGCTACTGATGCTGAGAGTGTTGACTGTGGAGCCAAGCAAACTAAAGCTGTGAACAATCTCAATCTCTTCACTGTCCATCCTGATGCTGCCAGTTGGCCCAGTGGTGAGAATCTTTGTCTTCTTGACATTGAGCCTCAATCCATATTGGAGGCTGCAGTCCTTGACCCTCTACAGCAAGCGCTTCAGGTCCTCCTCAGTTTCAGCAAGCAGGGTTGTGTCATCCGCATAACGCAGATTGTTGATAAATCGTCCACCAATCCTGACCCCACATTTCTCCTCATAGAGCCCAGGCTCCTGAATAATTTGTTCTGCATACAGGTTGAAGAGGTATGGAGACAGGATACATCCCTGCCATCCTAATTGTGGTGTCTTTCCCCAGTCCTTCAGAAAGCTTGGGTGAAGGTCTCTGGCTGCTTGGGACAGCAGTCTCAATTCAGTTCCATGTCAGATTTTAGTCTAGCTCTCTGCTGAGGATACTGTTACCCTTGTATAAATTTTGGTCTGGCAGGCCCATTAGTCTCTGACACTGAAGGACATGTACTGCTTCTTCTTCCTTGTTGGTGTTGAGATTCCTAATTTCTATGGCTGAATCTACTCAATATAATGCCTATATGAGCCTATCCCCTTGTGTATGATCCTGCCAATCCAAGTGACAGCATCAAAGACAATGACCTGGGAAAGCCATTTTAAACAAGACTTACAAAACCACAAATATCAATATTAACTAAGAAAAGAAAAATGTGACTTTGCTGAAATATTACATGCATGAAACATGTAATATGTTTCCATAGAGAATTGACTGAGAATTTATAGAATAGAAAAATAATAAAAAACAGCAAATAATTTTGATATTATTTAAATATTTAAATTTAGACTCTCTGTCTGGCAATCTCTTTTCAGCCTTGGAAAAGCTGCTGAAGTGTTAGCTATGAGTTAGTTCTGACTCACTGGCACATGACATAACACACGTATGCAGTGACTTTGGTGGTCAAGTGTGAGAGAAGTTGCACAGCTAACTCAATGACTGAACCTCTAGTGATTCAAATCTACTAAAATCTTCAAGAAAATTAAAATTAAAGTTATAGTTAAGGTGCACTTACTACAATGATCTAAACAAAGCAAAACAACAACAACAAAAAAAAAAGACAAGTAGCACTCCAAGTATTTGTGTGAGGCTGGATCAGTCATAATTCCCACATATTGTGCAACCTTTTGGGGTAGCCATTTTGTTGTTGTCATGTGCCGTCGAGTCATTTGCGACTCATAGCGACCCTATCTACAACAGCCCTAAACCCTGCTCTATCCTGTGCCAATCGCACTGCCTCTGACACACCCATCCCGATTACCCCAGTCACTGAATCAATCCATCTCATAGAGGGTCTTCCCCTCCTGCACTGTCCCTCCACCCTCCCAAGCATGATGTCCCTCTCCAAGGACCTGTCCCTCCTTACAACATGTCCAAAGTATGTCAGACGTAGCCCCAGAATCCTTGCCTCCAAGGAGTAGCTTATTTTAACCCTCTCCAGGATGAATCTGTTTGTTTTCTTGGCAATCCATGGTACATTCAATACTCTTCTCCAGCACCACAGCTCAAAGGCATCAATTCTCCTTCTGTCCTCCCTAGTCATTGTCCAACTCTCTGATGCATAACAAGCGATTGCAAAGACCATAGCCTGTATCAGGCGCACCTTAGGCTCCAGAGAAACACAGGTCTGTCTTTTCTGTAGCCCAATTGTACCGCCTAAATCAAGAGATAAAGATTGAACAGTAATTTGATCAAAGAGCGCTTTTAAGAGGTAGAGGAAAGACAGATGTGGAGAGCAGCCACTACTCCACAGAGCCTCTAGCCCCTTTGACTCTTGACTACAATCTCAATTTCATTTTAAGGAAAGCACAACTTTGGCTCACTGTATGTGGACTTCACTGACATCTCTAACATCAAAGAATATAGAGGACATCTTTGGGTCTCAGGTATGCCAGGGAAAGCCATCAAAAGTAAGCTTTGGGGGTTATATGAGAGATCAGAACTTGCCCAGGGAAAATTATCATATGTCATCACTATTGAGTGTTACTAAAAACTTACACACTGTAGACCTGAAAAGATATGCACACTGGAACCAGAAAGAGAACCCCTTTTTTCTCCATTACTCTTTACACTTTAACACATGCCTCCTGGCAAGGGGGAAAAGAATTATGACATTGACCTATATAAAGCTGCAAAATGAAGAGTTGCCTTGGAATTGTGTGGCGATAAATTGGTAACTGTCACATTACTCTGCTATTTGTAGACATTTACCTAAGAGAAAATTAAAGAAGTCTTTTCAAAACTAATTTATTTCTATCAGCTTTAATTTAAAACTCCTACAATGGAAGTACTACTTGATGGAATACAATTCAACAATAGGAAGGAATACATTCTCAGACTCATCTGCAGGTACAAATCTTAGAAATATGTAGTGAGCCAAAGCAAGCTATGACCATATGATCCCATTTTAAAACTTTATGGGCTATATGATCCCATTTTACAATATCAAAAAGGAACAATTTGTCTACACTGAGCAACTGGTAGAATAGAGTTTTTTCCTGACACAGGAAAACTGTGCAGAAGGAATAGAATCTGAAGACAAACTTGAAAAACATATATAATGTGACATCTGGGTGGAAAGTATGTTCTAATAAAAAAATTGTGGCCGAACATGCTGAGTAAAACAGATTTCAGGAAAACACATTGTATTGTATTTTGTGGGATCAAATTTGGTAAGTGAGTAGTTTGAGAACACTTTTGTCTTGTGGTGGTCTTTTTTAAGTTTTTTTTTTTAATTTTAAAGGAAGTTTATAGAAAAGTTAGGTTTTCATTCATTCATTGTTGCTCATTTTACACTTCTCTGTCCCTTCCCCCCTCCCCAAGTTTACTGTTTATTTTAAATGTTAATATTCATTCGTTGTTGCACAGTTACCTCCCTCACCCCCTCCCCTCATCCTCTTTGCAATGTTCCTCTTATTCTGGGCTGTTGTCTTACGTGTAACACTTAATTACATATCTCTTTTAAACAGTTCTTTACTTCATCTGTTCCAATTCATTCTTCATTATCTATGCACTCTTATTCTAGACTCCTTCCAACCCCCATGTCAGACATGCTTTATAACAGTGGTACTATACAGTGTTTGTCTTTTTGTGACTGAGATATTTCATTCAGCATAATATCCTCCAGAATCACCCATGTTCTACTCATAAAGTCTTATGGGTTCATTGTTTTTCAGCCCTGCATAGTATTCCATTGTATGAATATACCATAGTTTTTCTATCAGTGTGTTTGTTCATGGACACTTGAGTTGTTTCCATCTCTCTTTGCTATTGTAGATAACCCAGCAATAAACACAGGTGTGCATATTCCTGTTTGGATGGTGGTTCTGATTTCTGAGTAATGGAATTGCTGGGTCAAACAATATTTTTATTTCCAACTTTCTGAGAAAGCACCAGGCTTTCTTCCGTAGTGGCTGCACCATTTTCCATCCCAACAAGCTGTCAATAAGGATTCCAACCTCTTCCACAACCTCACTAGCATTTATTGTTTGCAGCTATGTTGAATTTTGCTATTGTTGTTGGTGTGAGATGATATCTTATAATTGCTTTTATTTGCATCTCTCTGATAGCTAGAGATTTTGAACATTTCTTCATTTGTGTCTTTCCCATCTGAATGTTTTCTTTGATGAAGTGTTTATTCATGTCCCGTGCCCATTTTTGGATTGGGATGTTTACCTTTTTCTCGTTGAGATGGTGGTAGTTTTTAGAGACAGAAAGAAAAAAAATACCAAAATAAGGTGCATGTTCCACTTAAGACATACTACTACATTTTTCTTATCCACTTTCTAAATAATATGCCTCTGGAATCTCTACGAACTTTGATAAATGTTGATAGTTGTAGAGGGACTTCAGGCCTTTTGTTAGGAGGGTCACTATGAGTAGTGCTTGACTTGAAGGCAGTCAACAACAACAAGAAGATATATAAACAGCTTATAAACATATAAACCTTCAAAGATAGGAAAATTTACGTTCTAGAAAGATGCCAATGTAGACTTACCGTAATGAGCACAAGGAAAAATACAAATCCAAACACTTCAGTGAAGTTGGAGCAATCAGACCTCTCATATGCTGCTAATGGAAATATAAAACTGTGCAACCTCTTTGTAAAGCCATTTTAATGGTTTCTCTTGATATTAAATATAGATTTTTCTTTTCTGTAACCTAATTGTACCAGTCTAATCAAGAGATAGAAATGACACAGTAATTTGATCAGAGTAAGACTGAAAAGAAACAAGGTCAGAAAACATGATGACTGTGGCTTCAATGTGGTTTCTAGTGACCCTAAAAGATAGAGTAGACCTGCGACACAAGGTCTCAAAGACTGGAAATCTTTACGGAAGCACACTGTCACAAGCTTCTCCCATAAAATGGCTTTTGATTTTGAACCTCAGACTTTTTGATTAGCAGTAGATTATTTTAACTAATACATCACCCATGGCACTGATAAAGGCATGATATTTAACAAACGATCTATTGTTTAAATAAAAATAAAATTGGCAACATCTTTTAAAAGCATGATTCAGCTGCTTAGTAATTTGATATTTGACGACATTGCAGATAATTAGTGTCATAATGAGCACTGTTCTTCAGAGTTTCTCATAGAAGTAATACTGAGGCATTCCTATGTATTTACCCATCTGAAATATGCTTGCCCAGTTCAGAGCCTTAAGCAGAGAGATCTTTTCTTTCAGCTGGTTCCTTGTTTAATGATCTGTAAATGGAACTGTTATTGCTTCTTTGCCTCTCATTTATGAGCACCATTATTTCTCACAGTGGGTTGTCTTTGTCAGACAATGAAGGTAGAAAAAGTTTTTAAGCTTGTCAAGGGATTTATTGATATAAATGAGAGAGAAGTTGGGTCAAAATTAATGACAGTGGTTTTCTATGTAGGATAAGGAGAACAAGTTTTATAAAATGATGGCACATTTTAAGATGTATGATTCTTCTGTGGAACAATATCTTCCTTGTATTATTGTACTTTGGTTTTCAAGTGTACACACTCATTTATTGCTATTTTATACAATGCCTAAGAAAAGCAATAAAAATGTGACTACAAAAACAAGCAAAGGCCATCTATCTTGAAATCCAGCATTTAAAAAGTTTTGTAGATGCTAGTCTGTGATGATCAAAACACACTTTTTGTATTACAAAAATCATTTGTTCATTATCCAGATGAGTCATAGTGAAAGGAGTGGACATGCTAAAATGAGTTATTTTCAGAAACCAATCAGATTTGTATTGTTCATAGTAATTTTAGCAAATACACATTTTGAAGGTTTATTGCTCCCTTATTTCTCCTCAACAGAGAAGAAGGAAATTGAAACTGCAGAAAATACAAGTTTATTTGAAACCTCAAATCTTAAAAAGCCCCTTTAGTGTAATTTGGGTGGTAATAACCACGTTTCTCTAATTGGAAAAAAAATCACCACATATATAGCTAATTAGTCTGAAAAATATTGTTGATGTTTGAGTGGAAAGAGCGAATATTGACTCGAAGAACTATGTTATCTTTTAGCACAAAAATACGTTAGTCCATGGCATTTAAAATGAGTGTGTGACCTACATTCACATTTATTGTCAGTGTTACTCATATGATCAAATTCTTAGCTATTTATTAATCTTTATCTGTCATTGTCGTTGTGTATAAATCTACAACAACAATTTCTTGATGCAGATATCAGGAGTGGTGCAGTCATAGCCACTAATGCTTTAATACTTTTTAAAATGAGAGAAATAAACATAAAGTCTAATGCATTGTTGGCTGAAATACCACTTTAGAAAATGGAGCTGGATTTATTTCTAGGGTAGATTTAGTGGGAGTAAGGGAAAGTAGGTTTAAGAGCTGAAACAATTTTAATGACTCTTTAGCAACTTTTGTTTTTTGGGGGATCTTAGGAAACGATTATATTCTAACATTTTTATGGCTAATCTTGCCAGGGATAACTACAACATTTTGAGACTAGAATTCAACTTTTTTTCCTCTTTAGTTGCTAAGTTGTCATCTTTTTCTCAGCTTCCATTCTAATGCTTCTTATAAGTATTGACAAATGTGCTTATGACACAGTCTGGGAGTTAAGGGTACAGTTTAGATGATTCACACTAAAAAAATGTGAAAGCTATAAAATAAACTTACTTTTGCATTTTGTAATTGCTGACTTAAATGTCCAAGTTAATTAACTTCCAGAAGGGTAAATAGGAATGCACATTTGGGATGAATTTTTTTTTCAACTGATGCAGTTAACCATTGAGATGTTAAAGGGATTGGAAGGAAGACTTTAAAAAGAAAAAGAAAATTTTTTTGTAGCAATTTCAATATTTTATTAAGAAAATTAGTAGACAAGTTATCAGAAGAAGAAAATGATTTTCTTATTATGGCAAAGATAGAAACCAGGGAGCAAAGTTTATTGACATAAATTGTTCAGCTGAACTAAATTATCTGGTTGGTTGTAGATTGTATGATCTGCATAAAAGTACCTATTTGCTCCCTGTCAGCTGTTAACTGTGGTTGGGTTGGGCAACCCTTTAACACCTTGTGTTGTTGATCAATGAAGCAAGAATGTGTAACAATCCTTCCCCATTGGGTGGTCAGTGTATGCAGGTGTTGGAGGAATGAATATCTAGTGAGAGAACATGACCTACCTCCTGTTGATGAATGAGAAAGGAAATTACAGAGAAAGAGAATTAGGGGAGGAAAGAAAAAAAAATTGCAGATATAAAGGAAGAAGTAATAGATGGAGAAACTAAATGGAGTTCAGAAGAGTGAAAAATTGAAAACAGAGATGAGAGGGAAAGAGAGAAAGAGGAGAGAGAGGACAGAAATAAAAACCTAGATAGCTAAAGAAGTGTAACCTCTACAAAAATAGATTCCTGCACCTATCCTAGGAAGTGTGTAGGTATAAATGGGGGAGGACCCTGGAGTGAGGTTTGACTCTTAGCACCCCTAATTACAGACATCTCTGAGTTCTATTGGAGGCCACCTGATAATCATGTAATTGCTATAGATGCTTCACACTTTTACAGTTTGTAGGTCAGAGCTGCTGGTGGCCACTCTGATAGTGCTTTGGAGCCCAAATAAGCTGAGTTTGTGTGATGTGTTAAGATAGCATTCTCTACCTGCTGAGTTTGTAGGAGCTGACAGAGGGAAAAGAATTTTTGCTCCTAGTCACTCAGAAGGCATAGTTGAAAAGCTGGAAGCGGTGGGTGGAAGGTCTTGGTTTGGTCATACATAATTATCATGTGACCAGTGCCCATTAACACAACCAACTTCCCAGTTCTTGCTCAGACTTAAGGTAGATCATACAGAGTCCAGTGTCTCTCTTTCACAAAAACTTTCACCTCCATGCAAGTTTTTAGCTTGACAGGTTAGAGTTTTGTTATTTGATGCCATTAAGTTAGCTATGATTCATACGAACAACAGATCAAAACTTTGCCGTATTCTGTTCATTCTCACAATGTGCACCATACATTGTTACTGCAGTTACTGTGTCAATCTTGTTGCAGGTCTTCTCTTTTGCCGATGCTCTGATTTGCTCAATATGGTGCCTTTCTTGAAGCACTGGTGACTCTTGACAACATGACCAAAGTATGTTGTTGTTGTTGTTGTTGATTGCTGTCGAGTCAAGCAGGACTCATGAACAAAAGACCAGAAGCCTTTCTATTACTATCGTCATTTCTCAAAGTTCATACTTTCCAGAGGCATGTTGTTCTGGAAGTGGATGCCACTCTTTTGAAAGAGTATTATAAATTTTTACTCTCTTTGCCTCCAAGTCCACCCTGGTTCTTCTTTGTTGTTGTTGATTGCCTTCAAGTTGAGCATGACTCATAGTGACCATATGAACAAAAGGCCTAAAGCCCCTCTACAATTATTGTCATTTATCAAAGTTCATAGAATTTCCAGAATCATTTTGTTTAGAAAGTGGATGCTGCTCCTACTTTCAAACCTGTTATAGTGTTATTATTGTTATGTACTAACCCTTTTATGTTTGTCCTATCTCCTCTGCAGCTACTCCAAGATGATAGAGTTCTCTCCCACTTTGCACCCACTTTGATTATATTAGACTTTGGATCTATAAAGTCTGTGTCTTGTTTGTAACGAGAATTCCATAAGACTGGCCTCAACTTGCTCATGTGTATGCAGTCTTTCTTTCTCAAGATGATGGGCACTTAAAAAGGCTCTGTTCTCTCTTTTCAGTCACTTTTCTCTTTTGGTGCTCAGAGTTCCAGGGCTATCACCTTCATCCAGTTTTTCTGGTCTCTATTGAGACAGTCGGAGATTGATCAAATATGCAATCAAGATGCATTAATATGCCAGTGGACTTAAAAGTGGAAAAATATTGGTCATTGTAATATGCATTTTACGACAATAAAGTTATCTTAAAATTAAAAAAAAGATGCATTAATAATAATGAGTGACTGGAATGCAAAAGTTGGGAACAGAGAAGAAGAATCAGTAGTTGGAAAACATGGACTTGGTGACAGAAATGAAGCTGGAGATATAGAATGATTGAATATTGCACAATGAGTTATTCATTGAAAATATATTTTATAAGAAACATAAATGCAGGTCATACACATGGATTTCACCAGATGGTATGCATAGGAATCAGATTGATTATATCTGTGGAAAGAACCACTGGAGAAGCTCAATATCAGCTGTGAAAACTAGGCCAGGAGTTGATTATGGAACAGACCACCAACTACTCATATGCAAGTTCAAGCTGAAGCTAAGGAAAATTAAACCAAGTCCACAGGAACCAAAATATGACCTTGACTCTATCCCACCTGAATTTCAGAACCAATTCAGAAACAGGTTTGAGGTCTTGAACACTAAGGAGGTTGTTTTTTTGTGGGTTTTTTGTTTGTTTGTTTTGTTTTGTTTTTTTACATTAATTGAGGAAATATTTTATTCATGCTGGGAAATGTCAGTCTTTTAATTATAAGGAGCTATGATTGTAATTATACTAACGATATTGCTCACTAGATTCCACATTCACTTGGATCACTTTTCTTGGAAATGGGAACAAATGTGGACCTCTTCCAATCTGATGGCCAGGCAGGTGTCCTCCAAATGGCCTGGTGGGTTATTCTAAGGTTGAATCTGTTAATTGAAACAAGTCAACTGGTTTCCCATTTATTCTTAGATCTTTATTCTTTCCCAATATCATCAATGCAGCTTCCACTTCCTCCTTCATTACCATTGGCTCCTGTTAATATGGTACTTCCTAAAATATTTCAGTGCTGATCAGTTCTTTCTGGTACAGTGGTGTATTCCCTCCATCTTCTTTTGATGGTTTCTAGGTCATTCAATATATCGCCCATAGCATCTTTCAATATTGTGACTTGAGGCTTAAATTAATTTTTTATTCTCTCAACTTGAGATGCAGAGTGAGTTCTTCTCTTTTTATTCTCCAATTCCAGATCTCTGCACATTACATTATAATACTTTGCTTTGTCCTCTTAAGCTGTCCTTTGAAGTCATTTGAACCAGATGAGTTGAGGAGGATGTCAAGAGTATCTTCCAGGAAGAGTGCAAATGATCATTACAAAGACAGAGGAGGAAGAAAAGACCAAAATGGATGTCAGAAGAAACTCTGATTATTGCACGGAAGTGTTGAGAAACCAAAGCAGAAGGAAGAATTCAAGATATTAAAGAACTTAACAGAAGATTTCAAAAGGTAGCAAGGGAAGAGAAAGTAAAATATTAAAGTGTAATGTGCAAGGAGCTGGGGTCAGAAAATCAAAAGGGCCGAACTTGCTCAGCATTTCTTAAGCTCATGGAACTGAAGAACAAATTTAAACCTCGAGTTGCTATAATCAAGGATGCTTTAAGCAGAATATCAAATGATCCAGGAAGTGTTAAAAGAATATACTGAGTAACTGTATTTAAAGGAATTGGCAGACACAGAAGAATTTCATGAAACAATATATGAGTAAGAGCCTATGGTGATGAAGGAAGACGTTCAAGCTGCTTTGAAGAAAATAGCAAAAAATAAGGTCACAGGAATAGATAGTATACCAAATGATGTATTTCATCAAACAGATGCTGCCCTAGATGTGCTCACCAGGTTGTGCCAAGAAATCTGAAGAACAACCACCTGGCCAACTGATTGGAAGAGATCTATGTTTGTTACCATTCCAAAGAAAGGTGACCCAATGAAGTGTGGAAACTATAGAGCAATATCACTGATTTCACATGCAAGCAAGATTCTGCTGAAGATTATCCAAAAAATGACTGGAACAACACATCAACAGAGAACTGCTAAAAGTCCAGGCTGGGTTTAGAAGGGGTCATGGTACTAGGGATATTGTAGCTAATGTTAGATGGATCTTGGCTGAAAGTAGGGAATACCAGAGGTATGTCTACCTGCATTTAATTGATTATGAAAAGGTGCTTGACTGTGTGGACCATAACAAACTGACTGACTCTGAGAAGAATGGGAATCTCGGAACACTTGATCGTGCTAATGTGAAACCTATACTTGGACCAAGAGGCAGTCTGCCAGGGATTTGTCCTATCTCCATACCTTTTCAACCTATATGCAGAACAGATTATCCGAGGGGCTGTGTTCTATGAGGAGAAATGTGGCTTCAGGATTCGTGGAAGATCTATTAACAATCTGCATTATGCCGATGACACAACCCTGCTTGCTGAAACTGAGAAGGACCTGAAGTGCTTGCTATTGAGGGTCAAGGACTGCTGCCTCCAATATGGATTAAGGCTCAATATCAAGAAGACAAATATTCTCACCACTGGACCCATTAACAGCATCAAGAAGAATGGTGAAGAGATTGAGATTGTTCACAGCTTTAGTTTGCTTTGCTCCACAGTCAACACTCTTGTCACTGGCAGACAGGAAATTAAAAGATGCATTGCCTGGGAGAGTCTGCTGTTAGGGACCTCTCCAAAGTACTGAGGAGCAATGGTGTCACTCTGGAGACTAAGGTACACCTTATATAGGCCATGGTCTTTGCAATCACTTGTTATGAGTCAGAGAGCTGGACAATGACTAGATAGGATAGGAGGAGAATTGATGCCTTTGAGCAATGGTGCTGGAGAAGAATATTGAATGTACCATGGAGTGCTAAGAAAACAGGTTCAACCTGGAGAGGGTTAAACCAGGCTGCTCCTTGGAGGCAAGGATTCTGAGGCTTTGTCTGACATACTTTGGACATATTGCAAGGAGGGACCCATCCTTGGAGAGGGACATTGTGCTTGGGAGAGTGGAGGGACAGCGCAGGATGGGAAGACCCTTTATGAGGTGGATTGAGTCAATGACTGGGGTAATTGCGGTGGGGGTGTGGAGACAGTGAGAGTGGCACAGGATAGAGCAGGATTTAGGGCTGTTTACACAGGGTTGCTATGAGTCGCAAACGACTCGACGGCACATAACAACAACTACATTGATATTGCTATTGAATGAGGGATATTATTGCAGATACATCTTGACTAAAAGCAGAGAATACCAGAATGATATTTATTTAGATTTATTTCCTATTCAAAGTCATTCAACTATGGTATCATAAAAAGGTATGACTAACCTTAACAAAAATGGGAATTTCAGAACACTTAATTATGTTCATGGAAAATCTGCACAATGATTAAGAAACAGTTATTTGAACAAAACAGAGTTATCTCATAGTTTAAAATCAGAAATGGCATGTGTCAGGGTGGTAGCCTTTCTCCATATATATTCAATCTGTATGCTGTGCAGATAATTGGAGGAACTAGACTACATGCAGAAAAATGTAGTATTGTGATTGGGGACGACTCATAAATAACCTGTGTTAGGTGACATAACTTTGCTTGCTGAAAGTGGGGAAAATTTTGAATACTTACTAAAAAACAAAGAGCCCAATCCCCAAAATGTTGACAGCTCCTATCACTAGAATATCTGTTTCTACTCTCCAAGTGCTACATTAAAAAAAAATACTTATTACTCTATTTAGTTAAAATTCCCCATGAACCTATGCTGTATCATTGTTGTTGCATACAGTTGAGTTGGAACTAACCCTTAGCTAACCCTCTGGTGGGTTTTCAGAGATAGTTAATTACAGAGGAGGGGATTGTTCATATTTCTCCTGCAAAGAAACTGGTGGTATTCAAACCACATCCTTAGGGATTGCAGTGCAGCTTCTTGCCAGTAGGCCACCAGAACTCCCGTATGTTATATTAGAAGTTTTCTATTTATTATTTCTTTTATGTTTATCTCATTGTCAACTAGTGATAGTTGTTATTCTTTTGTAAAATATATTTACTTTTAATTGTTTTAAAAATAATTATCTAAAAATACAACAGTGATTAGATTGAGAAATTTATGGTACATTCTACAATTTAATACTATGCAGCACGCAGGAGCAATGATTTTGTAAATTATTACCCAGCTTGGGAGGATCTGGAGAACATTATGCTGAGGGAACTAACACAGCCCCATAAGGATAGATTTTGTATAAAATCATTATTATAGAATGATTATAAGGGTCCAAGAAGGGTGGGAGAGGGTGGAAGCAGAGGGATGAGGATGTGCAGGGAAAGAGGGCAATTAATCATGGGGTTGTACAATTTAATGGGAGTGTGAGGGAAATTGAAATGATCTGTCTCTAAAACAATGTATTCAAATTTGGTAAATAAACTAGTGTAAAATAAAAAGAAATAAAAAGGTGAGAGTATTTCCTTTTAAAATAGGAATAGAAGAGTATATACATTTCCGTACCATAATATCTAATAATTTCTCACAATTATTTATCTTATATGCTTGTTAATTTTGAAGACTTGTATGAAGATGCATCACCAACCTCAATTCACTACTGCATATATGTTGTTGTTGTTTGACACTGTTGAGTCAAGTATGACACATAGCAACACTATTAATAACAGATAGAAACCCTGTCCTATCCTGTGCTATCCTCATCATTTCAGACATACTTAAGCCCATTTCTGTAGTCACTGTGTCAACGCATCTCATTGGGAATCTTCCTCTCTTTCACTGACCTTACACCTTTCCGAGCACGCTGTCCCTTTCCAAGGTATAGCCTTTCCCAGCAACATGAGAGATGGAGTTTCATCATTTTTGTCCCCAAGAGGCACTCTGTTTGCACTTTTCCCAAGATATATCTGGTTTCTGCCAGTCTGTGGGATATTCAGTCTCTTCTTGAACACCACCACTTAATAGCATCAATTCTTCTTTTGTCCTACTTATTGATTATCTAGCTTTTAGACACATAGCAAGTTATTGAAAGGTCTTCAAACCGACATCATTGCTCTTTATTATTTTGGAAAAACCCTGACAGTAGACTTACCCAATGCATAATCCATCTTCTGATTGACTGCTGGTGCCAAGGGTGCCAATATTGATTGTTGATTCAAGCAAGATGAAATATTTAAGAACTTCAGTCATTTCTCTATCATGATGTTATGTACTGACCTAGTGGTAAGAACTTTTGTCTTCCTGGTATGAAGATGTAATCCCTATTGAAAGATGTAGTCTTTGATATTCTGTAGCAAGCATGAAATGTTCTCACTTTCAGCAAGCAAAACTGCATGATCTGCATAACTCAGAGTCTTCCTTCCTAACGCATAACTTCCTGCATATCTCATGAGTCTTCCTTCAATCCTGATGTCACATTCTTCTTTTCAGAGTCCAGCTTCATGAATTATTTTCTCAGCATAGAGATTGAATAGGTATAGAGAAAGTATATATACCTCATACACACTTTCGTGATCTCAAATCATGCATTGCTCCCTTGCTTTGTTCAGACCACAGCTACTTTGTCTATGTATCAAATTCATAAGAACACAGATTATTGTTCTTGGATTCTCATTCTTCTCAATGTTAGCATGCTATTGTTGTTATGTGCCATCAAGTCCCTTGTGACTCTAGTGACTCTTTTGTACAAGAGACCTAAACCCTGCTCTATCCTGTGTCAATCTCACTTTCTCTGACACATCTACTCCCATTACCCCCAATCACTGAATCAATCCATCTCTTCGAGAGTCTGACATACCCACCTCCACAATCCCAGTCACTGAATCAATCCACCTCATTGAGGGTCTTCTTCTCCTGCACTGTCCCTACACCCTCCCAAACATGATGTCCCTCTCCCAGAACTGGTCTCTCCATGCAACATGCCCAGAGTATGTCAGATGAAGCTGCAGAATCCTTGCCTCCAAAGGAGCAGCCTTTTTTCACCCTCTCCAGGATGAACTCATTTGTTCTCCTAGCAGTCCATGGTGTAGGTTCTATATAATCCACACTTAACAAATTAGAGCGTGTAAGGTTAATGCTGAATAAATCTAGAGGCTATAGTTTTAATTCATTACAGTGCAAATTACTGAATTTACACTAAATTATTCTGTGTAATACACAGTATAGCAATGTGTGCAAATAAATAATTCTCTTATTCCATTAAATAAAATTAGATTACTTTATAGACTTTTAAAATGTTTATACCTCTAAATATTTTGT
>NW_006399751.1:30678742-30710173 GCF_000299155.1 Elephantulus edwardii | reverse complement strand
AAAAAGGGAAGCCACTGACTGGGAAAAATATTCGGTAATAACATATCAGATAAGGGACTTATACCCAGAATTTATGAAATACTTGAGCACCACAACAAGATAAAGGTAAATAATCCAATAGAAAAATGGGCACAGGATATGAACATATTTACCTTTTAAGTTATTTTCACCATTTAGGGGAAAATCTTTAGCTTTTATCATACACAATTTTATAAAGATCATTTACATAACTTTTCTCAATTTTCTTATACTAAGTAGCCCACTTGATGTTTCCAATCCAATAACCAATTTATTCCCATCAACAATGATATGATCATTTCTGGGGTGTAGTCCATAGAGTGCTCCACTGTTAACCAACAGGAAGATCTCCCACAATTCAAATCAACCAGAACTTCCTCAGAGGAAGAAAATTCTGTCCTGCTTTAATGTATAGTCTCAGAAACCCAATGGCGGGGCACTATGAGTCAGAACCAACTTTATGGAAATGAAAGAGTAATTCCTGAAAATTCTGATTGCGACCCTTCCTGGGGTGTTTTTTTGCTTCTTCAGGGATATATTCCATAGTGTGTGTCTAGCTTCCTTTATATTTTCTGCATATATTTTTGATATGTACACATAGTTCCTAGTGGCAATCAGCTGCTCTGGAATCCCAAGGGCGCAGGGTTCGAGGGAACCTCCAGAGAAGGACACGCTATCTCCTCCCATGTGAATAACTGCCTCTGAAAATCCACCAGAGGGTCAGTTATCAGTCAGTTCCGGCTCTATGTTACACAGCAGAAACAACAACACACACTGTATGAGCATTTCTGTCAGTAAAATGTGCTTGGGTCCCTCTCTTCAGCACTCTTTAGCAATCTACTCAAGTCTGCAATCGATTTGGTTAACCTCTTCACAGTAAACCTCTTCCATGTCTGTGTTTCTTTCCTGTAATGTCCTCTTCTTTGCATTTCTATAGCTATTTTCACTTGTTCTAACTATAGAAACTCTTCATTTATCATTTCCTCATGAACCTTCTCTAGTTATTCAGTATTTGCATAATTTATGCCTAGGTACAGTCTGTCCATTACAATGTGTATAGCATACACATATCACTTTTGTATTTTTCCCCCATATGCTGTTTATTCACATTTGGATCAAACCATTGAAGCCCTGAGCTACTTCTTTATACAGTGCTAAATGTTGTAGTCCTTTTAGAGATGGATCAGTTCTTGCCCATGTCATTGTTTGCAGTATAGACTGAGCAAAGGTAGACGTGAAAGTGATAGCATACCCATAGTCAATTTGCTGGATCAAAGGGCTGATGTTTGGTGGGAGAAACACCACTTTGTCCTTGTATGGAAAAAAAAAGAAAGGATAATATCCTGTTACATTGTCTACAATTAACAAAATCTTGAAAAATTATGTCTTCTTCCGATTGTTGTTGTTGCTATGTGCCGTCAAGTCATTTGCGACTCATAGCAATCCTATGTACAACAGCCCTAAACCCTGCTCTAGCCTGTGCCAATCGCATTGCCTCTGACACACCCATCCCGATTACCCCAGTCACTGAATCAATCCACCTCAAAGAGGGTCTTCCCCTCCTGTGCTGTCCCTCCACCCTCAATCATGATGTCCCTCTCCAAGGACCTGCCTCTCCTGGCAACATGTCCAAAGTATGTCAGACGAAGTCCCAGAATCCTTGCCTCCAAGGAGTAGCCTAGTTTAACCCTCTCCAGGCTCCATCTGTTTGTTTTCTTGGCAGTCCATGGTACGTATATTCAATACTCTTCTCCAGCACCACAGCTCAAAGGCATCATTTCTCCTTCTATCCTCCCTAGTCATTGTCCAACTCTCTAATGCATAACAAGTGATTGCGAAGACCATGGCCTGTATCAGGCACACCTTAGTCTCCAGAGAGACACCGTTGCTCTTGAGTAATTTAGAGAGGTCCCTAAGAGCAGACTTTCCCATCGCGATATGTTTTTAGATTTCCTGGCTGCTGGTGTCAAGAGTGTAAACCGTGGAGCCGAGTAAACTGAAGCTGTGAACAATCTCAATCTTTTCACCATCCATCCTGATGTTACAAATTGGTCCAGTCTGAGAATCTTTGCTTTCTTGATATTGAGCCTCAGTCCATACTGAAGGCTGCAGTCCTTGACCCTCTGCAGCAAGGGCATGAGGTCTTCCTCAGTTTCGGCAAGCAGGGTTGTGTCATCTGCATAACACAGATTGTTAATAGATAGATCTTCCACCAATCCTGATGCCACACTTCTCGTAGAGCCCAGCCTCTCGGATAATCTGCTCTGCATACAGGTTGAAAAGGTATGGAGATAGGACACATCCCTGGCGTACACCCTTGCCAGTTTTGAACCATGCGATGTTACCCTGCTATGTTCTGACGACTGCCTCTTGGTCCAAGTATAGGTTTCGCATTAGCACGATTAAATGTTCTGGGATTCCCATTCTTCTCAGAGTCAGCCACAGTTTGTTATGATCCACACAGTCAAATGCCTTTGCATAATCAATGAAGCACAGATAGACATTCTTCTGGTATTCCCTGCTTTCAGCTAAGATCCATCGAACATCAGCTGCAATATCTGAAGTACCATGACCCCTTCTAAACCCAACCTGGACTTCTGGCAGTTCTCTGCTGATGTGCTGTTCCAGTCGTTTTTGGATAATCTTCAGTAGAATCTTGCTTGCATGTGAAATTAATGATACTATTCCGTAGTTCCCGCACTCAGTTGGGTCACCCTTCTTTTAATGGGAACAAATATAGATCTCTTCCAGTCAGTTGGCCACGTGGTTGTTCTCCAGATTTCTTGGCACAGCATGGTGAGCACATCCACGGAAGCTGAAATATGTCAATTGGTATGACATCTATTCCTGGGTCTTATTTTTTGCTATTTCCTTCAAAGCAGCTTGAACTTATTCCTTCATCACCATAGGCTCTTGCTGAAATGTTATTTCATTAAATTCTTCTGTATCTGCCAATTCCTTTCTATATAATGGCTCAGTATATTCCTTCCATCTTCTCTTAATACTTCCTGGATCATTTAATATTCTGCCCAAAGCATCCTTGATTACAGCAACTCTAGGTTTGAATTTGTTCTTCAGTTCCTTGAGCTTAAGAAATGCTGAGCGAGTTCGGCCCTTGTGATTTTCTGACTCTAGCTCCTCGCACATTTCATTCTAGTATTTTGCTTTGTCATTCTGAGCTGCCTTTTGGAATCTTCTGTTCAGCTCTTTAGTATCTTGAATTCTTCCTTGTACTTGGGCTTCTCTACGCTCCAGTGCAATCTTCAGAGTTTCTTCTGACATCCATTTTGGTCTTTTCTTCCTCTTCTGTCTTTGTAATGACCATTTGCACTCTTCCTGGATGATACATTTGACAACCTCCCACAACTCATCTGGTCTTCGCTCGTTAGTGTTCAAGGCCTCAAACCTGTTCCTGAGATGATTCTGAAATTCAGGTGGGATGAAATCAAAGTCATATTTTGGCTCCTGTGAGTTTGGTTTAATTTTCCTCAGCTTCATCTTGAACTTGTATATGAGTAGTCAGTGGTCTGTTCCACAATCAGCTCCTGGCCTAGTTTTCACAGCTGATATTGAGCTTCTCCAGTCTGATTCCTATGTATTCCAGCAGGTGAAATCCATGTGTATATCCTGCATTTATGTTTCTTTTAAGACGTATTTGCAATGAATAAGTCATTGATTGTACAAATTTCAATCATTCTATCTCCAGCTTCATCTCTGTCACCAAACCCATATTTTCCAACTACTGATTCTTTTCTGTTCCCAACTTTTGCGTTCCAATCACCTATTATTATCAATGCATCTTGATTTCATATTTGATCAGTCTCCGACTGTAAAAGTTGGTAGAAATCATCTATTTTTTCTTCTTTGGCTCTGGTTATTGGTGCATATATCTGAATGATAGTGGTATTCACTGAACTTCCTTGGAAGCGTCTGGATATAATTCCATCACTCACAATGTTGTACTTCAAGATGAATCTAGAAATTACTTTTTTAACTTTGAAAGCAACCCCATTTTTCCTCACCTTTTAATCTCCGGAGTAATATATCATATGATCATCTGACTCAAAACGCCCCATGCCAGTCCATCTCTTCTCTCCAATGCCTAGTATGACAACATTTATGCATTACATTTCTTTCTTAATAATTTCTAATTTTCCTACATTCATGGTTCTCACATTCTGTGTTCCAATCACTAGTGTCTGCTTACAACTGTTCCTCTTCTTTTGTATTTCCATATTTTAAAGTTCTACCTAGATTGCCCTTTTTGTTAGTCTACGTGTGTTTTGTTGTACATAGGGTTTTCAGAGGCCTGTTATTTAACAAGTGCATGGCCAATTTTTCTTCCTAGTCCGTCTTAATCTGAATGTTTAGATTTCGAGGAGTATCTGACAGACAAGCAATATATGGAGCAGTGAAAGGTAAATCCCTCATTGTGGAGTGTCCCTACCCTTAGCCCAGTGCCTTGACCCACTCTTATTTCCCAGCTCCTTCCTCCACCAGGATACCCATTCACTTCTACCAAATCTCTTCAGAATTTATCTTCCATTGTCCGACCCATGATCTGACAGCTTGTAACCGAAGCTTTCTTGGCTTCTGTGATTTTGAGCACGTTGCTGGTGTTGATGAATACTTATTCATTATACTGATGTAACAATTGAGAAGCACATCCTGAAATAGTGTTTGCATCATCCAGGACTTTTCATTACACAAGTAATAAATCACTGAGATTTTTGCAATCTTCATCAAATAATGATGGCTTTTAATTGGTAGCCAACAACATTTCTTCCTATAAACACTTTTGCTTTGTTTTTAAAAGCCTTCTGGTCTGTTCATGAAAGTCATTTCAGACGTTTGCTTAAAATTAAGGACATTTTATCCATACTAAAAATTTACTGGGCCAAATCAACTCCCTCTTCAGTTGGTTTATCTAATATTTTAACAAAGTCTTTTGCTACCTTGGCATTAGCACCGGCAGATTCACCACTTACTTACACATTTTGCAATGAAAGCATTGTTTGAAGCTCTTAAACTACTGAGAGTTGCCACTAACTCAATATTATAGTCTGTCTTGCTTTTTATTTAAGCATATCAGACAAGCTTTATCATACTTAAAGACATTTATTTTTGTGTTTACTCCTATGCCACTAGAAATTTCTCTATACACATTTTTTCTTTACACATTTTTGTTAACCTTTTGACTTTCAGTGGAGTTTTTCTTTGGAGGTTTGTGGGTGTTGTGGGTTTTTTTTTCGGTTTTTTTTTTAAAATGTTCTTATTGTTGAGAGTTCCATGCTTAAATTACAAGCAATATTGTTCCTCGAATTTCCACTTTCATGTTGTTTGATCACTTTTCTTCACTTCCAAACAGATACTTTCTCTGCTTCTGTTAGCTGCTGTTATTAGCATTGATTTTGCTGCTTTTGGAACCATGCTACACTTTACAGTATTATTTTCAAAAGAAAATGAAATAAAAAAATGCTACAATGCTCAAGAGATGCACAATAGACTAGAAGCTTGTACCTAGAGTTGACACATACACTGCTAATATGATTAGCATTTTTTTATACTTAACTTTTTATTTGTAAGGAACATTCACATTAAAATAATGAAAGCAAAATATAGTATTTACAAAAGTCATAACACAGGTGTTTATTGTTATTATCAAGATATATGTATTTAGGGGTATGTATAGATTGTACATAATCTATATTGATACACTGCACAGTAGAATCCCTTTGTTCCTCATAGGAGACATGAGATAAGCATGTTATGTCTAAGAAGTTATTGTGCTTGCTACATCTATTTATTTATATCTGTGATGTTCTAGCCTCTTATTACCTTTCTGAATTCTGTTATAACCTATGGGAGCATGGATATTTAGATGGTCAAATACAGCCTGAATGGACATTAAATGATACAGAATAGTATTAGTTTAACTCTTACTTTGGAGAATAATTATTTTGTGGATATATAAAATCTCTCTTCCTTCTTATTTCGGATCTCCTGAGGCATCCCCATTATTAACTAAAGAACATAACAAGAGTTGAATAGTAAAACTGGCTTGTATATGATCACAGCAACTTTAGGCCAGATATTTAACTAACACGAGACAAGGGAATCAAAGGTTTGTTCTTGCTTTGCTCAATTTGGGGTTAGAGTAATATCACAAGTTGGAAAAGCTTTGTCTTTGGTTCCAATTGATAACAATATTATCCTTTAGTGATTTAATTCTGTAGCTTAACCTAGTCAATGTCTAGTCTTTGGCCCTACCATAAAAATGGTTTTTCTAAAATTCAAGAATTACTACATCATTATCTTATCTAATAATTCTTCATTGGCTCATCATTAATTTTAGAACTAAATCTAAACTACTCAACATCACCATTTAAAGTAAAGCACATACAACAATGAATATCCAGTGTGAGTTAACAACTTGGAAATTTGCTGAATTATATTTATCATATTCTCTGTATTGAGGTAACTTGGGGTTGCTGTGACACTGAATGCTCCGGTGTGTCAAATGCCATAAAGATCACCCAGGGTGGACAGTGTTTGGTGAAGCTCCCAGATTGAGTCAGACTTGGAAGCCAAAGTGGCATCCACTTCCTAAACAACATGCCTCTGGGAAATCGATGAACTTAGAGAAAAGACAGTAGTTCTAGAACAGGTGCAGGTCTTTTGTTCATAGTGTCACTATGAGTTGTGCTTAACTTGATGACACTTAACAACAATAGCAACAATGTCTTCATACTCAATCATAGTGTTTAAATGTTCTACTGTCTCTTCAATACTCAACTTGAATTCCTTCCACTGACATCTAGTTCAGTATGTAACAAACTTATCTACCACTTACCTCTTTAAGCCCGTTTGTTTTTCCATCCCTGTTATTTTAGATGTTGACACCACTATTCATTCATATTCAAATAAGTAGTTGTTTTCCTGTGTTACTATGTCCTAAGGTAATCTTATTTTGACTACAATCCCCACAGTGTGTAATCACTATAGAAGTTCATTTCTCATTTAATACAAAGCCCTGAATGCCATTCTGAATAGTCAGGGTCATGCTTTTCAAGAGGTGATTCAGAAACAAGTCATCTTTCATGTCAGGGGTTCATAATCTTTCATTTTTAATAGTAAAGAAAGAAGCTGGAGGACTAGATATTTGGGAAGAATATAAGCCTGACTTTGAACAGAAAATAAAATCTCTGCTTATGTCCCATATGTTAGAATTTGCAAACATACTTATACCAAAGTCATGTAGTCCAATTATGTACCCAGGAACAAGAAATAATCTTTAGTTTGGCTAAATAGTCTTTGCTGCATTTTCCCATCTTCACCACTTTGCCCTATGCAGCCTTCCGTAAAAGTGAACTTTATTTTCTAAATAGTTGTTAATTTTGTCTTTTTCTTTCTACTCTTAACACTACTGAGCAAGTTCAAGCATTCATTACCTTTTATCTTAAATCAAACATAGCAAACTGAAAATAATAGTCAGGATGGGAGTCCCTGTTTCCTATAATTGGGCTAAATAACTGTAGACATGCTTTTATGATTTGATATGTACTAATGCACATTTTATATTGGATTGTGTTTCTATCATCTTTGAGGCAATATGATATCTTCAAAGAAATTGCAAGAATCTTTCATATCTTAGATTTTGAATGTCACTCTGATGGCCTAGGAGTAAGATGCTGGTCTATAATCTCAAAGGCATGCAGTTCAAACCCACTACCTCGATGGGAGAAGGACGTGATTTGTTAAAAATACAAGAATGTGTCTCCTCATCTGCTCAACTGACTCTGAAAACCTGCTGGAAGATCAACTATGGGTTGTTTTCACTCAATGATACACAACAAGAGTGTGATATTTGTGTAGATTATTGATAGTGCTCATTTTACTGAATATTTGACTTAGCTGATATGTTCCTGAAGTTATAACTTCAAGTAAATTGTAATGTTTTTAATTTTGAATTATTATACTCTTAGTTTAAAAGAGACATGAATTTAGAATAAGAGTTGAAACTAGTATTGTAATTAGGAACATGTTTATTGCAGAAAAAAACTCAAACACCTTTATATATCACTTTCAGAACTATAGAAATCCTTCCCACACCCTGAATTTCCCAGCTTGAATTTCCACATACCCTCCCAGGGCAGCATAATGTTATTTCCTCAACATAGATTTAATCCTGTATGTAATATCCTGGTATGTAGTATTGAAAATTCTTTCCTAATTTAGAAGAAGGTCATGGTTTGTGTTATTCTCTTTAAAATTTAATGTATCAACTGAACAGCCTCCTGCTGCTGATTTAGATTTTTCATGCTTAGTTCTCTTGTGCGTACTACTAATGCACAAGGGATGAGGAAAAAAAATTCAATTTCCTCATCTCTAAAATGAGTGTGATGGTATTAGGTGATCTCTAAGGTCCTTTAAAAATCTAAAATTTTATGATTCTAATAACGTAAGTTTAAACCACATTAGTAAGAAAAATAGTTTTTCTTAGCATAGTCGATGGCATAGTTTTCTTGAATGGCCTACTTTGCTTTGAAATAGGCCTCTAAGCTTCTTTTCTTTCATAAATTTGATTAAATTGTGTCACTACAACTCCCACATCTGAGATGTGATTTCTTCATGATGTGTTCATAATGTTACTCGTATGTGAAACTCTCTACCCTCCTAGACTATAAGCTTCCTGAGGTGGAGTTTCTGCTTAATTCATAGCAGCTCTTAAAGAATTGTTATTCCCCTTGTAAATGTCTATTACTTTTTTCCAGTGAATTTTATGAACAAATAACTTTTTTTTCTATAATTATATTTTATTAATTTTCATAAACATTTACAGACAAATAACTTTTAAACCTTATTATTGACAGTGTTTTCTTATTATTTGATATTTTGTAGAATTCTGCGATCTTATAAGGTAAAGGAATCCTAATCCTAATCCCATGATTTTCAACATGGCAATATCCTCCTCAGCCAAGGAATATATATCAAAGTCTGGAGAAACTTTTTATAGCCACAGTTGAAGGGTGAATACTACTGGTGTAGTGGGGAGAGGCTAAATATCCTGTTCATGTCACAGCATAATCTCCCACCACAAAGAATTTTGTATACAATATGACAATTATACTCAGGTTCCACAACTCTGACCTCCTTTAAAAATGACATCCTGGCAGATAATTCTTTAACTCTAGTGCTGTTTTCCAATCAGTTGATAGTCAATAAATCTTATGAAGATGATATATATTTTCCCCACATTGTATAGGCAAGGAAACTGGAAATTTCCTTGAAAATGATAAGCAGTGACACACAAGTAGCAGACCTTAACCTTGAGACTGTCTACTGGGTGTGTATACATACATACAGATAGATAGATAGATAGATAGATAGATAGATAGATAGATAGATAGATAGATATTAAAGTGATTTATGATAAAAGGGGCTTATGGTAAAGGACTTATGATAAGAAAATGTCACTTTGTTTTTGGGGTTCCCCCCTCAAGGCTTGGTCATCAAATGACAAACTTAGGGAAAAGTGCAATATTGTAGAAATTTGAAACTAGTAAGAGATTCTGAATCTATATAATCCTTGCAAAACTTGAGAGGGAGGGCACTTTTTTTTGGTACAAAGTTTCTTGTATAAAGAAAATATTCAAAAAATACATGAATCTTCACTTTTTATTGTTCTTCATATGGTAGCTGGCCTTGAAAGATAATATTCAACTTATTGTACTTGAGTCAAAACTGACTTGGAATGAGATTTTCCATCTTTCTACCACAGAACCACTGTTACATTCCTACATTCAGAGGTATCCCACTTGAGTTAGCAGCACAATTCCCAATAGACTGCTCTACCAGAGTTCCCTACTGAATGCTGTTGTTAGGTGCTGGCAAGTTGAGTATGACTCATAGCAACCCAAGAACAGCCAACCTGAAACCTGTCCTATCCTATGCCATCTTCATCATCTCTGACACACTAGAGCCCATTGCTGAAGTCACCATGTCAATCCATCTTGTTGATTGTCTTTTTCTCCTTCGTTGACCCTCCATCTTTCCAGGTATGATATCTCTTTCCAAGGAATAGCTCACATGTCCGAATATAAAAGATGAAGCTTTACCATCTTTGCTTCAGTAGGGCACTTTCTCTGCACTTTTACCAAGACATATCTGTTCATTCTTTTGGCAATCCATAGGATATTCGGTACTCTTCTCCAATATCACAACTCAAAGGCATCAATTCTTCCATGATCCTTATTTATTGTCCAGCTCTCTGATGTGTAAGAGGTGACTGAGAAGACCATGGCCTGATTTAGGAGTACCTTAATCTATAAACTGATATCATTATTCTAATCTTCATCATTTTGGAGAGGTCCCTAACAGAATATGTGCCTGATGTAATACATTTTCTGATTTCTTGACTTCTGGTACTAAGGGTGTTGATTCAAGAAAGACGAAATCACTGACAGCTTCAATCGTTTTCCCATCTATCATAATATTTACTGTTGGTTCACTGGTAAGGACCTTTATTTTCATGATATTGAGATGTAGTCCATACCAAAGACTACAGTCCTTGATCTTCTGCAGCAAGCATTTAAAATCTTTTTCACTTTCAGCAACCAAAGTTGTGTCAGTTAGATAAAGCAGGTTATTGGGGAGTCTTTCTCCACTCCTGATACCATATTCTCTTTCATAAAGTTCAGGTTTGCGAATTATTTGTTCAGTATACAGATTAAATAGGTATGGAAATAAGAAACAACCCTTACACACACACACACACACACACACACACACACAACCTTCCCACTCTTAAACCTTGCCGTGTCCCTTGCTCAGTTTAGACTTCAGCTTCTTGGTCTAGTATAGATTTTGCATTATCACAAATAAGTGTTCTTGGATTCCCATTCATCTTAATGTTAACCATAATTTATTTTGATCCACACAGTCAAATATATTTGCACAGTCAATAAAAGAAAAACAGACATTCATTTGTATTCTTTGCTCTCAGCCTGTATCCACTGGACATCAGCAGTGATATTTCTAGTACTGTGGCCTCTTAAAAAGCGAGCTTAAACTTGTGGTAGTTTCATGTCAATGGACTGTTCTAGCCATTTTTTAATGATCTTCAATAATATAGTTCTTAATATTAGTCATCCATTCTGTGAATTAACTGTTGTGAGCTTCTCCCAGCCTTTCCAAACTAATTAAGCTCAGACTTGGTTATAGAAATCTTTACCTAGATGTCTATGTTGTTGTTAGGGACAGGCCAGTAGACTATAACTCAATGACTGTATATGAACAGCAGATCTCAATCTTCCACTATCCTGTGCCGTTGTTACTGTCTTGCTCATACTCAAGCCCATTGTTATCATCACAGCTAATCTCCTTGATGGTCTTTGTCTCTTTCATTGATACTCCACCTCTCCCTGTATTATGTCTTTTTTTCAAAGAGTCATTCCTCCTGACATGTCCAAATTATGTGAGGTGAAATTTCACAATCCTTGCTTTTAAGGAGCATCCTAGTCCCAATTTGTTAATTCTTTTGGCAGTCTAGGAGATAAACACTCATTGCCAACATCACAATTCAAAAGCATCATTTCTTCTGCAGTCTTCCTTATACATTATCCAACTTGCACATGCATAGGATACAATTAAAAATACCATGGTTTGGGTCTGGCATGCCTTAGTCATTAAACAGACTCTTTGTCATGGGGGTTAATTAAGGATCCAAGAAAGATGAAATAATTGACAACTTTAATTTTTCTCCATCTATCACACTGGCCTAGTGGTCCAGTGGTAAGTATTTTTTTTCCTTGATGTTGAGATGTAACCTATAATGAAGACTGCAGTCTTTGATCTTCTTCAGTAATTGCTTTAAGTCTTGGCTTTCTGTAAGCAAAATTGTGTCATTTGTACAGAGCATGTTGTTGACAAGGTTCTTGCATTCTTTTGTCATAGTTTTTTTTTCCCCATACAGTTTAACTTCTCAAATTATAATCTCAGCATACAGATTGAATAGTTATAGAGAAAGGATAGAACCTTGACACACAATTTTCCTAATTTCAAATCATGCAGCATTCCATTCTTTTGTTTGTACAACTGCTTCTTGGTATATATATTTCACATGAGCACAATTAAGTGTTCTAGGATTCCTATTATTTTCCATGTTATGCATAATTTGTTTGGAGCCATAAAATTATTTATATAATCAGTAAGAAAGACATGAAAAAAAATCTTTTTAATATTCCCTTCTTTCAAGCAAGGTCTGTAGGACTTAGCAATATATCTCTTATGCCATGGTTACTTCTGAATTTAGAATAATATTACATTTAGTGACTATTTGTCTCATACACATACATAAGCTTTGCCATAAGAAATCTTTCTGCCTTCATTAGCAAGCCTCTTAGGAGGAAATTGTAGCCTCCTATGTCATTCCTAATTTCAGTACAACATCTTAATATGGCCAGCCACATAACTCTGTAACTTGGTTTCATTGCTGTTTATGTTTGCCATTCTTACTTTAATCCATTTTAGATAAATGCCTTTGAAAATGAAGCTACTCCTTTCCTATAGAGTCCAGAGGAACCCAGAAATGAAAGAAGCAGCCCTGGCCAACCTCTAGTAACATAAACTAGAGAAATGAACTTTGGTTTTTCTAATGAAACATACAAAAATTTGCAGCCATATGTTTGCTATTATTCTGCCACATTTATCTTTTCTAGGATCATGGGAGAAATGATGTTAAAGGGAAAAAACTCTTTGAAAATTCATCCTTTTAGAACATCAGTACAAGATATTATATAATCTAAAAATTTAAAATTCTTCTCTTTTAAGTGACATATAATTTGATTGTAATATAATTTTCTCATGACTGTATTTTTAAAAAATGTTTTCCTATGCGTAGTGCTTACTCTCAGACTGCCTGAATACTAGGAAAGAAAATACCACACAAAGAATTGTAAAGTCTGTGTGAAAAATATCAAGAAAGCACTGGGGTAGATTGCAAAGAAGCCTAGACTATTTCACAAATACTTAACTTTTCTAAACACATTGGTTTTTTCATAAAAAAACCTCATTTTTATTAGATCTAAGGAAAACACTATTGCAAGCAACCTTCTTCAAAATACATTAATGGTATTTCCTTGAACTGTAAAGCTCCCTTGGAGCAAATACATTATTTGTACACTTATATGAGGACAATCATACTTATCTTACAATGCTGAGAAAATGGCTTTTCTGTACCGAGATGTTCTCTGTGGCTGCTTAGTTTAGTTTAAATGTACACTTTTTCTTTCAAAAAACTTTGCTAAGGATTAGTACTTTTGATTATATCAATCAGTTTGTAATCCTAAGCTCAACTCTTGTTTAACAATTTCTTATAAATTTATTTAAAAAAGATAAATATACTACATCCCTTAAGACTTAAAAAATTGCAAAAAAACAGAACAACTTTGTAAAACATTTTCTCCATGTTTATAATCCTGTCTGCTTTTATAATTTAAATGGTATATTTTTATTTTATACAAAGAATTATTTTTAAGTGCTCAAGAAAAAAACCCATATAAAGTATCTTAAAATTAACACAAATATATCCTGCCAATAATTTGATTCTTCTGGTAGATTTAAGGAAAAACTATTTAATGGAAGGATAATTGTGTATTTTTCATACTAGAGGTAATTTGATATTTTCCCCTTAAATTTTCATGATGCGAGAAGTATAGGGAAAGGCAGCAAAATATATTTTACTAGTTAGCATGCTTTTTTTTTTACCATGATTTGCTTGATAAATACTACTATCAACCAAGATAGATTTAAGGAACAATGTTCTTGTTGATTGCCTTTGAGTCAAGCACGATTCATAGTTACCCTATGAACAAAGGCCTGAAGCCCCTCTACAACTATCTACATTTATCAAAATTCATAGATTTTCTGGAGGCATGTTATTTAGGAAGTGGAGACCACTCCTGCTTCCAAACCTGTATGTTATAGTTTTTATGTGCCATTGAATCACGTGCAATATATAACGACCCTATGTATAGCAGCTCTGACCCCTCCCTGTTCTGAGTCAGTCTCATTAATTCTGACACAGCAACCCTCATTGCCCCAGTTTCTGTATCAATCCATCTCATCTGAGGTCTCCCTCTCCTGTGCTGTCTGTCCACCCTTCTGAGAATGATGTCCTTATCCAAGGACCTACCTCTCCTGGCAACATGCCCAAAGTAAGCAAGGTGTAGCTTCAAAATCCTAGCCTCCAAGGAAAGACTTTGTTTCATCTGCTCTAAGATAGACCTATTTGTTTTCTTGGCAGTCCATGGTGTATTCAAGACTCTTTCCCAGCAGTACAACTCAAAGTCATCAATTCTTCTTCTGTTATCCTTAGTCATTGTCCAACTCTCTGAAGCATAACACATAAAGAAGACCAGGGCCTGTATTAGGCACACCTTTGTAACTAGACTGACATTGTTGCTCTTCAGCACTCTGGAGAGGTCTATGATAGCAGATTTTTCCCAGTACGATTTGTTTTGTTGGGTTTTTTGTTTGTTTGTTTTTAATTTCCTGACTGCTGGTCTTAAGAGTGTTGATTGTGGATCCGAGCAAGTTGTAATTGTTAACAACCTCAATCTCTTGTCCATCTAATATGGTGCTTCCAATTAGCCCAGTGGTGAGAATCTTTGTCTTCTCGATGTTGAGCTTCAATCCATAGTGAAGATGACAGTGCTTGAACATCTGTAGCAAGTACTTCAGAGTTCTGGTGGTGGTCTAGTGGTAATGAGTCACCATGCTAACCGAAAGGCATATCATTCTAATCCACCAGCTGTTCTGTGGAGAGAAACATGGACAATATCCTCTTGTGCGATTTACAGTCTCTGAAAACCTTATGGAGGATCAGTTTTGAATTGGTGCCAACTCAAAAGCATATAACAACAACTTGTATGCTGAGGAAATAATTTGAGAAGATGGACTATATGAAGAAGACTAACATTAGGAACAGAGGGAGACTCAATAACAACACAAATTATACAGATGATATAATTTTACTTTCAGAAAGTGAAGAGGACTTGAAGCACTAGCTGTGGAAGATGAATGATTATAGTGTTCAATATGGACTACTCAATATCAAGAGGCCAAAAATCCTCACCACTGTACCATTCGGCAACATCATGGCAGATGTATAAGTATTTAAATCGTCAATGACTTAATTTTACTTGGATCCATATTCCTTGATAGAAACTGTCAGGAAATCAAAAGGTATTGCTGCAGTCACTGTGTCAATCTGCCTCCATGGGAGTCTTCCTCTTGACCCTCTGCTTTTCCAAGTACAATGTCCCTTTCCAAGAAATAACCTCTCTGAAGTGTGAGAGATGAAGCTTTGCCGTCCTCTCCAACACCACAATCCAAAGCTTTCAATTCTTTTGCCATCCTTAATCATCATCCAGCTCTCAGATGCATAGCGAGTGATTGAAAAGACCATGGTCTGAATAGAACATACCTTAGTCTTCAGACTGATATCATTGCTCTTCAGTATTTTGAAGAGGTCCTTGACAGCAGACATGCCCACTGCAATATGTCTCTTGATCGTCTGACTGCTGTTACTGAAGTTTTTAATTGCTGATGCAACTAAAATTAAATTTTTGTGTTGAATGGCATTGTTTTATTTCCACTTTATTTGCATTGTTTTATTTTTAATTTAAGTGTAATATGTATGCAAAATAGTGATTCTACAGTTTGATAAGCTTAGATAAATTGAGCACTTAACGCCTTCTTCAAAAAAAAAAGGAAATCAACAGATGTAATGCACACTTTGGATTTGTTGTCTAGAGGGACTAGTCCTTGGAAAAAGCCATCATGCTGAGAAAGGTCAGAGAAAGAGAGAAGACCTTCAAGAAGATAGATTGACATGCTACTGGAACTACGGGTTTGAACATATTATACATGTTGGACATATTGGGAAGGGGGCCAGCTTTTGGGCAAAGATATGATATTGGGAAAGGTGGAAAGCCAGAGAAAGAGAAGAAGACAATGTGGAGAGGATGATTAGCTTAGATATCCTTATAAAGACAGAAACAGGGAATCTTGATATAAACACCCAGAGAGGGAGACAAGACATAATGATAAAATAGAGAAAGTTATGTTTGCAAGTCAAGGAATGTCACCAGCAGCTAACCTGAAAAGGGGAAGGAATGGTTACTTATTCCACCAACAGCTCCAAAGGAAACACTGCTCCGTCAGCACGTTTGGTTAGGGAAATTGATTTCAAACTTCTGAACTCCAGGACTGTGAATGAATACATTTCTGTGGTTTTAAATCTACATGTTTGTGATAATTTGCTGTAATAGTTACAAGAAACTAATGCACCTTGTTCTAAATGATGATTGACAGTGAAATTCAACCTTTTTTAAAAGATAAAATTTCAATATTTAAGCATAAGGTGGCAATGAAAGTTGAGTGAAGTGCTGTTAAAAGAAGAAAAAAAAAGATACGTATTTTAAAGGTTAACATTATCATGTTATACCTTTCAACCTATATGCAGAACAGATTATCCAGGAGGCTGGGCTCTATGAGGAGAAACGTGAGGTCAAGATTGGTGGACAATTTATCAGCAACCTGCGTTATGTGGATGACACAACCCTGCCTGCTGAAACTGAAGAGGACCTGAAGAGCCTGCTGCAGAGTGTCAAGGACTGCAGCCTACAATATGGATTGAGGCTCAATGTCAAGAAGACAAAGATTCTCACCACTGGACCAATTGGCAGCATCAGGATGGATGGTGAAGAGATTGAGATTGTACACAGCTTTAGTTTGCTTGGCTCCGTAGTCAACAGTCTTGGCACCAGCAGCCAGGAAATTACAAGGCGCATTGCCATGGGAAAGTCTGCTGTTAGGGACCTCTCCAAAGTACTGAAGAGCAATGGTGTCTCTCTGGAGACTAAGGTGCATCTGATACAGGCTATGGTCTTCGCAATCACTTGTTATGCATCAGAGAGTTGGACAATGACCAAGGAGGATAGAAGGAGAATTGATGCCTTTGAGCTGTGGTGCTGGAGAAGAGTATTGAGAATACCGTGGACTGTTAGGAAAACAAACAGATTTGTCCTGGAAAGGGTTAAACCGGGTGGCTCCTTGGAGGCAAGGATTCTGAGGCTCCATCTAACATACTTTGGACATGTTGTGAGGAGAGACCGGTCCTTGGAGAGGGACATAATGCTTGGGGGGGTGGAGGGACAGCTCAGGAGAGGAAGGCCCTTTATAAGGTGGATTGACTCAGTGACTGGGATAATTGGGATGGGAGTGTCAGAGACAGTGCAATTGGCACAGGGCAGAGCGGAGTTTAGGGCTGTTGTACATAGGGTCGCTATGAGTCGCCAGCGACTCGACGGCACATAACAACAACATCTTAAAGGAAGCCTGTTGTTGTGTGCCATGAGTTAGAATGGTCCCATATCTGAGACAGTAAATTATGTGGGAGGAGATTGCCCATCCTTCTCCAGCAGAGCAGATGGATTCAAACCATGCGCCTTTGGGGTTTCAGAATAGCTTCTTAGTACTAAGACACCAAAGCTCCCTAGTCATGTTTTTGATTTTTTTTTTTAAAAGAAGAACACTCAGCTAAAGCCCATTATAAGAGTTTGCTAAAGGTCAAAATATCTCATTCTCTACTGAGGTTTTTAGTCTAGCAACAGAAGCTAAGCATGACTCACTGGCAATGGTAAAGAGCTTATCAGAGGTGGTAAATGGGTAAATGTTCTCAGGACAGCTATACAGGAAATTTATAGTTATTAATATTTAATGTTTCATTTTATGCGTGGAAGGCTATTTACCTAGGTACAGAAAAACTCACTCACAGATTCCCCCCACCCCACACAACCGCCTTGGGAAATAGTTCTGTGGTTGTATATCTGAATAAGCAAATTATTTTTAGCCAAGCATTTGCGACTGTGACTTTACATGGACATTGATAATCTGAATACTTATTATCAGCATCTATTTTGTAATAGACAGGGATAATTATTTAAATAGTTAATTAGATAATAATTATAAAATAATTTAAATAATTATTTATGTTCTACTTCATTGTATCATGAATTTGAAATGATTAAGAGAGATAATAAAATGCTATAGTTCTGTTGTTGTTGTTTAAGTGGGCAGAAATAGAATTACTCATAATTGGGAAACTTAAAGTTTTATTTTTAGGACTGTGACAGTTTATATAACAAGAATGCCCTAGCCATTTAGGTGATTTTTCACACTTTCTTTTACACCTTTTCAAATTGTTCAATTAGTTCATCTATTTGCTATGGAAACAAAACCTGTATATATATATATATATATATATATATATATATTGCTGCATTTTTATAATTTATAATTATAAAAATGTGAATAAATGCCTTAGTTATCAGGAGAAATAATGCTTATGTATCTGAATGGAAAATAAGACATCAGGTTAAAAAATCCACTTGATAATCTTTTTATAAGGAAAAAGTAGCAACTAGATAGTAAGAGAAAAAGATAAAAAACAATAACTAGATATTATACAGTTAAAAATGTAGGCACCAGCAATTGAGCAAGGGACATCACACAAGTACTGCTCTAGAGTTCATAAAGTAGTGGGTGGGCATAAGAAAGGTGAACAAGGTCAAACAAACCAGCAAGGACCCCTGACTACCATTCTGATATTTTTAAACTACATTTATCATACTTCTACTTTAACCACTTGACTATTTTAATTAAATCAAATAATTTTTTTTTTTAAAAAAAATAGCTCCTCTGTCTGCCATTTTCTGTGCCTGGATTATGCATTTCCTATGCTTTAGGGCAAAGTCTTTTCAAAACAGAAGAAGCAAAGTCAAAGATTTAACTACAGGTGATGCCTTAGAGATAGGCTTCTTCCAAGAGAAACCCACAAGGGAGTGGATAAAGAAGGAAAGGGAAGAAACCAGAAAGAGTGATTTCAGGTGAAGTCCTACACTCAGTTTGAGTCAGCAAGTACTGCATCTCAGCAAAGGAATCAGACTTTTATGTATTGCCATAGTCTATAGCAATTGCAATTATAACTGGTTACCTGTAAGACTCCGTTGGTTGGAATCCATCACTGTCACCTCATGAGAAAAATGGGCAGTCTCTTCCTGTTAGGATTTATAGCCTCTGAAATTTAATAGAAATTAGACTTAGTGCAATGGCAGTCGACTTGGTTTTCGTTTTCTATTATTTATGTCATCTCTCAGGTACTTAAATCTCTCTATTCTAAAGGGTTTACTTAAATCTCTCTATTCTAAAGGGTTGTCCTCTGAAGAAAATATCCATTGTGAACTACATACCGCAAGGACTGAAGTAGCTGAGATCTGGGCCTGGTTCCAAGAACAGCACCCTTGCCTGCAGACTCACTTTGTTACTTTCTTTGATTTCTTATTTGATATTCAGAAAGAACTTTACTTACTACCTTTTAAAGATATCCACTTACACACTATCAGTTTACATTGCTTTGTTTTTAATAATTTCGTTTCTTGTTCTCTGATAATATGTAGTATATTTTCCATTAAAACAAGCAATATAAAAGGAACAAGTCTGTACTGATTCTAAAGTAGAAAACTTAACAAGACCTGGAAAAACAAGGCAATCTCATGGAGTTTTAGCTTTCATAGTCTTCACTGGATATTTAGAAGGTTTGTTTGTCCCTTCATGACAATGTAGGTTTCATTAGGATCAGGACTTCCATATGCTGATTTTTTTTTCCTTTTATGTTATTTTTTTTTCTTCTGGTGGTGTAGTCTATTGGGTGTTGAACTTCTAACCAATCAGGCTGCATCTCTCTGGCAGTTTGAATACACCAATGACTCCTAGGGAGAAAGACGGGAAGTTTCTGCCCATTATGATTTAAGCCATGGAAAATTGATCATTATGAATAAAAAATAACAGGTAGTAGTGAGCATAAAGTGTATGGTGTAAAACATTGAAAAAAAATTAAACCTTGCATGGATGAAGCAATTGAAATCAGTGCATTAATTCTCTCCAATGATACTCAATAATTATCTTCTGGGTTTGAGAATGTATTTCAGTTACCACACAAAACTTGTGGACAATAGTGACAATTAAGTGATTTATTAAAGAATTGTTGTTGTTAAGTGCCGTTGAGCTGACTATGATTTATAGCAACTCTGTCAACAATGGATCTGCACCTTATTGTATCCTTCATCATTCTCATGATCTCTGTCATGCTCAAACCTATTGTTGTAATCACTCTGTAGATCAATATTATTAAGAATTTTTCTTTTTCTTTGTTATCCTCTACTTTGCCCACCACAATTTCTTTTTGCAAGAACTGACCACTCCTGAAAGCATGCTGAAAGAATGTGAGACTATTTCACTATCCTTGTCTTTAAGGAACATGATGATTGCACTTTGTCCAAGAAAGACTTGTTTGTTATTTTGAAAGTCCATGGGATAATCAGTATTCTTTCCAAAACCTCAATTCAAAGGTATTTTATTCTTTGGTTGCCTTCGTCCATTGTCCAACTTTCACATGTGTAGGAAGCGATTGAAAATACTATGACTTTGGCAGGCTCACCTTAGTCTTTAAACTGACCTCTTTGCACTTTATAATTTAAGAGAATCCCTTGATGGCAGATTTTCCCAGTATAATATATCTTTTGATTTTTTGGCTGCTGCTACTGTGGGACTTGATTATAGATCCAAGTAAAATTAAATAATTGACAATTTCATTCTTTTATCTATTATGATGTTCAATGGTGAGAATTTCATTTTCTAGGTGTTGAGTAACAATCTATATAATTAAAGATTTATAATTGTTATTGCTAGGTACTATAGCGTTATCAGTTATTTATAGCAACCCTGTGAGCAGTGGATCTGAACTTTGACCTATCCTACACCACCCTTAAATTTTCTTTTTGGTGTGATTTACAAATTTTTAAATTGTGATTTTAATGAAACTTTGCAAAAAAGTTGTTCATCCATTGTTGCACAATTTCCTTCCTCTACCTCCTGTCAAGTCCACTTCACAATTCACCTCTTATTCTGGACTGTTGCATACATATAATGCCTAATCATATATTCTTTTTAAACAGTTCTTTTCCTCATCTGTTCTAATGCAGTGTTTGTTATCTATTTATTGTTCTCTTAGTTTCTCCCCAACCCTTTATGTCAGTCCTGCTTTATTGAAGTAGGGTTATGCTGTATTTGCCCTTTTGTTATTGAGATATTTTACTTGGCACCCATGTTGTGTAATATTTTACAAGTTCTTTATTTTTCAGTGCTGCATAGTACTCCATTGGGTGACTATGCCATAGCTTTTCTAACCTTACATTTCTGATATCCTCAAGCTCCTTATTTACATCATTCTGTCAATTTTTTTAGGCCTTCTCTTTTTCTGACCCTCCACTTTATCCAACATGATGTTTTTTTCCAAGGACTGGTTCCTCCTGATCACATGCCTAAATTACATGAGGTCAAGATTCACCATACTTGCCTCTAAGGAGCATTCTGTTTGTATTTTCTGTAAGTCAGACTTGTTTAGTCTTTTAGAAGTTAATGAGATTTTCAGTACTCTTCTCCAACATCACAATTGAAATTCATCAATTCTTTTTCTTGTCATTCGTATTCATTGTCTAACTTTCAGATGCGTAATTGAAAAATGGATTAGTAGATTAAAATTCAGGATTAAGATCAATGGGCTACAATTTGGGATTAAGACCAAGAAGCACAAAGTTATAGTCTTCTTCATGTAGGACAGTTACTTAGCTTCTTTACATCCTATAGGCTTTCACCTAACCTCTTGAGGATAGAACCCTCATGGTTTCATAAGGACATGTCTCATTTTCAGTCCCCACATAACAGGCTTCTTTTGGTTCTACTCTCTATCATCATCAATTCTGCTTCTAGGACACTTCTCAGTCACTGTTTTATAGCTGCTTTAGAAAATATTTTATGTGTTATCTCTATCTCCTTCTCTGTAACTCTTCTTTGTACTGCTTCCTTTCATACTGAAAAATCTGTATGGAATTGTGAGCATACATATACAACTCCTGGTTGGTATCAAGATATGACTTTCCAGTGCTGTGAATTGACTGATTCCTTCTTGGTCAACCACAGACAGATGGTTTGCATAAATAGAGAAAAAATATCAAGCCAAGCTATTTATAAATTTTTAGGAAATGTCCTAATCCTCTGGAGTAGAAAAATAGGAAAAAGTTGGATGGACGCAGTCTCTCAAACTGATTTTTTTGTTTGTTTCTGTTGTTGTTGTTGTTGGTTTTTTGTTGTTTTGGGGTATTTTTGTTTGTTTTTAAGAATCAAGAAAAAGGACCTGCTAAAACAGCATTTCACCACAAGCAGACTTAATACACTGATCATTATGAGCATTTATGAGCATGTAATGTTAATTTGTAATACAATGAAAACTACAAGGACAGAGTTTTGTGGTTTCATTATGTAAAAAAGTCGAGCCAAAACCTACAACTGCGCTTGAGAGTGGTAACATGATATTTCATTTAAGGATTGCTATTGCAAATGAGTTGTCGTTTTTGATTGGCTTCTAGTCAAACACGACTCATTGTGACCCTATGAACAAAAAGCCTGAGGCCTTTCTACAACTATTGAGATTTATCAAAGTTCATAGAGTTTCTGGAGGCATGTTATTTAGGAAGTGGATGCCACTCCTGCTTCCAAACCTGTCATAGTATGTCATTGTTATTATGTGTCATTGAGTTGCCTGTCATGCATAGTGATGCTATATAAAGCAGCTCTGAATTCTTCCCTGTCCTTAGCCAATATCACTAATTTTGACACACCAAACTCCGTTGCCCCAGTTTCAGCAAAGAAGTGCTGCCCTGCATTTGCTCCCCAAGTTGTGCCAAGAAATCAGAGGACAACTACTTGGCCAACTGACTAGAAGAGATCCATATTTATTCCAATTCCAAAAATAGGTGACCCAACAGACTGTAGAAATTATTGAACAATAGCACCAATATAACACACTAGCAAAATCCTGCTGAAGATTATTCAGAAAAGACTTGAATAGTACACTGACAGAGAACTCCCAAAATACAAGCTGGTTTTAAAAGAGGTCGCAGCACTAGGGATATTATTGCAAATGCCAGATGGATATTGGCAGAGAGCAAAGAGTACCAGAAAAATTGCAAATGAGTAGTTCTGTAATATTTGTAAATGAAGTAGTAAAAAAGATAATAATAATATATAAAGAAACTCCTCTTATGAAGTTTGATTTGTAGTGTGAGGAAAGGCAAAAATATGGAGTTTATCAATTAGAACAGAAGAAACTAGTTGCAGTTAAGCTGGCACCCAAATTGAGTCTAATTCATGGTGGCCCCAGGTGTTTTAGAGTAAGGAGGTGTTCCATGCAAAGTTTTCAGAAGCTAATTTATGGAAAGTAGATCTCCCTAGTTTCTTATGAGGCATCTTTGTGGTTTTTAAATTGGTAATATTACCGTGGATTAATTAGAGAGTTTCTGGCAGTTCTTTGTTGATGGAAGTACTAGTTATTTTCGAATAATCTTCAGCAATATTTGACTTGCATCTGTGGCCCTCAGCCAGGTTCAAATTGTCTTCCTGTCAAACATTCTTCTAGGTGGTATAGCACTGGTCTGTGCGTTGCTGTACAGAGGTAACTCGTGGTTGCTGTGATGCTGAAGCCTGTGACAGTGATGTGCCAATCGTGGTAATGGGCACCCATGGTGGACAGTGTTGGCTGGAGCTTCCCGACTAAATCAAGCCTGGAAGCAGGAGCGGCATCCACTTCCAAAATGGCTTGCCTCCAGAAACTCTATGTAGGAACAATGCTCAGGCTGTTTGTTCATAGGGTCGCTATGAGTCGTCTATGACTCGACGGCATTAAACAACAACAATGTGATATTAGTGATTTTGTTGGTATTTTCCAAATTCTTTTGGATAATCTTTGTTATTTTTTTATGAGAACAGTCAGTTGACTGGATAAGTTTCTTACAAGTTTCCTGACATAAGCTAGTTATTATTGTATCTATTTATTGAACACTTCACTGGTATTCCATCAGTTCTTGGGGCCTCATATTTTACCTTCAGTGCAGCTTGAACTTTTTCCTTAATTATCACTGGTTCTTGATTGTCACATCCTGAAATGTTTCAGGGAGTGTTGATTTGTTTTTGTTGCTGTTGTTTATCAATGACTGTGTGTATTTCTTATATCTTCTCTTGATGCTCTTCCTGCCTTATTCATATTGTGCCTATAGAATCTTTCAGTATTACTACTTGAGGCTTGAATTTGTCTTTCAATTTCTCAGCTTAAGAAATAACAACTGTATTCTTCACTCTTAGTTTTCTCACTCTAGCTCTTTTTATATTTAGTTATAATTTTTTTTGTTAGATTTAACTACCAACTGCTCTACTAAACAAAGATGGGTAATTCTCTTCCATATGATTTACTGCATCTAAAAACCTGCTGGAGGGTCAGCTATGAGTTAGTTCTGAATACAGTACATAAAAATAACAACACATGTACAAAGAACAAACCCCTGACCACTCTTTGCCATCTTCACAGACTCTGCTGTGCCCATTGTCCCTGTCACATGCCAATTCATCTTATAAGAGGGCTTCCTCTTCTTTGAAAACTCATAGTATTTTTGTTTTGTATACGTGTGAGAGTTGTATCATGAATAGGAAAAAAAACACATAGAAGAATTGAAGACTTAAAATTGTGATATTGGTGTGGCATATTGAATATATACCATCAACAGCCAAAACAGCAAACCAATATTTCTTGGAAGAAGGGCAGCAAGATAAAATACTAAGACTGCCAAATGTACAGTTTGGGGAGGAAACCTAGATTTAAGGAACAGTTGGAATGAAGATGTGCCTAAAGAGGAAAAAATAAACAGGATATAGGGATGCAGAGCCATGAGTGTCTCTCTGAAAGGGCCAGAAGGAGTAAGAATAGCACAGCCCCTCACAACAGAGCCAAAAGAAGATAAAGAGCCTGTAGCCCAGCCTCATGCCACCTCTAGAGCCACACGAACAGCAAGAGCTTTGTTTATTCATTGTTGACTATCAGACTCACAATTATGGTACTGAGAATGGAGCTTATTAGGGAAGTAAGTTGGAGAGCGGGGAAGGCAAAGAATATTACCCAAAACAAGTCCAAGCTTTAGTCCAAATTTCAAGGCACAATTTCTCAATTAGTTCAGGATCTGGTTTCAGTTCAGCAGTCAAATCCAAATCATCAAAACAGTTTGTCTCAGAGTAGTTACAAGTCAACTGTTCCTTCAAGCATCAAGGAGGAACAGCAAAAACCTTTAACTGTGGCCAGAATAAATGCAAGAAGCCTCATGTCACACCTTATCACAGTTTCTCCAAAGCAATAGCACAGTCTCTCCACTACCAGGGCCTTGCTCTGGTTTCCCTAAAGTCTTGCCTCCACAAGTCCTGTTCACCTTAAGTCTTGTTCCCACAAATCTGCTGCTCAGTGTGGGGAGCACTCATTCTCTTATCTAGTCCCACAGCTGTTGAGGATTGGTGAGACCATGCTTATTTGCAAGACCATGTGTCGACTGTTAAGGTAGGTGGAGACCAAAGGGAGCTAACTGTAATGGCTTAAAAAAAAAAAAAAAAGAAAAACCAACAACAACAAAACCAAGCCCAAAACAAAATAACCAAAAATCCAACTTACAGGTAACACTATAAGATTTAATCACATTATTGTAAAAAGAGAAAGGGCCACTTTGGGATGACCATATATGACCCTTAGCAACTTTATAGAGGGATAGTGTCCCCTACAAAAATATCAACTCATACCAACACCAATCTTAATACTTTATTAGGTCCCAAATCTGATGTAATAGCTCACAGTCCACACAGAACCTTATCAGGGAAGTCAAAAGGGCTATAATTCAGTTGACAGCAAGATAGAATTAATCAGTCAGGACAGCATTTAAAACATTCTCACAAACACTACTTCAACCATGAGCCGTATAGCTTTAAGCCAGTATTATAAAGCTCTCAGTCTTGTCAGTTATGGCTCTGTCCATTCAGAGTCCTACAACAAACTTGGGCAAATGGTCTTAGCTCCAGCTCAGTGGCATTGAAGCCCAAAGGTCTGCTCCATCTCACATTAGATCTTTGGTTCTCTGCTGTGGCTGCTATGGCTGCTGCTTCTGTTGGTCCCGGCCCTGAAAAGCGAGTAGCATTCTCTTGTTTCTTCATTACTGGTGGTCAGATTCTTCTATTCTGACGCTGGATCTGCTTGATTTAATGATGAAATTAGCCTATCCCCTTGTGGATTAGCAAGACAAGCCAATTCCCTTTTGGATAGGCTAGTATGTCCTATTTGCTCATTCCCACCCTTCCACATGGCAGGCAGTTGGTGGTTAGGGAAGCCATTCTGAATAATGAACCCTTAACATAACAATTATGTTCTTTCTTATTGCTAAAGTCACTAATGGGTCAACTCTGAGTTGCTTCTGACTGAACCACACTTAACAACAAAAACAACCTAAGATTGGTAGGACTTGGAATTTACAAAATGACAATGAGGTTGGTTTGGTTGCTTTTGCTTGGTTCTGGCATCTTAGAAATGAAATTCCTAGATTTTGAACAGTGTTATAGCAACTGGTCTAATATGTGTGTGTGTGTGTGTGTGTGTGTGTGTGTGTGTGTGTGTGAGAGAGTGTGTGTGTGTGTGTGTGTGTATAATGAGTGAAAGGAGGGAACATTATAAGAATTGTCCATATAGTCCTATAAGCTCCAAAACATGACTAGAACATGACTAATACGCTTTAATAATACCAGGGTCTGATAGATAACATCATAATGGATGGAGAAGAGATTAAAACTGTCAACAGTTTCATCTCCCTTGGATCTACAATTAACACCTTTGGTACCAGCAGTCATGAAATAAGGAAATACATTTAACTGGAAAAATTTGCAGTTAGAGACCTCTCCAAATTATTGAGGAATAATGACGTCAGTTTTATTCAGGTCATGGTTTTTCCAATTACTTGTAATGCATCTGAGAGCAGGACAATGAATAAAGATGACAAAAAAAGAATTGACACATTAGAGCTGCGGTGTTGGAGAAGAACACTGAACGTCCCATGGATGACCAAGAAAGCAAACAGATATGTCTTGGAGAGGGTGCAGCCCTCTTTGGAGGCAAGAATGATGAGGCTTTGCCTCACATACTTTGAGCATGTTGCTAGTAGAGGCTATTCCTTGGAGAGGGACATGCTAATAGGAAGGGTGGAGGGTCAGTGAAGGAGAATAAGACCCTCAGGCAGGTGGATTGACACTTTGACTGCTACAATGGGTTCTTGTGTGTCAGGAAGCATGAGAATGGCACAGGATAGAACAGGCAGGGGTCAGATCTTTTGTTCATAGGTTTGCTAAGAATTGTACTCAGCTTGATAGCACCTCACAACAACAGTATCAGAGACATAAAAACTCTGTGCCATAACAAAAGCAAAGAGATTGTTTTTCAAAACACAAAGCATATCTTTCTAAAGAAGTACTATTGGAGTATTTTATAGACAAATGATTTAGCATGGAGATATTCTTTATCTGTTTTATTATAAATAATTTATTTTAAATTGAACAGTCTTGGAAAATGAAATTTTTTTCAAGGTGAGAAATGCATATACACATATGGATGTTTACATATAAATACACTTATAAATATATTTTATCATATGTATATATAGAAATGCATATAATTTTATCCTTTGGAAATAGAGGTTTGCTTTAACCATGTTTTCTATTCTATGCTCATGTTGAATTATTTTCATATCAATTCTCTGCATTAATATTTTATTTTTTTACCATATCTTTGTTGAGTCACTACAAAAAGTACATAATGTATAATTTTAATAAGATGAAAACCAAATATATGTACACATAATCAGCATTCCCCCCAAGTTTTACTTTCTGGTTCCAAATATAGCTAACACTTTTCGTTGTTTTCATATAGAAGTTCTCAAAATATCTCTATGTGTTAAGATTTTGTTGCTCTAAATTTATTTGGCCATTATCTACATTGGATGAGAATCTAGCTTGTATTCAAAATACTCTTATTTATTCTCTCACTCCCAATATATTTTAGCACCTCAGTTTGTTATCTTTATTTTACAAAAAATATTACTTCAGTACCTTTATTTTGTGTTACACATAAAATATTTGTTTCACAAAATATGTACTACATACCTGAGACTGGATCTCTTACACCACACATTGTACAAAAAGACTATTAGCTCTATTGTTTTCTTACTGTGATTACTTTTTTCTTACCTAATTCCTCCAATTTATAAATATGTTTCCAGATGGTAAAGGTTGATACTGCCTGAGTTCTCTGACTCACATAATTAACTATTCTGTACTTTGTATGTTGATTGATTATTGCAGTTAGAAATCTATGAATTCTATATCCATGTTGTGACTGTGTAAATAATATTCACTGCAAAGGACAACTCATTTATCTTTTTGTATATTTGCAAGTATGTGTGTGTGTTGTTGTTATTGTCAGTTATTGTTGAGTTATTTCTAACTCATGACAATTTCATTTTCAACAAAATAACATGTTTCTTAATCCTGTGTCATCTTGTGATCATTAATATATTTGAGTCCATTTTTGCAGCCACTGTGAATTTTGAGTATTCCAATATAGGTAGTTCATCTTCCAGGACTTTATCAGACAATATTCTGTTGTGATAGATAAGATTTCCATTCATTAATGTTCAGAAATATACCACCAACCTGTTTTGCTCTGGAGATTCCATTGCAGCCTGCCCACTGTAAGTGACCATGTAGTTGAAGTACCATTAGGATAGTGCAAAAGGTGTTAATCAGTTGTAACAGGGCATGGCTAAGTCTGACTTCTACCCACTTCATAAAGAAGATCTTTCCCCATCTGTAATATCCATAGCAGCAAACAGAGAGCTGCTATGTCAGACATACCACTTCCCATCCTCCTGCGTCTAATGACACCAATCATCTATGTTCAATATTTGTTGTGGACTCTTAGACTTAGATTAATAGTTTTGGTACCAGTCTCCCTCAAGTCTTGCTGCCCAGTGTGGGAAGCACTTTCTCTCTTCCACAGCTGTTGATGATTTTTACAAGGCCATGTATCTGCAGTTAACATAGCTGGATACCAGATGTAGCTAAGGTAGTAACTAAGAAAGTCAGCTTTAGGCAAATACCACACATAGCTTCCATCATCATGGCAAATACAAGCCTCCAGTGAATGACAATAGACAGATGGTGTTTTTAAATAAGTGTGCTAAAAAAGAACAACAACAGAAACAAAAAGCTAAAAACAGTTGTTAAATCAACTCTGACTCATGGCCGCCCCACATGCATTAGAGTACAACTATATTGTCCATATTCAGTGACTATTCATAGGTTGATAACCAGCCCTTTCTTCTAATTTGACTTTGTGTTTATTTGCACCACTGACCTAAGCACATTTTGCTCTGGTGATTTACATGTAAGAAGTTGTTTTGCCAACCCAAAAGCAGGAAATCAAACTCCATCAGATGCTTTGTGAGAGAAAAGTGGGCCATCACACCGCCCCCGCACCCCCACCCCGGTGGGATTTTCTGCCTTTGAAAACCTGCTGAAAGATCAGCTATGAGTTAGTTCTGATGCAATGACACATAAAAACAAAAAAATTTAAACATGGTAACATACAGTCTTGGAGTTACTTTGAGTTAGAATTATCTCTGTGACTCCTGGTTTAGATTTTTTTCTATCACAGACACTAGGTCATAGGGGAATTGATTAAATCCTTGTGTTCCATTTGCTTACCCTACTATCACTTTCCTGGTGGAATTTAGATCATCTCCTTTCCTCTTTTACTGTCATTGAATCAGAACCAACTCATAGCTGACCCTCCAGTGGGTTTTCAGAGACTGTAAATCACCCATAGATTTCTGTCTCTCTCCTGTAAAGCAGTTAGATTCGAATTATCTGTTCTTGGGTTGGCAGTATAACTCTTCATGTTATCTCTAAGTCACCGAAATTCTCAATTTAGAGCACAGGGAAAAAACCAAAAACAATGAAAAACAAAAAAATAAAAACAACAGTAACAAAAAAATGCCACCAAAAAATCCTCCACCAAACTACAAAAACGATTCTAATACTCCTTCACCAACATGACACCATTTCTATCATCTTGAAGATAAATTGACTCATAGATTTTATTTTAAAAATTTTCTTTTGATGTTATCAGAACTAATAGTCTATTCTTTTTTCTTACAGAATTTAGGAAGAAAGAGGCCTTTCTCTAGTGCACAGCACAGAAAAACACATGAAAACTTTTAGGAGAGTTAATAGAGATTAGGGAGCTCTGGTGGCCTAATGATAAGAAATGGCACTGAAATCCTGAAGGCATGCAGTTTGAATCACCAGTTGCTCTCTGGGAGAAGGATGGACAATCTTCTTTTTTCTTTTTGATAATCTTCTTCTTTGTGATTAACTACCTCTGAAAACTCACTGAAGGGTCAGCTATGGTTTGGTTTTAACTCGATGGCACACAACACGACAGCAGAATAGAGATCAAACTTGGGATTATAGGAGAATGTATATAATAAATTTACCATTGTAAATTCAAAGAAAATCTTAGAGAGGCAAATATCATGAGAACAGAAATTAGAGTCATAACAAAAAGAAAACAACTATTCCTTTTTTTAAATTTTTTTATACTGGTTTACTTACAAAATTTATAAAATTCATAAACATTGCTTTTCATACCAGATTTTTCCCCTATCATTTACCCATCCCTCCCTCCATCCATCAAATTGTGACATGTGCTCAATTGTTAACTATGGGGTCCTTAGTTAGAACTCACCAGCTGCTCTCTGAGAAAATACCATGTCAATCTCCTTCTATTATAATTACAGCTTTAAAAAGTCTATGAAGTTGTTCTGTTCTGTCCTGTAGGTTTTGCTTTGTTTTGGTTTGGTTTGCTCTTTTTGTGTGTATTTGTATATGTTTAATGTAGAGCAAATAAAGGATGAATTTGATTGAATAATAGATAATTCTGTCAAAAATGATGAAGACCAGCCATCATTTATCACAGTAAGCGATAATTCATCACTGGTTTATTATAATGACTTACCAAAGGCCTTTGCGTGATGATTGAGGGTATTTTGCAAAATGGCTGTGCATAAATGATCAATTAAACATGGCTGGTCTGCCTAATTTCTGAATAAAACAAAAGGCCTCTTCTGGAGTGATATTTGGCATTATACGCCTATACCACTTATTTTTTTTTAAATTTAGGTTGTTTATTTTTCATTTCATTGAACATCTACAGAGATTTTGGAATTTCATTCATTCATTGTTGCACCCTTCTCCCGTGTCTGCCAGTTCCTTTTGATACAATGGCTCAGTATATTCTTTGCATCTTTTTTTTTTTTTTTA
>NW_006399751.1:30676817-30678447 GCF_000299155.1 Elephantulus edwardii | reverse complement strand
GTATTCCATTGTGCGAATATACCACAGCTTCTCTACCCATTCGTTTGTTGATGGGCATTTAGGTTGTTTCCAACTCCTTGCTATTGTGAACAAAGCCGTGATAAACATGGGTATACATATATCCTATTTTACAGATAACTAAGACTATTTGTGTGGATCACTCTTCTGGGGCTGCCACAAGAAGATATCTTCACTTGTTTGTGGCTAGTATTCATCCTTTAGATTTTTTTAATGCCAAATTGTGTGTACATAGAATCAACTTATTTCTTCTTCAATTTTAATTATGATTTAGATTGCTTTCTGACTGCTTTAGGAGGACTTCCATGATGTTTTTATTTTTTTAATTTTTTATTTATTTATTTATTTTTGTTGACGACTTGTTAAATCTCGGTTTAAAGGAAGTCATATGCTCCTACCTTTTTAATATGATTTGTATTTATACTGAGCCAAAACTATTTTTTTTGATTGAGATAAAAGTTTCTCTTGTTTTCTTGTGCGTCTGTGTGTGTGTGTGTGCCATTGACTCAGATCCAGCTGGCACAGGAAGAAATTGCTCCTCCTTCTCCCTGGTGAATTCAAACCACACACCTTTAGGATTTCAGCACAGCTTCTTGCCAGTAGGCTCCCAAAAGATTCTATTATTTTTCTACTATTTTATTTACAAATTTTGAATACAAATTTGAACAAGTTCAATTTCCCTCACCTCCCCCCACCCATCAAATTATACAACCTGATGGTTAATCTTCCCTTCCCCCTGCATATCTGCAGACCTCTGTTTCCAGCCTCTCCCACCCCACTTGCATCCTTATACTCATTCTACAATAATGTTTTTATACAATATTTAGCATAGGATTTTTTTTTTTAAGATTCTCTTGTTTTCTAAATGATAAATACAGGAGAACCTTCTTTTTATTCCTCTAATGGAGAGTGTGTCACCACCAGTGACTACTTTCCCTCACTGATGCAGAAGGCTTAGCTGTCAAGGAAACCAGGCTTTGTCCCTGATTTTATTGACTTTCTCAGTTATTTTCCATATCTGCCCTTCCTTTTTTCAACCTACCAGCTGTTTGGTCTTTTTTCTTTTTCATCTTTATTAAAAACCTTTGTTCAAAATACATGTCAATAAATACTAAGTTTATTCTTTGCAATCATTTTGAACATTCAAGTTTTGTTTTCTCTTATATTTTCTCTATTGGAATCACCACTTTTATTTTTTTTTAATCTCTCCTTTATTCTCATCTATAGTCTATTATACCCGATTTCTAGCTTTTAGAAAGTCATTTACATTCAACAATTTCTGGTCCTAAGAAATTAGGGGCAAAACCTCCCTAGTAAAGAAAATGATAAAAAAAATCTGGTTATTTATTTTAAGAGAGCCTTTTAAAAGTACAAATCTTTTTTGAAAAAAAATTAAATCCAAGAATTGTTTCCTTTTTACTTTTCATATAGTCATTTCCTAAAATGATTTTAAAGATGGCAAGCATATATTTAGTTTACTTAATTACCTTTACTCCTACATTTAAAAAATGCTAAAATATAGCAATTGAACTAAGAAACCATAGCCTCACAATATTAAAAATGTGAAAAATCTGTCAGTGAAATTTAGATTAACTTCCTACTTTTCTTTTTT
>NW_006399751.1:30640471-30669827 GCF_000299155.1 Elephantulus edwardii | reverse complement strand
GGCGGGCGGGGTGCGTTCCCCTGGCTGGCGGCGTGCGTTCCCCCGGCGTTCCCCCCGTCTGGCGGCCTCGCCCTCGTGCTGCGTCGCCCTCCAACTTCCTACTTTTCATAACTTATTCTCAGACCCTAGTACTATAAATATTTTTTGTAAAGAAAATTTTTGTTTTATTCTGGTTTACTTACAAAATTTGTATATTCTGTTTTTCACACTGACTCTTTCCCATTTCCTTTATCCCCCCTCCACCCATCAAATTGTGTGACCCTCTGATGCTCTCCAAGCTCAACCCTCAGCTCTCCCTCCCTTCCTTGGATCCTCATGCTTGTTCTACATAATGGTATTAGACAAGTATTTGTGTTTATGACACTGAGTTAGTTCACCTAGTATAATGGTTTCCAGTTACTCCCAAGCCCAAGTAGTGATTTTCAAAATCATTCTTCTTGCACGCTGTGTAGTATTCCATCATGTGAATGTACCATAATTTCTCAATGAACACAGGTGTACAAATCTCTGTTTGTATCTCAGTTCTAATTTCCTCAGGCTATATTCAAAACAATGGAATAACTGGGTCAAATGGAATTTCCGTGTTCAGCTTTCTGAGGAAATGCCACACTGCCTTCCAAATTGGTTGTACCATTTTATAATCCCACCAACAGCATATAAGAGTTCCTATCTCTCCACATCCTCTCTAACAATTATTACTTGCTGTCCTGTTAAACTTTGCCACTGCTACTGGGGTAAGATGATAACTCATTGTGATTTTGCTTTTCATCTCTATTATTGCCAGTGATTTCGAATATTTCTTCATGTGTCTGTTGGCCATCCAAATATTTCCTTCTGGGAAAAGTCTTTCCATGTCTTTTGTCCGTGTTGTAATTATGTGATCAGTCGTTTTCTTGTGGAAGTCCTGTAGGATTCTCTATACTTTTGATATGAGACCCTTGTCTGAAATAGTATTGCCAAATGGGTGGGTTATTTGTCCCCGCCCCACCCCCCAAATCAGTAGGTTTTGTTTTCACTCAGTTGGAAAATGCTTTTGATGTGCACAGAGATTTTTCTCTAAAAAGTCCCATTTATCATCCTCTCCTAGTTGTGCATTTCTGGCTTTTCTTGGCAGTCTCTTTTTGCCATAGACTAGACCAGCCAAACTTGATCCCATTTGTCTCTGATGGACTTTACGGTTTTGGGATTTACTTCCAGATCTCTGATCTACCTCAAGTTGATTTTTGTGTATCATGTGAGATGTGGATCCTGTTTCAGCTTTCTGCAAGATGTTGTTGTTATATGCTGTTGAGTTGCTTGTAACTCATAACAACCCTCTGTACAACAGCCTTATACCATGCTCTATGCTGTGCCAATCTTATTGCATCTAACACACCCCATTGTCCCAGTCATTAAATCAATCCACCTCATCAAGGCTCTTCCTTTATTGTGCTGCCCCTCCACCCTATCAAGCATGATGTCCCTCTCTAAGGACTGGTCCTCCTTACAGCATGTCCAAAATAGGTCAGATGAAGCTTCAAAATCCTTCCAGGAGCAGCCCCATCTCACCCTCCCTACAATAAACCTATTTGTTCTCCTAGAAGTCCATGGTATATGCAATACTCTTCTCTAGCAGGACAGCTCAAAGGTATCAATTCTCCTTCTATAATCCCTAGTAATTGTCCAGCTTTCTGATGTATAGCAAGTAATTGCTAAGACCATGGCCTGGATCAGGCTCACCTAATTTTCCGAACTGACATCGTTGCTCTTCAGTACTTTGAAGAGGTCTCTGACAGAATATGTTCCCAATGCAATTCGTCTTTTGATTTTCTGGCTGCTGGTACCAATAGTGTTGATTGTGGAACCAAGCAAAATGTATCTTTTAACAATCTCAATCTCTTCATCATCTATCATGATACTGCCAGTCGACTCAGTAGTGATAACCTATGTTTTCTTGATGTTGAGCTTCAATCTATATTGAAGGCTGCAGTCCTTGACCTTCTGTAGCAAGTACTTCAGGTTCTCTTCAGTTTCAGCAAGTAGGTTTGTGTTATCTGTGTAAGTTTGTGTCATCTGATGACTCTTCCTCCAATCCTGATGTCACTTTTCTCCTTATATAGCCACCTCTCAGATAATGTTCTGCATATAGATTGAAAAGATACGGAGTTAGCACATATCACAGACCAGTTTTGCCAGCACCATTTGTTGAATAGGTTGTTATTTCCCCATTTGATAGGTTTTATTTACTTGTTGAATATTGGTTGACCATGGATAGGTGGGACCAGTTATGGGTTCTCAATTCTGTTCCATTCACCAAAGTGCCTATCATTGTACCAATACCATGCTGGTTTTGGTTATGGTTATTACTACTATGTAGTGGGTTTTGAGGTTAAAGAGTATTATGCTTCCCAATTCATTTTTGTTTTTTTCAGAAGTGCTTTGATTATTTGGAGTCTCTTTCCTCTCCAAGTACAATTGACAATTTCCTTTTCAATCTCTTTGAAGAATAAATTTGGTGTCTATATTGGGATTGAGTTGAACATGTAGATTGTTTTTGGTAGGACTGTCATTTTCACAATATTGCATCTTCCTATCCATTAACAAGGAACAAATTTCCATTTCTTTATGTATTTTCTCAACACTAAAGTGCAATTTTTAGAGTCTCTTCTGACATCCACTTTGATTTTTTTTTCTCTTTTTTGTAATGATCTTTTGCTTTTGTCATGGATGGTATCCTTGATATCATCGAACAACTTATCATGTCTTCGATCATTGCTGTTCAATGCCTCAAAATTTTTCTTAAGTTGTTGTTGTTATTATTAAGTGCCCTTGAGCCATAGATGACTCATAGTGACCTTATGAACTAAAGACCTGAACACTTGTATAACTTTCATCATTTCTCCGCATTCATAGTGTTTCCAGAGGCAAGTCATTCCAGAAGTCGATGCCACTCGTGCTTCCAAGCTTATTTTAATGAGGAAGCTCTACCAAACACTGTCCACCATGGGTAATTATTATCACATTTGACACATAAGTGTCACAGTGTTTAGCTTCATAGCAACCACGAGTTACCTCTGTACAGCATATGGACAGAAGGTGACCATGAAATTCAGATGGAATTGACTTACTGTTTTGTAGTTTTCTTTGTACAGGTCTTTTGTGTTTCTAGTCAAGTTCAGTCCCAAGTATCTCAATTTGTGGTTGGCTATTGTAAATGATATTGCTTTCTTGGTTTCCTTCTCTGAGTTCTCTTTGTTACTGTAGAGAAATCCCACTGATTTTTTTTATCTTTATCTTATATTCTGCTACTCTACTAAAATGGTCTATTTGGTCTAATAGTTATTTTGTTGTGTCCTTGGGGGTTTTCTGTGTACAGTATGATATCATCTGCAGATAGCAACACTTTAACCATATCGTTTGTGGATCTGGATGCTTTTTATTTCCTTCTCTTGTCACATTGCCCTACCAAGTACTTCCAATACAATATTGTATAGAAGTGGTGACAGTGTTAACCCTGTCTGGTCCTGGTTCACAAGTAAAATGTTTTTATTCTTTCTCCATTGAGAATGATATTGGCTCTTGGTTTTGTATGTATACTTCTCACTGCGCTGAGGAAATTCTCTTCTATTCTAATTTTACTCAAGGTCTTTATCTAAAGGGTTGTTTCATTTTGTCAAATGCCTTTTCTGAATCAATTTTTAAGATCATATGGTTCTTGTTATTTGCATTGGTAATTTGGTGAGTTATCTTGCCCATTTTTCTTATATTCAGCCATCCTTGCATATCTATTATAAATCATACTTGGTAATGATCAATTTTTTATATGCTTTTGCCTAGGATTTTGTTAAGGATTTTTGCATGTGTATTAATGAGAGATATTGGCCTGTAATTTTCTTTCTTGATGATATCTTTGCTTAGTTTTGTTATTAGGGTTATGCTTGTTTTATAGAAAGACTCTGGGAATGTTCCTTCTTTTTTCTGTTTGGTTTTTTTGTTTGTTTTAGGTTTTTGTTGGTTTGTTTTGTTTTCTTTTTGGAAACACTTTGAGTTCAATTGGTGATATATCTTCTCTGAATGTTTGGTAGAATTCAGCTATGAAGCCATCTGGACAAGATGGCTTTTTTTATGGAGAAGTCTTTTATGACTTGTTCAATTTCTTCTTTTGTGATGGGTCTGCTCAAGTATTCTACATCTGTCTGTGTCAATCTGAGTGGGCATGAGTTTCAAGGAATTTGTCCATTTCCTCTAGTTTTTGAATTTATAAAAGTATAGCAGTTCATAGTATTAAAATATGGAATATTTCATGAATATGCATGTTTTCTTTGAGCAGGGGCCATGCTAGTCTTCTCTGTGTTATTCCTATTTTCGTGTATGTGCAGCCAAAGCGAGCTCTCTAAATATTTTTAAAAAGAAAATTAGAAAAGCTTGACACATAAACTTGCAAAAACAAAACAAAATGAAACAGGAAGAGAGGAAATGATTGTAATGGCTATGGCATTGATAGACCAAAAGCAAAAAGAAACAAATTGCTTGGGATTGATGTAGTGTATCAGAAAAAGAGTAACAGTAATGTGAAACAGCCATGTGGCTGCTAATCTCAATTACCTAAACCATAAATCTCTTCAAAATCCTTAGGCAACAAACATATAAATGAAATATACCTCTAACTATTCGGATATTCACTGGTTTCATTGGTCTAAGAGCAAAATTATGAGATCAGAGCTTCTTGGAACTTCATTCATATACAATGCCAAGAACCAAATATTTCATGATAAAAATGTGAAAAATATTTTGTGTAATCAGTTAAGACTGTTCACTCAGTTATCTTACCAACTAGCCATCTATTTTCCTACTTGTACCTACACAATTTTAAAAAGTGAACATTCACTAATAGCCCTCATATTGAGTCCTACAACTCTATTTATTAAAAATATAAAAGTGAAAATGGAATCCAGTCCTAAGGTCAATGGTATACCTGTCTCACTTTTCATGAGAAATATCACACCAGAAGAATTCATTTCTATTTAAGTGAAAGTAATAAAAATAGACTCTACTTTCAAGCACCTCTTTGCAAATGACTTTATAGTTGGTGCAATTCAAAATAAGTTAAAATATATTGACTTTGTTAGGCTTAAAACACAATATTATGTGGATGTGAGTATGAGATTGTGAAAACAGCACAGGAGCAAGCAGTTTCATTCTATTGTAAATAGGGTCCTTTTCAATGGGAGCTGACACTATGACACCCAACAACAACAAAATATATGATAGAATAGTAATATAGACAGAAATTAAGAAATAAAAACATACATTGAAAAACTGTTTTCAAATTAAAAAAATTCTCAGAATATTTAAAAAAAGACTTTGAGAACATTAGGTTATAGGTCTGAGACTTCTAATAGGGGGAAAAAAATTTAATAAGAGTATGTTCCTGCATGTAAGCCAAATTTAACTTGTGAAGAATTTTTTTCTTTAAATTCTAACTATCATTAGTGATTTCCTTCAATGACACATGTGCATAACTATTAATTAGCTATTCTGAAGATTAGAAAGATTTTTAGAAATATGATTAGTAGGTAGAATATGCCTATTATGGCGACTGAGAGTGTAGTTGTAATTCTGGGGCACCTCAAAGCTCTAGAACTTTGCTTCCTTCTTTCAGTACAGCCAAAATCCTCCCTTTCCATGTGATCCACAAATTGGCACCTGTACATTGATCTATACTTTACTAAATTTGATAAAATGACTATTTCATTTCTAGCTGAAATTTTTACAGATTGCTTGCATTTTTTTTTCCTCTAGAAAATTATCTTGTTATTTTTAAATTCACAACTTTTTATACTTACATGGAATAAAAAGTATTTAGCGGTATTCTTTTGTGTTTTAGATGCATTTAAAAATGGATTTTGGACAATTGCATTTACCCTAGACTGAATAAAAAGACATAGAGTTAAAGTTGATTTGCTATAGCCTTATTCATTTCAGAAATATTAACATTGTGCATAGACAATCTTCATATTATCAGGAATTTAGTCATGTGTATTCTTTTTAAAATTCTTATTATTACTCATTTTTTTTTATTTTATTATTATTTTTTGTACGTGTACCGTCAAATCAGATCTGACTGGTACAGGAGGAGATTGCCCCTCCTTCTTCAGCAGAGCGTCTGGTGGATTTGAACTGTGCGCCTCTTGGATTGTAGTGCACCTTCTTGCCACTAGGCCACCAGAGCTCCCCTATTATTACTCATTTTAATGAAAATTTACAGAGACTTTAGCTTTCCATTCATTCATTGTTGCACTTTTCTCCCTGCCCAGTACTCTCCTCCTGTTTGTTCTTCTCTTTGAAAAATAAAAGAAAAATTATTTCCTTGTTATACAATCCCTCCCCCCAAGTCCACCCCATTATGCAGCCTTCGTTCTGGACTCCTGTCATGACACTAATACCTAACCAAGTTTACCTTTTAAATAGTTTTCTCTTGTGTCTATTTCAATGCGGTATACATAATTTATCCCATCTTCCTCAGTCTCCTCCCCACCCCCCAACTCCTATGTCAGTCCCGTTTTACAACAGTGGCACTAGGCAGTATTTGTCCTTTTGCGATTGAGATATTTCACTCAACATAATGTCCTCCAGGGCCCATTTTGAATAATATTTCATGAGTTCCTTATTTTTCAAAGTAGTGTAGTATTCCATTGTGTGACTATACTACAGCTTCTCTATCCATTTGTTTGTTGATGGCCACTAAGGTTGTTTCAAACGTTTTGCTATTATGAACAAAGCCACGATAACATAGGTGTGCATATATCTGCTTCGGTGGCAATTATGGTTTATTTGGGATATATTCCAAGTAGTGGAATTGTTGGGTCGAATGATATTTCTATTTGCAACTTTTTGAGAAAGTGCCATACTGCCTTCCATAGTGGCTGAACCATTTTACTCCATTCACCAACAGTGAATAAGGGTTACAGTTTCTCCACAACATTGCCAGAATTTGTTGTTTGTTGTTCTGTTAAATTTTGCTATTCTTAGTGGAGTGAAATGTTATCTCACAGTTGCTTGACTTGCATCTCTCTAAGAGCTATGGATTTTGAACATTTCTTCATAATAGCTAATCACAAGATTAAATACTTGGCAATAAATGTAACCAGAAACACAAAGGATTTATTCAAAGAAAATTACAAAACATTACTACAAGAAACAAAAAGAGACCTGGAGAAGTGGAAGAATGTCCCTTGCTCATGGATAGGTAGACTCAATATTGTGAAAATCGCAATACTACCAAAGACAATTTACACATTCAATGCAATCCCAATACAAATAATAATCCCATTCTTCAATGAGATGGAAAAGGCAATCATAAATTTCATTTGGAATGGAAAGAAGCCCCAATTAAGCAATGCACTCCTTAAAAAGAGAAACAAGGTAGGAGGCATCTCACTCCCTAATTTCAACTCCTGCTACACTGCTATGGTGGTCAAGACAGTGTGGTACTGGTACAATAACAGACACATAGATCAATAGAATAGAATTGAGAACCCAGAAATAAGCCCATTTACCTATGGTCAACTGATTTTTGACAAGGAAATGAAATCAGTTAAGTGGGGAAACAACAGCCTTTTAAACAAATGGTGTTGGCAAAATTGGAAAACTATCTGCAAGACTCAAGCAAGATCCACACTTCACTCAGTACACAAAAACCAACTCAAGGTGGATCATGGACCTATGACTAAAACCAAGGACTATAAACTTCATTAAAGAAAAGCTTGGAAGAACTCTAGAAGTCCTAATCCGCAACATAAACAGTCTTCCAAGCATCCTGAAAAATCGACAACCAAGAGAGGATAATATAGATGAATCGGACCTTTTAAGAATCAAATCCCTATGCACATCCAAAAACTTCTCCAGCAGGGTAAAAATGGAAGCCACAGACTGGGAAATGGTATTTGGTAATGATATGTCAGATAAGGGACTTATATCTAGAACTTATAAAATACTCAAGCACCACAACAAGATAAGGTAAACAACCCAATTGAAAAATGGGCACAAAATATGAACAGACACTTCATAAAAGAAGACATTCAGATGGCCATATGTACACTTTTTAAAGATAAAAGTTTGCTTTATCTGAATAGAATCTAGTATGGCAAAATGATTCGAAGACTTTCAGATAATTCTGGACTAAATTACCTATGAATCAGCTGTTACTGTAAAGGAAATGCTTAAATGTTAAAGCACGAGGTGGTAGTATCCTGAAATAGAAATGAATGCAAACTTATGTTTTAAAAATATTTAATCATTAAACTTTTCCCCAAGTATCTATTTATATTTTTATATTGAATTTTGCTGAAACCTGTTTATGTGGAAATCAATACAAAATTTTATACAAAATATTTTAATATAAATTTCATATTTTATGTAAGCATACTAGAGCTTCTGGAATTATTATTAATTGATATTTGAATTTATAATTCAGTCATAATTAATTTCTATTAAAAAAGAAAAAAACATATCTACTACTACCAAGTTGCTTCTGAGTCCTCATGGCAAATTTTCACTGGATTTCTGAGGCTGCAAATCACCATAGAAGTAGATAGCCCATATTTTTCCTGTGGAGCAGCTGGGGGTTTAAATAGCTAACCTTTTGATTAGATGCTCACCATGCAATAAATGGCTATTACATGTTAAAAAGAATAAAGGCCTTTTGGGGATGCCCATATCTGACCTTTACCAACTTCACATAGGGGAACTGTCCTTGTTAACAGCATGAATGACATGAAACCAATTTTCATGACGTTAGACATACCTCCCAAAATCCAGGACCTCTTCCTAATAAAATCAACACCAGTCTTGCTACTCTCCTGGGTCTAAAATCTGATGCAATATCTCACAGACCAACAAGACCACACAGAACCATATTGAGGAAGTTTAAAGTTTATAATCCAAATTAATAACAGAATATAGTCAAGATAGCTCCTGAAATAGGTACACAGGCATCTCAGCTTTGAGCCTTGCAGCTTTTTGGCCAGTGTTCCCAAGTTTTCAATACTGCCAATATTGGCTTCACACCCCCCAATTGTTTAACAAGGTTCTCCTTCCTGCCAGCATTGGCTCTCCCCCCACCCCAAAGGTCTCATCCCAAGTCAAGTCTCCAGTTTGGCCATAGTAGATGCTGCTGTAGGTATAGTTGGAGTAGGAAGAACATTCTACAATGTCTTGCTTCTCTTCAGTAGTGCCAGTAAATCTGTGCGCCTGACCCTCTGGCTTGCTCATTTCAATGTTGAGACTAGCCAAACCCGTTGTGCACACACGCACACAGACACACAGTCTGGCTAGGAAAACAAGACGATTTTAAATGACAAAACTTAGACACCCAAATCTACTGGGGATCCTTATTCATTTATATATTTGTTTAATAAGTATTTTACTTAATATAAAGGTGCAATTAAGTGCTAAGATGTCAGATGATACTATGTCTCCATCTTAGAAATCTGTGCAGGAGTACAGACTGCAGAACTAGAGATAGCAATGGACATGGTATAATGTAAGACATTTATCCTCAAGGAGGCTGATACTCCATACAAAAAGGGCCAAAATGAGTTCTTATTGAGGCAAAATAAATGATTGTAGGGTTTTTTTTTGGCTTTTCCTCCCAATGATATATGACTTTTTAAAGTTCAATACCATATTGTTGTTGTTACAAAATTTTATATCCTTTAGTGTTGTATCTTCTCTCATAATTTTCTTGGGTATCATGCAAACAACACTGACATTGAGTTCTTAGTATATACACAAATGTTAACAAGATCTAGGGTATAAATTCCAGAGCAAATAGAGGAATGTAATAACAAACTTTCTCTTGTTTTGTTGTTGCTGGAGAAGAGTATTGAATATACCATGGACTGCTATGAGAACAAACAGGTTCATCCTAGAGAGGGTGAAACCAGGTTGCTCCTTGGAGTCAAGGATTTTGAAGCTTCATCTGACATACTTTGGACATGTGGCAAGAAGAGACCAGTCCTTGGAGAGGGACATCATACTTGGGATGCTGGAGGGACAATGCAAAAGAGGAAGACCCTCTCTGAGATGGATTGACTCAGTGATTGGAGTTAAGAGGGTAGGTATGTCAGAGACAATAAGACTGGTACAAGATAGTTCAGAGTTTAGAGCTGCTGTATATAGGGTCACTATGAGTCTTTCAGGCCAGTCTTCCATCGTTTTTGTTCAGACATTCCTATAGGTTCGTATAGCCCTGGTGTACAAGTTGCCGTCCCGCGGTCACTTGTGCTTTCTGGGAGGCTGAACACTGTGACACGGATGTGTCAAATGCGTTAATAGTTGGCTGCCCAATGCGGACAGAGAGTGGGATGGAGCTCCCCGATTAAAACAAGCATGGAAGGAGGAGTGGCATCCACTTTGATAATAGCTTGCCACCGGAAACCCTATGAACCTGGAGAGAGGACGAAAGGCATCCAAGCGTCGAGGACTCTCCTTCATAGGGTCGCTATGAGTCGCCTTCAACTCAACGGCACTTAACAATAACACCAACATGAGTCACAAGTAACTTGATGACACGTAACAACAACAGAAGGCATTTTGTTCCTGTAAGTGTATATTGGCTGCTATTGATATTTGATTTTCAGTGCTTTTATATGTGCTTGAGTTTGGGGTATTAGATGAAGAGAGTTTTCACTTATTGTTTAACCAAAGTTACAAAAGTTAGAGCAACAACAAAATAGAAAAGTCAAACCTACAATATCTGAATTACTCTTGTTAGGCACCGCTGAAAAAACTGCAACTAATAATGACCCTAAAAACAACAAATCAAAATATTCTTCTATTTCAGCCATGCTCAAGACCATTATTGCAGTCACTACTAGGTCATTCCATCTTTCTATTTTCTCTGACCCTTTATATGTCCTTGCATGATGTCTTTTTCTTAGGTCTGACCAATTCTGACAAAATGCCTAAAGTATATGAGATGAAGTTTCACCTATAAGGACTATGCTGGTTGTAATCTGAATGACTCTCTAGCAGCTAGTTAAAAGTTATTTTTTCTCATATTCAGAAAATATTAAGAATAAAGTTTACCACAAATAATTTGGATGTGGTTAATATTTTTTGTTTATTTTTGCTGAAAAGTAACACATTTGAATTATTTTTTAAAGTCTGATTAAATTGCTATTATATTGCTGTGCATTACTAATTTGCATATGTAATTTGATATATTGCATTTTATGTAGGTACTGAATTCCATTTAAAGTTACTCAGCAAACACAATTCTAAATTAAGATAATATTATTAACCTTAACACTTTTTACTCTACTATTCTTAAAAATGCTTTCATTTAAAAAATAAAAACAGGTACTGTATTTTTTATTCTATGTATAAAACTGAGGTATATTACTATTAGGTGCTATCCAGTTGACTAAGGATCACAGTGACTCTATGAAAACGATAAATTCTGAGCCTTGCCTCTTCTGCATCATCCTCACAGTATCTGTCACGCTCAAGCACATTGCTACAGTCACTGTGTCAATCCATATCCTTGAAGATCTCTGGTCTTTCACCTTTCCCAGCTTCTTTTTTTCCAAGAACTGAATCCTTCCAACAACATGCCTAAAGTATGAGTGATAAGTTTCATCATCCTTGCCTCAAAGGAACACTCTGGTTGTATTTTCTCCAAAATAGACTTGTTTGTTTTTTTGACAGTCCAGGATATATTTAGGACTCTTTTGCAATACTGTAATTCAAATGCATCTCTTCTCCTGTCATCCTTGTTCATTGTTTAGTTTTCAGGTGCACAGAATGTATTTGAAAATACATTGCTAGGATCAGGTTGATTTTAAACTGACGTCCTTGACAACAGATTTTTCCCATTTCAGTACATCTTTTGATTTCTCAATTGCTATAACTATGAATGTTTATTGTGGATTCAAGTAAAATGAAATTGCTGAAAATATCAGTCATTTCTCAATCTATGTAATGATGTCTGCTGGTTCAGTGGTGAAGATCTTTGCTTCCTTGATGCTGAGGATATTGAATGCTATAGTCTTTGATCTTGTGCAGATAGTGTTTCGAGCATAACACATACCAGAAAATAATGTCATTTCCCATAATGCACAATTAAAACAAGTCCATAATAACCAAAATATGACCTGGAGACTGTCTCACCTGAATTTAAGGATTATCTCAAGGATAGATTTCATGCATTGAATGATAGTAATTAAAGACCAGATGAGTTGCAAGATGGCATCAAGGATATCATCCATGAAATAAAAACATCATTACAAAGACAGAAAAGGAAGTAAAGACCAAAATGGATGTCAGAAGAGTTTCTGAATGTTGTGTGTAGAGAGGGATATATAAAGATAGAGATAAAGATAAAGATAGATAGAGATAGATAGATGATAGATAGATAGATAGATAGATAGATAGATAGATAGATACAGAGATAGAGATAGATATCTATGTATAAAATATATAAATAGGAGTAAAGAATCATGGTAGGCAATAAGAAGAAAGGTGTATAAAAATGACTTAAGGATTGATGCTGTTAGGTGCTAGGCAGGTGATCATGACTCATAATAACCCTACGAACAGCCAATCTGAACACTTTCTTATTCCCTGCCATCCTCGGAATATCTGACACACTCAAGCCTGTTGTCTCTGTGTTAACCCACCTGGTCGAGGGCCCTCCTCTCTTTCCCTGCCCCCTCACCTTACCAAGCATTATGTCCCTCTCTAGGAACAGCATCTCCTACTAATATGCCCAAAATATGTGCGACGAAGCTTCATCACCATTGCCTCCAAGAAGCACACTAGCTGCACTTTCTCCAACACCTATCTGTTTGTTTTTCTGGCAGTCTATGGAATATTCAACACTCTTCTCCAACAACAGAGCTCAAAAACATCAATTCTTCTGTCATTCTTAGTTATTAACTAGATCTTAGATGAATAGAAAGTGACTAAAACTATCTTGGCCTGAATCAGGTACACTGTAGACCTCAAACTGACATCTTTACTCCTTACTAATTTGGAGTGGTCTGACTACAGACTTTCCCAATGCAATACATCTCCTGATCTCCTGACTACTGGCACCAAGTCTATTGATTGTGGATCCAAGTAAGATGTTGTTGACAGTCTCAATCTTTTTTCTATCCATCATGATGTTATCTATAGGTCCAGTGATAATGATTTTGGATGTTGAGATGAAACCCATTTCGAAGACTGTAGTTTTTAACCTTCTGCAAGAAAATCTTTAAGTTCTCCTCACTTTCAATAATCAAGCTTGTGTTGTCTGCATAGTGAAGGTTATTGATGAGTGTTCCTCCAATACTGACGCAGTATTTCTCTTCACTGAGTCCACTCTTAAATCATTTTCTCAGCATATAGATTAAATAGGTATGGTGAAAGGATACTACCATAACACATACCTTTCCTAATTATAAACCATGCAGTATTCCCTTTCACTGTTTGCAAAACAGCCTCATGGTCTATGTATTGGTTTTTCACAGGCATAAACAAGGGTCCATAATGGGGGGGGAGTTGATAGTTGGGATTTTACAATTTGGATCTCTGAGGCAGTGAATATAGGCAATATCTCGACACTGTGGAGGTGTTAGATACAAGGTAGTATGTAAATTTAGAATTAGTAAAGATTGTATCAGACACTTATTTATGGACGAGCTCAGTGTCATTATGTTCTCAAGGTCTTAATTGTAATGGTAAGGTCAACAGCTATTTATTACTTATAGAATAAACAGGACAAGAATGAACAGACCGCCATAAATCATCATCAACTTACGCTCCCTGAAGTATGGCTCCTGTACACAGGATAATGTTAGATAGCAAGCTAGTACTCTCCATTTTCCCCTGGTCAGAGAATATCTCAGTCTCTCTTTCTTGAGATTAAATATTAACAGGACTGACAACCATGTCTATGTGCCGAGTAGAACGTACAGAGAACAGGTAAGGGAGGGATTCTAAAATGAGGTAATTGAAGGTTAAAAGTGGTAAAAAATAATGTGGCAATGGACATAATTTAATGTCCCTGTTAAGTTTTTCTTGATTTACTAGTACCAGAGAAAATCCTTTTTCCCCGCTGAGAGAACTTAACAGAGGTCCGAGTTTTTACTATTGCACAAAAAAATAAACTTTGTCCATTCACAGCTGAGGAGACTGTGAGAGAGATATAGCACAAATGCAAATGTACTCAGTGAAAAAAGCATAGAAAGGAATTTTGAGAGAAAAATGCCCTGGATTCTAAAAAAGTTGAAAAGAGCAACTACATAAAATCCTCCAGCAACGTCATATGGAGAGCGAAACAGTATAAAGATAAACAATGATTGTTATCTCTGAATAACTACTCCATGTTGAAGATTCATAAATATTCATATTCTGGTAGGCCTGCATCTTTCTTTGTTTATAATTTGCATTTATTCTATGTCTAAATTCCTTACTATGGTCTCCCAATCCCTTCATTCATTGAGTTTTGATGCTATCTCGACTTTTTAATTTTTCTCATCCTTATTCTATAGGTTGCAATTAATTTAGCATTCCCTTAAAATTTCTTGCATAAATGCATTACTTTGTTTCAGGGACTTTGCTCATTTTGATTTATACTGTCTGGTTTCAGTAATACTTATGTAGACCATCTTATTAAATAAGGTTTTGATCTTCACTCTACTTCCTGTTGATTTTCTCTAGGTTGAAAATGTTTATTTTCAATAGCACTTGCCACAATTTGTCAATTTAAAAAAATTGTTTGTTTTTATTTAATATTCTCATCCACTAAACTGTGAACTTTATGAAACTAGAATTCCTTACTTAGGTTTTGTTCATCTCATTACAGCATAACATCAAGTAGAAAAGTCAACAAATTGTTGTTGTTGTTATGTGCCATCGAGTTGCTTGCAACTCATAGCGACCCTATGCATAACAGCCCTAAACTCTGCTCTGTCCTGTGCCAATCGCACTGTCTCCGACACACCCATCTCTATTACCCCAGTCTCTGAATCAATCCACCTCCTAGAGCGCCTTCTCCTTCTGCGCTGTCCCTCCACTCTACCAAGCATGATGTCCCTCTCCAAGGACCTGTCCCTCCTTACAACATGTCCAAAGTATGTTAGACAGAGCCTCAGAATCCTTGCCTCCAGGGAACCACCCGGTTTAACCCTTTCCAGTATGAATCTGTTTGTTCTCCTAGCAGTCTATGGTACCCTCAATACTCTTCTCCAGCACCACAGCTCAAAGGCATCAATTCTCCTTCTATCCCCCTTAGTCACTGTCCAGCTTTCTGATGCATAACAGGTGATAGCAGAGACCATGGCCTGTATCAGATACACCTTAGTCTCTAGAGAGACACCATTGCTCTTTAGTACTTTGGAGAGATCCCTAACAGCAGACTTTCCCATGGCAATACATCTTTTAATTTCCTGGCTACTGCTGCCAAGAGTTTTGGCTGTGGAGCCAAGCAAATACTTATCTAAAAATTAACCACCAGGCTTAAATTTGTACTCTATAGACACAAGATGAAGGGTTAATATAATCCTGCCTCTGAGATGCTATAGAAAAAAAATCAGAGATGTGAAGTGTCACTGATTTTCTAGAAACTGATATATTTAAATCAAGCCATTATTGAAATTCTACCTAATATTTATTAAGTCATCATGCATAATTGAGAAAAAATTTTAATGAGCTTTCTTAGTTTAGTTTTCTTCAAAGTGCCACCAGTAGCCAGATGTCATGATATAAAATTTTATTTACTTCAATATGATATATGTTTGTGTATATGCACACACACATATACATATGCAGATGTGTAAAAAAGGCAAGGGCTGCTTGAAGATGGACATATCTGACCTATAACAACTTCACAAAGGAGAATTGTCCCCATCAATGACATCAAAAATACAAAACCAATTTTCATGAGGTCAGTCGTGTTCCCTCCCCCTTGCTCCTGTAACTATTTCTATTCATCTCAATACCAATCTTACTGCTTTTCAGAGTCCAAAATCTGATGTGATAGCTAACAGACTATACAGAACCACATTGAGGTAATCTAAAGGCTATAATCTGGATTAACAACAGTATCAGTTAAAAAAGCTCCCAAAATATGCACACAGGCACCTCAATCTTGAGCCTCACACCTTGATGTTCCTAATCCTGCCAATATTGATTTTCCTTCTCCCCTCAATTTTCCAACAAAATTCACAGTCCTGCTTATACTGACTTTTCATCACTCTTCCAATCCCCCAAACTCCTATACCAAGTCTCATCTCACATCAGATTTCCATTTCAGCTATTGGCTGCTCTTTTTCTGGTGGTGATGTTTCTTCATTGTTGGTATCATAAGGTCTCTTTCCTCTTCACTTGTAGAAAAAGATCATCCTCTGTGGCTAGAGATGTTTAATTTATTGTTTAGTTTGGTCAATTCTCTTACAGAATTGTATATAGCCAATCCCCTTATGAAGAGGCTAACATGCCTCATATTCCTGCCCATCTACATGACATTCTCTCTAATATAAGAATTACTTCAGCATAAAACAAACAGTTAATCTTTCTGCTAGGAAAACCAATTTTTGAATAGTAAACTTTTAGCACCCATAATATGTTTTTATTAGATGCCATCAAGTTGCCTGTAACCTATAGCGAACCTATGAACTAAGTGATCTATGAACTATGTGATCTAAGTGAACTTTGATCTAAGTCTTGTCTTATTTGTTGTCCTCATGATTTCTGATGGTTCAAATGCATTGTTACAGTCACTGTGTCAATCCATCTTGTTGGGGTCTTTCTCCCTTTCTCTGATTCTCCACCTTCTCCAGCATGATGTCCATTTTCAAGGATTGTTTCCTGTTGATAACAGGCCAAAGTATGTGAGATGAAGTTTTGTCATTCTTGTCTCTAAGGAAGAACTTGGTTTCACTTGCTCCAAGACAGGCTTATTTGTTCTTTTTGCAGTCAATGAGATATTCAGTACTTTTCTCTAACACCACAACCCAAAGGTATTGTTTGGACACATGCCTTAACCAAATACATTTTTTTATTAAATATGTTAAAGTCTAATAAAGAAATCAATCTTTTATGGCTTTCTTCAACAGGCCTTTACTACCTGTATTTTATAAAACATGTAAGGGATTTTTTTATGGTTTAAGCCATGTCAATTTAAAGATATTTTGTTTTAAAATATACATAAAATAATCTGTAAGTGGTAGATAAAGGTCTGAGAATAAAACATTATCGCCACTTGAAAAAAATAGAGGTAGGTTTCCTAGAAAATTTATTTCAAATTTAAGTTAAAAATAGAATTTAAATCCAGAATTTATTTGAATATTCCAAACTTAAAAGTCAGTGCTTTGAGTCTTCTTTGCAGAGAAAGATGAGGTATTCTCTTCTCATGAGAAAATGGAGGGTCTCTATGGGTTTGAATCTATTAAAAGACCCTGGGTTTAATATACAGTATTTCAGTACTTTGAACTTATAGGTCCTATTAGAAAAACAAATTAAATGATTAATTACATTTTAAAAATTAAATGGATCAGATATTCTTTAAGGTCAAAGCACCAAATTTGGATCAACCTAATAGGATAAAACCTATTTATTTTGTGTTTTTGACAGAAATTACCTACTATATTTTTCCCTCCTGTGAAACTGAGACTAGTTACTGAAAGAAGGTGAGAATAAAGGTGTGGAGAGTAACACTGTTATGATTTATTTGAGTTACCACATTTCCCTGCTGAATTCAAAATGATGACCTTTGAATTAACAGCTCAACCTTTAACCTACTGTGACACTAGGTCTCTTTAAGAATTTACTTTCATCTGGTTGGGGGCAGAGATTAGATAGAGCACAATAAGTTTCACTGAGCAAGAAAAGATTTCACCTAGAATCATGACAAATAAATCTCAAATTTATCTATTAAAAAAACACCATACAAAATGAAACTTTGGAGTCTAAACTAAAATGAAGTTATCAAGATTTTCAAATCTAGAATATTTTTAAATGATTACTTATGACATATACTTTTAATGATATATGAAGCTTCCATTACAAATAACCAAGATTTAATTAAAGCGTAATCTAATTAGTACTAATGGGCATAACTTTGATTTACACATTCAGAAGGTAGCTTTAATTTAAAGTATTGAATTCCCTTTGCAGAGACTTGATTAGAATTTAGATTAGGTTGGTCACACTTTTAATCTGTTCTTATTTTGTGAGTTTTTAAAAGTCTTTATGTAGTTATGAATTATAATTCTAGTTTTTTAAAATGCTATTTTAATACATATGCTAATGGTGAACAATTTTTAAAAATAAAACAGTAACTTCAAAAATTTTAAAATATTTTATATATGACTAAATTCTAAAATATTCATAAGAAGTTTTAAATTTTCAAGGTAGTGTTAGACTTTTACTAGTATATACATATAAGGGAGCTCTGGTGGCCTACAGGTAAGACGCTATGCTGCAATCCCAAATGATGTGATTCAAATTTACCATCTGCTCCACAGAAGAAAGATAAGCAATCTCCTCGTATGCAATAATTGCCTCTGAAAACACACCGGAAGGTCAGTTATTGGTTTTTCTGACTCTACGGTATACAACAATAGCAGCAACAACAACAACAACACACACACACACATAAATGTTGTTGTTGCTATGTGCTGTTGAGTCGCCCTTTGTACAACACCCTAAACCCTGCCCTATCCTGTGTCAATCTTATTGTCTTTGACACACCTAACCCCATTGCCACTGTCACTGAATCAATCCATCTCATAGAGGGTCTTCCTCTTCTGTGCTGTCTCTCAATCCTCCCAGGGATGACGTCCCTCTCCAAGGACTAGTCCCTCCTTGCAACATGTCCAAAGTAGGTCGGACAAAGCTTCAAAATGCTTGCCTCCAAAGAGTAGGTTTAACCCTCTCCAGTATGAACCTGTTCATTTTCTTAGCAGTCCATGGTATATTCAATACTCTTCTCCAACACAACAGCTCAAAGGCTTCAATTTTCCTTCTATAATCCCTAGTCATTGTTCAGCTCTCTGATGCATAGCAAGTGATTATAAAGACCATAGCCTGTATCAGGCGCACAGACTCCATACTGACATCATTGTTCTTCAGAACTTTGGAGAGATCTCTAACAGCAGATTTTCCTATTGCAATATATCTTTTAATTTCCTGGCTGCTGGTGTCAAGACTGTTGATTGTGGAGACAAATAAACTAAAGCTGTTAACTATCTCAATATTTTCAACATCTATTCAGATACTGGCAATTGGCCCAGTGGTTAGAATCTTTTTTTGTTGATATTTAGCCTCAATCCTTATTGAAGGCTGCATTCCTTGACCTTCTGCAGCAAGTGTTTCTGGTCCTCCTCAGTTTCAGCAAATAGGGTTGTGTCATAACAATCTGCATAACACAGATTGTTGATGACTCTTCCTCCAATTCTGATGCCACATTTCTCCTCACGGAACTCAGCCTCTCAGATAGTCTGTTCAGCCTCTCAGATAGTCTGTTCTGCATGTAGATTGAAAAGGTATAGAAATAGGTATATATTTGTTGTTGTTGTTGTTGTTGTTATGTGTCATTGAGACGCTTGCGACTCATAGCGACCCTATGTACAAGAGCTCTATACGCTCTTCTATCCTGTGCCAACCTAGCCATCTCAAATGCACTTATTCCCACCTCTCTAGTCACAGAATTGATCCATCTCATCAAAGGTCTTCCTCTCCTTCACCGCCCCTCCACTCTGCCAAACATGATGTCCCTCTCCAAGGACCAGTCCCTCCAAAATATGTCAGAGGAAGCTTCAGAATCCTTGACTCCAGGGAACATTCTGGCTTCACCCTCTCCAGGACAAACCTGTTTGTTATCCTAGCAGTCCATGGTATATTCAACACTCTTCTCCAGCACCGTAGCTCAAGGCATCAATTCTCTTTCTATCAACCCTAGTCATTGTCCAACTCTCTGATGCATAACATGTAATTGCAAAGACTATAGCCCAGACCAGGCACACCTTAGTCTCAAGTCTGACATCGTTGCTCTTCGGTACTCTTGAGAGGTCCCTCACAGCCAACTTTCCCAATGCAATTCGTCTTCTGATTTTCTGGCTGCTGTTACTAAGAGTGTTGACCATGGAGCCAAGTAAACTAAAACTGTTAACTATCTCAATCTCTTCACCATCCATACTGATGCTGCCAATTGGCCCAGTGGTGAGAATCTTTGTTTTTTTGATGTTGAGCTTCAGTCCATATAGGAGGCTGTAGTCCTTGATCTTCTGCAGCAAGCGCTTCAAGTCCTCCTCAGTTTCAGCAAGCAGGGTTGTGTCATCTGCATAACGGAGGTTGTTGATGATTCTTCCACCAATCCTGACACCACATTCTTCTTCGTATAGCCCAGAGTCTAGGATGATCTGTTCTGCATACAGATATTCAGTTGAAACTTCATTGAAGACACTGGGGAAAAAAATAAGGCCCCAGGAATATATGAGAAACCAATTAACTTGTTTCAATGAACAGATGTAGCCTTGAATGTGCTCAGCAGTCTATGCCAGGAAATTTGGAGAACAGCTGACTGGCCAATAGATTAGAAGAGGTCCATATTTCTTCCCATTCCTGAGAAAAGGTATCCAACCAAGTATACAAATTATCAAACAAACTCATTAAAATCTCATGCAAACAAAATATTGCTGGAGACCATCCAAAAAATGGCTAGGGGGAAATATTTCTAGAACAGTACATAGGTAGAGACCTGCCAGAAATTAAAGCAATATTTAGAAGAGATGATGGCACCAGCAATATCATTGCTAAGGTCAGATGGATCCTGGCTGAAAGGAAAGAATACCAAAAGAATGTCTATTATACTTTATTGACTATGCAAAGGCATATGTCTGTGTGGATCATAACAAGTTATGGCTAACATTGAGAAGAATAGGAATCTCAGAGCACTTAATTGTGCTCATACAAAACTTAGACCCAGAATAAGAGGCTGTTGTGTAAACAGAGCAAGAGAACACTGTTGGTATTGTTGTGTTGTTATGTGCCATCTAGTCACTTGTGACTCATAGCGATGCTATGAACAACAAACAGCCCTAAACTCTGCTCTGTCCTGTGCCAATCACACTGTTTCTGACACACCCATGCCAATTACCCCAGTCACTGAATCAATCCACCTCATAGGGGCCCTTCCCCTTCTGTGCTGTCCCTCCAACTTCCCAAGCATGATGTCTCTCTCCAAGGACCTGTCCCTCCTTATAACATGTCCAAAGTATGTTAGATGGAGCCTCAAAATCCTTCCCTCCAAGGAGCAGCCCGGTTTGACCCTTTCCAGGATGAATCTGTTTGTTTTTCTAGCAGTCCATGGTACCCTCAATACTGTTCTCCAGCACCACAGGTCAAAGGCATCAATTATCCTATCCTCCTTAGTCATTGTCCAACTCTCTGATGCATAGTAGGTGATAGCAAAGACCATGGACTGTATAAGACTCACCTTAGTCTCCAAAGAGACACCATGGCGCTTCAGTACTTTGGAGAGGTCCCTAACAGCAGACTTTCCCATGGCAATACGTCTTCTAATTTCCTGGCTACTGGTGCCGAGAGTGTTGACTGTGGAGCCAAGCAAACTGAAGCTGTGAACAATCTCAATCTCTTCACCATCCATCCTGATGCTGCCAATTGGCCCAGTGGTGAGAATCTTCGTCTTCTTGACATTGAGCCTCAATCCATACTGGAGGCTGCAGTCCTTGACACTCTGCAGCAAGCACTTCAGCTCCTCCTCAGTTTCAGCAATCAGGGTTATATCATCTGTATATCACAGATTGTTGATAGATCTTCCATCAGTCTTGACCCCACATTCTCCCCATAGAGCCCAGCCTCTCAGATAATCTGTTCTGCATACAGGCTGAAAAGGTATGGAGACAGGACACATCCTTGGAGTACTCCCTTACCAATTTTGAACCATGCAGTGTTTCCTTCCTCTGTTCTGATGACTGCCTCTTGGTCCAATTATAGGTTTCTCATTAGCATGATCAAGTGTCCTGGGATTCCCATTCTTCTCAGAATCAGCCACAGTTTGTTATGATACACATAGTCAAACGGCTTTGCATAGTCAGTGAAACACAGATAAATATTGTTCTGGTATTCCCTGCTTTCAGCTGAGATCCATCTAACATTAGCTACACTATCCCTAGTCCCACGACCCCTTCTTAACCCAGCCTGGACTTCTGGCCATTCTCTGATAATGTGTTGTTCCAGTCGTTTTTGGATAATCTTCAGTAGAATCTTGCTTGCATGTGAAATTAATGATATTATTTTGTAATTTCCACACTCTGTTAGGTCACCATTCTTTGGGATGGGAACAAATATAGATCTCTTCCAGTCAGTTGGCCAGGTGGTTGTTCTCCAGATTTCTTGGCACAACTTGGTGAGCATGTCAAGGGCAGCATCTGTTAGCTGAAATATGTCAATTGGTATACCATCTATTCCTGGGGCCTTATTTGTTACTATTTCCTTCAAAGCATCTTGAACTTCTTCCTTCATTACCATAGGCTCTTGCTCCTCTGTTGTTTTTATGAAATTCTTTTGTGTCTGCCAATTCCTTTTGATACAGTGACTCAGCATATTCTTTTCAACTTCTTTAAATACTTCCTGGATCATTTAATATTCTGCCTAAAGCATCCTTAATTATAGCAACTCGAGGTTTGAATTTGTTCTTCAGTTCCTTGAGCTTAAGAAATGCTGAGCAAGTTCAGCTCTTTTGATTTTCCGACTCAAACTCCTTAAATATTTCATTGTAATATTTTACTTTGTCATCTTGTGCTTTTTAAAAAAAATCTTCTATTCAACACTTTAGTATCTCGAATTCTTCCCTCTGCTTTGGCTTCTCTGAGCTCCAGTGCAATTTTCAGAGTATCTTCTGACATCCATTTTGTCTTTTCTTCTTCTTCTGTCTTTGTAATGAACATTTGCACTCTTCTTGGATGATATCCTTGATATACTCCCACAACTCATCTGGTCTTCGCTCATTGTGTTCAAGGCCTCAAACCTGTTCCTGAGATGGTTCTGAAATTCAGGTGGGATAGACTCAAAGTCATATTTTGGTTCCTGTGGACTAGGTTTAATTTTCCTCAGTTTCAACTTGAACTTGCATATGAGTAGTTGGTGGTTTGTTCCACAATCAGCTCCTCGCCTAGTTTTCACAGCTGATATTGAGCTTCTCCAGCAATTCTTTCCACAGATGCAATCAATCTGATTCCTATGCATACCATCAGGTGAAGTCCATGTATATACCTGTGTTTATGTCTCTTAAAAAACGTATTTGCAATGAATGAATCATTGATTGTGCAAAATTCAATCATACCCTCTCCAGCTCCATTTTTGTCACTGAGTCCATGTTTTCCAACTACTGAATCTTCTTCTTATGCCCAACTTTTGCATTCCAGTCACCCATTTTTATCAATGCATCTTGATTGGATGCTTGATCAATCTCTGACTGTAAAAGTTGGTAAAAATCTTCTATCTCCTCTTCCTTGGCTCTGGTTGTTGGTGCATATATCTGAATGATAGTGGTATTCACTGGCCTTCCTTGTGTGCGTACGGATATTATCCTGTCACTCAGAATATTATACTTCAAGATGGATCTAGCAATGGCTTTCTTAACTATGACAGCAACTCCATTTTTCTTCACCTTTTTATCTCCAGAGTAATATATCATATGATCATCCAACTCAAAATGCCCCATGCCAGTCCATCTCATCTTCCCAATGCCTAGTATGTCAATATTTATGTGTTCTGTTTCTTCCTTAACAATATCTAATTTTCCTACATTCATGGTTCTCACATTCCATGTCCCAATCATTAGTGTCTGCTTACAACTGTTCCTCTTCCTTTGTATTTCCATACCTGGAAGCTCAGTCTCAGTTGCCCTCTCTGTTATCTACATGTGTTCTATTGTACATAGGGTTTTCAGAGGCCTGCTATTTCAGGTAGTGGATGGCCAATCCTCTTCCTAGTCTGTCTTAATCTGAATGTTCAGATTTAGAGAAGTATCAGACAGACAAGCATTTTATAGAAAAGTGAAAGATATATTCAATATTGTGGAGTTAACGATTCATATCAGTGTTGTCCCTCTCCTTGGCACATGTGTCTTTACCCACCCATATCCCTGCTCCACCATGCACCAGGCAAGATACCCATCCACTTCTACCCACTCCCTTCAACATCCATCTCCCATTGTGCCCCCCTTTGATCTGACATCTTATATATGAAACTTCCTTTGTTTCCGTGATTCCTAATACGTTGGCTTCAGACAGTTTCTTATGATGTGAGCAGTGTCTCTTAGTTCAGTGGCAATGCTTCCAAGCAAAGGTGATACACGGTAAAATATTAAGAATGGAGCAGGTCATGGTTATAGCCTCTCTCCATGCCGTATTCAATCTATGTTGAGCAAATTATTCAAGAAACTGGACTCTGGACTCCTTAAACAAGAATGTGGCATCAAGATTGAAGGAAAACTCATCAATAAACTGCATTATGCAGATAACACAGTTTTGCTTCCCGAAAGTGAGTAGGATTTGAAGCACTTTTTGCAGAGATTCAATATTAATTGCATATCACCATCAGGATAACAAAAATTCTAACTCCTGGAATGATAGACAACAATGTGATAGGTGGAGAAAAGATTGGAACTGTCAACAACTTATTTTACTTGGATCCACAGTTAATACCTCTGGTACCAATAGGCAGGAATTCAGGAGATGTATAGAACTGGGAGAGTCTGCAGTTAGGGACCTCTCCAAATTATTGAAAAATAAGGACGTCAGTTTGAGGACTATGGTGTATCAGATCAGGCCATGGTCTTTCTGATCACATCCTATGCGTCTGAGAGCAGGATAATGAATAAAGATGACAGAAGGAGAATTGACATCTTTGAAAAGATGTCTTTGAGAGTTGATGAGGGAGAAGAGTACTGAGTATCCTCTGGGCTGTTAAAAGAATAAATGAATATGTCTTGGACAAAGTGCAGCCAGAGTGCTCTTTGGAGGCATGATTTAAAGTCCAGAGAAATATGCATCAGGGCTGTATCCACCCTCCGTGCCCATTCAACGTGTATACTGAGAAAAACATTGGAAAAGCTGAACTTTATGAAGAAGGATCGGCATCAGGAAGATGACACAACCTTGCTTACCGAGGACTTAAAATCTCTGCTGCAAAAATCAAAGCCAATGGACAATATGGATTACGACTCAACCTCAAGAAGACAATAATCCTTACCACTGGGATGTTAGACAACATCATAACGGAGAAGATATTTGAAACTGTCGATGATTTCATCCTTTAATATTCACAATCAACATCTTTGTTACCAGCAGTCAAGAAATCGAAAGACATATATTGCATTGCAAAGGTTTGCTATCAAGGACCTCTCCAAAGTACTAAGCAGTAGTGTTGTTAGTGTGAAGACTATGTGCCTGTTTCAGGTCATGATCTTTTTAATCACTTGCAATGCTTCTGAGAGCTGGACAATGAGTAAGCAGGACAAGAAAAATATCAATGCTTTTGAGTTTTGGTGTTGGGGAAAAGTACTAAATATTCCATGGACTGCCGAAAGAACAGAAAGTGCAACCAGAGTGCTCCCTCAAGAGTTGAGAAGTCGTCTCATGTATTTTGAGCATGTTGTTAGTAGAAGTTACTCCTTGAAAAGGGGGCATCATGCTTGAAAAGGTGTAGGGTCAGTGAAGAAAGAGAAGACCCTTAATGAGATGGATTGACGCAATGACTACAGTAATGGGTCCAAGTGTGTCAGAGATGATGCAGATGGCACAGGATAGGACAGAGTTCAGATCTGTTATTCATAGGGTGACTTTAAGTTGTTCTCGATTCAGTGGCACCTGAAAACAACAACACAATGTATAGGAAGATATTGTCTCTCCTTCTTCTCTTGAGCCACGGGTAAATTCAGACCATCAGAGCAGCACTACCTTTGGGCTGGATACTTAACTAGACCACAAGCAGGTTTTTAGAGCCCATAATTTGCAAGGGAGAACGCTCATCTTTCTTCTTCAAAGCAACTGATGGATTCCAATCACATGCCTTTGATGTGTAGTTGTAACTCCATAGCACAATGTCAGCAGAGTTCTCTTACTCAGCATGTTGCTGTTGTTGTTATGTGCTGTCCAGTCGCCTGCAACTCATGACTCTATGTACAACCGCTCTGAAGCTTGCCCTGTCCTGAGCCAATCTCACTGACTCTGACACACCTGCCCTCATTACCCCAATAACTGTATCAACCCATCTTATCCTGCGTCTTCCATTCCTATGCTGTCCCTTCACCCTTCCAAGCATAATGATGTCCAGTTTTCCTGCATTCATGCTTCTCACATTCCATGTTCCATCCATTAGTTTCTGCTTACAACTATTGTTCCTCCTTTGTGCTTCCAAATCTGAGGACTCATCCTTAGTTACCATATCTGTTAGTCTACTCTATTTGTGGTCTATTGTACATAAGGTTTTCAAAGGCCTGTTATATTTCAGAAGTGGATGGTCAATATTTCTTTCTACATCTATAATTCAGCAATGTGAGTAAATTTTTTTTTTCTGAGTTATGCAGGTTATCTATTTTACCATTGTTCTGACCAGTGGCTAGTTTGGATTAGGTATCTACTTTTAATTTGTATAGATTATGGGGTTGCTAAACTAAATAACTGATCAAGTTGGGTAATATAAAAAATTAAGAGGAAAGAATACCTCCTTCATCTCCATAATTTATATTTTCTACAATTGTGAGAGTAATTATTCTGTGTTTTGAGAAATTATAATAATAATTATAATTTTTTAATTTTTTAAATTTATTTTATTTTTTTTCTATAATTATATTTTATCAATTTTCATAAACATTTACAGAGATTTTGGGTTTCCATTCATTCATTGTTGCACTATTCTCTCTACCCTCCTCCCAGTTTGTTCTTGTCCAAATGCCACAGTGCTTGTCAAAGCCAGTTCTGATTAATCTTCTTTGTCAGTGTGTCCATATTTTTTTAAAAAATATTTTTTATGCCATAAAATGCATATACCAATTATCAGACATAGGATAAAGAACAAAAATATGAAGCAGATTTTAGTGAAGTGAAAAGTGCATGTTTTGTTTGCAAAGGGGACACATACTATGCAGTTCACAAAAAGCTACTTAGCAAATATTTTCTTTACATTATACACTTGATTTTTTTATATTATCTTTTCAGATTCCTTCTCTAAACTTCCACTTGAAAGTTAACCAGAAGTGGTTTCATGAACTCTGTTATGTTCTAGAACTAGAGGAATCCAATTATGACTGCCACACTAAATATAATCTTAATGTAGAGGCAGTAGTCAGAACAGAGCAGGGTAACACTGCATGGTTCAAAATAGGGAAGGGTGTACGCCAGGGATGCATCCTGTCTCCATACCTTTTCAACATGTATGCAGAGCAGATTATTCGAGAGGCTGGGCTCTATGAGGAGAATTGTGGCATCAGGATTGGTGGAAGAACTATTAACAATCTCCGTTATGCAGATGACACAACCTTGCTTGCTGAAACTGAGGAGGACCTCATGCACTTGCTGTGAAGGGTCAAGGACTGCAGCCTTCAGTATGGACTAAGGCTCAACGTCAAGAAGCATTTGTTGCTTGCTGTTATGTTAAAGTTTGCTATTTTGACTGGGGTGAAATGATATCTCATAGTTGTTTTAATTTGCATCTCTCTTAGGGCTAGGGATTTTGAGCATTTCTTCATGTGCTTGTTAGCCTTCTGAATGTTGTCTTCGGTGAAGTGGAAATGGACAAATACTTAGAAAAACACAACCTACCTAAACTGACACAAACCGAAACTGAACATCTGAACAGACCCATTACAAAAGAAGAAATTGAAAAGGTAATACAACAACTTCCAACCAAGAAAAGCCCTGGACCAGATGGTTTTACAAGTGAATTTTATAAAACATTTAAAGAAGAACTGTTACCAATTCTACATAAATTATTTCAGAAAATAGAAGAAGATGGAACCCTCCCAGATTCATTCTATGAAGCAAACATATCTTTGATACCAAAGCCAGGAAAAGACAGCACCAAAATAGAAAACTATAGGCCAATATCTCTCATGAATATTGATGCAAAAATCCTAAATAAAATACTGGCAAATAGAATCCAACGATACATAAAAAAAATAATCCACCATGACCAAGTGGGATTCATAACAGGTATGCAAGGATGGTTCAACATAAGGAAAACAATCAATGTAATTCATCACATCAACAAGGCAAAGAACAAGAACCATATGGTCCTATCAATTGATGCACAAATACTTTTTATGCTTTGTGATTATAATACATGCTGCTAATGTGTTCTGTCAATGTTGAGAGGAACTGTTTTTCTAGTATTAAATTATCAGTCTCTTCTTGGAATAAATCTCATTGTTAAAGAAAAATTACTGATTTTGTATAATACTATAGTTGATACAATTTTACAACGGTATTTATGTCTGAGCTCTTGAGTATTATATATTATAGTTGTCTTTGTAATAATTTACATTTCATATATAGGTATCATAGTTAAACTATTCTCTTGGAGAGAATTTAGAAGCTTTTTTCCCTCTTCATTTTTTTTCAGACCACAAAGGCATAAAAGCTTTCCTTCTTTTTGTTCTTTAAGGAGTTTGTATGATATTGGTACTATATTTTTTAAAATTATTTGTATGAATTTACGAACACCACCATCTAGGCCTATCCATTATTCTCTGCAGAAGCTATTTGTTGTTATTTTAATGTAAACTGGTACATTTTCTTCTTAAGCAGTCTTGCTAAGAAACTATAACTTTAAAACTGTACTAATATTACTACCGGGAACTCTTGAAGGCCTTCTGGTAAGAAACTGAGCTGCAATCCCAAAGTCACACAGTTCTTGTCTACGAGCTGCTCCGTGGGAGAAAGAAGGGCAATCTCCTCCCCTGTGATTAAACTGCTCTGAAAACCTGCTGGAGGGTCAACTATGAGTCAGCTGTGACTAGATAATACACAAATAATAGTAACAACAATTTAATATATAAGGATCTGTGTTGGCCTAGTGGTATTTTGGCCTAGAGGTAAGAAGATGATCTGCAATCCCAAAGACACTTGGTTTAAATCCACCATCTGCTACACAGGAGAAAATGGGCAATCTTCTCCCCTGCTATTTACTGCCTCTAAAAACCCATGGAAGGTCAGCTATGAGTTAGTTCAGACTCGATGACACACAGCAAAAACAACAACATAGATGTATATAGTTAGTTAGTTAGCTATAGTTTTAAGGCTATAGTTATAGTTGTTATAGTTATGTATGTATATATTTATTTATATTTGTATTTTTATAT
>NW_006399751.1:30633269-30640351 GCF_000299155.1 Elephantulus edwardii | reverse complement strand
TATAATGTTTATATATATGTTATTGTGTACCATAGAGTTGGAAACTGGCCTATAGTGGGTTTTCAGAGGCAGTTAATTAGTTAATTACATGGGAGGAGACTGCTCATTCCTCTATTGCAAAGCAGCTGGTAGCCTTGAACTGCGTGCTCTCAGAATTACAGTGCACCTTTTGCCACTAGGCCACCAGAGCTGTATAATTAAAAATATATAGTTGCCATAGTTAATTTTAGTATTATAGTAGGTATGATACCTTTAGCAGAATTTTAATATTTCTTAATTAAGTGCTAAAGTTACTGAAGGAATTTGGTCAACTTGTGAGTTTTCAGATCAGAGTGTCCCCAACACATTTTTTACTTTTTTTTAAAATTAATTTTTAAAATTGCAGGGAATATTTACAAATAATATTGGTTTTCATATACTCATTCTAAATAATTTTGTTTTGTAATACTAATACCACTGATAAGTATAATTAAGCAATTACAATATGTAATTTGGCAGCTTAATGGTAAAGAATTGCACCATCAATGCAAAGATATGAGGTTGGAATATCACCTGCTCCCAATGGGCAATATGGGTAATACCCTCCTGTGCAATTTACTGCCTCTGAAAACCCACTGGAAGGTTAACTATAGGCTGGTTCAACTCTGTGTTACCCAACAGCAATAATAAATCTGCTAGGGAGCCCTGATGACTTAGTGTTAAGGAGTTTGTGCAATTGACTGAAAAACATGCATCTCACCTTCACTAGCTGCTTTACTGGGAAATGTGAACAATCTCTTCCCATGCAGTTTACTACCTCTGAAAAATCACTGGAGGGTCAGCTCTGAGTCCATTCTGACTCAATGGCACATAGTAACAATAATATTTTTGCTGTGTATTGCCTTTCCCTTCACCTTATACATTCCTTAACACATATTCATTTCTTTTAAAAATATATCAGTCATCTGTGCTAAACCTATTGGGTCTAAATTATAAGTTTTAAGTTTTCAAAGAGTTGCTTCAACAATAGAATAAAGCATAGGTGTGATTATGCAGCATTCTGGTGTTTTGTAGATAGGGTCACTATGAATCAGAGTCAACTTGATGGCACCTAATAACCATAACAATACTATACCTACAACCATTATAAGAAGAGAAAGAGGTAAATAAAAATATTTAAAGGCAAATATTAAAGGGACTGAAGACTGAGTACTAGAGTTTCAGAAAAGTGTATCATGATTTGTGTAATGATGCTAAGAGTGAGATTCTGTTTCAATTCATGATTTAAATTATTTTTTGTGTGTGTCTTTAAAAAGTAACTAAACTTTACTGGCTTCAGTATCCTCATCTATAAAATGGAAAAATAACAACACACTTCATTTGGAATGGGTTTAAGACTATACCAGACCTGTTGTATGTGATCAAATAGTTATTATAAATTTTAGAGAGGAAACTTATTGCAAGTGAAACTGTCTGGAAAGTAAACTCAGAGAAAGAAAACTCTAAACTTTTAAAGAATATAACATCTTTTAGAAAAAAACAAAAAACTTTATTTTCAGAAGCCAACTATTGACTTCAAATTGAATCAAGGCTGCAACAATACTTATTATAAATTATATTTCCTAGCTTGTCTCAATTGTATAATTGTATGATCTAATTTAAACAGCCTGGCTCTTTTATTAGCGTAAAAGAGATACTCATTATCATCACTACCATTTTTATTGGTCTTTTCTGAATAGTTTCTCCAGACTAGTAAAATAATGGAGAAATAGAGTTGAAACTTCATTCTAATTGTGATCTATTCAGAACTTACTGAAAAATGTTTTCTGTTGTCTTATTATACTTTTTAATAATTAAAATTTTGTAATTTTTTTCAACAAAAATATGATCCAAACATCTTGGTAATTATTTGTGCATTTTACTTTGTTTTGTATAGCTTCTCTAAAAATAATAATGGATAGTAAAATATGCTATTACCCAGCAAAATGTCAGATGAATCAGAAAGACTGACCTTAGACACCACTATTATTAATTCATGAATCATTCAACTCTTTTTGTAGTGAAGTACTTTATTTTCCACATGCAGCAATAGAAAATTTATTTGAATAAGAATAAAGAAAGAAGTAGTCTCAGTAACTTTTATTCATTTTTTTAATGTTGTGGGATATTTACCATAATTTAGTCATATTCTATGTTTATGGAGAAAAAAATTGGTAATGATGTATTTGGTAGTCAATTTTTTATTTTATTTAAAATAATTTTTAGCATAAATGCTATTTTTATTTATCAGATTCTGTGATATTTTACAAAAGATTGCAAACTAAATAGGATTTGCCTTCCCTTATCCCAATTTAATTATCTAAAAGATACCTATGCCTCATTGTCACATGCAGTCTGGAAACCATACTTCACAGCCTCCTCTATATATTGTTGTTGTTGTTATGTGCCATTTAATTTCCTGCAACTCACAACAATCCTATGTACAACTGTTCTGAAGACTGTCCTGTCCTGAGCCAGTCTCACTCCAATACACCTACACTGATAACCTCAGTTACCATACCCATCTATCTCATTGGAGGTCTTCCTTTCCTGCTCTGTCCCTCCACCATTCCAAGCATGATGTCTTCCTCCAAGGACAAATCCCTCCTGGCAACATGCCCAAAGTATGTGAGACAGAGTCCCAAAATCCTAGCCTCCAAGGAGAAACCTGATTTCACTCTCTTGTTTTCTTGGTGGTCCATGGTATATTCAAGACTCTTCTCCAGCATCACAACTCAGGCATTGATTCTTCCTCCTCCATCCTTAATCATTGTCTAGCTCTCTGATGTACGGCAAGTAATTTTGAAGACCATGGGCTGGATCAGGCACACCTTACTCTTTAGACTGACATTGTTGCTTTTCTGTACTCTGGAGAGGTCCCTGACAGCAGATATTCCCAGTGTAATTTATCTTTTGATTTTCTCGAGAAAATAATACATATATGAGGCATATGGTGCAGATGTGGATGTTCCTTTTAGAAAAGAAACCATTTTCTCTTTGGTTCTAAGCATTACCATACAATATTTTAGAAATTAATTAACTTTAAATTATACTTAAAATAGAAGTATTCTCTAAAAGTGAAAAAGAAAAGAAAAAGAATAAAACAATTCATGGGATTTTTCTCCTCAAAGGAATGCTGTACCCTTAAATTTGCAACTTTATTTTCTAGTCTAATTTCTTAGACTAGATTAAATTTTCTTTCTTGACAATATGAGCTGTAATTTGTCATGATCCACACAGAAAGATGCATAAAACACACGTAAATATCTTTCTGATGCTCTGTGTTTTCAGGTAAAATACATCTGATGAATGAGCCAATGATATCTTATGCTCCTTATGCTCTTCTGAATCTAGCTTTCATTTCTGGCAGTTTCCTGGTGATGTACTTCTCCAGCAGTTTTTAAAATCTCTTCAGCAAGCTTTTACTTGCATATTATATTAGTGATACTTTTTGATAATTTCAGTGTTCTATTGGACCACACTTTCTATCCTTATTTCTAAGTACACTGAATTTACTTTTTGTAAGAGAGATGTGTTTGTTCTTTAGGTAGTTTAATATGTTTAATACACTTGATCAACACCACAATTCAAAGACATAAATTATTTTCAGTCTTCCTGTCCAACTTTCAGATGCATAGGAAATAATTGAAAATACCATGGTTTTGACCAGATGCATCTTATTCTTTATGTTGATATCCTTGCTTTGTAGAATTTTAAAAAGATTTTTGGCAGCAGATATGCACAATACAATGCCTTGTTTGATTCTCTGACTACTGCATCCTCAGATGCCAATTGTGAATACAAGAAAAAATATCTTTGGCAATGTCAGTATTTTCATCATCTAGCCTACTTGATTAGTTATGAGGAGTTTTGTTTCCCTTGTGTTGAGATGAAATCCATAATGAAGTCTATAATTTTAGGTCTTCTTAAGTAAGTTCTTCAAGCTTTCTTCGTTTTTGCAAGCAAGGCTATAAATTATCTGAAAATTGCATATTACTTATGAATCTTTCTTCAATCTGATGATGTATTTATAGATAGATAGATATCTTTATATAGATAGATATCTTTATATATATTTATATATATATCTATCTTTATCTATCTATCTATCTATCTATCTATCTATCTATATCTTCTTGAATTTGTTGCTTAGATTGAGTAGGTATATGAAAAGATGCAGCCTTAACACATATAATTCATTATTTTAAATTATACATTATCTGTTTGTTCTGTGTGAATGACTATATTTTGATCCATGTATTGGTTTCCCATGAGCAGAAATAAGTGTTCTAGAAATTCCATTTGTCTCAATATTATTGTAATAACTTATTGTAAACAAATAGTCATATCTTTGTATAGTCAATAAATACAATGTAGATATATTCGGTATTCTCTGCTTTCAGCCAAGATCGATCTAATATCAGCAATGATATCCCTTGCTCCATGTTGTCTTTTGAATACTGTTTAGCTTTCAGGCAATTCCCTGTTCTTGAGGGTGCTAAATGTTTGATTCCTATTAATGCTTATTTGTCACCTTATCTGAAGAGTCTTCTTTGCCAATTCTATATTGACTCTATTGCTAATATCAGATGGATACTAGCTGAAAGCAGAGACTACCAGAAGAATATCTATTTGTGTTTTATTGACTAAGCAAAGACATTTGACTGTGTGGATCATAACAAGCCACAACTAACACAGAGAAGAATGGGAGTTCTAGAACACTCAATTATGCTTATAGAAAATCTTTTCCTAGAGCAAAATGGTGCTGTCTGAACAGGGAAGTGGCACACTACATGGCTTAGAACTGAGAAACGTATGAGTTGAGGCTTTATCCTTTGTGGCATTAGGATTGGAGGAATTCTAATCAATAATTTGTGTCATGAAGATGACACACTCTTGCTTGTTGAAAGTCAGACGAAATTGAGGCCTTTGCTGCAGTGGATGAAGTACTTCATCCTTCAATATGCGTTACATCTCAACATCAAGAAAATTCTCACCACTGTGCCAACAGGCAACATCATATTATATGAAATAAGATTAATATTGTCAGTGATTTCATCTTGCTAGGATTTACAATCAACACTCACTGTACCAGTAGTCAGGAGTTCTGCAAACATATAGCATGGGGGACAAACATATAGCATGGGGGAAGTTAGGTAAGTGATTACATCAATTTAAAGACCAAGATTCAAGAACAGTCTAAAGAACCTGATTCAAGCATAGTCTTCGTGTACTGTCAAATTAGCTTTGACTGGTACAGGAGGAGATGGGCCCTCCTTCTCCAGCACAGCATCTGGTGGATTTGAACCGCTCACCTCTGGGATTGCAGTGCCGCTTCTTGCCACTAGGCCACCAGAGCTCGCCTAGCCATAGTCTTTTAAGTCACATGCTATGCAGATGAGAGAAGGACAATGAATAAGGATAAAAGGATCATAGTAAAGGCTTTGAGTTTAACAACAGTTAAAGAGTGCTGAAAATGCCATGAACTGCCAAAAGAACAAATTTATATGTCTTAGAGAAAGTAAAACCAGAATGTTCCTTGGAGGCATGGATGGTGAAGCTGCTTCTCACATTTTTAGGCATGTTGCTAGGAATAGCTGTGTTTTGGAAAGGGACATCATGCTTGGAAACCTGGAGGGTCAATTAAAGAGAGGAAGACCCTTAATGAGATGAACTGACACAGTAACTGCAGCAATGGGCTCAAGTGTGTCAGAGATGATGAGGATGGCGCAGAATTTGGCAGGGTTCAGAGCTGTTGTTTGCTATGAGTTATACTCAGTGGCACTTAGCAACAACGCTGTATAACTTCACTTTAAACATAACTTCTCTATACCCTTCTTTACTTTTTTTGTTTGTGTATCAACTCAACAATGTGTTGCTTTCAAGTAGGAATCAGCTCACAACTGACATTCCAGTGGGTGTTCAGAGGCTATAAATCACACAGGAAGAAATTTCCCATCTTTTTGCAATGGAGTTACTGGTGGATTCAACCTGTCTAATTTTGGGTTGGAAGTGTAGCTCACTCTCTGTGAGGCCATCAAACTCCATTATTATACATAGTACAGCTTAATATATTTTACTCAAGTTAAGTTGTGACTTTTTGAGATTAGTGTTCTCTGTTTTTGTTTTAGTTTACAAATATAACTTGTCTTCAGTAAATATTTGCTTTCATTGTGGTGTCATTTTTCTTTAATTATTCTTGAGAATAATAAACTCAGACACTAGTTCTTTCTGTGGAGTTATGACTGCTTTCAGTCTGAGTTTATGGCCTGGTTTATCTGATCTAATAAACCTCGGACAAACGCACACTCCTATATACATGGCTGTCTGGTGGCCTAGTGATAAGAAGCTATTCTGCAATGCCAAAGACATGGGATTCAAATCCACTAACTGTTTCAAGGAAAAGGATGGACTATCTCTTTCGTGTGATTTATTGTCTATGGAGTAAAATCAGAAAACCCACTAGTGGATCAGCAATGGATCAGTTCCAACTGGATGACAAACAACAATATACGTATGAAAGAAAGTGTTGGACATTAGGTTCTGTATTCACTATCTCTGTGAGTCACGAATCTGGGCCATCCACTTGGCAAGTTCTGCATAGTGACTACTCTCTGAATGTGAGGATGCTAGACACCTATTGCTGTAAGTTCACGAACTAAAAGACCATGAACTTATTTTTATTCATGTCATTAAAATAATATTAAAGAGCATTTTACATTCATAAATCTCTGAATAATGACCTAGGGACAAATTGTCATTTCATTATAGCAAAAACATTAGAATTGATTACAACATGCTGGATCACAGTAATTGAGTAAGAACAAGTTTATGAAAGATTAATTTCTTTACATTATTCTTTTTACACATTGTCAATGCTATTAGGATTTTTCCCTTCTAATTTCCCTATTTTTCATTAGAAACTAAAGACTATTATAATGTGTTGATTAATCTTATTATAGTGTTTGAAAAGATAGGATTTTCTTTTTTTTCTAAGACATCTATTTATTTACACAAATATCTTTTCTAAACATAGATTCTTGTTAGGGTAATTCATTATATAT
>NW_006399751.1:30628107-30633169 GCF_000299155.1 Elephantulus edwardii | reverse complement strand
ACAGTGCGATTGGCACAGGACAGAGCGGAGTTTAGGGCTGTTGTACATAGGGTCGCTATGAGTCGCAGGCGACTCGACGACACATAACCACAACAACAACAACCAGCAGTCAGGAAATGAGAAAACATGTTGTATAGGGAAAATTTACTGTCAAGGACTTCCCCAAAATGTTAAAGAATAGTGGCATCAGTTTGAAGACCAAAGTGTGCCTCATCTAGGCTATGGTCTTTTCAATTACTTGCTAGGCATCTAATAGTTGGACAATTAATAAGGAAGAAGAATTGATGCCTTTGGATTACAGAGTTGGAAAAGAATAGTGAATATCCATGGACTACCAAAACAACAAACAGGTATGCCTTAGAAAAAGTGAAAATGGAGCGCTTTTGGAGGCAAGAATGGTGAAACGTTATCTCGTATACTTTGGGAATTTTATCAGAAGAGGTCAACCCATGAAAAAAGAGACACTATATTTGGAAAATCGGAGGGTCAATGAAGGAGAGGAATATATTTGGCTAGATGCATGGACACAGTGAATATAATGACAAGCTCAAAGTATATCAGACGATGAGGATGGTGCAGGATATGTCAAGGTTCAGATCTTTTATTCTGGGTTGTTATGAATTGTAATTAACTTAATGGCATCTAATAGCAATAATAACAACAAGATAGCTTGTAAGTAACATACAAAATGGAGAAAATTCTCTAGTACTTGAAATTTATTAATTAATCATCAGGATATATTTCACTTTAGTTACAAAGGAGTGAAGTTCCAATGCACATCTTTATTGTTTCACTTTAGTTACATCTATAAACATGGATTATGTTGTTATTGTTATTATCTGCTGTTGAGTCACTTGTGACACATAATGAGCCTATGTACAGCAGCTCTAAACCCTTTCTGTTCTGAGCTAGTGTCACTAATTCTGACATACCAACTCCCATTGCCACCGTTACTGTATCAATCCATCTTCTCTGGGGTCTTCTTCTGCACTGTCTCTCCACCATCCCAAACTTGATGTCCTTCTCCAAACACTGGTCTCTCCTGCAACATGCCCAAAGTATATGAGATAGAGCTTCAAAATCCTAGCCTCCAAGGAGAAACTTGATTTCACCCTCTCCAAGGCAGACTTATTGTTTTCTTGGTAGTCCATTGTATGTTCAGGACTCTTCTCTAGCACCACAATTCAAAGGCATCAATTCTTCTTCTTTTATCCTTAGTCATTGTCCAACTCTCCAAAGTATAACAAGTAAGGAGAAGACCATGGCCTGGATTAGGCACACCTTAGTCTCTAGACTGACATCGTTGCTTTTCAGCACTCTGGAGAGGTCCCTGACAGCAGATTTTCTCAATGCAATTTGTCTTTTGATTTCTTGACTGCTGGTGTCGAAAGTGTTGAACCAAGCAAGCTAAAATTGCTAACAATCTCAATCACTTCTCTATCTGTCAATGAGACGCCAATTGGCCTAGTTGTGAGAATCTTTGTCTTCATGAGGTTAAGTTTAATCCATATTGAAGACTACAGTCCTTGACCTTCTGAAGCAAGCACTTCAGATTCTCCTCAGTTTCAGCAAGCAGGGTTGTGTCATCTGCATAACATAGGTTGTTGATAAGTCTATCTCAAATCCTAATGCCATATACTTCTTTATAAAGCCCTGCTTTCCAAATGATCTGTTCTGCATATAGACTGAAAAAGTATAGAAACAAGATTAATCCCTGATGCACTCCTGAAGTGTTTCCTTGCTCTGTTCTGAGGACCACTTTCAGATCCAAGTATAAGTTTCGTATAAGCACAATCAAATGTTCTGGGATTCCTATTTTCCTTAAAGTTAGCCACAATTTGTTGTGATCCACAAAGTCAATGCCTTTGCATAGTCAATGAAACACAGACATTTCTCTGGTACGCTTTGCTTTCTGCCAAAACTTTCCACCTGTCTTTGGCAATAATGTCTCTGGTACTACAACTTCTTTTAATTGCAGCTTGTATTTCTGGTAGTTCTCTATCAATGTACTGTTCTAGTCATTTTTGGATAATTTTCAGCAGAATTTTGCTAGTGTGCAGTATTAGTGATTATGAGTCATCACTTATGTGTGAACTACATTCTTTCATCTGTGGTAGCTATAGTTACGTTGTTGTTATAGTTACAGTATGATTAAATCATACTCATACAGCCTGATCAATTTGCTACCTGGAATTTACTATAAACAGTATTGTATATTTTATAATTATTCATCATTTGTATACTACACATTCTCCATATCATCAAAATTCATTATATATATATATATATATACAAATACTAATAAGAAGCTACTTTTCATTAATTTTACTATTATTATGAATATTGTTTACAAAGATATTTTGAACTTTTGCTTCACAAAAGGCGCTATATTCATAGCTATTTATGAAAAGAGAAGAAGATGTTCAACAACATGAATTGACATAAAACAATGGGCTTATGGATTGACATAACTGTTGGCTCAGTGAGGATAGTGCAAGATAGGGAAAGGTTCAGATTATTTGCTCACAGTCACTATGAGTCATAGTGGAATTCATGGAAGTTAATAACAACAACAACAACAAGGAATCAATGTGTCATAGTAAGTGCCTTTGGATTTCTATACTGTAAATTTTATGAAAGAAGTTGTTTATGTCTTTTCCCATGGAGCGAGCAGGTAAATTAAAATGCAAACTTTTGATTAACAACTAAACTTGTAAACATTATGCCAGTAGGTATTCTTAAATGGTAGAAAATAAAAGATATGGTTCTGACAAGCCACATATGAAAATATCCTGTAAAGTAAGATACAAACAAGAATGTGTACTTGAATAATGATGATGTGTTTTAGTAATAGATGAGACATCAAAATTAGCTAATTATAGTCAAGAAAATTGTCCATAGATGCCTGCTTCTGTGTGATTAATATACAAGAAATCAAAAAAAAAGTTAAAGCTACTCTTTAGTATTTCCTCTGTAAGAAATAAAACTTTGATTGTTTGGGCTTGGATAATGATGTGGCTTTATGATTTAGTTTTATATAAAGCTCAAATAAATAAATAATTTAATTTTAAGAGGATATTAATTGAGTTTCATGATTAAAAATTAAGTAAAACAAAACAAAGGCCCTAAACCAAACAAATCTAAAATCTACACATGTGTTTTTCTTATGCTGTAAAACTATAAATAATAATATCAGCATTATAGTCCCTTAAGGACAAACACTGTATAAGATCAATATTGTAGAAATAGCAATAACTAGTAAAATATGTATGTGGATTCAAGGAGGGGAGGGGAGGAGCAGAAGGATGAGGATGGGCAGGGTAGAGGGTAATCATAGGGTCACAGCATTTGATGGCTGGAGGGCAGGGTGGGTAAAGCAAGCAGGAAGGATCTGGTGTGAAAAACAAATGTATACAAACTTTGTCAGTAAACCAGGATAAAATAAAAATTTCATCTAAAAAGCCCCCAGTGTACAAATATAAAATTTTGTACTGTTTAACACTTAAGATGACATTTTAGAAGCATATAAAAAAGTGTTGTTTTTATAATGTGCTATTGAGTCTGAACCGACTTGTAGCTGACCCTCCAGTGGATTTTCAGAGGCAGTAAATCACAGTGGAAGAAATTGCCCATCTTTCTCCCATGGAGCAGCTACTGGATTTAAAACTTGTGTCTTTGGGGTTGCAGCTTCTTAGAACTAGGGAACCTGCAAAAGGAGCGGAAAAGGGATATGTGAGAATCTCCCTGAAAGGGTCAGAGGGAGTGATAATTGTACAGCTCATCAGCACCCCAGTCAGAAAGCAGATAAAGAGTCATAAACCCAGCCCTACGATGCTTCTACAGTCACCCAAACAGCAAGAGGTTTTTTATTTGTTATTGATTCACAGACTTTACTCATCATTGTGTTATTGATAGCAGGTTTTATTAGGGAAATGCGTTGGAGAATGGGGGAGGCAAAGAATATAGCCCAATGTAAATCCAGGTTTTAGCCCAGCAATCTCAAATCCCAATTCTCAATTAGTCCAGGCTCTGGTTTCAATTCAGCAACAAAATTAAAGAAACCTCTAGTTTCCTCAATCAACCAGCAAGTTTTGCTTCAGAGAAGTTTCAGGTCAGCTTCTCCTTAATTATCTGGCAAGCATAGCAAAACTTTTAACTGTGGCCTTTCTCCCAGTGCTCCTCTAGTTATGCTTTGCCACAGTTTCTCCACAGCAATACCACAATCTCTCCACTACTATCACCGGGGTCTCACTGTCAACAGGGTCTCGCTCTCACCAGCATCTTGCTCCAATCTCCCTCAAGTCTGGCTGTTCATTGTGGGAAGCATTCTCTCCCTTATCCTTGTCCCAGAGCTGTAAATCATTTGCATGATCACTTGTCTGCAATTAAGGTAGCTAGAGACCAGACAGGGCTAAGGCAATGGCCAAAAAGCCAATGTTAGGCTAACTCTACACTCCTCATGCCAACAAATAAAGCATAATATTTATTGGTAGATTATTTTGCAAATATTCAATAAATTTACAGATAATTTTGCCTGATTTTAGTTGTATAAATCCAAATGAAATATCATTACTCCTATTTACTTTAGAATGTACTTAATATATTATTGGAAAATATTTGCAAAACACTATAAATTTTAAATCCTACTACACACCATAGAAAAATGTATGCTAATAAGTACAAATATATACTTTTTTAATACTTTTTTACTACTAAAATTTTATATTATTGTAAAACTTAAACACTATCCTCTCGTTTATGATAAAATAGTTCTAAAGAATAACTAGTTATTATTAACTAACACCTTTGAAATTTTCTTACTCCAATTTATTTTTAAAGAAACCGAATTTTACAGTTTTCTTATATTTAAATAAGAGGTAATATCTCTCCTTAAAGTTTAGGAAATTTATTTTTACTTGCTATGTATGGTAATTGTAACCATTTTTTTTTACCAACTTTTACAATCGGAGATTGATCGAACATGCAACCAAGATGCATTGATAATAATGGGTGACTGGAATGCAAAAGTCGGGAACAAAGAGGAGGATTCAGTAGTTGGAAA
>NW_006399751.1:30612694-30625877 GCF_000299155.1 Elephantulus edwardii | reverse complement strand
TGGCACAGGACAGAGCGGAGTTTAGGGCTGTTGTACATAGGGTCGCTATGAGTCGCAGGTGACTCGATGGCACATAACAACAACAACAACAACCACAGCTATGTATGGTATGACTTTGTTATTTGAATTGCCCAGATTTTAAAAGTAACCATTGTTCCATTGATGTGAAAGTATAGTGATTTAAATTAGAGCATATTTCTTGAAAATACATCTATTTACATTTTATTAGTTCTAAATTATATTGAAATATATGTGCTTTATTAGAATTTAATGATTACTTCTACTTCATCAAAATAAAATTTTGTGGAAGTGTCAAACTGTGGGGTTATTCAAATGCACCATACTATGCTACTACAATAAAGTATTATGCAAACAAGAAGAATGACAAATGCTAACTTTTCCCTTTGAAAGGCAAATGATGAAATGAAGAAACGAGTAGACTCTTAATACAACAAGGACAGTAGAAAAGAATGAATTACTGTATTATTTACTACCTTCCTGGTACCACAAATGGAGTAATGCAACCATCTTGGAGTAGGTAGAACAGTTTCCCTGAGTGAGGGGCCTAGAAAGAGAGCATCAAGAGTTATACAGGATGAGATACAGCTATTTGTAAACATTTCTGGCAAAGAAGATGTAAGCAAAAAATTTGGGTTGAGAGAGAGAGAAACGACACATAGAAATAACATTAATTTTAAACAAGTAACCGCAAGAAAGAGCTACAAGAAGGAAAGAATTAGGGTTTGTGTATAGTTAATCATCAGAAGACAGATCACTTGAGATTATGAGTTTGAAAGTCAGAAAGAAGAAGGTAAATGTTAGAGAATATTAGCCAGATAGAAAAATGAGTAATGCTCTAAGAGGAAGCTCTGAGTGGCCTCGAGGTAAAGAGGTGTGCCATTCACCTACAGACGTGAAGTTCAAATCCATCAGCTACTCCTTGGGAGAAAGATGAAGAATCTCCTCCCATGTGATTTACTGCCTCTGAAAATCCACTAGAGGATCAGCTGTGGGTTGGTTCTGACTGAACAACACATAAAAATAGAACAGACTTTCCAGGTACACACTGACAGGAAACTGGACTTCTTAGTGTTCTTTCCTCCCACTACTCAGATTAGATCATTAGCAGGAAGGCTTTTTCTTTCCACTCCTTCCTTCAATAACCTGCCCTCCTCATGGACTCACCCACCTCTGCCAATTCCCTGCCTGAGCTGAAAGATTCCTTTCTCCACTGCAAACAGATCTTCTACTTATTCAAGGAAACACTCTACTAATGTTACCCAGCTTCTAGTACTGTCTCATGTAGCTGAATATGCAGAAAACTTCTCACACAAGAATGAAAGCCGCAAATATTCTCTAAAGGACTCAGTAGATCTCCACCATCTGTATCTGCAGCCTGCACAGTTGAATACGGAATCTTTGACTTACTCTTTCTCCCTTGCAAAGGATTTTAGGCCATTCATTGTTTTCTAGGTCATCACCTTGTCTGCCTGGTTGAAGGAGAAAGCCTTTCTATGCTTATTCCTATTACTGTAAGTTACATTGCCCTATGTGGAAAGGACTAAATTGCTCACTCTCCTCCAACATCACCTACCTGAGACTGAGTGGGAAATTTACCCTGATCATGGAGGCCGCACTCACTGCTTGACTCTGTATGAGTAGACAAGCTATTCAGCAATCTAAAGGATATAATACTTATTTAAGTCTACATAACTGTTACTGAAGCACTGTGGCAGAATACCAACTACCTGATACTTCAGTTTTTACCATGTACCTGATATAGCGGCAAGAAGCTGTGCTGCAATCCCAAAGGCCCACAGTTGGAGGCCACCAGCTGCTCTGCAGGAGAAGGTTGGGCATTCTCCTACCATGCAATTACTGCCTCTGAAAACCCACCAGAGGGTCTGCTATGAGTTGATTTTGACTCTATGATACACAACAACAACAGTGCCTCAGAAACCGAAGGCTTTCAGTAAAAGGTAATCACAATTACCTAATTAACTGTCCCAAAGCTATATACATCCAGATAATTCAAAACAGCAATTAACGATTTAAAATAAATAAACAGAAAGAAAATAACCTGAATAGATAGAAAATAAACTGATAGATTAATATCTCAAAATAAAATACAACACAAAAATTATAGAGTTTTTGTTTGTTTGCTTTTAAAATCTGCGGGGTAGTATAGAGGGCCTACCCTATGGTATAAATAGGCTGGCAAATATAGCTTGAAATGCACAAGTAGGAGAGGATAGATAACAATGATGAATGGGACCTTCTAAAGATTAAGTGTACATAAACAACTTTTTAACCATTGGGCCACAGAGCCACAAGCAGGGGGAAAACTTTCTCAGCTTTCTGAAAGAAGGAGAGCTGTCTTGAGACCCTCCTACATACACACTGTGTAAGTTGGCAGCCCTGACCTCAGGACATTCCAAAGACAAAGGAAGACATTAAGTTTCAGGAAAGAGCACACGCAGGAGGTGAGACACTGCCACACAAAGAGAACACTTTGGGTTGCTTGTTGGGAAACAGGACTGAAACTTCCCTGGGGAGAGGATCCTCCATTTTGGGATCTCCACAGCTGCAGGGCCATCCCAGGGGCCAAACAGGACAACAGTTTGGGACACAGAGCCACAAGCAGGGGAAAGAATTTCTCAACTTTCACACCTGGGACATTAAACTGCAAAAAAGAAAGCTGACTTTTAAACTTTCCTAGACAGAAATTGCTCAAGTGTAGCTCCTGGTCTTATACCAACTCAGCTTCTGTATACATAAAGGATGACAAGAGAGTTTGGGACTGAACTATGTTAAGGTGAGATTCCTTGAGGGCTCCTGTGCCAAACAGAGAGGACTTCAGGAAAATTCAGGCACATTTCCCCAGAAAGGACTTTAAGTAGAGTGAGTGGCTCACCTCATAGATTAGATTGAGCATTTTAACCTGGAAACTAATCTGTAACATCATAAAGATAAGAATTACCAGCAATTTATGCAGACACAATAGAAAAGTCCTAACATATATCGAGAAAACCTTCACATTATGTCGAGAAAGCAGCAGGCTTTCAATACAGCTTTAAAATGCTGTGGAAAAAAACAAACACACAACAAAAAAACAAATTAAGGCTTCTCCCAGAAAATCAGAGAATATTGCAAACCCAAAGAATATCACAGAGTCAAGAAGTTGATAATATATGTTGATGCAAAGACATTTGAACAGCTACAAAAGAAGGTACAATTGATGGAAGAAACAATGGAAGCCACAAATAAAGGGAATAACCTAGAGGTAGAGAACTAGAAGAAATATATTGAGGAGTTATTTGAACACACATGGAAGAAGGTGCAAATGAAGAAGGAAACAATGGAAATCACTATGAAAACAAGTGTTCCGGAGACACACAGAGTCTGAAGAGAAGAGTGAACTGGTTGGGAGGGGTGGGCAAGGAGCAAAGTGTGCAATAATGAATAAATGGAAATCCAAAGTCTCTGTAAACTTTCATTAAAATGAAAAAATATATCAAAGGTTGGGGAGATCGATCAATCAAATGGCAACCATGATAAAGCAGGAACGCCAATACTAATCTTGCATAAAATAGACTTTGGAATGAAAACCACCATAAAACCTAAGGAAGGGCACTTTATAATTAAAGGTACAGTAGATCAAGAAGATATAACACTGATCAATATCTGTGCATGAAATGTTACATACTAAATATAAAAAACAACTGATAACAGAATTTATGAAAGAAATAAACAACACCACAACTCATAATGCATAACTAACATATAACTCTCACGAAAGGACATGTCAACTCAAAAGAAACATAAAGATGCAGGAAATCTAAACCAACTCAAACTTGTATTCTGGGTACTGCACCCAACTAAAAGTTAGTTAACTCTCCTCTCAAGTGTACGTGGAACATTTCCCATAATTGATCACATATATTAGGGCACAGAAAAGCCTCAACAAATTAAAAAAAAAAAAAACACACCAAACATTGAAACAATACAAAGTGTTTTCTTGGACCACAATGACATAAAACTAGAAATTAACCACAATAAGATAAAGGTTATAAAACTGCCAATGTCAAAACTAAATAACACCCTGCTAGACCATGATTTTGTTATAGAATAAACAAAGGATATAAGAAAAAAGTTCCTTGAAACAAATGAAAATGATAATACAACATACTAAAACCTCTGGGGTGCAGCTAAGGCAGTCCTCAGAAGGCAGTTCACAGCAATAGACAAATACTTAAAAAAAAGGAAGCAGGCAAAAGTCATGATATAATTAAACACCTTCATCAATAGAAAAAGAAGAATAATCTAAACACCATACCCTCTAGAAGAAAGGAAATTTTTAAAACAAGAGCTGAAATAAATGAGGTAAAAGACAGAATAATTGAAACCAAGAACAAAACATAAGCTGGTTTTCAAAAGAGTCAATAAAATTGACAAACTATTGGCAAATATAATGAAAGAAACAAAGTAGAAGAGACAAATAATTTGACTAAAATGATAGAGGTGACATCACAAGAGAACCAGAGGAAATGAAATCTATAATATTGGAATATTAGGAAAAGCTATACTTTGAAATTTTGAAAACCTAGAGGATATGGACAATTTCCTTGGAATTCATGCTCGACCAGATTCACATGAACAGATGTAGAGCACTTGTACAAACCCACCACAAAAGAAGGAATTTGTCAGTTCATAAAGTGCCTCCTCCACAAAAAAATGCCCTGGAATAGATGGCTTCTTGGCTCAATTAAACCAAACATTCAGAGAAGATTTATCTGAATTAATGGTAAAATCCGATGAGTTATCTGTGACTCATAGTGACCCTATGTTCAATAGCCCTAAACTCTGCTCTATCCTGTGCCAACCTCATTGTCTCCAAGACACCCACTCCAATTACCCCAGTCACTGAATCAATCCACCTAATAGAGTGTCTTCCCCTCCTGCGCTGTCCCTCTACCCTCCCAAGCATGAAGTCCTTCTCCAGAACTGGTCCCTCCTTGAAGCTTGTCCGAAGTATGTCAGACAAAGCTTCAGAACCATTGCCTCCAAGGAGCAGCCTGGTTTAACCCTCTCTAAGATGAAACTGTTCATTTACTTAGCAGTCAATGGTATATTCAATACTCTTCTCCAACACCACATCTCAAAGACATCAATTTTCTTTCTATCCTCCCTAGTGCTTGTGCAGCACTCTGATGCATAGCAAGTGATTACAAAGACTATGGCCTGTATCAGGTGCACCTTAGTCTCCAGAGTGACACCATTGCTTTTCAGTATTTTGGAGAGGTCCTTAACATCAGACTTTCCCATTACAGTGTGTCTTTTGATTTCCTGGCTGTTGGTGCCAAGAGTGTTGACTGTGGAGCCAAGCAAACTAAAGCTTTTAACAATCTCAATCTCTTCACGATCCACCCTGATACTGCCAGTTGGCCCAACGTGATAATATTTGTTTTCTTGATAATGAAGCTCAATCCATATTTAAGGCTGCAGTCTTTGACCTTCTGCAGTAAGTGTTTCAGGTCCTCCTCAGTTTCAGCAAGCAGGGCTGTGTAATTTGCATAATACAGATTGTTGATGAATCTTCCTCAATCCTAATGTCACACTTCTCTTCATAAAGCCCAGCCTCCTGGATAATCTGTTCTGCATATAGTTTGAGAAGGTATGTAGATAGGACACACCCCTGGCATACACCCTTCCCAATTTTGAACCATGCAGTGTTTCCTTGCTCTGTTTTGACAACTGCCTCCTGGTCCAAGTATAGGTTTCATATTAATAGGATCAAGGGTTCTGGGATTCCCATCCTTCTTAGAGTCAGCCACAGTTTGTTGTGATCCATACAGTCGTATGGCTTTGCATAATCAATAAAACACAGACAGATACTCTCTCGTACTCCCTGCTTTCAACCAAGATCCATCTAACATAACTACAATATCCCTAGTACTACAACCCGTTCTAAAACCAGCCTGCACTTTTCTGGCAGTTTTCTGCTGATGTGCTGTTCCAGTCGTTTTTGGATAATCTTCAGGAGAATCTTGCTTGTGTGTGATATCAATGATACTGTTAGATAATTTCCACTCTCTGTTGGATCTCCTTTCTTTGGAATGGGAACAAATATAGATCTCTTCCAGTCAGTTGGCCAAGTGATTATCCTCCAGACTTATTGACACAATGTAGTGAGCACATCCAGGGCAGCCTCTGTTAGTTGAAATGCATCTATTGGTATACCATCAATTCTTGAGGTCTTATGTTGTGCCTATTCCTTCAAAGCAGCTTGAACTTCTTCCTTCTGCACATAGGCTTTTCTGAGGTCTGCTCTTTCAGAAGTGGATGGCCAATCCTTCTTTGTAGTCTGTCTTAGTCTGAATGCTCAGATTTAGAAAAGTATCGGACAGACAAACATTTTATGGAAAAAAGCAGGTGAAAGATAATTCCCTAATTGTAGAATTAATCTATAGTTTCAATGTTGTCCCCACCCTTGATATAAGTGTCTTGACCACCCATTTCCCTGCTCCACCATCCACTACCAACGCCTTCCACTCCCACCCACTCCCTTCAACACCTATCTCCTGTTGTCCATCCCTTGATCTGACAGCTTATGTGATCCAAACACTTCAGTCGCTGACATTTCTTATGCTGTGACTGGTGTCTCCTGAGTTTAGGGGTACTGTTCCCCAAGTGAGGGTGATGTGTCCTGTATATGTTGTTTTCCTGGCCCTTGAGCCTGTGGCCCTTGTGTCCCAATGGTTTCAGGCTTCACCTTGCCCTGCCTGGCCTCTGGCAGAGCTTTGGCATGGAATAAAATATCAGAAGGGAAGAGAGGGACAAGCAGGAGGGTCAGCACACCCCTCCCCACAGGTATATGTAACCCAGAGGTTATTTACATTATTTAAAAAAAAAAAAAGGGACGCTCCCAGAGATGTTGTACAAAACAAGCATAACCCTAATACCAAAACTAGGCAAATATATTACCAAAAAGGAACACTACAGACTAATATCTCTCATGAACATAGATGTAAAAATCCTTATCAAAATCTTAGCCAATAGTATCCAAAAACACATAAAAAAAATTCATCATGACCAAAAGGGATTCATAAGAGGTATAAAAGGAAGATTCAATATAAGAAAAACAATTAACATAATTTACCACCACAACAAAGCAAATAACAAGAATCATATGAAAAAATTAATGCAGAAAATGTATTTGACAAAATCCAACACTACTTCCTCATTAAGATTCTCAGCAAAATTATAATAGAAGGGAATTTCCTCAATATTGTGAAAAATATATATGTGAAACCAAAAGCCAATATCATTCTCAACGGAAAAAGACTAAAAGCATTTCCTTTGTGAACAGGAACTAGACAATGATGCCCACTGTCATCACTTCTATTCAATATTTTATTAGAAGTACTTGCTAGGACAATACTACAAGAAAAGGAAGTAAAAGGCATCCAGAACCGCAAATAGATGGTTAAACTGTCACTGTATGCAGATAATGTGATAGTGTACATAGAAAACTCCAAAGACTCAAGAACAACAACAAAAAACCTGTTAGAGTTAGTTGACCAAGTTAGCAGAGAAGCAGGATATAACTCAATATCTAAAAAATAATAATAATAATAATAATAAATCAGTAAGATTCCTCTATAGTAACAAAGAGAACTCAGAGAAGGAAACTAAGAAAGCAATACAATTTAAATAGCCAACCACAAATTGAGATACCTGGGAGTGAACCTGACTAGAGACACAAAAGACCTGTAAAAAAAAAACTATCGAATATTTCTGCAAGGCATAATAAGAGACCTAAATAAACAAAAAAATGTTCCCTGTTCATGGATACTGTTGTTGTTGTTGTTTATGTGCCATCGAGTTGTTTGTGACTCATAGTGACCCTATATACAAGATCCCTAAACGCTGTTCTATTCTGTGCCAACCTCGCTGTCTCAAACACATTCATTCACACCACTCCACTCACAGAATCGATCCATCTCATCGAGGGTCTTCCTTTCCTGCGCTGTCCCTCCACTCTCCAAAACATGATGTCCCTCTCCAAGGACCAGTCAGTCCCTCCTTGCAACATGCCCAAAGTATGTCAGAAAAAGCTTCAGAACCTTGACTCCAGGGAACATTCTGGCTTCACCCTCTCCAGGACAAACCTGTTTGTTCTCCTAGCAATCCATGGTATATTCAACACTTTAGCATCACAACTCAAAGGCATCAATTCTCTTTCTATCATTCCTATTCACTGTCCATCTCTCCGATGCATAGCATGTAACTGCAAAGACTATAGCCTGGATCAGGAGCACCTTAGTCTCCAGCCTGACATTGTTGCACTTCAGTACTCTTGAGAGGTCCCTCACAGCTGACTTTCCCAATGCAATTCATCTCCTGACTTTCTGGCTGCTGTTACCAAGAGTGTTGACTGTGGAACCAAGTAAATGAAAACTGTTAACTATCTCAATCTCTTCATCATCCTTACTGATGCTGCTAATTGGCCCAGTGGTAAGAATCTTTTTTTTTCTTGATGTAGAACTTCAGTCTATATAGGAGATTGAAGTCCTTGACCTTCTGCAGCAAGCACTTCAGGTCCTCCTCAGTTTCAGCGAGCAGGCTTGTGTCATCTGCATAACGCAGGTTGTTGATGATTCTTCCACAATCCTGATGCCACATTCCTCCTCGTACAGACCAGCATCTCAATGATCTGTTCTGCATACAGATTGAAAAGGTATGGAGACAAAATTCATCCCTGAAGGACCCCTTTCTCAATTTTGAACTTTCAGTGTCTCCCTGCTCTGTCCTGACAACTGCCTCTTGGTCCTAGTATAGGTTTCGCATTAGCACAATCAAATGTTCTGGGATTCCCATTCTTCTCAGAGTCAGCCATAGCTTGCTGTGATCCACACAGTCAAAAGCCTTTGCATAGTCAATGAAGAACAGATAGACATTCTTCTGGTATTCTCTGCTTTCTGCCAAGATCCATCTTACATTAGCTGTAATATCCCTAGTACCACGACCTCTTCTAAATCCAGACTGCACATCTGGCAGTTCTCTGTCGACATATTGTTCCAAACGTTTTTGGATAATTTTCAGCAGAATCTTGCGTGCATGTGATATCAATGATATTGTTCAATAATTTGCACACTCTGTTGGGTCACCTTTCTTCGGAATGGTAACAAATATTAATCTCTTCTAGCCAGTTGGCCAGCTGGCTGTCCTCTAGATTTCCTGGCACAACTTAGTGAACACATCCAGAACAGTGTCTATTTGTTGAAATAAATCAATTGGTATGCCAGCAACTCCTGGAGCCTTGTTTTTTGCCAATTCCTACATAGCAACTTGCACTTCCTCCTTTATCACCATAGGTTCTTGCTCATGTGTTATTTCATGAAATTCCTCTGTGTCAGCCAATTCCTTCTTATACAGTGACTCTGTGTATTCCTTCCATCTTCTTTTTATACTTCCTGGATCATTCAACATTCTACCCAAACTATTTTTAAGTATTGCCACCCGTGGCTTGAATTTGTTTTTCAACTCCGTCAGCTTAAGAAACGCTGAGCGAGTCTGGCCCTTTTGATTTTCTGACTCCAGCTCTCTGCACATTTCACTACAGTATCTTGCTTTGTTGCCCCAACCTGCCTTATAAAATTTTCTGTTAAGCTCTTTGATTTCTTGATTTCTTCTTTTAGCTTTGGCTTCTCAGCGCTCTAATGCAATACTCTGAGTCTCATCTGACATCCATCTTGGTCTTTTCCTCTTCTTTAGCCTTTGTAATGATCTTTTGCATTCTTCATGGACGATTTTCTTGATATCCTCCCAGAACTCATTTGGTCTGCGCTCATTGGTGCTCAAGGCCACAAACCTATTCCTGAGATGGTTTTGTAATTTGGGTGGGACAGATGTAAGGTCAAATCTTGGTTCTCGTGGACTTGACTTAATTTTCATCAACTTCAGCTTGAATTTGTATATGAGTAGTTCGTGGTTTGTCCCACAATCAGCACCCAGCCTTGTTTTCACTGCTGATATTGAGCTTCTCCAGCAAATCTTTCCACATGTAATCGATTTGATTCCTATGCATACCATCAGGTGAAATCCATGTGTATAGCCTGCATTTATGTTTCTTATAAAAGGCATTTGAAATGAATAAATCATTGAATGTGCAGAACTCTATCATTCTATCTCCGGCCTCACTTCTCTCACCAACCCCATGTTTTCCAGCTACTGATTCTTCTTCCCTGTTGCCAACTTTTGCATTCCAGTCACCCGTTATTATTAATGCATCTTGATTGCATGTTTGATCAATTTCTGACTGAAAAAGTTGGTAAAAATCTTTTATTTCCTCTTCTTTGGCTCTAGTTGTTGGTTCATGGATAGGAAGGCTCAATATTGTGAAAAGGACAATCCTGCCAAAACCAACCTACATGTTTAACATAATCCCAATACAGATATCAAATTCATTTTAAAAGGAAATTAAAAATTGTCAAGTTTGTTTGGAGAGTAAAGAGACTTAATAAACAAAACACTTCTGAAAACCACAAATGTAATGGGAGGCATAGCACCCCCTGATCTCAAAACCTACTTCATAGTGGTAGTAACCAAAGCAGCATGACACTGGTACAATGACAGGAGCATAGAAAAACAGAAAAGAATTAACCCAGAAATGGACCTCTCTATCTATAGTCAATGACAGTCAACAAGGAAATACAACCTATCAAATGGGGAAATGACAACCTCTTTAATAATTGGTGCTGTCAAACTGAGCTACTACCTGGAGAAAGCTGAAACAGTGCCCACATCTCATGCCATACACAAAAATAAATTAAAAGTACTTCAGAAACTTGGCAGTAAAGCCCAAAATCATGAAACAGTAAGAGACAAACTGGAATCAAGCTTAGAAGGCCTAGTCTATTGTTTAAAGAGAGAGACAAATACAGCCAGACATGCAGAATTTGGAGAGGATACCTTTAATGAATGGGGCTTTCTAAAGATTAAATCTCTGTGGTCATAATTTTTTTTTAACAGGATGAAAAGAAAACCTACTGAGTGGGAACAAACATTTGCCGATACCATGTTAGACAAGGATCTCATAACCACAGTTTACAAAATACTACTGGACCTCCAGAAGAAAGAACTGATAATCCAATTACAAAATGGGCAGATGGCATGGAAAGACTTTTCACAGAGGAAGACATTTGGGTGGCCAACAAATACGGTGCTCCAAATCACTGGCATTAAGAAAAGTACAAATCAAAACCACGATGAGATACTGTCTTACTCCAGTAGCAGTGGCAAAGTTTAGCAGGGCAGCAAACACTAAAAGCTGGAGAGTAAGTGGAGAGGTGGAAACTCTCATACACTGTTGGTGAGATTTTGAAATGGTATAATCACTCTGAAAGACAGTTTGGCATTTCCTCAAAAAATTGAACATAGAAACTCCATATGACTCAGATATTCCACTGCTAGGAATATATACCAAGGGAATTAGAACTGAGATCTGTCTATCAATGTTCATAGCAGCATTGTTCACCAGTGTGAGACCATGGAAACAGCCCAAATATTCAACTACAACTAAATGGATTGAGAAACTGTGGTGCATTCACAAAATGGAATAGTATTCAGACTCAAGAGAAACCATTTTGAAAAATATTACATAACAAGGAAAGACTGGAGAGCAGTATGCTGAGTGAGAGGATGGTTGTGAATATAGAAAGCTATGCTCCTTGGAGGCAAGGATTCTGGGGCTTCGTCTGACATACTTTGGACATGTTGCCAGGAGGGACGGGTCCTTGGAGAGGGACATCATGCTTGGGAGGGTGGAGGGACAGCACAGGAGGGGAAGACCCTCTATGAGATGTATTGATTCGATGACTGGGGTAATCGGGATGGGTGTGTCAGAGGCGGTGCGGTTGGCACAGGATAGAGCAACGTTTAGAGCTGTTGTGCATAGGGTCGCTATGAGTCGGAAACGACTCGATGGCACATAACAACAACAACAACTAGTAAAATATGTATGGGAACACAATAGAGGAAGGAATGGGAGCAGAGGCATGAGGATGAATAGAAGGAAAACCACAGGGTTGCACAGTTTGGTAGGTAGAGGGAGTGGGTGAAGGAAATGGGAAAGATATGCCAGAGACCTCAAAAGATGGGCAAAATCCAATGATAATTGATTTGTATAAAACGTAATGCATGGGAGTACTTGTATGAAACACAATATGAATGAAGAATAGTGTGAAACACAGTTTATATGAACTTTGTGAGGAAATCAACAAAATTTTTTAAAAAGGGAAAAAACCTTTTAGGCTCAACAAGAAGTAATTATAAAACATATGAAGGGCAAATAAGGAAACTATCATATAAAATCTTTAAAATGTAGTACAAATTCAGCAGCAAAAAAAGGGAAAAATTGTACAAATTTGTTGTTGTTGTTAAGTGTCATCAAGTTGTAGACGACTCATAGCAACCCTTGGACCTGAAAACTTTCTTCATATAACTCTCTTTGTTTCTTGAAGTTCATAGGTTTTCCTGAGACAAGCTATTTTGGAAACGGATGCCACTCCTGTTTCCAAGCTTGTTTTATTCAGAGAGCTCAACCAAACACTGTCCACCATGGGTAACCATTATTACATTCCACACATTAGTGTCACAGTGTTCAGCACCACAGCAACCACGAGGTACCTCTCTACAGCAAATGGACAGACCAGTGCTACACCACTTAGAAGAATGTTTGTCCAAAAATAATTAAAACTAGGCCTGAGGGTTACAGATTAAAATCACTCACCTTTGGCATGGTGGACAGTGTTTGGTGGAGCTCCCTGATTTACTAAAAGCTTGGAAGCAGGAGTGGCATCCACTTCCAAAATTGTTTGCCTCTAGAAACTATATGAACTTTGAGAAACAATGAAATTTATACCAATGTTCAGATCTTTAGTTCATAGTGTGGCTATGAGTCATCTACAACATGACAACACTTAACAACAACAACGAGAGAGATCAGTTGACCTAATGGACAAATTCAGTTTAGAGAGAAAATAATACATAAAATAAGGAAGACCAATTCATGAGACAAGAGTAAATCAAAATCCCTAGCACTAAGAGAGATGCAAATTAAAACAACTATGAGATATCATCTCACTCCAGTCAAAATAGCAAAATTTAACAGAACAGCAAG
>NW_006399751.1:30608229-30611484 GCF_000299155.1 Elephantulus edwardii | reverse complement strand
ACAGACATTGAGGGGGGAAAGAAGAATGAACTGGGGATGAGGGTGGAGAAAACAGTGCAACAATGAATGAATGAAAACCCAAAATCTCTGTAAATGTTCACTAAAACTAATAAAATTTAATTTAAAAAAATAAAAAGACTAACTCTGACTGTGATGGTCAGGTTTAGAAATGTTAACTTGTTTTGACTGTGATTCTCAATGCCTTACCAGTGATATATGAATGTACTAAGCCTCTACGTGATCTGTAGTAAGCATTCTCCATTTTCATATATTGTCAATTCAATAATGATCTTGTTTTGAGAACCTAACAAACAATAAGTTAATTCTGCTATTACTATCCATTACTGTTGAATAAGAATTGACTTAGGGTTGACCATCCAGTGGGTTTTCAGAGAATCCTATTGTCTTTCTCTCATGGGACAGGGAGTGGTTTTGAACTACCACCTGGGAGTTGAGAATATTCGCTATCCACAAGGCCACTTGTATGAAGATGTGTATAACCTACACCACTGAAAATTTTTGTTTCTGCTGTTGTTTTTGTTGTAAGATGCCTTCAAGTCAAGTATGATTCATAATGGCCTTAAGAACAAAAGATCTGAATTCTGTTCTATCTTGCACCATCCTCACCCTTCCTGACACACAAGATCCTTTGTGGCATTCACTGTGTCAATTCAACTGGTTGAGGGTCTCCCTCTGATAGTGGTAACACATTTCTCTTCAGAGTCTAGGTTGTTTTTTGTTGTTTTTTTTTAAATAATTTACTCAGCATACAGATTGAATATGTATGGAGAGAATACAATTCTGACAAACTCCCTTCTTAATTTTAAACCATGTTGTGTTCCCCTACTCTTTTACACAATAGCTTCTTGGTCCAGGTATAGGTTTCACATGAGCACAATTAAGTGCTTTGGGACTACCATTCTTATGTCAGCTACAAGTTGTTACGATCCACAGAGTCAAATGCCTTCACATAGTCAATAAAGCGTAAGGAGAAATTCTTCGGATATTCTTTACTTTTAACCAGGATGCATCTGACACCAGTAATGATCTCCTTGGTGGCATAGTCTCTTCTAAATTTTGCTTGAACTTCTGACAGTTCCCTATCTATGCACCGTCCTAGCCATTTTTTAATGATCTTCAGCAGTACTTTGCTTCCTTGTAATATTAATGATATTGTTTGATAAGTTTTCACATTCTGTGGGATCACCTTTTTTTGTGAATGGGAACCATATGGACCTTTTCCAAACTGGATACATGGATGGTGGATACATGTATTCAGATAGTGGATATATAGAACCAAATATCAAATTGCTTATTTTGTTGAAAGACCCATATTCTAGATAGAAAATCTGTAATTTTATAACAGTAATATAGATAGAGTATATAAAGATGTATTCTTATCTAAATGTTATTCTATTTTATAATTGCTATTCCTTTTGTTACTTTGGAGTTTCTGAGAAGAACATACCAAGATAATATTAGCTGTGTAAAGGGTTTGGGAAACATATTTGGGAAGGAGACAGAAAAAATAGAAAAGTCGTTCAGACTTTAATGTAGGATTTATGAGAAGGAGGCTTGTGTAAGAAAAGTTTCTGCAATGTAATTCAAAGATAACTTTTGCCAGTGTGATGGGAAGCTAAAGATAGTTATAGGAATGAGAATGCTTTAGGGTCCTTATCAAGCTCAGTTCCTTTTTAGGATCATCCTGTCAAAAGCTTTGTTCCAATGCAAAGATTTGGTATTTAGCAACTGAGATGGTTAATCAGTTATGCATCCTAAGGAAAACAGAATATTACAGTGGAAGATATGCACCATTTTTTTACTTGTTAGAAAATTAAGATCATCTTGACATGTTAGGATGACTTTAGAATTTCTTAATTACCTATTGTTCCAATCTTTGGAATGGAATAAAAAATGTTGCAGGACGTTTTGCATCTGAGAGTATAACTAGAAATAGTCATCAAAGTTGTACGTTTGCTGGAGAAATTATACCTTTAAGGTCAGTCTCATAGATAAAACATGACAGATATCCAATATGTATAAAAACAGATATGAATTAATAGTCTTTTAAAGTAGATAATGATAGGAAACAGACTACAGAAACACAGAATCTAAGAATAGAAAGTATAAAGGAAAAAAAAAGAATAGAAAGTATATGAAAATTTAGAGGAATAATCTGGTGGCAGAACCTCTGACCAGATTAGGAATCAAAGTCAGAGTCCAGATCCCTGTGAAGGTTATAGGGTAAGCAGGGATAGGGTGGAAACTCAATCCTAGATACTAAGATTTTAAACCACTTTTCATGGAAGAGATTTACTGACAGGAGAATAAACAAATATATCCCGGTGAGAATGCAGCCAACATGTTCTTTAGAGTGAAGGATGGTGAAATTTTGTCTCACTGGCTTAGGACATGTTGTTAAGAGGGGCCAATCCTTGGAAAAACACAACATGCTTGAAAAGATGGAAGGTTGGCAAAGGATGAGAAGACCTTCAATGAGATGGATTGGCACAATGACTGAAACAATGGATTCTATTGTATATATGATGAGGATGGCGAATCTTTGTCTCACTAACTTTGGACATTGTGAAGAGGGGCCAATCCTTGGAAAAAGATAGCATCGTTGCCTCAAAAGATCATCTGGTGCCACAGCTTCTTCTAAATCCAGCTTGAACTTTTGGAAGTTCTTTATGTACTATTCTGTTGTTGTTGTTATTATTGTTAGGTGTTGTCAAGTTGACTACAATGCGTACTGACCCAATGAACAAAAGATCTGAACCTGTTCTACCCTGTATCATCCTCACATTTCCTGACACGTAAGAGCCCATTGCAACAGTCACCATGTCAAATCACCTGGTTGAAGGTCTTCCTCTCCTTCACTGACCCTCCACCCTTCCCAGCATCATGTCCTTCTCCAAAGAATAACACCTCCTTGCAATATTTCCAAAGGATGTGAGGCAAAGCCTCATCATTCTTGGTCCAAAGAGTACTTCAGTTGAACATTATCTAAGATATATCTTTTGTTCTTTTTGCTGACCATGAGATGTTCTGTGAACTTCTCCAACATCTCAGCTCAAAGGCATCAATTATTTTTCTATCATGTTTATTCATTGTCCCGCTCTTTGATACATTGCAAGTAATTGTAAAGACTATGACGTAAATCAGATACATTTTTTATTATTAAATTTTATTAATTTTAATGAACATTTACAGGGATTTTGGGTTTTCATTCCTTCATTGCTGCACCATTCTCTC
>NW_006399751.1:30601732-30606978 GCF_000299155.1 Elephantulus edwardii | reverse complement strand
TTCCTGATGACTGGTACCAAGGGTTTGTGCGATGCTGTACAGAGGTAACTTGTGGTTGCTGTGATGCTGAAGCCTGTGACAGTGATGTGCCAATCGTGGTAATGGGCTCCCATGGTGGACAGTGTTGGCTGGAGCTTCCCAACTAAATCAAGCCTGGAAGCAGGAGCGGCATCCACTTCCAAAATGGCTTGCCTCCAGAAGCTCTATGTATGAACAGTGCTCAGGCTGTTCGTTCATAGGGTCACTATGAGTCGTCTACGACTCGATGGCATTAAACAACAACAACAACAAGTAAGAGGAAGCTGTTGACAGTTTTAGTCTCTTCTCCATCCATCATGATGCTGCCTATTGGTCCAATGATAAGAATCTTTGTTTTCCTGACATTGACTTACAATCCATAATAAAGACTGCATTCCTTGATCTTCTGCAGAAAGTTCTTTCCTCCTCACTTTTAGCAAGCAAAGTTGTGACATCTGCATACCACATATTATTGATGAGTCCCCCTCCAATTTTGATGTAAAACTCCTCAAAGAGTCCAGCCTCTTGGATAGATTGCTCAGCATACAGATTGAATAGGTATTGAGAGAAAATACAACACTGGCACACTTCCTTCCCAATTCTAAACCATACAGTACTCCTCTGCTCTGTTTGCACAACAGACTCCTGGTGCAAGTATAGGTTCTACTGTGAACCATCAAGTGCTCTGGCATCCGCGTTCTTCTCCATGTCAGCCAAAATGTCATGATCCACACAGTATAACATCTTTGCATAGCCAATAAAGCACAAATAGACATACTTCTGGTGTTCCTTACTTTCAAACAGGATCCATCTGACATCAGCAATGATGTCCCTGGTACCATGGCCTCTTCTAAACCTTACTTGAACTTCTAGCAGTTCCCTATCTATGTACTGTTCTAGTAATTTTTTAATGATCTTCAGCAGTGTTTTGCTTGCATGTGATATTAATAATATGTACTGTTCAAGTTGGGTTTAGTGATCTTTAGCTTCTTAAAACATTTTTGTTTGCATGTGACCTTCAGTTGCAATACTTAAGGATGCTATGGGCAGAATATTGAATAATCCAGGAAGCATTAAAAGAAGATGGAAGTAGTATACAGAGTCACTGTACAAAAAGAATTGGCTAACACAGAAGATTTCAAGAAACATTATATGATCCAGAGAAATGAAGATGAAGGAGAAAGTTCAGGCTGGGACAACTACCTGGCCAACATATTGGAAGAGACCCATGTTTATTTCAATTCCAAAAAAATCAACCCAACTGAGTTGAAGTTATCATACAATATAATAATTACCATATTATATACAATATAATATCAGAGAACTACCAGAAATACAAGCTTGGTGAGAGGCTCTTCATTGAAGAGTGATATGCCTGGGAAGGTGGAGGGACAGCTGAAGAGAGAAAGACTCTCAACCAGGTGGATTGACACAGTGACTAGCAATAGACTCAAGTGTGTCAGATACTGTGAAGATGACACAGAATAAGACAAGTTTTAGATCTGTTGTTCATAGGGTTGCTATAAATCATACTCTACTCGATGGCTCCTAACAAAAACAACAGTTAAAACATTTTTATCTGTAACTTTCAAAGTTTTAAACAACTTTCATTCTTAAGTAAGTTGAAAATGATTTATGGATTTCCCCCCCCCCTACTTCCAGCTTTACATAAAGAACAGAATTACTTACAACAAAAATGCCTTATTTTGAAAATCTCTTTCTACTTAAATATTTCTAGACCAATATCTCTCCAGAAGAAGAAAAGTTGTTTGATAATTGGCCCCAATGCCATTATCATGCAATCTATGTATGTATTTACTATCTGAAGTGTAGCCTATTGGGTACAATTGATTTAAGTGAATGTACTTGGATTGATTTCTGGGCTCTCAATATCTGAACCTAGGTTTAATGAGTGTGGCAGATGGACTGAAAAAATTGAAACACAATTTATTAAAGATGATTACTAGAGTTTGAAGCTTTTTGGTAAGTGCATTTATGACTTTTTTACTAAGTTCCCAGAAAAGAAGAAGTTCTGACAAAATCTTTTATGATAACATGTAAAAACCTACTTAAAACTTGCAAACAGGAAATTGGAAATTAAACTTCTTACTTGTGAATTATTTTTTTACACAGAGCATTAAACATTAATAGGATAATATTTTTATTAGAGCCAGAAAACAATATCTAATTAATATACTAACTTTTATTCATGTGTCTTATATAAAAGTATTAATAACATTTTTCTTGATCTCTAATAAAAATACTCTATTAGCCATTATTTGTTATGAAGCTGAAACATTTTAATTTGTGTAAGCTTATGATACTTTCTTAGAAAATGTTTTATAGTACATTTTAACATTGTCACCTTATAGTCAAGGTTGATACTTATTTTCAACTTCATTTATTAATAACCTTAATATTAATAAAGACATGACAATGAGTTCTTTGTAGAAAATCAGCTATGTTTCTGGGAACTAGGCTGTCTTCAGGGTATCAGCTTAAGGAGCTTCTGCCTCAAATATGTAACTACAGGATTTATTGATCATTCTGAACTGATCAGTGTGACCAGATGTGTGATCATAACTGTGACTTTAAGTGTAACCAGCAATTAGTTAGCAAATCACAGATGCTTTCTAGAGTAGGGCTTCCTAAAACCTCAATGTACATGTCAATCACTTTGAGATCTTATAAAAGTTATGACCAGAAAGAAAGAGTAAATCAGGAAGAATGGAAAATTCTATACAGTTTTAGCATTTCTTGAGTTATGACCATGGTGTTGTATAGTTTGCCCTTGTAATTAATTCATCTAAAGCACATAGCCTAAATGTTACCTTTGTCTGATATAAATCACCTCATTCATGCCTTCCCAAGAAGATCAAGGACTGTAATTTTCAATATGGATTATATCTAAACCTCAGGAAAACAAAAATCCTCACCACTGGGTTAATAGACAGGAAAGGTTGAAGATGTTAATGATTTCATCTTGCTCAGCTCCACAATCAGCACCTTTGGCCACAGCAGTCAAGAAACCAAAAGATGGGTGGGGTTATCTGTTGTCAACAATCTCTCCAGAGTGTTAAAGAGCAACATTATCAGTCTAAGTATGCCTGATCCAGGCTATGATTTTCTCAATTGCTTTCTGTACATCTGAGAACTGGGAAATGACTAAGGATGACCGAAGAAGACTTGATGCTTTTGAATTGTGGTGCTGGACAACAGTATTAAACATACTAGGATCTTCCAAGAGAAGAAACAGGTCTATCCTGGAGAGGATGAAACTGTACTGCTCCTTGGAGGCAAAGATTTTGAAACTCTGTCTCACATACCTTGGACATGTTGTCAGGAGGGCCAGGTCTTGGAGAAGGACATCATGCTCAGAAGAGTGGAAGATCAGTGCAAGAGAGGAAGAATCTGCAAGAGATGGACTAATACAGGGACTATGACAATGGGCTCACATGTGTCAGAGATGGTCAAGTTGGCTCAGGATAGGGCAAGGTTCAGAGCTGTTGTCCATAGGGTTGTTATGAGTCATAGTTGACTTGATGCACATAAAAACAAGTCCTCTTATCTTCAAACAATCATGGCTGCATTATTTGCATAATGCAGGTTGTTGATGAAGCTTCTTCAAATCCTGATGATACGTTCTTCATATACAGTCCAGCTTCCTGGATTATTTGCTTAGCATACATATTGAGTAGGTATGGTCTAAGAACATACAAATTTTAGGATTTAAACCACCCGTTGCTCTATTCAAGTGATTGCTTCTTTGTGTACAAGTCTTGCATGAGCATATTTAAGTGTTCTCAAATGCTCAGTTATTCTCAGTGTTATGCATAATTTATTATGGTTTTCATCACTGAGTAGCTTGAAATCAACCAAAGTAAACATCTTTCTGGTATTACATACTTTCAGCCAAATCCATCTGCCATCAACAGTGTTATTGTAGGCATTAATGAGATGAACTAAACTGATATCAGTCATGTTAAATTGGATTGTTTTTTACATTATCTCATATTTTGAGAATAAAGATTCAGATTAAGACAGACTAGGAAGAAGGATTGGCCATCCACTTCTGAAATAGCAGGTCTTTGAAAACCCTATGCACAATAGAACACACTTAGACTAGCAGATAGGGCAAGTGAGGTGGAGCTTTCAAGTATGGAAATACAAAGGAAGAGGAACAGTTTTAAGTAGGCACCAGTGACTGGAACATAGAATGTGAGAATCACGAATGTAGGAAAATTAGATACTGTTAAGGAAAAATACGGAACGCACAAATATTGACATACTAGATATTGGCAAGATAAGATTGACTGGCGTGGGGTGTTTTGAGTCAAATGATCATATGATCTGTTATGCTGGAGAAGAAAAGGTGAGGGAAAATGGAATTTCTTTTATAGTTAAAAGAGTAATTTCTAGATGCATCTTGAAATACAATATTGTGACTGACAGGATAATATCCATATGCATACAAGGCAGTCCAGTGAATACTACTTTCATTCAGATATATGCACCAACAACCAGAGCCAAAAAAGAGAAAATAGAATATTTCTACCAACTAGTGCCAAGAAGACAAAGCAGAGGGAAGAAATAAAGATATTAGTGAGCTGAACAGAAGATTTCAAAAGGCAACAAAGGAAGACAAAGTACTACAATGAAATATGCAAGAAACTGGAGTCAGAAAATGAAAAGGACTGAACTTGCTCATCAATTGTTAAGCTCAAGGAACTGAAGAACTAATCAAAACTTTGAGTTGCAATGGTTAAGAATGCTGTGAACAGAATATTAAATAATCCAGGAACAATTAGAAGAAGATGAAAAGAGTATACAGAGTCATTTTACCAAAAGGAATTGGCAGACACAGAAGTTCATAAAACAATGTATGAGCAAGAGCCTGAGGTGTTGAAGGAGGAAGTTCAAGCGGCGTTGACAAAACTAGCCAAAAATAATACTCCAGGAATTGACAGATGCTGCTCTAGATGTGCTCACCATGTTGTGCCAAGATATCTGGAAGACAGTCATTTGGCCAACTGACTGGAAGAGATCTATCTTTGTTCCCATTCCAAAGAAAAGTGTTCTGACAGACTGTTGTTGTTGTTATGTGCCGTCGAGTCGCCTGCGACTCATAGCGACCCTATCTATGTACAACAGCCCTAAACTCTGCTCTGTCCTGTGCCAATCGCACTGTCTCTGACACTCCCATCCCAATTATCCCAGTCACTGAATCA
>NW_006399751.1:30545541-30599807 GCF_000299155.1 Elephantulus edwardii | reverse complement strand
TATCTTCCCACAACTCATCTGGCCTTCGTTCATTAGTGTTCAAAGCCTCAAATCTGTTCCTGAGATGGTTCTGAAATTCAGGTGGGATAGACTCAGAGTGTGGAATACATAAAAGAATATCAATAATGTCATATGCAAGCAAGATTCTGCTGAAGATGATCTAAAATGCGACTGGAACAACAACACATCAACAGAGAACTGCCACAAGTGCAGGCTGGGTTTAGAAGTGGTTGTGGTACTAAGAATGTTATAGCTAATGTCAGGTGGATCTTGGCTGAGTGTAGTGAATACCAGAGGAATGTCATTGATTATGTAAAGGTGTTTTACTGTGTGGATCACAACAAACTGTAGCTAACTCTGAGAAGAATGGAAATCCCAGAATAGTTGATAGTGCTTATGTAAAACCTATATTTGGACCAGGATGCAGTCATCAGAAGAGAACAAGGAAACATTGCAATGTTCAAAATTGGGAAGGGTGTATGCCAGGGATATTCCCTATCTCCATACCTTTTCAATCTATATGCAGAACACATTATCTGGGAGGCTAGGCTCTTTGAGGAGAATTGTGGCATCAGGATTGGAGAAAGATTCATCAACAATTTGCATTATTTATATGACACAACTCTGCTTGCTGAAGAAGGTCAAGGAATACAGCCTTCAATGTGGATTGAGGCTTAATATGAAAGTAAAGATTATCACCACTGGGCCAATAGGCAGAATCAGGATAGATGTTGAAAAGATTGAGATTGTTTACAGTTTTGGTTTGCTTGGGTGCAGCAACCAGGAAATTAAAACACATATTGCAATGAGAATGACTGATGTTAAAGACCTCTCAAAAGTACTGAAGAACAATGATGTCAGTCTGGATACTAAGGTGTACCTGATACAGGCCATGGCCTTTGCAATCACTTGCTTTACATCAGAGAGCTGAGCTATGACTAGAGATGATAAAAGGAGAATTGATGCCTTTGAGCTGTGGTGTTGGAGAAGAGTATTGAATATACCATTGACTGCTAAGAGAATGAACAGATTTGTCTTCGAGAGGGTTAAACCAGGCTGCTCCTTAGAGGCAAGGATTCTGTAGCTTCTTCTGACATATTTTGGACATGCTGCAAGGAGAGGCCAGTCCTTGGAGAGGAATGTCATGTTTGGGATGATGGAGGGACAGTGCAGGAGAGAAAGACCCATTATGAGATGGATTGATTCAGTGACTGGGGTAATGGGGGTAGTTGTATCAGAGACAGTGAGATTAGCATAGGATAGAGCAGGGTTTAAGGCTGTTATATATAGGGTCACTAGTAGTCGCAGGCAACTTGACGACACATTACAACAACAATATATGGGGAATGAAAATTTCTCTTAAAAAATTACCAATTTAATAACAAAAGGGAAATTGGTGGTATAGAAGATTATACTACTAACCCAAATAAATGCCAAATGTCTCTGATGGTTTGAATCCACTAAACACATTGTGAGAAAAAGATGGACTATTTCCTTGTGTAAAGATTTATAGTTGCTAGCCTTCCTTAGAGAGGAAATGCTTTAGCCAGAGAAGTTTCCCTGATGGCTTTATCTAGGATCAGAAAGAACTCAAAGATTTGAGAAAAGGATAAGCCATAGCCAAGTGAATTACTCACTAAACTATGTTCGACCAGAAAGAGTTTCTTCAGGTACAATGTGTTGCCTTCCCCTTCCAAAGAAAGGGAGTTCCCAGTCACTGGAGCTCCTTTTTAAACAGTGGCACAGGTCAGAGTTGACTTTAAGACCTAAGTTACATGCCACTCAAAGGATAAATGGATGAAAAGTTTGCCACAGGAAACAGGGAACAGATCTGCACATAGATGACCAGCAAGGAATACTGGCACTGGGAAACTCAATTAGAGGGAATACTTTAAGTCTGCAATTTATCAATAGATCATAAAGGTAAAGGACTGTCAACAATATATGTAAACAAAATGGAAACTGCCTCACACATACTAAGAAGAACTTCACATAATGTCAAGAAAGATACAGGCAGCTTCAAACATTATGGGTGGGGGAAACCCCAAAAAATAAAAACAAAAAAAAAACCCCACACCCAAATAAGCCTTCTCCTAAAAAATGTAGGTAAGATTGCAGATCCAATGAGTACCCCAGAGAGAGAGAGAAGCAGAAGAAATACATCAATGTGGAGTTACACAAACAGTCACAGAAAAAGAAAGAATCGAAATAATAAATGAAGTGGATACCCCAGAGACTGAGAGCCAGAAGAAATGTATCAAAATAGACGTACATGAATATCTACTGAAGAAGCTACAATGGTGGGGAAAAAAGAATTTAAACCATAAACCGAGGTTTTTGTTTTTGTTATTGTTGTTGTTATGTGCCGTCGAGTCGCTTGTGACTCATAGCGACCCTATGTACAACAGCCCTAAACTCCGCTCTGTCCTGTGCCAATCACACTGTCTCTGACACACTCATCCCGATTACCCCAGTCACTGAATCAATCCACCTTATAGAGGGCCTTCCCCTCCTGTGCTGTCCCTCAATCCCACCAAGCCTGATGTCCGTCTCCAAGGACCGGTCCTTCCTTACAACATGTGCAAAGTATGTTAGAAGGAGCCTCAGAATCCTTGCCTCCAAAGAGCAGCTCAGTTTAACTCTTTCCAGAATGAATCTGTTTATTTTCTTAGAAGTCCATGGTACCCTCAATACTCTTCTCCATCAATTCTCCTTCTATTCTCCTTAGTCATTGTCCAACTCTCTAATGCATTACAAGTGATACTAAGAAAAAAAATGCATCAAGATGAAGAGAGTGCAACCAAGAATGGAAATGCGTAAAAATGCAATCCAGAATATTAAGACTAAATTTTTTAACATGCTGCAGGGATGAAGAGAAGAAAAGAATAAATAGGACAGAGAGTCAGTGAGGTAGAAGACCTCAACGGGAATTCACTAGAAGAAAGAACAGTGAGAAGATGGAAGGAAAATGAAGAAAACATTAGAATCATGTGGAATAACAGTAAAGAGAACACATCTGATCAGAATTCCAGACCAGGAGGTGGAGAGGAAAGCACTGAGAAAATTGTGGAGATGGTACTAGAAGTAAACTTTCCAAGTTTCAAAATACACCAAGAGATCCATATTCAAGGAGCTCAGTAAACTCTAAACAGACTAAACACCAAAAGAAAAAAAAAATCAAGACATATGATAGTAAAAATATCCAAAATAAAAAATAAGAATAGAATACGAAAAATAGAGCAAGGAAGAGTCAGCAATAAAGGAGAACCAATTAAGTTAAACTCTTACTTTTCAGCAGCAGCAATGCAAGTAAGAAGACAATGGATGCACATACATAAGGCTGAAAGAAAACAAATCCCAGCTAAGGATCCTGTATACAGCAAAGCTGTTTATCAAATATGAAGGAAAATCAGGTCAGTTAAAGAAAAATGGGAATTGAAGGGATTTGTAAAAACAAGACAAACTCTTTAAGAAATTTTTTTAAGGGAAGCCCTTCATACAGAGATACCAAAGGAAAGTGGATGGACCGAAATAACCAGAAACAACAGGAAAAGAAACACAGCATAATGGCAATGATACAACCTGTCCTGTCAATAATAACATTTAATGTGAATGGCTTAAATACACTAATTGAGAGAAAAAAAGCCACAGAATGAGTTAAAAAAAACACAAACAACAAAACCCAAAAAACTACAAAACTCATTAATATGTTGCCTATAAGAGGCGCATCTATGAAATGAGAGTAGGGGGAAGTCAAAGGCTAGAATTGATTTACCAAGCAAATGACACCTATAAAAAAAGCAAGAGTGGCAAACCTAATCTCTAATAACATAGCTTCAGGATGAAAACCACCATAAAAGATAGCCAAGAACACTATATATTGATTACAGTTTCAATAGATCAAGAAAACCTATACACCAAATCGAAGACCTTCAAAATACATAAAACAACAGTTAACAGATTTGAAAAAATAAATAATCAGTACCATCATATTAGTAGGGAATTTTAACACACCACTTTCCAGTTTGGAGGCTCATGTTTGAAGCAGTTGGATTCTGGAGGGTAGATTCTTTTGTTTTGGTTGAAACTCAGGTGTAAACTGTTTGGTTTTTTGTGGGTGTTTTGTTTTGTTTTAATTTCGTTCACTAATGTTAACTGTGTTTGGAAAGAACATTCTTTTAAGTAGTATGTAACTGGTATGTTAGTTTGCTGTACTGAAATATCTTGGTTTTGCTCTTGTACTATATGCTGTGCCTCTGGTGTGTTAAATGCCATAATGGTTACCCATCTTGGACAGAGTTTGGCAGCGCTCCCAAATTAAGACAGGCTTGGATTTCACTTCCTAAGTAACATGCTTCTAGAAATGCTATGATCATTAGAGAAAGAATGATAGTTATAGAACAGAGTTCAGATGTTTTGTTCACAGGGTTGTTATGAGTTGTACTTGACACAACTGCACTTAACAACAACAGCAACTCAAGAAAGAACAGGACAATTTCAAAGAAACTTAAAGATGCAGAACAACTAAACTATACAATAAGCTAACTTGATTTCATCAATGTACTCAAGGTACTTCACCTAATTAAAACTCAATTTACTTTCTTCTCAAGGCCATGTTACATTCTTTAGAGTTGATCATGTATTAAGACACAAATCAGATCTCAACAAATTAAAAAAACACTGAAGTAATACTAAATATCTTCTCAGACCACAATGTCAAACTAACAAGAGGATATGGGTTTAAAAACCAAACCAAACCAAACCAAAAACCAAAAGACAAACAACCAACACTGAAGCTAAATGACACCCTGCTTGAGCACTATTGGATTACAGAAGAAATAAAAACTAAAATTAAAAGAAAAATTCCTCAAACCAAAACTAAAAAGAAATTACAACATAGCATAACCTCTTTAATACAGCTAAAGCCATCCATAGTGATAATTTCATAGCAATTGAAAAACATTATTTTAAAAAAAAAGGAGCTAAACTAATGACTTAACTCATTAGGTAGGAAAAACTAATCCCAAAATCTCTAAAAGAAAAGAAAATATAAAGAGAAGGGTTGAAATCAATGGAATAAAAAACAAAAGCAATTGAAACTATTAACTAGATCAGGAACGGGTTCTTCAAAAGAGTCAATAAAATAGATCAATTATTAGCAAACTGAACAAAAGAAAAGAAAGGGAAGATAGAAATAAATAAGAAATGAAAGAGTAACATCATAATAGAACCAGCTGAAATTAAATTAATATTAACAGAATATTATTAAAAGCTATACTCTGTTGCATTTGAAAACCAAGAGGAAATGGACAAATTTCTAAAAACCCACTCCCTGCAGCACCATCATAAATAGAGAAGAGTTTGATGTTAACAATTTCAGTTTGTTTGCCTCCGCAATCAACACCTTTAGTATCAGCAGACAGAAAATCAAAAGACAAATTGCATTGGGGAAATTTGATGTCAGAGACCTACTCAAAGTGCTAAAGGACAATGATGTCAGTCTAGAGACTAATTTGTGCCTTATCCAGGCTATGGTTACTTTCTATGAATCAGAGAGCTGGACAATGACTAAGGATGACAGAAGAAGAATCAATGCCTTTGAGTTGTGGTGCTGGAGAAGAGTGTTGAACATACCATGGATTGCAAGGAAAACAAATAGGTCTGTTTTTGAGAAGGTGAAATCAAGTTTATCCTTGGAGGCAAAGATTTCAAAGCTCCATCTCACATACTTTGTGCACATGGCCAGGAGAGACCAGTTCTTGGAGAAGGACATCATGCTCAGAAGGGTGGAGAGATAGCACAGGAAAGGAAGACCCATGATGAGATGGATTGATACAGTAACTGGGGCAATGAGATTAGATGTGTTAAAGTTAGTGGGATTGGCTCAGGAGAGAGCAGATTCATACTCTATTGTACATAGGATCACTAGGAGTCATAGGCGGAGTCAACAACTAACAATAACAACAACCCTAACTGGAGCAGACTTAAGTAGAATGCTTGGACAGACCTGTCACAGAAAAGAAATTGAGAAGATCATCAAAAGGCATGCCTCCCCACAACCCCCTCAAAAAAAAAATCTTGGCTCAGATGGCTTCCTGGGTAAATTCAACCAAACATTCAGAGATAAAATATAACCAATTATTCTTAAATTATTTAAAAGTAGGAGAAGAAGATATACTTCCACAGTCATTCTGTGAATAAAGCATAATCTTAACACCCAAACTAGACAAGAACATTACAAAACAAACAAACAAACAAGCCAAAAAAACCAAACCAATATTTCTCATGAACACAGAGACAAATATCCTTAGCAAAATCCTGGTCAATAGAATCCTATAGAATATACATAAAAAAATTAATCATGAATAAGTGGAATTCATATCATGTATGCAAGGATGGTTAACATAAGAAAACCAATCAATATAATCCATTACATTACCAAAGCAAAGAACAAGAACCAATGCTCTTATCAATTGTTGTAGAAAATCTTCTTGATTAAAATAATGAAAAAAGAAATAGAAGACAATTTCCTCAACATAGTGAAAAGTATATTTGCAAAGCCAAGAGCCAACATCATTTGTGATGGAGAAAGACATTTCCGCGTGAACAGGGACCAGAGAAGCATGTCTGTTATCACAATTCTTATCCAATACTGTGAAACACTTGCTAGGGCATAAGACAAGAGAAGGAAGCAATGTAATCCATATTCAGCATCGTATCTTTTGCCTGAGTTGAGATAGCGGGAATTTGCAAAGTATTCCTCATTATGATACTAAATCTCTGCCTTACATGGTAATTGAAATATCAGCAACAAAAGGTTGTAATTTACTTTTTGACTTTCTGGTCCTACACATTCTAAAATGTATTCACCTTCTTTTAATCTCGTCATAGTACCAATTCTAATAACAGATACATCTTTTAGTATCAATTCTGTGGGCCAATGGTGAGTAGCTACAATTGAAACACTAGCTCTGGTATCAACTAAGCCTTGTAATTTATTTTCTTTAATTGTAACAATCATTTGTGGCCTTTCATCATTAATGATGGTGTTAGTGTTGTTGTTGTTATGTGCCGCCGAGTCGTACAACAGCCCTAAACTCTGCTCTGTCCTGTGCCAATTGCACTGTCTCTGACACTTCCATCCTGATTAGCCCAGTCGCTGAATCAATCCACCTCATAGAGGGCCTTCCCCTCGTGTGCTGTCCCTCCACCCTCCCAAGCATGATGTCCCTCTCCAAGGACCAGTCTCTCTTCACAACATGTCCAAAGTATGTTAATGATGGTATTCTAATATATTTTTGATCTTGTACTGCCAAAACTTCCTTGTCTTTGTATAGAAGCAACTTTTTTTCTTAATATATAGTAATAATAATTGAGTGATTCTTTAACCATTACATAAATTCTGAGGTTTTCTAATATACACTATTATAATTATTTCTCCCTCATTATCGAATTAATATTTCTTAAATGAAGAAAGATACCCTTACTGGTTAAACTAATTCTTCCAATAACTAATATGACAGTATTTTCTGGAATTGGTCTAAAGATATTAGTCAGTGTCTTACAACTCTCAATTTTGGTATACTAGTAATGTTATCAGAGCTGTAACTAATGTGACACTTTTTGAAATGGCATACTGTCCAAGACATACTGTCACTGATCACACTAGAATTGCCTTTGCTAACAGGATACATCTGACAACTTGCATTGTCTCCTGCAGAGCCTGGAACTGATGGGCCTTCTTTGTAGTATCCAGACTTAATCTTCTTGTCCTGCTTTTGGAGGCATCTTTCTATTACAATTATAATATATATTGCACTCATGCTTGGGAAAAGCTGCTTTGTTTCTGAACACTTAAGAAAGTCTAACCCTTTGGATTTTACACATAGTTAATTGAGGGTATGACTTTTATTCCTTAGTTCTACCTTGAGAATTAAGTTGCATTTTCTGTCTTATCTGCTTCTAAACTTCTAGGTCACATTATCTATGCACCACTCAAAGACTGGTTCATGTGTTCATCTTTGGCATTCCAGAACTACCAAAGATAAACAAGCTCACCAGCTTTATGACAGCCAAAGGCAGTCTATTTTAAACTATTTTCACTAATTTGGAGATTTCATTCTTTTTAAAAAATTTTCAGATGTAGCTTCTAATTTATTTATGTATCTTTGTTACTTATCTTTTGCCCTTTTCATCTTCCAAATTAAGAAGGTTTTTTTGTGTTAGCATCATTCCTGTATCTTTTACTTTTCTTATTTTATTGAAATTATTAAATTGTATGAGCTCAAAACTATTGCTACATTAAACATAAGATACAAAGATAACAAAGAAACAAGAGCAAAGAAAAAACAAAACATTCAACAAAAACACTTGAAGTCTTCTGTTTTGAGTCTTAGCACCCTTTTTCTTTTTCTTTCTTTTTTCTTTTTCTCAACTGTGTTTTAAATTGTAAATAATTTCCTGGGAAGAGTACTGTTTCGGTCAAAACATGCCAATTAGGAGAGAATACTAATTCAGGGCTACATCTTCTTAAGGCTCCTTTTAAAGGTGACAAAGGCTGTTTCTTGGCTTCAGCTTTAACATGTTTAATGTAATACCACTTTATTCACATTAATGCACAGATTCAGCCATTTATTTTTGCAAATTTCTTAGACAGTGAATAATAGTCTGCATAGACTAGTATATAAATGTATTATTAATTATATGTATCATTATTAATTTTATTTAGTTATTTACAGTATTGATTTATATCGTGATAAAGCCTATACTGGCCAAAAATCAATAGGAATCTGTTCTCTTTTTTGATGTGCTCTTTGTAAATCTCTCTTAAAATCTAGCCAACTTTTTTCACTTTAACTTTGCACTACCCACTGTTTTAAACCAGTAACAGTGTTTCTATACATACTAAAACCCTGGAAAAAAAGATCTTTCCCTCATCTTTTCAGTAATCAGCTGAATTTGTAAAGCGCTTTCCTCTTTTCTTATCCCTCTCTTCCTCAGTTATAGGAAGAGGAGGTACCCCAGGAGATGCAAACCTTCCTAAATTCTGGTGTGACAGCAACGGCCAGGATAAATGATCATCAGCTGACTCATATCCCCTATGTGTTGCTCACCACCAGTCTGTTTCTCACTGTAAGGATTGCAGAGCAATGAAAGTTAAATTGCACAGCAACCAGACATGTGTGGGAATAGTGTCTCCTGTCTGGAAGAGATCTATATTTGTTCTCATTCCAAGAAAAGTGACCCAGCGGAGTGTGGAAACTATAGAACAATATCATTGGTTTCACATGCAAGCAAGATTCTGGTGAAAATGATGCAAAATTGACTGGAACAGCACATGAGCAGAGAACTGCCAGAAGTCCAGGTTGGGTTTAGAAGGGGTCGTGGTACTAGGGATATTGTAGCTAATGTTAGGTGGGTCTTGGCTGGAAACAGAGAGTACTGGAGGAATGTCTATCTGTGCTTCATTTATTATGCAAAGGCATTTGACTGTGTAGATCATAACAAACCGACTCTGAGAAGAATGGGAATACCAGAACACTTGATCATGCTAATGAGAAGCCTATACTTGGACCAAGAGGCAGTCATCAGAACAGAGGAAGGAAGCACTGCATGGTTCAAAACTGGGAACGGCGTATGCCAGGCATGTGTCCCGTCTCCATACCTCTTCAGTTTGTATGCAGAACAGATCATCTGGAAGGATGTGCTCTATGATGAGAAATGCACCATCAGGATTAGTGGAAGATCTATCAACAATTTGCATTAGGCAGATAGCACAACCCAGCTTGCTGAAACTGAGGACGACCTGAAACGCTTGCTGCTGAGGGTCAAGGACTGCAGCCTTCAATATGGATTGAGGCTCAATGTCAAGAAGATAAAAATTCTCACCACTGGACCAACTGGCGGCATCAGGATGGATGGTGAAGAGATTGAGATTGTTCACAGCTTTAGTCTGCTTGGCTCCACAATCAACACTCTTGGCACCAGCAGCCAGGAAATTTAAAAGATGTATTGCGATGGGAAAGTCTGCTGTTAGGGACCTCTCTAAAGTACTGAAGAGCAATGGTGTCTATCTGGAGACTAAGGTGCATCTTACACAGGCCATGATCTTTGCAATCACTTGTTATGCATCAGATAGTTGGACAATGACTAGGGAGGATAGGAGAATTGATGCCTTTGAGCTTTGGAGAAGAGTATTGAGGGTACTGTGGACTGCTAAGAAGACAAACAGATTCATGCTGGAGAGGGCTAGACTGGCCTGCTCCTTGGTGACAAGGATTCTGAGGCTTCATCTGACATACTTTGGTCGTGTTGTAAGGAGACCAGTCCTTGGAGAAGGACATCATGCTTGGGAGGGTGGAGGGCAGGCACAGGAGGGGAAGGCCCTCTAGGAGATAGATTGAGTCAGTGACTGGGGTAACCGGGAAGAGTATGTTGGAGACAGTGAGATAGGCACAGGACAGAGCAGAGTTTAGGACTGTTGTACCTAGGGTCACTATGAGTCACAGGTGACTCGATGGCACATAACAACAACAAAGCTGCCAGTGAGAATGCCAGCCAATTTGTGGAAATTATTCTGTTAGATGTATTCATAATCACTGTATTATATATTATCTGGATTGTTTAGGATTTCAAGTCAAGTAAACGAAATAGCAGTATAAACAAGCCAAATTTAAGGAGCTGAATAATCTACACACTTAGATTTGGATTTACATGAGTGCATAAAACTTATAAATCTTCATGAAATTATTCTTTCAAAAATTTAAAAATAGGGTTTATTTTGTGTGCTTTTTTAAAAATCTTGAACCAGTTAAAATGTGTGTTAACCATCAAGTTATTCTGTAATCATGCAGAAGAAATCCAAAACATACTTATAAATGCAAGGAAAAGTATAATATTGATTAATCAGGATTTTAGTCTGTTTAGATTCTGTATGATAGTAATCCTCTCTAGTTATTCCAAATTACCTGTAAACAACTATTGACAAAAATGAGATGAAATCCACTTTGAGAATTCTAGTCTGAGAAAGGAACTACACTATTGATTTGTGTTCTTTGAAAATTTTCTTTATTGATTACACAATTTTGCCTACATCCAATTTTGACATGGCTTCTTTAATTAACAAATATACTTTTTAAAAAGTACATTTTTTTGAAAAAGTATAAGACAGGATTAACTATTTGATCAGGACTATTTTTTTCATCTTTAGTTTCGTATTCACTTTGTATATACACCTTTTTTTCCCTCCTTTTGTAATTCATCAGACCCCCAAATCTAGCTCTTGCCTCTGTGAGATAGTTTAAAATTCCAAATTTGTGTAGCTCCATTTTAGCTAAGCATAACTAGCCTATCATAATAGTGTTAAAATAAAAAAAAGTAGAATTGTAAATGGCAGTGATTTTTATCACAGAGTGCAGATGTCTGGATTTTTTATGTTGTTAAGTGCCTAATTCGTCAGAGCTAACTTTACAGAACTGATTTTGCATCCTAATGAATACACTAAGGGTGACAAAATAGGTATTGTATTAAACCATGAAGTAAATGAGCTCAAGTGTGTCAGAGATTGTGAGGAGAGCACATGATAGGACAGGGTTATCTGTTTTTAATAAGGTCACTATGATTCATACTCAGCTTGATGATATCGGATAATAACAACAACAACAACAACAACATAAACTATATACCTAATCTTCATTTACTATCTCATTACATAACATTCTGAATTTGCTACGATAGTAAAAATATATTCCTGGTCCATAGATGGCAACAGGTAATTGAGGCTGCAGAGAAGGTAGCTGCAGCAAGCATGTGTATGGGTAGCAATCCCCACTGACTATCTTAACCTCCTATCCCACAGGTTATCTGAACTACAGAGCCACTAACCATGCCTCTAATTTAGCTACTGGGCCCTAGTTTCACTTAAGTATCACCTAACAAGGACACAGAACTAAACAAAAACTGAAAAGGATTAAAATAAAGGAGGTTTGGCTTTAGGCCTTGTGCTCTTAGCCATAAAGCATACAAACAAAAGGGAAAAAAATGACATAGAAACATACTTAAAACTTTAAGATATTTTCAGTTGATATTTACAAATATAATTTGGTTCTGACATTCAAGGTAGTAAGAATAGAATTGAAGGTTTGCAAATTCTATTTCCATTTTGGTAGGGATGATGACATTTTGTCCTAGGGTTTGTAAAATTAGCTTCATGTAAAATAAAATAAGTTTGCAGACAAGTTCATAAAGACAAAACAAAACAAAACAACAAACAACAACCAAAAACACCAATGTGTTTCAATGATTAAGCACAGAGAATTCAGAAAATCCTTTTCTGTAGTTCTTTAAAATAAATAAATAAATCAATGATGAACAAATCTGTTGTTAATGTACCTTAAAATGGAATGACCCAGGGAGCTCTGGGGGCCTAGTGGCAAGAAGCTGCACTGTAATCTCAGAGGTATGCGGTTCGAATCCACCAGATGCTCTGCTGGAGAAGGAGGGGCAATCTCCTCCTGTACCAGTCCGATCTGATTTGACGGTACACACACACAAAAATAATAAAATAAAAAAAGAAATTTAAAAAAAAATGGAATGACCCATAGAAGACCTTCCGATAGGTTTACAGAGGCAGTAAAAGGCTTGGAAGGAGACAGCACAACTCTCTCCAGCAGAGCAATTGGTCGATTGGAACCACATGCCTATGAGTGTGCAGTGCAGCTCCTTACCATTAGGCCATCAGAACTCTCCAAGATAGATAAGTATTTTAAGTGTGTTCTGGGGAACTCCACTAGAATCTTGCAAAGTAGATTTCTGATACAATAAAGAAGGTAAAGGAGAATCTGCTAAAATCCATTTATTTGCCTGTGGCAGATGCTGTCAGCTCGCCATATCTGCTGGAGATTTCTGTTTTGGAGTGAGCTCCTGCAGATTTTGCTAGGAGTCAAAAGAACTGACAGTCCATCTCTCAGAAACCCGAACAAAAAGTGACAGAAGTTACTCTACAAATACTCCAGTCTCTCCTCTTTTAGATATCTCTAAACTGGGTGTTTTACTCTATTTTCTAGATTTCCCAGTAGATTTTAAGCTTTATTTAGTACTAATTTTTAAGGCACTGGTTTTTAGCTTTTACTTTGATTATCTAAGAATAATCTCTAAATGCTGAGACTGAACACATGACTATTTTATTTTATCTTGTACTTTAAAAAAATAAAATTCAGAATATAGGCAGAACCCAGCTAATTAACTCTTCTGATTCATGTAGCATCAACAGAAGACATGCAGAAGCTCGGCTGCGACTGACATTTCAAAATAGTTTTGTACATTTGCCTCTTGCCTGGCTTCAGACTGCTAGAAAGCTGAGCTTTGGTGAGCCTATTTCTTTCTAAATTACCAGGACTTTTCCATCTATTTCTCTCTTTTTGAATAGTTGTCATACATACATACATACATAGCAGTTTAGCACTCAAGACAAACTAAAGAAACAATGTAAAAGCTGGCAGTCTCTTAAAATCTGGCCTATACACTGATATCCCTTTAGCCATGTTGTTGTTGTTAAGTGTATCAAGTTGTATGTGACTCATAGCGACCCTAAGAATGAAAGTCCTCAACATTTGTGTGATTTTCATCCTCTCTCCAGATTCACAAGATTTCCGGAAGCAAGCTATTACTGAAGTGGATGCCACTCCTGTTTACATGCTTGTTTTAATCAGGGAGCTCCACCAAACACTGTCCACCATAGGTAACCATTAATGCATCTGACACATCAGTGTCATAGTGTTCAGCTTCACCACAACCACAAGTTACCACTATACACACCAGGCTAGACGACCTAGAAGAATGTTTGAACAAAAACAATGGAAAACAGTATTTTACCTTCAGTATTTTACCATTCTGGCATGCCCAAATGCTGGCATTTGGGACCTCCAGTTCATCTGGCAAGTCTGCTCTACTCACCACCCTTGGGGCAAAAAGACAGCCACAAGTACCCAGATCCCTCCATATCTGCTTCTCCTCAAGAAGCCAGAGGCCATGTGCAGCTGACACTAAGTCTCCCAAGACACTCACCCTTGCCCTGCAGGCGTGGCCAGACATTTCAGTATTTTATCATTTCAACACACCCAAATGCTGGCGAACTCTGGGCCAGAGACCCCCACACTAGAGCCAAGGAATAAGGAGCAAGAATCTACCTCTCAGTTGAGACCAATGTAAAATCTATGTGATCATCTTTGTTATGTATCTTTGTCCTTTTTTATCTCTTGATTCTTTCTCCTGCTTGTGTTTTTCATAAGTCAAGGTAATTAACTACTTGCTCTAAAATACTTGTGCCAAAGCCTGTTTCAGGAGAAATCCTAATATAAAAGAGAAGCACTTTTATAGTTTATATTTTTTCTTTTATTAAATATAAATACGTACATGTAATTCTTGTAACACAGAGGTAACTATTGCCTCCTTCTCATTAATTAGAGTTGAGAGATGTGAGCTGGTTTATTCAAGCAGTAGTCAGTACTTGGATAAATACCTAATTTATCTAATTCAATATTTTGCTACTGGAAATAAGAATAATAAACCTGAAAGGAGTCATTTAGATAAAAACAAGATTGAACACCAAGTGTCATGCTATATTTTTTCCCTCTGTTGAAAGATGCAATTCAATTTAAGAAACGGTTTCTTTTCTGATAATTTGTCAAATGATTATATCGGTTGACATGATGTCAAACTTTCTTAATTGACTTGCTCAATTGCGTGTTTGTATCTTAAAATAACATCCCTTTAATTTTAACTGCACAGGCCAAAGAAAAGGAAGGGACCTTAACTTTTCTTATATACCTCCAAGAAGCCTTGATGACATAATGTGTTAATGTGTCAGACTGCTAACCAGAAGATCAGCAGTTCAAAGGCAAGAGGCACTTTGAAGGAGATGTACAATCTCCTCCTGTGAAGATTTACAGCTTCAGAAAGCCAATAGAAGGTCACTACAAGTCAGAATCAACTTGACTGTAATGGGGTTTGTTGTGTTTCTAAAAAAATGCCATTTATCATTTATATTTACTTTGTTTAATCACATCATAGGCAAAATCCCCATTTTGTACATATAGAAAGTAAATTTGAGTAGCAAACACTGGATTCTAATGCATTTCTTTTCCTAGCCACAGAATCACACAGAGTCAACAAGACATTGCCCTTCCCAGTATAGTGAAGAAAATGCTTATTGTGGTTTTCTTGGACCTGGGGAGTGAATTGCAGACCTTGAAATGCTGTGAGATTCTTTTGTACAACTCGTATTTATAGCATCCTTCTGGGTTAGCTGAGGCAATTTTTCTCTTCATGATAGGTTCCTAGAATTTATTATTACTTTAAAAACTATTCCTGACATCAAGTTTGATATACATATACTCCAGATACGATTACTTTCCTCCTTCTTCACCTGCTTTTGTGGCTGTATTTACTTTTTTTGTCTAATAAGTCTTATGACTTGCTAATTTCCATTTTCAAGTCACTTGTACTCTATATTCTTATTCTTGTACCAAAACTTATTTTGTATCATATAAATATTCTCTAAACTTAGTATTACATGTGGACATGATTGATGCAAATACAAAACTAATAAAAAAAGTGCACACACAAAAAAGTTCATGCCCTTGCATGGCTAAATGGATATACAAAATGTGATATATTATATGCATTTGAATATTATTCAGACATCAAGAAATCTTGATAAATAGCATAATGTTAATAGAGTGCAAAAACACAGTGAATGAATTAAGTCAATCTCAAAAGCATAAATATTATATGACCTCCGTTCATATATGACTTCAGTGGCTTACTGGTAAGAAGTCCTCTGTTAATGTGAAGTTTGTGGTTCAAATCCACCAGCTGCTTCACAGAATAAAGACAGGTAATCTTTTTAGAAGAAAGATGGCTTATCTTCTTTTGTGTGATTTCTTGCCTGTGAAAACCTATTGGAGGGTCAGAGATGGGTAAATTACAATTCAATGGTACACACACCCACCCCAACCCCCCCCACACACCAAAAAAAAACAAAAAACAAAACACCACAAACATTTAAAGTATTTGTATTTTGTTTGAACATGGTTGGCAAATCTTTTTCACATAATCTGACCCTTCTTGCCTTTAACATTGTTCACACGAATTTGTACATTTTTTCTCAAAAAAATTGTAAAATTGTAGCATCAATAAATTATTCCTTCATAATTTAAGGTCTCTTTATTTTGGTTTGGAATAAAGAACAAGGTAATGTCTAACTGTGTTTCATTGACTATGCAAAGACATTTGACTGTGTGAATCACAAGAAATTGTGGCTGACTCTGAGAAGAATGGGAATGCCAGAGCACTTGATAATAATGCTTATGTGAAACCTATATATGGATCAGGAGGCAGTCATCAGAACAGAGCAAGGGAACACTGCTTGGTTCAAAATTGGGAAGGGTGTGCATCAAGCATATGTCCTATTTCCATATCTTTTCAATTTATATGTGGAACAGATTATCCAGGAGGCTGGAATCTATGAGGAGAAGTGTGGCATCAGGATTGGAGGTAGACTCATCAACATTCTGTGTTATGCAGATGACACAACCTTGCTTGCTAAAACTGAGGGAGACCTGAAGTGCTTGCTGCAGATGATCAAGGACTGCAGCCTTCAATATGGACTGAAGCTCAACATAAAAAATCCCCAAAGATTTTCACCACTGGGCCGATTGGCAACATCATGATAGATGATAAAGAAGAGACTGAGATTGTCGACAGCTTCAGTTTGTTTGGCTCTACAGCCAAAATTCTTGGTACTAGCAGCAGGAAATTAGAAGATGAATTTCATTGGGAAGGTCTGCTGTCAGAGACCAATCCAAAGTACTGAAGCACAACAATGTCATTCTGGAGACTGAGGTGCACCTGATACAGGCCATGGTCTTTGCAATTACTTGCTATGCATCAGTGAGCTGGACAGTGACTAGGAATGATAGAAGGAGAGTTGATGCGTTTGAGCTGTGGTGCTGGAGAAGAGTATTGAATATACCATGGACTGCTAGGAGAACAAACAAGTTTGTCCTAGAGAAGGTGAAGTCAGGCTTCTCCTTGGAGGCAAGGATTCTGAAGCTTCTTCTGACAGACTTTGGACATGTTGCAAGGCGGGATCAGTACTTTAAAAGGGATGTTGTGCACATCCAAAAACTTCTCCAACAGCTAAAAAAGGGAAACCATAGACTGGGAAAAATTATTTGGTATTGACATGTCAGATAAGGGAGTTATATATCCAGAATGTATACAATACGTGAGCTCCACAAGAAGATAAGACACTTCACCAAAGAAGACATTCAGATTGCTAACATGCACATAAAGAAATGTTCAAAATCCCTAGCTCTAAGAGAGATGCAAAGCAAAACAACTATGAAATATCATCTCACTCCAGTCAAAATAGCAAAATTTAACAGAACCGCAAACAACAAATGCTTTCGAGGTTGTGGAGAAACTGGAACCCTGATTCACTGTTGGTGGGAGTGTAAAATGGTACACCCACTGTGGAAGGCGGTATGGCGCTTTCTCAAAAAGTTGCAAGTAGAGATACCATTTGACCCAGTAATTCCACTACTGGGAATATACCCCAAAGAGACCATAATTGATATCCAAGCAGTTATATGCACACCCATGTTTATCACAGCTTTGTTCACAATAGCAAGGAGCTGGAAACAACCTAAGTGCTCATCAACAAATGAATGGCTAAAGAAGCTGTGGTATATTCACACAACGGAATACTATGCTTCATTGAAAAACAAGGAATTTATGCAATATTATTCAAAATGGGTGACCCTGGAGGACATTATGCTGAGTGAAGTATCTCAGTCACAAAAGAACAAATACTGCATGGTGCCCTTGTTGTAATGCAGGACCGACCTCGGTGTTGGGGACAGACTGAGAAAGATGGATTCAATAATGTATACTGCATTGAAACATATGAAGGAGAAAACTGTTTCAAAGGGATATGTGATTAGGTATTTTTGTCATAACAGGTGTCATCTAAATAGTGGAGTGGACCTGGGGAGAGGGATTATAAAACAGTGACATAATTTGACCCAACACAGTGTGGAAACCAAAGAACAATCTCATTGATTTCACATACAAGCAAGATTCTACTGAAGATTATCCAAAAATGACTGGAACAGCACATGAGCAGAGAACTGCCAGAAGTCCAGGCTAGGTTTAGAAGGGGTTGTGGTACTAGGGATATTGTAGCTGATGTTACCTGGATCTTAGCTGAAAGCAGTGAGTACCAGAGGAATGTATATCTGTGTTTCATTGACTATGAAAAGACATTTGACTGTGTGGATCATAACAAACTGTGACTGACTCTGAGAAGAATGGGAATCCCAGAACATTTAATCGTGCTAACATGAAACCTATATTTGGACCAGGAGGCAGTCATCAGAACAGAGCAAGGGAACACTGCATGGTTCAAAATTGGGAAGTGCATACGCCAGGGATGCGTCCTATCTCCATACCTTTTCAACCTGTATGCAGAACAAATTATTCGGGAGGCTGGTCTCTATGAGGAGAAATGTGGGGTCAAGATTGGTGGAAGATCTATCAACAATCTGTGTTATGCAGATGACACAACCCTGCTTGCTGAAACTGAGGACAACCTGAAGTGCTTGCTGCTGAGGGTCAAGGACTGCAGCCTCCAATATGGATTGAGGTTCAATGTCAAGAATACAAAGATTCTCACCACTGGGCCAATTGGCAGCATCAGGATGGATGATTGAGATTGAGATTGTTCACAGCTTCAGTTTGCTTGGCTCCACAGTCAACACTCTCGGCACCAGCAGCCAGGAAATTAGAAGATGTATTGCCATGGGAAAGTCTTCTGTTAGGGACCTCTCCAAAGTACTGAAGAGCAATGGGGTCTCTTTGGAGACTAAGGTGCGTCTGATACAGGCCATGGTCTTTACAATCACTTTTTATGCATCAAAGAGTTAGACAATGACCAAGGAAGATAGAAGGAGAATTGATACCTTTGAGCTGTGGTGCTGGAGAAGAGTATTGATAGTACCATGTACTGCTAGGGAAAGAAACAGATTTGTCCTGGAAAGGGTTAAACCAGGTGGCTCCTGGGAGGCAAGGATTCTGAAGTTTCCGTCTAACATACTTTGGACATTTTGTAAGGAAAGACTGGTTCTTGGAGAAGGACATCATGCTTGGGAGGATGGAAGGACAGCACAGGAGGGGAAGACTTCCTGGATTGATTCAGTGACTGAGGTAATTGGGATGGGAGTGTCAGAAACAATGCGACTGGCACAGGACAGAGCAGAGTTTAGGGCTGTTTTACATAGGGTCTCTATGAGCGACTTGACGGCACATAAAAACAACAACAACTTTTCTAAGAGGGTAGTGTACTAGGGTGAAAGGTAGGGAGGGGGTGAAAGTGCAACAAGTAATGAATGGAAATCCAAAGTCTAAATTTTCATTGAAATTAATAATAAATTAAAAAAGAAAAGAAAAGGAACATCAAGCTTGGGAGGGTGTAGGAACAGCACATGATAGGAAGACCCTTGATGAGATGGATCGATAGGTGTGTCAGAGACATTAAGATTGGCAAAGGATAGAGCAGGGTTTAGGGCTGTTGTCCATAGGGTCACAATGAGTCGCAGGCAACTTGATGGCACATAACTACCACACGACAATGTAAATGTAAATATTCTTTAAAATCTTTATTTTCTTTTTACATCTGATTAATTCTGACTTGTAGTGACAACGATGATGGAGTAAAATTACCTTATAGAATTTTCAAGTTTGTCCTTCTTTAAGGAAATAGATCACTGAGAAGCTTTTGTTCCACTTGGCTTCCTAAAAATTAACTGTGTTTTTTTGTTCCACTTGGTTTCCTAAAAATTAACTGTGTTTTTCTTTTTGTATTTACATCCTTAGCTTATAATGTTGCTACATTTTCAATTTCTAAGGCCAGTTTTTGGCACCTGAGGTATTATTGCCAATGCCAGGTGGCTCTTGGAGGAAAGCAGAGTACCAGTGTTTTGTTGACTATGCAAAGGCATTTGACTCTGCGGATCAAATGAAATTGTGGCTGACCTTGAGGAGAATGGGAATCCCAGAACATGTGATTGTTCTTATGTGAAACCTACACTTGGACAAGGAAGCAGTCCTCAGAACAGAGCAGGGAAATGCTGCATAGTTCAAAAGCAGGAAAGATGTTTCTGGGATGCATCTTGTCTCCATAACTTTTCAATCTGTATGCAAAACAGACCGTCCAGGAAGCAGGGCTTACTGAGGAGGAGTGCCATGTCAGGATTGGAGGTAGATTCATCAAAAATCTAGATTATGCAGAATACACAACCTTGCTTGCTGAAATTGAAGAAGGCCTGAAGTGTTTGCTGCAGAAGTGCAAGGACTGTAGTAGTCAATATTGATTGAAGCTTAACATCAAGAAGACAAAGATTCTCACCACTGGACCAATTGGCAGCACCACAGACAAAGAAGAGAATGAGGTTGTTAGCAATTACAGCTTGCTCAGTTCCACAATCATTACTCTTAACACCAGCAGTCAGGAAATCAAAAGACAAATTGCACTGGGAAAATTTGCTGTCGTGGACCTCTCCAGTCAGTCTAGAGACAAAGGTGCACCTAATCCAGGCCCTGGTTTTCAAAATTGCTTGTTAAGAGAGCGGGGGGTGGGGGGGGATTTTGTACCAATGAGGGAGTTTTTCTTTTGCTTTTCAGGGGGGGGAGGGGTTTGTGCAGGGAAAAGGGTGCAATAATGAATGAATGGAATTCCAAAATCTCTGTAGATGTTTATTGAACTGAAAAATAAACAACCTAAATTAAAAAAAATAATAAAAATTTAAAAAAAAACACCCCCCCCAACAAAAAGAGGACAATGCCTAAGGATAACAGAAGAATAGATGTCTTTGAGTTGTGGTGCTGGAGAAAGTCTTGAACATATCATGGACTGCCAAGAAAACAAATAGATCCGTCTTGGAGAGAGGGAGACCAAGTTTCTCCTTGGAGGTTAGGATTTTGAAGCTCCGCTTCACATACTTTGGGAACGTAGCCAGGAGGGACTGGTTCTTGTGGAAGGACATCATTCTTGGAGGAACAGTTCAGGAAAGGAAGACCCCAGATGAGATGGTGTGATACAGTGACTGGGGCAATGGTAGTTGGTGTGTTGAAATTAATGAGGCTCAGAACAGAGCTGGTTTCAGTGCTGCTGTACATAGGGTCACTATGGGGTTGCAGGTAACTCAACGACACACCAACCACAAAGGCCATTTTTTTTACTACGAATATTATCAATCCTTTATCAATAATATAACATTTTAAAACTCAACTTCTCATACACGTGTACACACATATATCTATATATCTGTCTCTGTCTCTCTCCTATCTCTCTCATATTCAACTCAAATTTTGATTGTTAATCTGTTAAAATTATGTATCTGTTCTGCTGATAATCTGTATATATATTGTTAATTTTGTTGCTGTTATATAGTACGGGGGTCTGCTATAACATCTAGTGATTCTGTGAACAACAGATTGGAACTTGGCCCTTTCTTGGGACATCTGTGAACAACAGATTGGAACTTGGCCCTTTCTTGGGACATCCTCACCAACTTCTCCATGTTCAAGCTCAGTGTTACAGTAACTGTGTCAATCCATGCTCTTAAATGACTTCCCCTCTTTCTCAAACCTTCCACAATTTTTGGCATGCTGTCTGTTTCTAAGAATCGGCCACCGCTTATAATATTCCCAAAATATGTGAGACAAAATTTCACCATCCTTGTCTCTGAAAAGCACACTGGCTGTACTTCCTCCAAAACAGGCTTGTTTGGCAATCCATTCAATACCCCTCACCAACATCACAAGTCAAATACTTTGATTTGTCTTTTGCTTTTGTTATTATCAAGTATCAGATTTTTGGAAGCGACTTAAAAAACATCATGGCTTGGATGGGTGTACCTTAGACTTTAAATTGACTTCCTTGTGCTTCAGCATTTTGGAGAGGTCTTTGGCAGCAGATTTTTTCCCCCCAATATAATATGTCATTTACTTTCTTGACTGCTGTTACTATGGCTGAAACAAGCTTGGAAGCAGGAGTGGCATCCACTTCCATAAGTAGCTTGCCTCGGGAAATCCTGCAAACGTGAAGAAAGGATGAAAGTCACACAACTGTCAAGGACGTTTGTTCATAGGGTCGCTATGAGTTGCCTATGACTCGATGGCACTTAACAACATAGAGAGAAACCAGTTGGCCTATTGGACAAAAAGTGATGCTACCAAGCCACAGGTGGGCGACTCTAATCAGCAGCCCTAAGGCCTGTCTTTAATTGTTTTTGGTGAAATATTCTTCTAGGTCATGTAGCCCTGGTGTGTCCACTTTCTGTACTGATAACCTGTGGTCACAGTGAAACGGAACACTGTGACACTGACGTGTCAAATGCGATAATGGTTACCCATGGCCGACAGTATTTGGTGGTGCTCCCTGATTAAAACAAGTTTGGAAGAAGGAGTGGCATCCACTTCCATAAATAGCTTGCCTCAGGTAACCCTACGAACGTGAAGAAAGGATAAAAGTCACACAACTCTTAAGGACTTTCGTTCATAGGGTCACTGTGAGTTGCCTACAACTCGTCAGCACTTAACAACAATAGCTATTACTATGGATGTTGATTGTGGATTTAAGTGGAATAAAATTCTTGAGAACTTCAATATTTTTTTTACTTGTCTGATGTTGCCTATTGGCCCTAGTGGTAAGGATTTCTGTTTTCTTGATGTTGAGATGTAATCCACAATGAAGGCTATACTCTGGCGTGCAGTAAATGCTTCAAGTCTTTTTCACTTTCTGCAGGCAAGATTGTCATCTATATAACACAAGTTGTTTATGAGTCTTTTCCCAATCTTGATGACATATTTCTTCATCTAGTCCAACTTCTTGAATATTTGCTACACCAGCAGATTGAATAGTTATGGAAAAGGGATATAACCTTGACACACACCTCTTGTAATTATTATTTTTTTAATTACCTCTTGTAATCTTAAACCATGCAGTGATCCTTTGCTCTACTTGGACAGCTTTTTCTTGGTCTAGGTTTAGGTTTTGTGTGAGCAATTAAGTATCTAAGATTCTCATTCTTCTCAACATTATTCATAATTTCTTAAGATCTACCCAGTCAAATACTTTTTGTAGTCAATATAACACAAATAAGCATCTGTTTTCAGCAATGAAACATTTGACATTAGCAATGATAAATCTTGTTCTTTACCACATCTGAATCCAGACTGAATTTCTGAGAGTTCCCTGTCAATGTACTGTTTCAGCTTTTTAAAAAGAAATTTGAGCGAGAGTTTTACTTGCATGAGATTTTGATGATATTGTCTGATAATTTCCACTTCTGTTGGGTTCCCTTTTTTGGAATGAGAACTAACATGAACCTCTTCCATTCAGTTGACCAGGCAGCTATCTTCCATAGCTGTCTCGGCATAGACTAATGAGCATAGCCAGGGCTGCTTCTATTTGATGAAACATGTTAAACTATCTATTCCTCAGGCCTATTTTACCAACGCCTTCAGTGAAGCTTTAACTTTTTCATTACTGATGGTTCTTGATTACATGCTGCTACTTCCAGAAATAGTTCAGTGTGACCAAATCTTTTTGGTACAATGGCTCTGTATTTCTTTCATTTTTTGATGCTTCCTGCATCATTCAAAATTTGCCCACAGAATCCTGCAGTATTGAACCTTAAGGCCTGATCATTGTCCTTTACTTCTTCTAGTTTGAGAAATGCTGAGTATGTTGTTCCTTTTGGGTTTTCTAACCAAGGCCTTTTGTACATTTCTTTATAATATTTTCCGTGTTCTTCTCAAGTTTCCTTTTGAAATCTTCTGTCCATCTCTCTCTTACTTTTACTTTAGCATTTCTTCTCTCTCTTTTGACCTCTCTGTATTATAATTTATCTATATTCTAATGACTGGTTAGTTAGAAGACTAAAGAACATCTGATTCATGACATAGTTTTTTTCAATTATGTGCTGCACATCTGAGAGCTGGGCAATAAATAAAGATGATAGAAGAATAATTAATGCCTCTGAATTGAAGTGTTCGAGAATGGTGCTGAATGGACTTATAAAGGAATAAACATATATGTTTTAGAAGAAAGTGAAGCCAGAATGCTTCTTGGAAGCAAGAATGGTGAAGAATTGATCACATATTTTGGGCATATTGCTAGAAAAGTCTATTCCTTGGAAAGCGACATCATGCTTGGAAAGGTGAAGGGTCAATGAAAGGAAAGAAGGTCTTCAATAAAATTAATTAACACAGTGACTGTAGCAATGGCTCAAGTGTATTAGAGATGATGAGGAGGGCACAGGACAGAAGAGCATGCAGCTTTGTTATTCATAAGGTAGCAATGACATACTTGACTTGATGGCACCTGACAACAACAACAACATATTCTACGTTGTGCAAGTCTCAGAGTCTCTTCTGACATCCATCTTGATTTTTCCCCTCCTCTGCCATTATTATAGGGAGAAATGTGCTCAATCTGTTCCTGTATGATGTGCTGCCTCTGAAAAACCAATGAAGGGTCAACTATGGGTCAGTTTTGACCCTACAGCATGTAACAACAACAAGAACAGCTTCCATAATTCCTTGAAAGTAACCCAGGTTGAGTAATGTAACAGTTACAGGTTGCTAAAGAAAAGTTTGGCAGTTAGTCACCAGCACCTTCAAAAGATAAACACTCTCCTTCTACATAGATTTATAGCCTCGGAAACTAAGTGACTAAGACTGTAAGTCTAAACTGATTGAAAGCTAATGCGTTTGACTTGTTTTTTGTTTATTGTTATGTACTGTTAAGTGAGAACAGACTCCTAACTGACTGTTCAGTGGGTTCTCACTGCAGTTCTCTTCAATTAAGGATGGGTCCTCCCAACATTTAAATCTGGCTTATAGTACAAGGATTCAGTCTGATCAGTCTATTGTTCATAGTACTACTATGACTCATAGTCTACTTGAAGCCACCTAGCAACCACTGCTGCTTTTGGGTAGCTGATTTTATTTTTCTATAGGTATCTCAAGCTCTGGTGGCCTAGTGGCAAGAAGCTGCACTGCAAAGCCAAATGGACACGGTTTGAATCCACTAGCTCTGTGGGAGAGGGATGGACAATCTCCTTCCATGCAATTAACTGCCTCTGAAAATCCATTGGAGGATCTGCTATGGGTCAGTTTTGACTCGATGGTAAATAATAACAACAGAGCTATCTCACTGCTTCCTTTATGAGGGTTGGTCCAAATAATACCTCTTTCACTTTGAAATCTAGGAGACAGAAATCAGAGTCATACAGCTTATAATAGCTGCTGGTGTAATAGCCTTCTTTTCCATTCTCCTCAATGTTTTTTCACATTTATTTCCTTTTATGATATTATTTTGTATGTGCCTCTGAATTGCCTGTGACTTGGCCCTGTAATGATTCTAACACACCTATCCTCAATGCCCCAGTTACTGTGTCAATCCATCTAATCCAGGGTCTTCCTCTCCTGCATCGTCCCTCCTCCCTCTAAAGCATAATGTCCTTCTCCAAGAACTTGTTCCTCCTGGCCATATGCCCAATGTATATGAGATGGAGCTTCAATATATTTGTCTCTAAGGAGAAACTTGGTTTCATCCTCTCTAAGACAAACCTGTTTGTTCTCTTGGCTGTCCATGATAGGTTCAAAACTCTTCTCCAGCATCACAACTCAAAGATATCAATTCTTCTGTCATCATTAGTCATTGTCCATTGCTCTGATGAATAGAATGTAAATGCAAAGACCATGCTCTGGATAAGGTGCACCTTAGTCTCTACACTGAAATCATTGCTCCTTAGTACTCTGGAGAGGTCCCAGATAGCTGACTTTCCCAATTCAATTTGTCTTTTTATTTCCTTACTGCTGATACCAAGGGTGCTGATTGTGGAACCAAGCAAGTTAAAGCTGACAATCCTTTATATTAGTTTGAATTATTTTATTCATTTTAATTATACATTATTGGATTTTAAATAATACTGTTTCAAATACATATTGGATAAAGATAGATTTCTATATATACATGCATCATGTGAAAATATAGTATCTCTCTTCGTTTGTTTACGTTTTATGTCTTTAATATACTTGGGTTGGTTTTTGTTTTGTTCTGTTTTCATTTAAGGTTTGTACCATAGTTCCTAGTGAGCTCTAATGGCTTAGTGGTAAGGAGTTACACAGTCAACTCAGAGGAATGCAGTTTGGGCTCATCAGCTGCTCCATGGTAGAAAGAAGGACAACCTACTCCCATGAAATTTACTGCCTTTGAAAATTCACTGGATGGTCAGCTAGTTGTTGGTTCCAATTCAAAGATTCATAATAATAACATTTTCATGTATACTGTTTGCTTTTGATCGTATCTTCTTATAATCATAAAACCTCTCTCATGTATTGAGTAAATACATGTAGTTCTTAAGTAATGGTTCTTGTTTCTGAGTTAATCTGTCTTTGTTATTGATTGCCATCGAGTCCAGGTCAACTCATAGTGAATCTATGAACAAAGATCTAATACCTTCCCACAGCTATCATTGTTTCTCCAAGTTCATAGAGTTTCAAGAGACATGTGGTTTAGGAAGTGGATGCCACTCCTGCTTCAGTTTATCTGAAAATAGAAAACAGCTATGCTTATATTACTCATTATATAAAAGTTTTATAATTTTTATAAAATATTCACAATATTCAAATTTTTAGAAATTTTGTTTTTAGGCAAAAGAACCTATTAAAAGCAGCAAGGTCAATAAATGGTGGAATAATTGAATCACTTTTTATCTATTCATAACATGAAACATGTGATCATTAAAATTTTTTTAGATTTGTGCATGTGCACTTGGGATGATATGAATTTTATGTGATAAAGATATATATAACCTTACAATTATTATTCATATTATTCCAAGTGCGCATGCATGGATCTCCAGAAGAACAGGGCTCCACTACCATCTGGGACCAAATCCAGGGCCTCCAAATGGATCTCTAAGTTTTGTAGCTCCATCTTCTTACTCCCTTTTCTGTGGACACGTGAGCCTAAGTTACCTAGCTTGGCATTTCTGTGTAAGTGATAGGAAAAAGTCTATTTGGAAGGAAAGATTTCTGAGCCCCCTGGCTCTGCAGACTCAACTCTCATCTCCTTCTCTCTGTCCAGCCTCTTGCCTTCTGTGTACCGCTCATTTGCCCCATGCTCACAAGACTTGGTCTAGCTCCTTTGCCTGACTGAGGTAACATAAACCACTGGAAATCCATTTGGCTTTGAACCATCTCACAATGCAAAACTCACCCTTCTTCTTCCTCCCATCTCACCAGGGCTCTCTTTAATGCAAAAAATAATCAGATAGTAGATTTTGTTTCCTATTGTGCAAATGTAAAATATAGAATAATGAGAGAGTAAGAAATATTAGATATATTTGGTCTAAATATGCTATTTTTATAATTCATAGTTGGTCCATATATATTTTTATAATTCAGATGTCAATAAGTTGGTGTAATGCTAAGAATATTAGTATAAGTAAATTTGGTAAATAAACACATATATATGATTGGATTAAATTTCTCACTTTCATACTTCTCTTTTCATAGCTTTTAAAAATATGCATTTCTCCTTTCATCCCAGGTGAAGCCCAAATTATTCCATTTATATGTGTTTACATTCATAATATGAATTATTAATAAGAAAACTGCAAAGTGCTATATTAACTAAAAATATAGTGTCCTGGAAAATCTTGATAATCCGCAGAACCATATTCGAGGTAAGTGGCTAATTTATTGATCTTTGAGCTTTTGAATGATGGGCTGCTAGGAGCTTCCCAGATATAATTTTAATATTTGTCTATGGTATTTCTGGAAAACACAACAGCTTTCAAGTCAATACAAGATTAATGTTGAAACGCATAATACAGACATACAAAAGTTGCATTACACTTAACTGTTAATTTTTAATATCACTCAGCCACAAATTGACCTACTGGATGCTCTAGCAATTAACCTCCAGCCGATTGACAGCAACATTTTTAATTATTATTCCTTATATTTATGAAATAGACTACTTCCCCTGAAAGAATAAACTATTGACTTATACAGCCATTTTAAATGCAATTTAAAATCCAATCATTTTTGTAAAGCTACTGAATATTCATTTACTGTACTTTTGTGTTCCATCAATACAGTGCAGATCCTGCTTCATCTGAGAAGAGCTTGACAGTATTCATTAAACAACAAACACTTGGGCCTGTCATTTTGTTATTTAAATGAGACTTGAAAGATACCGACTCTGTAATAGCTTATATATATATACATATGCTTTCTGTTCCCTTTAATGTAATTCGTCAAATTGTATCTAAAAGTGGCAGACTATGCATCTCTTTAATGACTTCGATTTTTCCACACTCAGTCTGTCTTAAAAGAGGACTAGGGAACTCTGGTGGTCTACTGGTAATAAGCTGCTCTGAAATCCCAAAAGCATGAAGTTTGAATCCACTAGCTGCTACGTGGTAGAAGAATGGGTGATCTCCTCTCATGTGGTTAACTGCCTCTGAAAGCCCGCTTTGGAAAGTGAGCTATAGATCGGTTCTGACTAGACAGCACACAACATGAGCCTTTAGATTTTTAGTGCTATTTGAGTCAATTCACGGGAACAAACAGATTTGCTCTAGAGAGGATAAGACCAGGCAGCTCCTTCGAGTCAAGGATTTTGAAGCTTGGTCGGACATACTTTGGACATGTTGCAAGGAGGGATTAATCCTTGGAGGGGGTCATTATTCTTGGGAGGGTGGAGGAATAGCACAAGATAGGAAAACCCTCAATTAGATGAATGGATTCAGTGACTGGGGTAAAGAGGATAGGTATGTCAGAGACAATAAAATTGGCACAGGATAGAGCAGGGTGTGGGGCTGTTGTACATAGGGTCTCTATGAGTCACAGACAACTTGACGGCACATAACAACAACAACAACATGCTAGAATTTAGGTTAAGCTTAGTATCTATTATCTAATCTAATTGTAATTTAAGTAATTATGGTAATTTAAATGGAAACACATTTTTCCATCTTAAAACGACTTAAGAATTTTACAATAAAATGGAATGAAATATATTTTATTAAATGTAAACATTATTTTCTTTTTAAAAGCATGAAATGAAATACTTTTACAGTTATTTAAGATAGTGGAACTGACACGGATTCAATTTCTTCCTATGTATATATTGAAGTCCAGAATATATGACACTTCTCATCCATCTGTTCATCCATTTTCTTATTTATCCAATAAATATCTACTGTGTGCATATTATGGCACTAGTAAGAAATTCTTAAGTGAAGATGAATCATAGACTACTATCTAAAAGAACTCTAAATCTAGTCATATAAGCAAAAAAATCATTACCACCCATTTTAAGAAATGGCATAATATAAATATATGCAATGAACACGACAAAAGAAATCACAGTATCAATGACCTTGTGTGATTACTGCCACTGTGATTGATGAATTCCTAAAAAAGAGATAAAAAGGATTCTGGACAAATGCAACCATGTACAAGGACATTTACAGATGAGATAGGAGAATTTCCAGCAACCTGGCACAACTATAATACTGATTCAAAAACAGGAGTGAGAGGCAAGGAATTAGTCTAAATAAATAGAAGAAAACAATTTGAAAACACTGTTTTCCCAGCCTAGGAACTTAAATTTATCTTGTAGGCTTTAAGGAGTCTGAGCATTTTGTAATAGTTAAATGGATAAGAGTTGTGTGTTGGGTATAAATAACTCTGGAAACATAATATGCATTAGGAAGGACAGGAAATAAAATATAGAGTGAAAAAAATAGGGAACAAAGTTTTAGTTGTATGAGTAAGATATAAATAGAACTTTTAAGGCTGTCTTTGTTCAGATAAAAAGATAAGCTAAAGTGTCATCAGGATTGGAGGATGACTCATCAACTTATGTTATGCAGATGACACAACCTTGCTTGCTGAAGCTGAGGAGGACCTAAAGTGCTTGCTGCAGAAGGTCAACTGCAGCCTTTAATATAGGTTAAAGCTCAATATCAAGAAGACAAAGATTCTCACCACTGGACCAATTGGCAGCACCATGATAGAGAAGAAAATGAGTTGTTAACAATTACAGCTAGCTTGCTTGACTCTGCAGTTAAGACTATTGGAATGTCAGCAGGCAGGAAAACACAAGACAAATTGCACTGGAAAAATTTGCTCTCAGGGATCTCTCCAGAGTATTGAGGAGCAACGATTGTCAGTCTAGAGACTAAGGTGCACTTAATTCAGGGCATGGTCTTCGCAATTACTTGCTATGTATCAGAAAGCTGGACAATAACTAAGATGGACAAAAGACTTGATGCCTTTGAGATGTGGTACTGCAGAAGAGTCTTGATCATATCATGGACTGCCAAGAAAAAAAAAATAAAATAAAAAGGTCTGTCTTGGAGAGGGTGAAACGAAGTTTCTCCTTGGAGGTTAGAATTTTGAAGCTCTATCTCATATACTTTGAGCATGTGGCCAGGAGGGACTGGCTTTTGGGTTGAAAGGGTAGAGGGATGGTGCAGGAGAGGAGGACCCCAGATGCGATGGACTGATACAGTAACTCAGCAATGGGGTTAACTGTACTGGATTCAGTGAGACTGGCTCAGGACACTGCTGGATTCAAAGCTGTTGTACAGAGGGTTGCTATGAGTCACGGATGGCACATAACAACAAATAAATATTGAGGGAGTTCTGGTGACATAGAAGAGTTTAACTGATAACCCAGTGACACTAGGTCTCTGGTTGGTCAAATTTACCAGCTGTAAGTAAAGATGGGCAATCTCTTCTCATGGGATCTATAGCCTTGAAATCCTGATGGAGGATGACTTTTGCATAATAATCAACTAGAGAGTAATGAGAGAAATAGTTGCTGATAATGAGGTGGTGTTATGCACCCTTAAGTTGGAACCATCTCACAGCTGCCCCTTGAGTAGGTTTTCAGAGGCTGTAAATCACACAGAAAGAAATTGGCCATCTTTCTCCTATGTAGCAACTGGTGTATTTAATATGCCTGCCTTTTGGTTATGAGTGCAACTCTTCATCACTAAGCCACCAGCAGTACTAATAAAGACGTGATGTGAAGACACTTTTTTATAAGTTGGAAAGGGGGGGTGGAGTACAAATGTAGGCTTGCAAGGGAGAAGTTTTCTAGAGTCCAAACTTTTACAGCAGATTGTTTGGCACTGGTTTGTTGTTGTTAGGTGTCATCAAGTCAATTATGACTCATAGAGATCCTAAGAACAACAAATCTAAACTTTACCCTATCCTGAGATATCTCCTTTTTTTTCATCTCTGAAATACATGAGACCATTTTTACAGTCACTGTGTCAAACCATCCCATTAAGAATCTTCCTTTTTGTTACTATCTTTCCAGTTAGCATGTCTTTTTCTAAGGGCAAGTGTCTAAAGCTAATACGCCCAATATATGTGAGATTAAGATCTGCCATCTTTGCCTCCAAGTAGCATCTCTTTTTTTTTTTTCAAGTAGCATCTTGGTTGTATATTTTTACCCATTTGTTTAGGTATTTTATTATTTCTTCTTTTTTTAAATTTAGAGTTAATTTTAATGAGTGTTTACAGAGATTTTGGATTTTCATTCATTCATTGTTGCATTTTTCTCCCTGCCCACATCCCTCATGCCTCAGTTTGCTCTTCTTTTTGAAAAATAAAAGAAAAATTCTTTCATTGGTATACAATACAATCCCCTCTTCTCTGCCTCCCCCATCCCTCCCACCCCCAGTACACTCCACTATGCAGCCTTCATTCTGGACTCTTGTCATGAACTTGGTTGTATTTTGTCCATGGCATATTTGTTCTTTTGGTAGTCCATGAAATATTCAATATTCTCCTACAACACCACTGTTCAAAGGCTTCAATTTTCCTCCTGTCATCCTTAGTCATTGCCCAACCTTCAGATGCATAGTAAGTAATTTAAAAGACCATAACTTGAATCAGATGCATCTTAGCCTTCAAACTGATACCATTGTTCCTCAGCACCTAGGAGAGATCCTTGACAACAGATTTCCCCATGCAATACACTTTTTGATTTCTTGACTACTTGTATTAAGGGTGTTGATTGTGCATGTGAGCAAGATGAAACCATTGATAACTTTAATCTTTCCTCCATCTTTTTTGATGCTGCCTATTGGCCAGTGGTGAGGATTTTTTTTATATTGAGATAAAATCGATATTGAAGACTGTAGTCTTTGATTTTCTATAGCAAGCATTTTATGTCCTCAAACTTTCAGCAAACAGGGTTGTATCACCTTCCTAATGAAGGTTATTGAGGAGTCTTTTTTCCATAATAATGCCACTTCCTCTTCATCAGGTCCAGCCTCTCAAATGATTGACTCAGTGTACAGATTGAATAGGTAAGTAGAAAAGGTAGAACCTTGTTACATACCTTTCTTGATTTTAAACTAAGTGATGTTTTCTTGCTCTGTTCTTAGAGTATGTATAGGTTTTACATTAGTACAATTAAGTTTCCTGATATTTCCATTCTTCTCAATGTTAGTCATAATTTGTTATGATGCACACAAATATCTTTGCATAGTCAAAAAAACACAAATGTACATTTTCTGGTGCCCTCTGCTTTCAGCCAAGATCCATCTGACAAGAGTAGTAATATCCCTGTTACCTTGGGCTCTACTGAATTTCTGGCACTTCTCTGGCAATGTACTGTTGTAGTAATTTTTATATAATCTTCACCAAGATTTTAATTGAATGTCATATTAGTGATATTGTTCAATAATTTCCACTTTCTGTTGCATCATGTTTTTGGGAATGGGAACAAATTTTAATCTCTTCCAGTCAGTTGGGCAGATAACTAACTGCCTTTCAAATTTTTTTTCACAGGCTGAAGAGTACATCCAGGGCTGCATCTGTTAGTTGAAAAGTATAAATTGGTATCACATCAATTTCTGAAGGAAAAAAAAGAGAAGAAATCATGAAGTAAGTTGAGTAGAAGATTCCAAAGGCTCATGGGATCATACAAAATAATATTAAAATAAAAACATGCACACAAATAACAAAAAAGTACATAGAGCTGAAGATAGAAGATAAAAAGAGAAGAATCCACTCAGCATTTATCAAGCTATAAGAGTTGTAAAGCAAATTCAAACCTTGGGTTTCAATACTAAGATATGTTATGGAAAAAATCTTGAATGATCCAGGAAGCATCATAAGAAGATGGGGAGAACACACAGAGTCACTGTACTGATAAGAATTGACTGACATGGAACCATTTCAGTAAGTAGTATATGATCAGCAGCCAATAGTTACAAAGGATGCTGCACGGAAAACATTGACAGGTGGTAATAAATCATGAATTTCATGGAAAATTAAAAAGAATGTTGTAGAAATAAGGTCAGTCTAGAGTCAGAAACACTTAATTTGAGTGATCTATGAGGCAAAACATAAAGTAAAGAAAGGTTATATTCTTTCTCCATACCTTCAATCTGAATGCCAAGATGTACCTGAATCAGACATGGTCTTTTTAATTACTTGGTATACATCTGAAAGTTAGACAACGAATAAAGATGACAGATTAAGAACCAGTGTCTTTGAGTTGTGGAGTTGGAGAAGAGTACTGAATACCCAATGGACTGTCAAAAAAAGAAAGAAATACGTCAAGCAGAAAGTGCAACCTGTGTGCTCCTTAGAAGCAAGGATGGTGAAATTTTGTCTCACATGTGTTAGGAGGAGTCGGTCCTTTGAAAAAGACATTATGCCTGGAAAGACAGAGGTCAACTAATGAGAAGAAAACCCTCAACAATAAGGATTGACACAGTGACTGTAACAATGGGCTTGACTATAACAGAAGTGATGAGGATGGCCCAGGATATTAAAAGGTTCAGATTTATTGATCATAGGGTCTCTATGGGTCATAGTCGACTCAAGGTCACCTAATGACAGCGACATGTGACATAGTAAAGAGTTCTGATGGTGTAGTGGATGACTTTTTTCACTGTAAATGGAAGATTGCCAATTGGAATTCACTAGCAGCTGTGCAGGAGAAAGACGAGAAATCTTGATTTAGACCCTTGTATACACAGTGAGGTCTGGTTGCCTAATGTGGTAAGAAGCTGCACTACAATCCCCAAAACAAGCAGTTCAAATCTGCCAGCTGCTGCTGTGCTGGAGAAGGAATGGCAATCTCCTCCCATGCAATTAAATTGCCTCTGAAAACCTCTGGAGTGTCTGCTATTAGTTGGTTCTGATTCGAATGCACACAACAACAAACACGATGAAGAGTTTCTATCACTCAAAATAATTCAACAGGTTTGTATTTGAGGCGTAGTATAGTGCGTTATGCCTTGTGATACTAACTGAAAAATCAGTGGTTTAAACCCACCAGATGCTCCCTAGGATCAATATTCCAAGCTTTTGAAACATGACTGGAGGTCAAGGTAAGAAGTTGGAGTTGGAGTTGATTTGGCCACTGAACAATAAATAATGTAGCTTTGCCTTTTAATAGGCAGGTATAGGAACTAAAGCTAGTGATGGAATTGTTGTTAAGTGTCGTCGAGTCATAGATGACTCATAGTGACCCTATGAATGAAAGACCTGAACACTTGTGTAAATTTCATCATTTCTCCACATTCATAGAGTTCCCAAAGGCAAGCTATTTTTGAAGTGGATACCACTCCTTCTTCTAAGCTCTTAATCAGGAGCTCTACCAAACACTGTCACTATGAGTAACCATTATCTCATTTGACACATCAGTGTTACAGTTTTTAGCATCACAGTGGACACAAGTTACCGAGTTTACCTTCATGGCGATGTGGTGAGGTCAATGAGGTGGTTTATGCCCAGAAATTTAAGGGGAAGGAGAGTTTCAAGTGTAAGTTAGAGTTGATGAGAAGACTAATTAGTGGCAAATTACCTGCATACATTATCTTGGTGATTTAAAATCTTAGTATAAATGTGGTCAAAATGTAAAGGCAAGGGATTTTATTTCCCACAACTATAACACTGGAAAAGTAATGGTTCCCATCTGTTAGCATGGTTTTGAGAATTAATAAACATAAAACACCTGAAGAATCATACTTGGCAAATGATTCTTGTTGTTGGTAGATGTTGTCAAGTCGATTCTTGAAGAGTTGGTCAATCATTCCATAATTTAGAGCCGGCAAGTGAAAGAAGTTTCCATTTGATGCAGCATGTATGTGGGGTTAGTTGATTTTTTAATTATTATATCCTTTCCTCTTTGTGAAAATTTATATAGTATAAACTGACATTCAGAGTGGATAGCTTAGAAATTCCTTCTGTTTTATTATGGGGAGGGTGGAGGCTCTACCAGCGCACTCTAGCTAGTGAATGAAATATATGTCTCTTGTTTTACAAGACTATGTTGTCACTTAGGGAGAAAGTACCAGGGTTAGAGTACAGAAAGCTGTCAATTTGAATTACTGCTCCCTCAACGCATCTTTGGTCTGGTATAACTATAGTGCTCTCATTTATATGGAAGAGCAATTGAACCTGTTCTTGATGATGCTCTAAGGAAAACATAAGGCACATTTCTCTGATATTTCTTTTAAAAATTTCTATCGCTTCACATGGCACTCTCATCCGTATTTAAATGGCCCAAAGTAAAGGAAAAACAAACACAGAAACAAAAACAAAGTTTGTGTTGTAACTTGACTGATTTGTAAAGATAGTTATGACTATATTCAGTCATTAGAATTTACCTTCTATCAATGTTACAGATAGGAAGATAATCAAAGGGAACAGTTGCATGTAAACACAACAGACAGGAATTAGAGAAGTGGGCTTACTGTCTCTAGACAGCATTTAATATCTTTGAGATCGGGTTAGATATATACAAATTACCCTCCAGGAGTTAAAGTTTAATGAAATTCAGAAAAAATGCAATATGGTCACTAATGGTAGTGAATGATGAGCAGGTTCTGTGAGTTTGAGAAGGTAGCACTGCTAAAATACTCAAAATCTTCCCACTTGGTGCAGCAAGGTATTAAGAACAAGACTAAGTCGGAGATCTTCAGGCCCAGGTATCAAGGATTTGAAAAGTATTTTGTTAATTCAAGACTTTAAAAATCAACAGAAAATATTACTAAAGAATAAAGAAATGAATTGTGTGGAATGCAAATAATATTCTACTTGTGCCCAACTCACATAATTATTTTCTTCTGATGACTCTTCTGATAAGTTGCTTCTAACAAAAGTCTCAATTTTTTAAAGCCTTTTAATACTAGTATCTTTAAAATTTTGGTTTTTATTTGTCGTTAATGGTTAGAACATTACTAGTGAAAATTTCCAAGTGAATAGCTGAGTACAATAAATTCAGGATCACTGGTTTCTGCCTTATGGCTCTGGGTCAGTGTATAAAGTTCTTTTCTCTCTCAGTTCTTGTTTCTGTCAAGTCAGAACTGCTGCATTGGGTTTTCAGAGGCTATAACTTGCATGGGAGTAGATTCCCCATCTTTCTCCAATTGAGCTACTGATGGATTTGAACTGCCTGCTGCTAGTTTGACAGTACAACTCTTTACCCACCAGGCCAACAGAGCTCCCTAAGGTCTTTCAGTCTTGTCATTTATGGTGCATCCATACCTTCAACTTCACAAGAGAGCCTGGTTGAAGGCCTGGTCTCCGGCTGTGTGAGATGACTGTTCAATTCATCTCTGGTTCTCTTATTACCACTGTTCCTGCCAGTGCTGATGGTGATGGTCCCATCTGGGTTTTCATCAAATGCAGGAATCTCTGATCCAAACAGGTGTCCTATGTTATCTGCTTCTCTTTTCTAAACGTTAGTGAATCTGTGCACTTCATTTACGTGTCCTCACTCCAAGGGTACTATTTGCCTTATTTACATTATTTGCAAGCTAATACCTTCCATGGATTACATCTTACATTAGTTCTACCCAACAATGCGGTAAAAGACTAAAACAATGACTAGAAAAGCCACATTGGCTTATTTACTGTAGCTCAATAACTATAGATGAAACTCTTACACTAACTCCAGTTTCTTCTCACTATGTACTAGGTTAAGGGTGCTCTGATGACTTACTGGTAAAGATGGACAACCTCCTCCCACGCAATTTATATTCTCTGAAAACCCACTGCAGGGTCAGCTATGCGTCAGTTCCAAGTCAGTGGTACACAACAGTAATACAACAGCAACAACATGTACTAGGTAAATACACCTATCCAGGTAAAACTAAAAACATGATTTTTATTTTTTGTCCTTTTAATGTCCTTTTCTCTCATTGCCCAGGTTGTTATGCCTATTGTTCTCATAATAGCTCATGATATTTTTTTTTCAGTGACAAAGTGTACTTATTGTTTAGTGATTTAAGAGTTGCTGTTGTTGTGTACCATTGAGTTGGAAGTGACCCATAGTTAACTAATCCTCCAGCAGGTTTCCAGGAGTAATTAATGACATTGCCCATGGGAATGGGAGGAGATTACCCATTCTTCACAGAGCAGCTGGTAGATTTGAACCACATGCCTTGGGATTGCAGTTCATTTTCTTACCATTAGGTCACCAGAAGTTATTCAAGTATTGGTTTTCACACTTACTGGCCTAGTGACCTTGGATAAGTAACCCAACCAATATAAGCTTTGGTTTCTGCAAACAAAATGATGACCTCACTTCAAAATATTGAAGTTGGATGTCTGAATGAAGCAATGTTTATAAATTGTCTAGTATGCTCTGGCATATTAAAAGAACTGTATTGTTGTTAGGAGGTGCCGTGGAATTGACTGTTGATTCATGTTGACCCTATGGACAACTCTAAAACTTGCCCTAGCCTGTGCTATCCTCATGATCTCCTCCCTGCCCAAGGCCATGTTATAGTCACTTTATCAATCCATTTTGTTGAATTAAGGTCTTCCTCTCTTTCTCTGACCCTCCAGCTTTCCCAGCCTGATGTCTTTTTCCAAAGACTGGCCTTTTCTGAAAACATTCTCTTAAGTATGTGGAATGACGTTTCAATATCGTGCCTCTAAGGAATATTTTGGGTATGCTTCCTCCAAGATAGACTTCTATGTTCTTTTGAGAGTCCATTGGCTGTTCAGTACTCTTGTCCAACAACACAATTCAAAGTCATCCATTCCTTGGTCTCTTTATTCATCATCCAGTTTTCAGATGTATTAGAAGCAACTGAAAATACTATAGATCATGTGCGCCTTAGTCTTTAAAATGAGATCCCCTTTTTAGGACTTTAAATATGTCCTTGATAGCAGATTTTCCCAGTGCAATACATCTTTTGCTTTCTTGACTTCTGCTACCATAAGTGTTTATTGTGGATCAAAGTAAAATGAAAGGTTTTGTCAATGATTCTTCAATCTTTTCTCCATTTATCACACTTATTTAGAAAAAAATTATTAATATTAGCTATTAATGTTATCCACATAATGGTCATTTTCCCAATTGCAAAGAAAATTAAAATCTGACCATGTAGTCAAAGGTCAGATTTCTATATGAAAATGTCTTTTTATTTTTGATGAGGGCTACTTCCTCTAACAGTAATTTTTTTAAAATTTTTTTCAAGTTAGGCTCTGTGTTTAGCTTTTATCTCTTTTCTCTAGTGGATCATTCTTTAAGCTTTTCCTCTTTACTGGCTCCCTCAGTGATACCCTAACATTCCTTCTGTACTGATTCTGCTAGTTTATTGAGTTTCTGAAAGAATGACTTTTACCTGCAATTGATCAAAAGTGAATTCTATATTAGAAAACAGAGTGTCTACCTCTTTCCTATGTTGCAACAATACAGAATTTTACTGCTTACTCATTTAATGTTTATATAGGTTGCATATTCATAGCAGGTAATCTATTTTTCAATTACAAGTTTTAATTTTTCAGTTGTTTTAATGCTTCTCATTTTCAGGAACACGTTCAGAGAATTACAGTGTAGAGGCAAAGAAGAGTCACAGTAAGAAGAAAGTTGTTTTTTTCCTTCCATCATATATAATTGGCAATATTGCTTCAGTGAGGCAGTGGATTCTTTTTGATTCTGGATCTTCCTGGCAGTAATACTGCTATAGATTCCCTAGGGGAAGAAGTCTATTTTATAAGGCTGGTGTTTTAACTGTAACAAAGGAATGACTAGAGTCTTTCTCTAGACATGATTGATGATAGTGTTTTGATGAGGAACCCAAATTATCAGTGAGAGAGACAAAAGGTGTGACTTTCCTCTAGCTTCTATAGCTGAATCAGCAAATAACTTGACAGGGTGCGTAGTTAGAAGTTGTTCATTCTTATGCAGAATTTAAAGTTAAGAATTTTTTGCTTTGTCCAAATAAAGTAAGTAAAGTATAAATTTTGTAAAGTAAAAAGGTTGGGTTTTTTTTATTATTATTTTAATGAAAGTTTACAGGGACTTTGGATTTCCATTCATTCATCGTTGCACACTATCCTCCCTGCTTTCCACCCTCACTCCATTAGCTTCTCTTTTTGAAAAGTAAACAAAAATTCTTTCATTGTTGTACAATCCCCCTCAACCCCCAGTCTACTCCACTATGCAGCTTTCATTCTGGATTTTTGTCATGACAATACTACCTAATCATATATTCCTTCTAAACAGATCTCCCTCATTTATTTCAAGAGAGTATACATTATTTATCCTTTCTTAGTTTCCCCCCCAACCCCGATGTCAGTCCCACTTTATAAGCGTGGCACTATGCAGTAATTGTCCTTTTGTAACTGAGATATTTCATTCAGCATAGTGTCCTCCAGGGTCACTCATTTTGTATAATATTTCATGAGTTCATTGTTCTTCAATCCAGGTTAGGATTCCATTGTGTGAATATACCATAGGTTCTCTAGCTATTCATTTGTTCATGGGCGCTTGGATTTTTTCCAACTCTTTGCTATTGTGAACAAAGCCACGATAAACATGGGTGTGTATATATCTGCTTGGGTGGCAGTTCTAGTTTCTTTAGGGTATATTCCTAGTAGTGGAATTGCTGGATCAAATGGTATTTCTATTTCCATCTTTTTGAGAAAGCACCATACTGCCTTCCACACAGGTTGCACCATTTTACACTCCCACTAAGTCATTTAGTTGGGGTTTTAAAATTTCCTGGGTTTTTCATTTTATTTTATATTGATTTGCATACAAAAGTCATATACATTGTGTTTTATTTATATAAATTGTGTTTCATGCATTCCTCTATTCACGTTGTGTTTCATATTATCATTCCCATACATCATGTTTTATAAAACTAATCTCCATTGATCCATGGCCACCATGTGTTCAGGTCTCCATTGGATCTTTACTATTTCCTTCACCCCTTTGCTCTACCCACCAAACTCTTCAATCTTGAGATTTCCTTCCCTTCCTCAAGCTCAGTGCCATCCCCACCCCTTCCCCTTTTGGACTTTGGTACACATCTTACTAGTAATCCTTCTATTTTTTACGATCATTTTCTTATGCAGTATTTACTCTTCTAAAATTGAGTTAGTTCACTTAGCATAATGTTCTCCATCCTCTCTCATGTTTTATATTGTTGTTTATATTTCTATGTGCCGCTGAGTTGCCTGTGACCCATCGCCATCCTATATACAGCAACTCTGAAGCCTGCCTTGTCCTGAGCTAGTATCACTGATTTCAACACACCAACTCCTATTGCCTCAGTTACTGTATCAATCTAGCTCAACCAGGGTCTTCCTCTCTTTTGCTGTCCCTCCACGTTTCTGAGCATGATGTTCTTCTCCAAGGACCAATCTCTCCTGGCCATGTGCTCAAAGTATGAGAGACAGAGCCTTAAGATCCTAGTCTGCATGGAGAAACTTTATTTCACCCTCTCCAAGACACACCTATTTGTTTTCTTGTCAGTCCATGTATGTTCAAGACTTTTCTCCAGCACTACAATGTGACAGACATCAATTTTTCTTCCACCTCTCTGATGCATAACAAGTAATTGCAAAGACCATGACCTGAAAGAGGCATACTTTAGTCTCCAGACTGACTGACACTGCTGCATTTCAGTACTCTTGAAAGGTCCCTGACAGCAGATTTTCCACTGCAGTTCATCTTTTGATTTCCTGACTTCTGGTGCAAAGAGTGTTGATTGTGTAGCTGAGCAAGCTGCAATGGTTAACAATCTCAATCTCTCATGTTATATAGTATTTTTCAAAATCATTTCTTCTGAGTGCAACATAGTATTGTTCTCTTCTATGGCATCCTCACTGTCTGTAACTCACTTAAGCCCTTTGCTGTAGTCACTGTGGTAAGCTATGTGATTGAGAATCTTCTTTTCATTCACCATCCCTCCACCTTTCCAAGCATGAAGTACCTCTCCAAGGAATAATATTTCTTAGCAACATGCCCAAAATATGTGAGAATTTGCTTTATCACCATTGCCTCCAAGGAGCATTCTTTTTTCCAACACCATAGTTCCAATTGATTCTTCTTCTGTCATCTTGAGTCATTGCCCAACTCTTAGATGCATAGAAATTGATTGAAAAGACCAGGACCTGAATCAGGCATACCTTAGTCCTCTTGATATCATTACCCTTCAATAATTTGGAGAGATCAATAACTACAGTTTTTTTCAAATGCAAAATGTCTTTTAATCTCCTGATTGCTGGAACTAAGAGTGTTTGTAGATCCAAGTAAGATGAAGTCATTCATAATTTCCATCATTTCTTCATCTATCATGCTGTTTTCTATCAGCCCAGTGGTGAGATATTGAGTTTTCTTGACACGGAGAGGCAATTTATATTGAAGGCTGCAGTGTTTGATCTTCTGCCCCAAGTGCTTCAAGTGCTCCTCACTTTCAGCAAGCAAGGTGAATCATCAGCATAGTGTAAGTTATTGATGCATCTTCTTCTGATCCTGGTGGCATATTCTTCATAGACTCCGTTGTTGTTGTTTTTTGTTGTTGTGTACTATCAATTCGCATTTGACCCATAGCTGACCCACCAGCGAGTTTTCAGAAGCAGTTCATTGCACTGGCAGAGATTGCTCACCCTTTTCCTAAAGAGCAGCTGGTGGGATTCGAATAGCATGATTTTGGGATAGCAGCACAACTTCTTGCCACTAGGCCACTTAGCTTCTCAAATAAATTGCTCATCATTGCAGATTGGATTGAGATGAAAAAAAAAAAGAAAGACAACCATGATGCACACTTCTTAATTTTAAACCATGTAGTGTTTCTTTTCTCTGTACAACAGCCTCTTGGTCTAAGTATAGGTTTCACATGAGCACAATTAAGTGTTCTGATTAAGTGTTAAAACAAGCAAGAATAAGGGATTGAAGGAGGCATTTTTTTTTAATTCCACTTACCCAGTAACATTAGCAAAGCCTCGTTCATGGCTTTTGGGCTTAGAGCAAGCATGATTGGCAACAGAAAGAAGCATTTTCAATACATGAAGAGTTAAAAGAATATTATGTATCACTGAAAAACTAAGAACCCATGAAATATTATACAAAATCAGTGACCATGAAGGACAGTAGACTGAGTGAACTATCTGAGTCACAAAAAGGCAAAGACTATATAATGCCACTGTTATAAAACAGGGCTGACAGGGGGGCTCAGGGGAAACTAAGAAAAGGGGATAAATGTATATGGAATTAAAACAGATGAGGGAGAGAAATGTGTTAAAGGAATATATGATTATGTATTACCGGTATGACAAGAGTCCAGAATAAGAACGGCATAATAAAGTGGTCTGTGTGTGTGTGTGGGGGGGAGCTATATAAAAATGAAAGAATTTTTTTTACCAGAGAAAAAGCAAACTGGGGGGAAGAGGGCAAGCAGGAAAATGTACAAAAATAAATAAATGGAAACCGAAGTTCTTTATAAAATTACCATAAAATATCAATTAAAAAAAAGAAAAGAAAAACACCAAGATATTAAATTCCAGCAGTTTGGCTGCAGACACTTGCCCCTCTCCCATCAATATGTTATTTTATGCTAAACTAAAAAAAAAAAATTGGTTGGAAAAAAATACCTAAAATGTTGGGGTTTTGCATTCAAGAAGTTTTTATTGAGATGTTTCTTATTACATACTGAAGTGGTGGGAAAGATAGAGGTTTATTATTTTTAAACTATTGTGACACAATAGAAATAGTTGTTTAAAAACCAAAAAATGTTTGAACTTGTGTAACCTTGGTTCTTTAATAAATGATGACAATTTTTGACAATATTACTAGCACCTAAATTCTGATTTTCTTAAAGATAACGGCAGTGCATATGGTGTTTTGTTGGCTTATCTTGATGACCTATTGAGATCCTGAACTACTATGAGGGAGGAAAGTACAACTAAAGTTGTGTCTCACACATTAATTCACTAGGGTTCTAGAAGCCTCATGACTAATGATATATGATTTTTTCTTTCTGAAAGTGAAGATTACCCCTCACTATACGGGTTATAATAGTGAAGTAATTTCAGGCTTTTATTTTACTTGGATTTACAATTAACATCCATGGAAACAGCAGTTAAGAAATCAAATGACATATGTTACAAGCACCAAAGATTTGAGAGTCATTGCCAAATATTGAATGAGCAAGTGAGGTGTTATATTCTGGGTTGACAGGATTTATTAGAAGGAAAATTATCTTGGGGGGGAAATGGAGCAGACTGCAGTAAGCACCTTTGCAATACAAGTTTGTCTTTGATGAGAGGAGATAGATGCAAGATTTTGTCATGCTCTTAATGCTAATAAACCTGGACATACTGAACAACTGTCTGGGAAAAGTGGAGTATTCTAGGAATTGACTCTTCTATTCAGTAGGTGAGCATTTAGTGTTTTACGATTGATCCCATTGTGAAGGCTTCTGGGCCAGTGAGTATCACTTATTGTGGGTTAGTGTGAATGTATGGTTTCTGTGGGTGCCATCAGAAATCTTGTTTCATCAGAAAGCTCTCTGCTGCTTCTAGAGAATGATCATATCTCTGTCAGAGGGTGTATAATGGTGGTTGCTTAAAGAATCTACTTAAGCGGGCTCTGTTTGGTGAGCAACTCAACAGGAGCTAAGTGTTCAAGAGAGTAGCACTATGTTTAATTGGGGGGGGACCCCCATTTATCTTATGGTTTTCTGATCTACCATCAGACACTGTCCCTGAGATTTGTCTCTGGCTGCCATGGCTCAATATTACATTGGGCAAATCTGCTACCAAAGTGCTAAAGGACAAAGAGGTCATTATAAGGACTAAGACTCCCCTGACTCAAGCCATGGTGTTTTCAGTTGTTTGATATGCATGTGGAAGTTGGACAACGAATGAGGAAGATCAAATAAAAATTGATGCATTTGAATGATATTGTTGGTAAAGAATATTGAATATACCAAAGACGTCCAAAATAAAATCAAATTTTTCTTGGAGAAGGTGAAACCAGGGTACTCCTTAGAGGCCAGGATATTGGTTCTTAGTTTCACATAGGTTTTACTTGATATCAGGAGGCACCTCAAACTCAGTGCTGTTAAGTCAGAACCAAACCACAGCTCACCCTCCAGTAGATTTTAGAGGCTGTAAATCACATGGGAGGAAATTGCCCATCTTTCTCCGAAAGAGTAACGGGTGGATTCAAACTTCCAGAGAGGTACCATCTTTGGGTAAACAACAACTTCTTCAAAGTATGCTATCAGGAGCTATCAGAGAGGTACCATCTTGGGGTAAACAACAACTGCAAAGTATGCTATCGGGAGCTATCAGAGCTGTCAGGAGGCACCAGACCTTGGAACAGGACATCATACTTGGAAAAGCAGAAAGTCACCACAAGAAAGGAATACCACAGGAGATGAATTGACCTGGTAAGTGCAAAAAGCAGCTTAAGCACAGCGGAAATTGTGAGGATCAATCTGTTTCATTAGTGTAAAAAGAGTGTGGGAAACATGGAGCATTACTGATTTCATACAAATTGGTTTTGTGCTGTTGGTGTTGTGGCTGAAAACTGTTCCTCTGTATGGGCTTAGAGAAGGTCAGGTATCATCCACACCACCACACTGACCACAGTTAGACATGTTGTCCATGTTCTTTTTAATAGTTGGTATCAGAAATAGGTTTCTTGCAATGGCTGCAGATTAATGGACTATGGGGTTATATAAGAATAAAATTCTAGGGGCTTGAGAAATACAACTAAAATAATGATTTTTGGTGCTGAAAATGACAGAAGAAAAGCCAAAGACATATGTTTATGAGTCAGACATAATTAAATGTGGAGAACTGAAGACAAAATTGGACTCTTTTAAAAGAGTTAAGTGTTAAAGTTAGTTTTACTTGATGGATATTAAATGTTAGTTTGTGCTAGTTTAAAATGTATTGTAGAGATGAGTACTGGATATTATAGATGATAGAAAGCACATAAATCCATCTTTGTCCAGTATTTGATTGAATATGCTAGAAAGGGAAGAGAAGATCTACCCAAAAGAAAAGAAGCCTGGTTGAAAAAGAAGTAGCCCTTGGTAAGATTCCCACCAAATACTTCTGGATTAAGAAATATGCATTTGAATGGACGTGCATATTCACCTAGAACTGCTAGGATGGAGAAGAAATTTACATTTGAAGGAAAGTGGAATGGAGAGAAGGGAAAAAGGAGAAGTAAATATGTTAAAATTAGGGCAAGTGGTTTCTTTTAGCTTTAAGTGCACTGAGGCAGGAAAGGAGTTACTCTTAGGACTGGAAGTTAAAGAAAGCTAATGAAGAGACTGTTCTGAAGGAAGTTGCATAAAACAAAGCCCCAGAAATTTATGGAATATCAATTGACATATTTAAAAAATATGTGCAGCCATGGACATGCTTACCAGGCTGTGCCAAGAAATCTGGAGGACAGCCACCTGGCAAACTAACTGGAAGAGATCCGTAGTTATTCCCACTCCAAAAAAAATATCATCCTACAGTATGGAAATTATTGAATGGTATCACTAATACTATACATAAGCAAAAAGTAAAAAAAAAAATACTGCAACAGTATATTGACAGAGAACTACAAGAAATAAAACTTGACTTTAGAAGAGGATATGGCACTAGGGATAGATATCATTGCCAATATCAGATGGATCTCTGTTGAAAGCAGAGTACCAAAGGAATGTCTATCTGCATTTCATTGACTATGCAAAGGCATTTGACTCTGTGGATCACAAAAAATTAGGGCTAAAGTTGAGAAGAATGGAAATCCTAGAACACCTGATTGTGCTAATGCAAAATCTATACTTGGATTAGGAAGTAGTCGTCAGAATAGAGCAAGGAAACACTACATGTTTCAAAATCAGGAAAGAGTGCTTCAGGAATGTGTCATCGCTCCATAACTTTGCAATCTATATGCAGAGCATATAGATCATTCAAGAGGCTGGACTTTATGAAGAGGAATTTGTGATCATGATTAGGGGAAGACTCATCAATAACTTCTATTATGCTGATGACACAACCTTGCTTGCTGAAACAGAGGAGGACCTGAAGTTCTTGCTGCAGAGGGTCAAGGACTGTAGTCTGCAATATGGATTGAAGTTCAAAATCAAGAAAATAAATATTCTCACCACTGGGCCAATTAGTAGCATCATGATAGATGGAGAAGAGATTGAGATTGTTAACAATTTTAGCTTTTTCATTTCCACAGTCAACACTATTGCTACTAGCAGTAAGAAAATCAAAAGACAGATTGCATTAGGAAGATCTGTGATCAGGGACCTCCCCAGTGTGATAAAGAGCAATGATGTCAGTCTAGAGATTTGTTATATATCAGAGAGCTGGACAAGAACAAAAGATGACAGAAGAAGAATTGATACCATGGAGTTGTGGTACTGGAGAAATGAACTAACTGGTCTCTCATGGAGAGAATGAAATCAAGCTTCTCCTTGGAAGCAAGGATTTTAAGGCTCCATCTCACATATTTGGAGCATGTTGCTAGAAGGGATCATATTGAAAAAAGAGCATCATGCCTGGAATGGTGGAGGGACAACTCAGGAGGGGAAGGTATCAGATGAGATAATGAGGTTAGTAGTGTCAGAGACAGTGAAATTGGCTCAGGAGAGAGCAGAGTTCAGAGTGACTGGGCATAGGGTTGCTATGAGTCGTAATTGACATGACTGCACGTAACAACAACAACAATGAATAGGCAATGAGTGTGGTATGCTTGCTCCTGGTGGCCACAATGATTAGAAGAAGGAGGGCACATAGCAATGAAAAGACTAGTTGAGTTGGAAACTCATTGGCCCAGCACACACAGATGCTAAGGATGTGCAAAGAATGGTTGCTGGTCTAATGTGCAAGGAGTCATGAGGATGCCTGACCTGGTCATTTGGTCCATGTGAGCGTATAAGGCAAAAAGTGAAGGGGTCTGCTGGTTGGAAATATTGGAGAATATGTAGACTTCTGCGTTTATGGCTGGAATCCAATAAACCTCGCCATAGATGGCTAGAATGTGTTGACTAGCAACCAATCAGATAAAGAGATGTTTGACTTTATGACAAGTAGAAATGGAAGCAATCTATGGTTTCCTGTGACTGGATTTGCTTATAGATATACAGATGCTTAAAGTTCTGATTAGAAGTTTCTTTAGACAAAGAACATGCTTTTCTCTTCGGAGTGCTGACTTGGTATGGGTTGGCTAATTAGATTGCCTATCTAAAATGAGGGAGATAAAATAATGAGTTATCAAATAACTGGGTTTACTCATTAAGTGCAACTATTAATAGTAATTAATAGTTATACTCAGTAAACAAAGTAAATAAAGACATCTCTGGAAAATGTGCACCAGTAGACAAACGAAAGCCCAACTTTACCCTAAACTCTCATTAATATCACAATTGAACAAATCTAAAAAAAATATTTACTATTCACAATGAGGTTTTGGTTTGGGAAACTACATGCTTAAAACAACCCATCTAAAGCATCATGCCTTAACAGAATGGGAGTTGGGGCTGGGCCTCCCTGCTCTTGCTTTAGTGAACTGGAAATGAATTGAAAGTTATAAAACACCATATTTCTTACTTATGATCTAAGTCCACTGTTGTTGAAGCAATTCTGAATTTATGGTTATCCTCCATTGAATTTCTGAGGCTGTGCATTTTCACAGAAGAGATGAGCTATCCTTTCTGCCATCGAGTGGCTGGTGGGTTTAAACCGTGGAACTTTTGGTTAGCAGTCCAGCACTTCACCTACTGTGCTGGGAGGGCTCCTTAATTGTGTAGCACAGGAAAGTGAATACTCTTCAATTGACAACTCCTGTCTGTTATTTATCCATCTATTTTTGCCACAGAGGCTTATTAGGAAGAAGAGAAAATTAAGCTTTTGAATGTGAGCAGGAGTGAGTCAGAGGTGAAATAATAGATAATGATATGTCTTTGGGGGTCTTGAGAAGTTCACAGAATTAAAATGAGTTCAATAAGGAGGAGGATTGCAGAAAGCAGGAAAGATGGATTGTAACACTGCTTCATTAAGATACTTTTCTTTAAGAGAGTATATAATAAGCTATAGAAATATGTGTATGCATTTTAGAAAATAGATTTTCAGGAAAATGGAGCAATAAGCATATTTTGATAAAGGAATGAAATGCTTTTTTACCTGGTAAAATTTTCATTTAGTTTTATTTATTTAGTATACTTCAGAATAGCACACAGAACTTGTACTTGGCTACCAAACAGAAGGTTGTGACTTGTACTCATTCAACATCTTCATGGAATAAAGCCTGGTGACCCGTCTCCAACATTACAGCCCAAAAAACTCTTCTGGAACTCAGCTCCCTAACAAACAGCATTGCCATGTATAAAGGATTGATGGCCACTAACCACAGCTATTTTGAAGAGTTGCTCAGAAAGCATGAGTTAATTTATGATCTACGAACTATTATTGTTAATAATTTTAGAGGGACATCATGCTTGGGAGGATGGAGTGATGGCACAAAAGGGGAAGACCCTCTATGACGTGGATTGATGCAGGGACTGGGGTAATTGGGATGGATGTGTCAGAGGCAGTGCGATTGGCACAGGATAGAGCAGGGTTTAGGGATGTTGTACATAGGGTCATTATGAGTCGCAAGTGACTCAACGGCACATAACAACAACAACAATAACAAATAACATGAATACATATTTTCATTCAGTAAACAGTTTTGAACACCCATTATGTCAGGAGCTGTAGTGTATTCTTCGACAATGTGATCACAATGTTTAGAGCAACATGATGTATACAGAATGTTAAAATGGTACTAGAACTATGCTCACTATGCCACCAATTCTGACTCATAGTGATCAAAGAAAAAATAGTAGAACTGTAAAGTTTCCATGCCTATAATATTCGCAGGACTAGGGTGTGGCATCTTTCTTCTAAGAAGTTCTAGTTAAGTTTGAGCCGCTGACTTTTCTGTGAATAGCTAAGCATTGAACCACAGCAATGCCATGGTTTATGTTTATTGTGGTGGACAACCATGTTGGCTCGAACTCAGCAACATTCTAGAAAATAGAACCCAACCCTATGTGATACTATGCCCTCCTCTTCATCTCTACTGCACCTAAATCCATTATTGGAGTCACTGTGTCAATCCATTGTGTTGATAATTTCATCTTTTTTCAGTGATTCTCTGTTTTTCTGTGTTATGCCCTTCTCCAGGGATTGGTCCCTCTTGATAACAGGCCCAAGGTATGTGACATTAAACCATTTCAGAAGGAAGAATGAGCATATATTAAAACCTCATTCGTTGTTATTGAATGGAAACTGACTCACTGCTGACCCTTCAGTGGATGTCCATGGCTATATATCTCATGAGAAGAGACTGTTCATCTCTCTCTGTTGTCAGTGTTGCATTCAAGTTGTCAGAAAACAGTAACTTCTGGGTTTGCAGTACAAATCTCTATGAGCTACACTGTCAGATAGAATAGCTTTTGAATAAATATATATCTTTAAAATAATGAATACATTAAAAAATTCAACCATTTAAAGGAATACATACTCAGTTTCATAAAGCACTTTAAGAACAAATATTCCTAAAGGAAATTATTTTTTTCAGATACAAGCATAACAATAATATGTTCTGAGCTTCCTGGCAGGATAAGTAGCCATCACTATAAGAACGTTAACAAATACAGACTATTCCAACAGGCTGCTGCTAAACCAACTCACTCTATCCAGCTTCTATAGGTATTTAACATAGTAGTTCACATAGTTCTGTTAGCAGGTTTGTAAGCAGGGATCATAATTTGCTACAGTACTGAGGTAGTCGCTTGTGTACCACTCCAAACTGAAACTAGCTTTTTCCATAACACCAGCACATTTGCTTTACCATCTTAACATTTACTAGAATTTTACATATATTCAGCAGCTTCAGACCTTGAGAACGGTGAAAAGTCCTTTTAGACACTGAGAACCTATATTCAAAGCAATTTCTGTCTTCTTTATATTTAAGATAATTGTAGAAATCTGGCAAGCATGTATGTGCACATACATGGAAGCTTGCCTTTTACTAGGTTTTTCAAAAGAATTATGTGTTCTGATGTTGTTATTAGGTGCTGTTAAATTGACCATGACATCAGCAAAGATTGCATATTAACAGCAGACCAGAACCCTGCCCTATCCTGCACCATCTTCATAATCCCTTTTGTATTTGAGTGCATTGCTCCAGCCATTGTATCAGTACATCTCTTCAAGGACCTTCCTGTCTTCTGCTTACACTCCACCCTTCCAAGCATGGTATCTTTCTTGAGGGACTGGCTATGGCAACATGCCCAACATATAGCAGATGTAGTTTCCTCATCTTTCCTTTTAAGAAGTGCACTGGCGATACCTTTGTCAAGACATATTCAAGATATTTTCAAGAACATATTCAAGACATGTTCTTTTGTCAGTCCATAGATTATTCAGTACTCTTTTCCAACACCATAACTTAAAGGCATTGATTCATCTACTGTCATTATTAGTCAATATCCAGCTTTCAGAAGCACAGTAAGCAATTGGAAAGACTATGGTTTGCATCAGGCACGCCTTAGTCCTTCAACTGAATCTCTGCTCTTCAGTACCTTAAAGAGTTCTTGATCTCAGACTTGCCAAAGCAACACATACTTTGATTTCTTGACTGTGGCTGCAAATAGTATTGATTGTGAACCCTTCTAGATATCATAGTGCTACCTATTTTCCTGGTAGAGAGGACTTTCCCCCACTCTTGATATTTAAATGTAATCTGCACAGAAGGTCTTTGACCTTCTACAATTAGTTCTTCAGGTTTTCCTTATTTTCAGCAAGTAGAGTTGTACCATGTGTATGCCACAAGTTGTTGATGAGTCTTCCTTTAATTCTGATGTCATATGAACTTGACAGAATGTATGGTTAAAGTGCATTAATAGCAATTGATAACTAGAATGCAAAATTTGGAGGTAAAGAAAAGCATCAGTGGTCAGAAAATATAAGCCTGGTGACAAAATTAGGCTAGAGCTCGAATGGTAGACGTCTTCGTTATCAATGGTTTCTTTGAAAATATGCTTTTTAAAAAAAAAGTGCATGTGGTGATTATACATATGAACCTCATCTGATGGAATTCACAGGAATCAAATTGACTACATCTGTGAGAAGAATTATTGGTAAAGTTCATTGTCATCAGTCAAAACCAGGCCACGGGCTGACTGTGGAAAAGACCATTGATTACTCAGTGAAAATTTAAATTGAAACTGAAGGGAATCAAAACAAGTTCATATGAGCCAAAAATAGGACCTTGTATCAATTGCACCTGAATTAAAAAAAATCATCTCAAGAAAAAATTTGCAGCACTGAATAATAATGATTGAAGATCACATGAGCTGTGGGATGACATGAAGATTATCATCCATGAAGAAAATAAAAAATCAATACAAAAATTAAGGAAGAAGGAAAAAACAAATAATGTCAGAAGAAACTCTGAAACTTGCACTAAAGAACTTGCTGATAGAGCTTTTGAAATGACTGTTCTAGCCATAAGTTAGGAAGCTCTGGTACAGAGAAAGCAGTATGGAGTATGCTGTGAACTCATAGGTAGGTGGTTTGAAGAAAACAGATGCTCCACAGGAGAAAGATGGGAATCCTCTCCTGTGCAACTGATAGCTCTGAAAACCCACTGGAAGGCCAGCTATGACTCAGTTCCAGCTGTTCCTGACTAGGGTACAAAACAACAGCAAGCAAACCTCTAAGCTAATTATAGAATATGGAGAGTAGACACTAACAGAAGCTGGTCTTGCTTGAGTGTATATACATGTGTTTTCCTATATGTAAATTTATAAAATGAAAGATCCGACAAAGATTACTTAAAGAAAATTTGGGAATCTTGTTTCTAGAAAATATTTAAGACATAGTCATGTATTCCAACGAATGTCTTACAAATTATATTAGCTTGGAATTTTGATTCATAACTGTATAAATGTTAGAAAGCTAAATTCTGTCAGGTTATTCAGACAGCAAGTCATTAAATATGACATTAATGACTTAAAAAGGAATAATACATTTTCCTAAAATGTTCACTTTTAAAAAAGACATTAGACACTGAAATCCTTCTATTATCAAGAATCAAAAATAGACAATAATAAATGATGAACCTACATAAAATATAACTTCAAAATTCATAGAACAGATTCAAAGAAAGGAATGAGAAGATATTTTTTAATTTGTTGAGAAGAAATAAGGGATTCTTTTTTGATTTTGTTTTTTTAATTACTTTGACTCAAAGACAAAGTTCACTAGATAGTGTTAGATGTCATTTAATTTCATTTCAATTATAAGTCTTATTTGATTAGCTGCTAAATAGATAGACCTTAAGCCAACTTGGTTCATTATTACAGTCTGCATTCTCTCACTTGAAAATACCATTTTATGTCTAAGAGAAGCGTAAATAAGAAATAAGATGTAAATCTATGTTTCTTTCAGTGCTGAAGGTCCTGTTCCTACTAGGTCCATGTTTGGATAACCTTTGGCTTTATTAGACTGGTCACTACAATAGCCAAGTGGCAACAAAAATAACATTCATATTAAATAATTACATTCTGAGTAAGGAGGGAGGGATCTTCTCTATACAGTACTATAAAAATACACTCTATTTAAGAATATCACTAATGTTGGAGAGGATATGGTGAGAAAGGAACTCTTATACATTGTTAGTGGGGTTATAAAATGGTACAACTATTCTGGAAGACAGTTTGGCACATCCTTAAAAAGCTGAACATAGAAATTCTATATGATCCATCTATTACAATGCTTGGAATATACCCTGAGAAAATGAGAACTGAGGCACATATGGAGACTCATACACCAATGTTCATAGCAGCTTTATTCATTATTGCAAGAACATAGAAACAGCCTATACATCCAACTACAATAGAATGGATTGAGAAATTATGGTACATTCATACAATGGGATAAAACGCAACACACAGTAACAATGAGTTTGAAATAAATTATTACCTAACGAGGAGGGACTAGAGAGTATTATGTTGAGTGAACTCAGTCCCACAAGACAAATATTGTACAAAACCATTTTTGTAGAATGAGTGTGAAGATCCAAGGCAGGTGGGGGACAATTGAGAGGGAGGTTGGAAGCAGAGGGATGGGGGTGTGCTAGGACAGGGGTGGTGGTGGAGGATTAATCATGGTTGACGGGTGGAGGGAAATTGAAAGAATCTGGCCTCAAAAACAATGTATTTGAATTTTGTAAATAAACTAGTTGTTGTTAAGTGCCGTCGAGTCACCGGCGACTCATAGCGGCCCTATGAAGGAGAGTTCTCAACGCTTGGGTGTCTCTCATCCTCTCTCCAGGTTCAGAGGGTTTCCGGAGGCAAGCTGTTACAGAAATGGATGCCACTCCTCCTTCCAAGCTAAAATAAGCTAGTATAAACTTAAAAAAATATTAAAGATAACTATTTAGGGGATCACAGATTCTATTAAGACAGTCTACAAAACAATGAAAATGTGCTTTCATTTTTGCAGAAAGAAAACGACACAGAAACGTCCTTCAAATCATTGTTGTTGTTGTTATGTGCCGTCAAGTCGTTTGCGACTCATAGAGACCCTATGTACAACACCCGTACCGTGCTCTATCCTGTGCCAATCGCACTACCTCTGAAACACCCATCCCGATTACCCCCGTCACTGAATCAATCCACCTCATAGAGGGTCTTCCCCTCCTGCGCTGTCCCTCTACTCTACCCACCATGATGTCCCTCTCTAAAGACCTGTCTCTCCTTACAACATGTCCAAAGTATGTCAGACGAAGCCCCAGAATCCTTGCCTCCAAGGAGTAGCCTGGTTTA
>NW_006399751.1:30506585-30545256 GCF_000299155.1 Elephantulus edwardii | reverse complement strand
AATCTCAATCTCTTCACCATCCATTCTGATGCTGCCAATTGGTCCAGTGGTGAGAATCTTTGTCTTCTTGACATTGAGCCTCAGTCCATACTGAAGGCTGAAGTCCTTGACCCTTCGCAGCAAGTGCATGAGGTCCTCCTCAGTTTCAGCGAGCAGGGTTGTGTCATCTGCATAATGCAGATTGTTGATAGATCACAAGTTAATTAACAAAAGATACATAATTTCATTTTTGCATATTTTGCATAAATTGAAACAAGAGAGTGGAAATTTTTGCATGATATCCAGCCTAGTAGGATATCATTCTGGTTCCTAACAGCCTAATATGGGATTCTTGTAGATTTAACAATAGTGCACTTTCATATTTCTAAGAGACCTCTGACCATTAGACTATAGATTTACATTTCATTGATTGTTTTGCTAATTTGTGAATGATAAGACACATTGTAGTTACAAATGGAAATGTTATGGCTCCGTTTTAAACTTAACCCAAATTCCACATACAATTCATTAACAACTTCCCCAAATTCACAAGCCTTGTACCTATCATTGATGGAATTAATTGCTTTTAGTAGTCAAATTTCATATTAAATGTCAAATTCTTAATGGTACTTATGTAGACTTAGATTGAGCAAATAAAACTAATGACTATTCTTTCTTTTCTTTCTTTCTTTCTTTCTTTCTTTCTTTCTTTCTTTCTTTCTTTCTTTCTTTCTTTCTTTCTTTCTTTCTTTCTTTCTTGACATCATAGTGATTGTATGTTGCGTGTTTATCTAAAAAAGGTGCCAGGGAACCAATAGTTGCTCACTTGGAGAAAAATAAAGCAATCTACACTTAGTAAGATTTACAACCTTGGAAACCCAATGGAAGGATGTCATGGATCCACCCAAGGTTTGATTTTAGAGCATTTTATATTTTGCTGTGTTTTTAGCTATTTGTCTATCTAATTAAAACACATCAGATTAAAATATATATCTATTTTTATCTAATTTTCAAGAAGTATTTTAATTTCCTTCTCCTGAGTTAATGTCAGTGAAATTTTAGAAGCTTAGATGACGCCCTTCTATTCACTCATAATTCCTTAAACAGGTACAGATTAGAACTTTGATTTTGTTGTTGTTGTTAGGTGTCATTGAGTTGAGTATGAATCCTAATGACCCTATGAACAAAAGATCTGAACCTACTTCCTGTCCTGTGCCATCTCACACTCCTGACACACAAGAACCCACTTTAGCAGTCACCATGTCAGTCTACCTGGTTGAGGGTCTGTTTCTCCTCCACTGTCCCTCCACCCTTCTGAACGTCATGTCGCTCTTCAAGAAATAGCACCTCATAGAAATATGCCCTAAGTATATGAAGCAAAGCCTCTTGATGCTTGCTTCCAAAGAGCACTCAGGTTGTACCTTCTCTGAGGTATTTGTTCATTTTCTTGGCTGTTCATAGATCTATTTATAAGAGTGTCCTTAGTTCTCAGATAATTATGTGGCTCTCCAATCTTTTAAGGACTCAATTTCAAAATAATTTTCTATGTACATATTGTAAACATTTCCAAAAATCACTGATTATAAACATCCAACTAGCACTCTGTAGCACCAAGTATGATCCAGACACATAGAAACACATGATTCCAGTCATAGTGTGCCAAAAATGTCATCTGTTTTCTTTGTATGCTGTTATTATATGCCATTGAGTAGCCTGAGACTTATTGAGACCCTGTGTACCAACCACACCTCTGAACTCTGGCCTCTCCTGAACCAGTCTCACTGATTCTGAAACACCTATCATCATTACCCCAGTGACTGTGTCAATCATCTCAGTCGAACTCTTCCTTTCTTGCATTGTTCCTCCACCCACCCAAACACGGTGTCCTCAAAGACTCGTTCCTCCTGGCCACATGCCCAATGTATGTGAGACATAATTTCAATATCCTGGCCTCCAAGGAGCAACCACATTTCACCCTCTCTAGGACAGACATATTTGTTCTTTTGACAGTTCATGATATATTCAGTACTCTTCTCCAGCACCACTACTCAAAGGTATTGGATCTTCTTCTGTCTTACTTAGTCATTATCCATCTCTCTGTTGTGTAGCAAGTAATTGTGAAGACCAGGCATGAATTAGGTGTATCTTAGTCTTAAGGCTGAGATCATTGCTCTTCAGCATTTTGGAGAGGTCCTTGAGAATAGATTTCCCCCAAACATGTCATGTTTCGATTTTCCGACTATTGGTGCCAAGAGAGTTGATTGTGAAGCTGAGCAAGCTGAAATTTTAACCTCAATCCCTTTTCCATCTGTCATTGTGCTGCCAATTGGCACTGTGTTGAGAATCTTTGCCTTCCTGATGTTGAGCTTCAATCCATAGGGAATAAAATTTTAAATGGGTGATATATAATGGTGAAAGCTGGAGAAAGGATGAAAAATTGTTCTATGTTTTCAATTTCATTTGTTCTACTCTCTTAGACTTAAGTATGATTTATCTGAGTGTAAAATTGATATTTCAACTCTGTATTTACTGATGCCAAGTTAAATCATAGGAATGCTTTCCAACATTCCAACCTCCAAAATCAGCCTTAAGCAAAAATCAAACAAATATCTGCAATTAAATGTGAATTTAGATGTTAATCCATGTTGTTTGGTGTTTTTTTTTTCTATGCTAAGAAGTTATTCCATGGTCCATGATTCTGTAGTTAGAGCACCTCATTTATATACTTATGATATGAACATTTGCTTCTCCTGTGTTTATGCAATAAAAAAGAAGAGGTGTGGATTAAAATTGCCATTATAATTTACTTTAATGAAACAGATGTGTCAAATGACATTTTTTGACAACAGCACTAATATCACAGTTTATCAGTATAAGACAAAAGGCATTACCAAGTACAGTAAACATTGATTGCTCTCAGGGGAAAATAACCATCAGTGAAGTTGCAAGGAACAGTGGGAACTCAGAGAACAGAAAACCACTATGACAATAATATAGCAAAAAAACACCAAAGTGAACCACTGTGTATATAGGTGTATCTACATATATTTATAATTTTAGCTAATGACCCATTTGGACAACTATTTCAGTTACATATATAAAATCTAGCTATAAAATGATTGCCTGATTGGAAAGCACTTCATAAAAAAAGACAACATTTGTAGAAATTATTATTTTCAGTTGCTTTCTTTTTGAGCAACATTCCAAATATCAAATACTACAATGATGCTTCAGTGAGCACATACAATTATATTTAAACCTCAAGGCACAATGAAAGTGCTGAACAATTTAATCAAGTAGACAGTATCAGAGCATGCTTTTCAGCAATGACTCCTCTTAAAATCTTTTATGCTTGCCCAGATCCCTACTGTGGTGTTTATATGACTCTATCTCTGAAAAACTCAGTGATTTTTCCATCATGTTCTTATTTAGTATGACACTCTTTAGAGGCTGATTCTGGTCTCAGCAGGCTGCTGTCAGAAGTGTCTGTACCAGAGAGATTATTGTGATCTCATTTGGGAATTTCTTTTATGTGGTGATTAAAATTAAAAAAAATGTGTTTCCAACTTCTCAGGTTCTAATATACTAGCAGTCATGAATCTAGAATCTGGCAAGTATACTCTCCTTTCTCAAATCTTTTGTGTTGTTGTCTAATGAGTTGTTCTAGACTCACCATGACCCATCCATATAAGGAAAGGAATGTTGTGATTAATAGGATTTTTTGTGGTTCATTTTTTAGAAACTCTGGTAGCATAGGGAGTTATACCTTTAACCCAGAGACTGCATATATGAACTGGTTCAAATCTACTAGCAAATTCTCCAGGAGAAAGATGAACAATCTCCTATACAATGAATGGCCTCAGTAATTCAATGGAAGGTCAACTATGAGTCTGATGGACTAAAAAGAATGCTAAGCGAGCTCTGGAAGTTTAGTGGGTAAGAAGTTGTACTGGCAATCCAAAGGAAAGCAGTTCAAATCTACCAGCTTCTCTGAGGGAGTAAGTATCTTCTTTTGTGATTTATAGTTTTTGAAAATTTGCTAAAGGATCATCTGTGAGTCAGTTCTAACCCAACAACAAAAACAATAAGATGGTTATGTTATATTGAAAAACCTGTATGGATGGAATAAACAAAATCTAAGTAATCACTTATTTGTTGAGAGATGGTTCCATTATTACTATCACTGAGCATTTGATCAAATATGCCTCTATAATTGCAAAGATTAGAATCTAACACTTCTATTTACTAAGATGTGTATGAATATTATAGTATATACATTATCATAATACAATTAATAAAGAACACAAAAATAAGAATAATTTTTAGAGAAAAGAAATATTTTTAAATTCCATGCTTGTAATGACACTTATCTAATTTTACCTGAATCAGCAAGCAGTCTGTAATTACATACCCTTAAAATCAAGAATAATAAGAAATAATTGGCACACAAGGTCCTTTCATCTCATGAGGAGAACTGAGCTGAAATTAAGACCATATTACTCCTGAAGTGTACAGAGGGTAGTTAAAAAAAAAGAATGAAAAATGGATCAAAGTACATATAGAAAAAGCAATACATTTCCTAGTAGTTGTCAAAAAGCGGGCTGACTTTTATTAGAATTCTTTTCCTTTTTTGTGAAATGAACTATTATCAAGTAACTAATCAAGAATCAAACTGCTTCCAGTAATTGCCAACTTGATGATTAATAATGCCATGAATAATACTGGTGGGTCAGCTAATTCTAGGGCATAGTAATCTTACGACTTGGGAATGGTGCAATGTTATTATTTCATTTACTTATTACCATAAATGGTTTATTTGGCAAAATCAAAAGGTTATGTGAAATGAGGACAAAAAAACCCACACAAAAACAACATGGTAAAGACAGTAGGTCTTACTGTTGTGAAAGTTTCCCTGATAAAAGGAATATAGTAAAAATATCCATTTTCCCTCTTGATCTTCACAAACACTAATTTTTGCAAACAAGTGTTACTAGAAGACTAAAACAATCTATATAACTCAATTCCAAGCCCCACTTTTGTCAGAATAGAATTTTATTTTAGAAACAGATAAAAAAATATATTGCAGACAGGTTTGAAACTATAAATGGATTAGGTTGACAATGGCTTCATAAACGTCTATATTATTTTGGCAGGGAAATCAATGTTATTCTGTTTTGATTATAGTTTATAGTATTCTCTCCTAACCTATACTTATTGTTTTACTCTAGCTGCATTGTCATTAAGTTAATTCTGATCATTATAGACCCTTCAACCAGATGGATTGGCACAGTGGTTGCTGCAATGGACGCAAATATATAAAAAATGGTGAATGTGGCATAGAAAAGCATAAGGTTCAGACCTGTTGTTCATAGGGTCACTATGAGTTGTACTCAACTTAACTACACCTATCAACAACATAAGCAAAAATCCCATAGAATTTCCAAAGCTGAAATCTCTATGGAAGCAAACTGATACATCTTTCTCCATGGAGAGGCTGATGAGTTTTTCTTAAATGGCTGAGTGTTTATCCACTGCTCCACCAGGGCTCTTTACTTATTGCAGAAATAATATTTTAAAATACATATTTTAAGTGTTAGATACGTTATCTAAGTTCCTGTTTCTTAACGTTGTTTTTGTTGTTGTCGATTGCCTTTGAGTAGAGCACGACTCATAGTGACCCTCTGAACTAAAAGGCCTGAAGCCCCCCTAGAACTATTGACACATATTAACTGAACATTAATATTTTTTTCATTTAATTTTCATTTTCAGACCTCACAAACTTAAAATGAAATTTTTTTTTAACCTTTACAATAACTGATCTGATATGGCAATTGGCTTTACTAGGTCACCTACTGTGGTCATTTTCTTTTGTCTTAGAAGCTACAGATTTTATCGAGTAGTTATCATATAGTTGTTCAATATTTCTGTACTAATTTTATCTGTGACTTTATTGTCTTTTCAGAAGTATGAGCTAATTTCTGAAACTATTCTATCTAAAAAAAATATTGATTTTTTTCCAGTGCTTTAATCTCCTATTTATTTGCATATATTATTCTTTAACCATTAAACAATTAATGCCCTTAGGATCAGGCTGTATATGAATACTTGACTAGACTAAGCGGTTTTTCAAGTCACTAGGCACAAAGCTATTCGTAATACTGACTTCTCTACTGATAAAAAGTATTCTTGATTAACTACACCTATTCTACAACCTGTGGCTTGCTAATTATTATTTTATTGTATGCACATAAAAAGTGTGCCAGATTCAGACCAAGGCCTTTTTAATTGCTTGCTATGCTGTTGAGAGCTGGGTAATGAACAAGAATTATGGAAGCAGAATTGATGTATTTGAGCTGTGGAGTTGGAGATGAGCACCACATATTCCATGGACTGCCAAAAGAACAGACAGAGAAGGTGCAGCAAGATTACCCATTGGAGGCAAAGATGATAGCATTTCATCTCACACACTTTTGACTTGTTTTTACTAGGAGAGGCTCTTCCTTGGAAAAGGACATCATGCTTGGGAAGGTTGAGAGACAGCAAAACGAAGAAGACCCTCTCAGCCAGATTGAGTAACACAGTGACTTCAGCTTGATGGCACTGTGCTTGATAGAACAGTAATGGGCTTGAGTGACTCTCTAGATCAAAAGATTTGAACCCTGTCCTATCCTGTGCCATCTTCATTCTTCCTGCCATACTAGAGCCCGTTGCCACAGTCACCATGTCAATCTACCTGTCTGAGGGTCTTCCTCTTCTTCACCGACCCTCCACCCTTCGAAGCATCATTTTCCTCTACAAGGAATAGCCATCCCTCCTTGCAATATGCCCAAAGTATGTGAAGCGAAGCCTCATCATCCTTGACTCTAAAGAGGGCTTCAGTTTCACCCTTTCTAAGACATATCTGTTTGTTCTCTTGGCCCTCTATGGGATGTCCAGTGCTCTTCTCCAACACCACACCTCAAAGGCATCAATTTTTCTTCTGTCATCCTTATTGATTGTCCAGGTCCCAGAGGCATAGTAAGTATTAAAACAAAAACAAAAACAAACAAACAAACACACACACCAAAACCATGGCCTGAATCAGATGCACCTTAGTCCTCAAGTTGACATTATTACTCCTCAATAACTTGAAGAGGTTGCTGACTGTAGACTTTCCTAGTGCAATGTGTTTCCTTATTTCCTGATTGCTGGTTCCAAGGGTGTTATTTTGGATCCAAGTAAGATAAAGTCTTTGATGGTTTTAATCTTTTCTCCATCCATCATGGTGTTGCCTATCAGTTCAGTGATAAGAATCTTTGATTTCTTGAGATTGAGATGCAATCCATACTGCATTCCTTGATCTTCTGCAACAAGTGCTTCAAGTCTTCCTCACTTTCAGCAAGCAAGGTTGGGTCATCTTCATAACTCAGGTTATTTTTTAGTCTCCCTCCAATCCTGGTGCTATACTACTTCTCAAAAAGTCCAGCCTCTTGCATAACTTGCTCAGCATACAAAATGGATAGATATGGAAAGAGAATGCAATCCTGGCACACTCCCTTCTCAATTCCAAACCATGCAGTGTTCCATGCTCTGTTTGCACAACAACCTCTTAGTCCCAATATAGATTTTACATGAGCACAAATAAGTGTTCTATGTAAGAGCATGGAAACAGTCCAAATGTCCAATCACAACTGAATGGACTGAGAAATTGTGGTACATACACACATAGAATACTATACCATACTCAGGAGAAACAATTTTGAAAGATAACATGTAACTTGGGAGAGACTGGAGAGCATTACCTAAGTGAACGAACTCAATCTCATAAGGATAAGTACTGAATTAGACTATGATTATAAAAATAAGATAATTAGTAAGACATGTATAGGAACCCAAGAGGGTAAAAGGTGAGAAAAGAGGTGTGAGGATGAGTAGGGGTGAAACCACAAGCTTGCACAGTTTTGTGGATGGAGGGAGAGGAAAGAAGGAAATGGGAAGGATCTGAATGAAAAGACAGTGTAATGATGGGCTAGGTCCATTCTGGGACTCCCATTCTTCTCAATGTCAGACACAAGTCATGTGTCTTGGCATAGTAAATAATGCACAAATAGACATTCTTCTGGTATTCCTTACTTTTGACTAGAATCTATCTGACTTTATCAATGGTTTCCCTGGTGCCACAGCCTCTTCTAAATCCTGCTTGAACTTCCGGCACTTCCCTATCTATGTACTGTTCTAGCCATTTTTTAATGATCTTCATCAGGATTTCACTTGCATATGATATTAATGATATTATTCAATAGTTTCCACATTCAGTTGGATTACCTTTCTTGAGAATAGGAACAGATATGAATCTTTTCCAACCTATTGTCAGACAGCTATCCTCTAAATTTCCTAGCATAGACTGGTGAGCACATCCAAGGCTGTATCTGTTAACTGAAACAAGTTAAGTGATATCCCATCGATTGCTGGGATCTTATTTTTTGCCTTCAATGCTGCTTGCACTTTCTCCTTCATTACCATTGGATCCTGCTTATATGGTACTTCTGAAAATTTTCAGTGTCAATCAGTTCTTTTTGGTACAGTGATTCTATGTATTCCCTCCATTTTCTTTTGATGATTTCTGGGCCTTTCAATTAAATGTCCATGGCATCTTTCAATATTGCAAATTGAGGTTTAAATTTGTTTTCAGTTCTTTCAGCTTAAGAAATACAGAATGAGTTCTTCCTGTTTTATTCTCCAATTCCAGCTCTGTGCACATTCCATTATAATACCTTTCTTTGTCTTCTTGCGCTGCCCTTTGAAATCTTCTGCTAACTCTTTTACTTCAACAAATTTCCCCTTTGTTTTGGCCTCTAGACACTCCAGTGCAAATTTTAGTCTCTCCTGATACCCATTTTGATTTTTTTTTCTTTCTCTTCTGTCTTTGTAATGAACTTTTGCTTTCTTCATGGATAATATCCTTGCTATCATCCCACAACTCATCTGGTCTTCATTCATTGGTGTTCAATGCCTCGAACCTGTCCCCATCATAATATTGACATTTAGATGGAATTGAGTCAAGGTCTTTGTTCCTATGGACTTATTTTAAATTTATTCTACCTCAATTTGAACTTGTATATGATTGATTGATGGTCTGAGCCTGGCCTAAATGATTTCTTCCACAAATATAGTCCGTTTGATTCCTATGCAGGCCCATCAAGTGAGATCCATGTGTAAAGTCATCATTTGTGCCTTTTAAAAAAGGTATTTGCAATGAAAAAAATCATTGTAAATACAAAATAAGATCACTCTATTTCCAGCCTCATTTCTTTCACTAAGACTATATTTTCCAGCTACTATTCCTTCTTCACTGTCTCCAACTTTCACATTCTAGTCACCAATTAACATTAACATGTCTTGATTGCATGTTTAGCCAATTTTGGAATGCAAGATTTGGTAAAAATTATTATTTTCTTCCTTGTTGGATCAAGATGTAGAAGCGTATGTTTGAATAATAGTCATGTTAAAGGGTCTTCCTTGTATGTATATGGATATTATCCTATTACTCACACATTATATTTTAGGATAGAATTTGAAATTTGCTTTTTTGACTATGAATGCAACAGCATTCATCACTTTTTGATATTGAATTTAAAAACGGAGGAAAATAAAGAAGATTGTATTGTGTTGGAATGAGCTTTTAATATTGTGATGACTCTAAGATGTTTTTATGTTTTCTTCTCTGGACCATCCTTATGCACTAGGAGTGTGCATTGTGCTTTAAAGATAAGTTTGATATGAATATATTCTAATTTAAAAATTAAAAACTAACATTTCTAGAAGGTAATGGATATGTCTCAGAATAAGTAACTATATAAGTGGCTGAATAAAAATTCAAATTAGTTTTTTGTTCCTTTATGTCATATGCTATTGTTGTTCTATAACATTGAGTTGGGATTAACTCATAATATTATTATTTTGTTTTTGTGGAAACACTCTTAAAGGTCACAATTTTAGCTCCTGCCTTCTAATATTCATGGTGATGTAAACTTTTTCCTTTGACATGGTTCTTAATTGTTGTTGAGTACTGTTGAGTTGGGACTGATCCATAGCTGACCCTCGAGTGTCTAACCGCTTACCCCTGGACTTGCAGTGCAGCTTCTTGCCTCTAGTCTATCAGCTGTTCTTTTATTTGCACGAAGATGTGATATGGTGGCCCCCATATTACTGGAGTCTCTTTATTGCTAGCTTTAAAGAAACATACTTGTCTGAACCTCTGCTATAAAAACAATGTGTCCAAGAATCTGAGTCTGAGGCAATTTTGTCCTAGTTGAGTCTCTCATAAGAATTCAACCCTTGTAAGGGCTGTAATTACATCTTTGTAAAGCTTAAGTAGATGATGATGCTGTGTATTATCTGGCCTTCTGACCCACAGAAATGGACATTTATAAGCTTGTCTTGTTTTTTCTCAATTAAATTTGACTTGGTAGGCTAGGGCAATTTTATTTTAATCCTTTGAGTTTAATTTTTGAGTATTTAACTAGGTATTGCTTTTTTTCTGTTTTGAATATATATAAACTGAGCCAGGATTTTCCCCCTAAGTCGTATAACTGCTCTCTGAATATTTCTATGTTTTACTTGGCAACTACTGAGTTGTTGCTGTGTGCTGTAAACTCAAAGCTGACTCAGTGCAATTGATTTCTCTGATAGTTTGCTTCTTGTAGCCCCTAAATATCCCTCATTAACTGAACAGACTACCTCTCTACTGCAGAAAACCTATCAACAATAGTTGTTTTATTTAATTTATGTTTCCCTGAAATGGTAATTTATAGTGGTTTAAAAAGTGTTCATATTATATAATGTTTCTGTTATTTAAGGTGACATTTCCGCAAATTGTCTACAGCATATGAATTTATGATGACACTCTCAAATGCTGACAAAGGCTATCATAGTGAAATTTCTAACCTCTACAAAGTATTCATTTCACAACTGTTTATTCAATATCTCCTAATATTGTATAATATAAGGGGGGAAATGTGTTAATCCTCTCTGGTGACTATTAAACACAAGTGGTTCTGTAGAAGAAAGATGAACAATCTCCTCCCATGCAATTTACAGCCTCGTAAAAATCCATTGGAGCGTCAGTTTCGAGTTGGTTCTGACAAAATGGCAATGAGTCTGAGTTTGTCATGGTTTTGTTTCATTTTTATTTTTTTTTACTTTATTTAGTATGATGTTCTTTAGAGGAACCAGTTGCTCTTTGATTATATGTCAAAGTATATTCGATGAATTTTCACCATCCTTACTTCTAAGTACTCTCACTTTACTTTTTCTGAGACAGATTTATCTAGTTTCCTCATATTCCATGGTATATTCAACCTTGTTTACCAGCATTATTGTTTAAACAGTAATAAGGACTATTAGAAGTAGGTGAAATTGAAAGAGATGAGATCATGAAGAATATGTTACATAATACCAAAGAGTAAGGAGGAAATTATGAAAGAGATTTAAGTAAGAAATGAGAGTAACAGTATAGGCTGTTTGTTCCTTGAAAGAATGATCATTGTGTTTTCAGTAATCATTATCTATGTGATTGCTGCTTATGAGCAAAACAAATCAGCATATCAGCAGTGAAGCAGTCAAGATTGACACTTAATCAGCTCTTTTGTGTGTTGTGGGGTCAGAGGGGATACATAGATGACACTCCAGCAAGTTTTCACAGGCTGTGAATCACATGGGGTGGCCTCAAAGTGCATGCCTTTGAGTTGACAGCAGTAATTTTTTTAAAGTCTAAAATTTGCTGTTGTTGTTGTTGATTGCCATTGAATTGAGCATGACCAATAGCGACCCTATAAACATAAATCCTGTGGCCTTTCTAGAACTATTGTCATTTATCAAAGTTCATAGAGTTTGCCGAGGTGTGTTGTTTAGGAAGTGGATGTAACAAATATATCAATTACTTTCTGTGAATTGGCACATGGCATCAAATTTTCAAGGAAATGATATCTTCCAAATATTCACATCTTACTCAGATTCATAGTTATTCAGTGCAGTTTGTCATTTTTCAAATAAAATGGTGTTCCATGGTAAAAGGCACTCTTTGGTACAAACCAAACAACTGAACCAACATTTTACCTTGTGACAGCTATGTTAATTCAAAATGAACAGAACTGCTTCTACATAGCTCTTATTTCATTATACATAATACTATTTGTTTTTCTATTAGGCTGTATATCTTTATGAACTTGTATTAGTTATTTATACCTTCTAGATATATGATCTACATTTGACATAACATATGTATTATAAATATCTTCTTTTATTTTCTGGTTTGCCTTTTAATCTACTTAGCAGAATTCTTCAGTAACAGAAGTTTTCGAATTTTATGTATTTTCATTTATGTGTTTGTTTATTTAAAATTGTGCTAGTAAAACAACTCAGACTAGCCAGCTAGATAGAGAGGTAAGAGTATATGGAGGAAGAGAGAAAGAGAGAGAGAGACAGACAAAGGAGGATAGAAAGAAAGGTGGATAGTAAAAAGGAGGAGGATAGAAAGAAAGGAGAAAAGAATGAAAAAAGGAGAAGAAAGGAGAGGAAGGAAGGAAGGAATGAATCAGGATTGAGAGGAAAAAGGATAGAGAAACAGGAGAATAGAGAGGCCAGAGGATACAGAGGCAAGAGAATAAAGAGGCATGTTCTTTCTAATCCATCAGGAAACTTTTCATACAAGAACTTCAAGGACATCATTTAGAGGCACGGCTATTGGTGGCTTTTTTTAGCATTTAACCCTTTCCATTTTTACACTACTCTGTCAATGTCTAGGTTTGCTGTCTCACCTTCTTATACCACCAAATTTTAAAGGCCTTATGTCCAAAAGGCAACGTTCTTATCTCATATTTAGAGTTTCTGTTACCAGTTTGATTTAATTTATATAATTCTTTTTTAAAATTTGTTTGCTTACCAAGTTTGTGTACATTATATTTATTCTTCATTCATATTGTGTTTCATACATTCATCCTCATGCATTATGTTTTATAAAATTAATCACTATTGGACCTTGCCCATCATTACCCCATCATTTTGCCCAGATTCTACCCATATTCCAGCACACACCAAACTGTGCCACCCTGTGGTTTCACCCCTAACTATCCTCACCCCTTCACTCCCCCACCCCTTGAGTCCTCAAATGTGTATTACAAGTTATTCTTCTACATTTACAATAATCTTATGTCTTATGCAGAATCTGTCCCTATGAAACTGTGTTAGTTCACTCAGAATAATGCTCTCCTTCATCTCCCAAGTTATGTAGTATTTTTAAAAAAATCATTGCTCCTGAGTGCTCGATAGTATTCTATTGTGTGAATATACCACAATTTTTCAATCCATTCAATTGTAGTTGAACATTTGGGTTGTTTCCGTGTTCTTGCAATGGTGAATAATGCTGCTATGAATACTGGTGTATAAAACTGTGTCTCAGTTCTAATTTCTTTGGGTTGTATTCCTAGTAGTGGAATAGCTGGGTCACGTGGAGCCTCTATGTTCAATTTTTTGAAGAAATTCCAAACTCCCTTCCAGAGTTGTTAAACCATTTTACAATCCCACCAAGAGTGTATGAGAGTTCCCACCTCTCCACATCCTCTTCAATATTCATTGCTTGCTGTCCTACTAAACTTTGTCACTGCTACTGGTGAGAGATAGTATCTCATTTTGGTTTTGATTTGTATCTCTCTTATTGTCACTGATTTTGAGCATTAGTTCCTGTGTCTGTTGACCAATTGAACAAAGAAAACTACTAACATTTCTGGGAGACACAATAAAAGACCAAAATAAATGGAAAAATGTGCCCTGTACATGGACAGAAAGACTCAATATTGTGAAAATGACAGTCTTAACAAAAACAATCTACATGTTCAATGCAATCACAATACAGATACCATCTTCATTTTTCAAGAAGATAAAAAAAAATGTCAAATGTATTTGGAAAGGAAAGAGAACTTTTATAAGCAAAGTACTTCTGAAAAACAAAGATGAAGTGGAAGACATCACACTTCCTGATCTCAAAAGAGCAATAGTAACCAAAACAACAGTAGTAACCAAAACAACATGGTACTGGTACAATGACAGGCACATATACCACTGGAATAGATTGAGAACCCAGAAATGGACCCAGCTATCTATGGTCAACTGATATTTGACAAGGAAACAAAACTTATCAAATGGTGAAATGGTATTACTAAATGTTCATCTTCTTCAACAAATGGTAGTGGCAAAACTGGACTGCTACCTGCAGAAAGCTGAAAAAGGATCCACATCTCACACCATACCTAAAAATCAATTCAAGGTGGATCAGAGACCTAGAAGTAGAGCCTCAAACCATAAAGTTCTTAAGAGACAAACAGGGACTAAGCTTAGAAGGTTTAGTTTATGGTACAAAGAGACTGCCAAATGCAGCCAGAAATGCATTATCTGGAGAGAATAAAAATTGATGAATGGAACTTTCTAAAGATTAACTCTCTTTTCCAACAGGGTGAAAAGAAAGCCTACCAACTGGGAACAAACATTTGGTAATACCATTTCAGACAAGTGTCGCTTAAAGAAGTTTACAGAATACTCCTGGGTCTCTGGGGGGGGGGGGCGGGGAAGACAGCCCAATTACAGAATGGGCAAAAGACAAGACATGGGAAGACTTTTCACAGAAGAAGACATTCAAGTGGCCATTTATACAATTTTTAGCGAGCATTGGTGGTGTAGTCCACAGGGAGTTGCATTGTTAACCCAAAGACTAATTCTCTGATGGTTCAAATCCACTGGCATCTCCATGAGAAAAACATGGGCACTCTCCTCCCATACAACATTCAGCTTAGGAATCTAATGGATCGTCTGTTATGAACCTATTTATATTAGAAATTTCTAGATAATAGAAATGACTAATGAGATAATTCTTAAAGCGTAAAATGCTCTTGGTTGACTTTTTTTTTTCTCAGTGGACTAAATTGCTGTTCTCTTTTAAGAAAAAAAAGTGGGGGGTAGATATATTAGGTTTAAAGCTTCATGATTATTTCAGGATAATAGTTTCAGAGTTTATCCAGCCTCCAGGGTGCAGACAAATTGGAGTCTACTAATATATTCATTTTAGTCTTCATTTCCCCTTTTTTTGATCTTATTTCCTCTGCAGAATTATTGATAAAAAAATATCAGTAATGGTAACCAGGCACCAATTAGTTATTCTAGTCTCAAGTCAAAGGTGACAATTACTTATGGAGATTATTAGCTCCACATGTCATAATGTCCTCCTATTCCTAATTTTCCTTCTTTCTCTGTTGCCCTAACAAATATAGACCAATTGTATCTTTCCTGACTGGTTACAAATTTTGAAGATCCCAGACACTTAGGAACAAATAGAAAGTAGAAAAGAAGCACTAAATATACGATTAGGTTAATTAACTAGGATGTCCCATGGACTGATGATTCTAAATTTCTAAAATATGGAACCAAATCACATGAGGTTTTGGTTAAATACCAGCATCTTCTTTAAAAAAATACTGTAACTATATCTACTATTTGACATTTGTTCATCTTTTCTTAGATGCACAACTTCCTGAGAGTTACTACAATCACCACTTTTGCAACCTAACTCTTATTCACTGCAATGTTTTCACCACTACCAACCCCTTTTTCCTCCTCACTCTCACATCACTAATAAATACATTTTGATATCTACGTAATTATCTTTTCTCATCTTTTTCTACAAGTCCTCATGATGTTGTGTATTATGTGTTGGACTGCTAAATGAAAAGTTTTCATCTTAAATATGCTGGCCACTGTGCAGCAGAAAGTTAATATGTTTCCCACCATAAAGAATTATAGCCTTGAAATCCTTATAGAAGGCCCCTGTGAGTCAGAATCAGCTTGACTGCAGTAAGTTTGTAAGGTCATAAAATACTTGTCCTTTTAAAAAAATTGGAGTACTCTTTCATGCACATCTTATGTTATTCCAACTATTTTGATTGATTTCTTACAATGAGTATAATGTATAACCCAAGCCATAAAATTGCCTCATATGCATGCAAATCCTAGAAAATTAATAAGGAAAACTAAACAAGTGTTGGTAAATTTGAGTTACTGTGTTGGTGAAGAATATTGAAAATACCATTGCCTGGGCTCCATGAGAGGGAATGTGGCAGTACGATTGGAGGAAGACTCATCAACAGTCTTTATTATGCAAATGACACAACCTTGCTTGCTGAAACTGAGGAGGACCTGAAGCACTTACTGCAGATAGTCAAGGACTGCAGCCTTCAATCTGGATTGAAGCTCAACATCAAGAAACAAAGATTCTCACCACTGGGCTGATTGGCAGCATCATGACAGATGGTGAAGAGATTGAGAGTTTTAACAGCTTTAGTTTGCATGCCTCCACAATCAACACTCTTGGTACCAGCAGCCAGAAAATCAAATTTCTGCTGTCAGGGACCTCTCCAAAGCACTGAAGAGCAATGATGTCAATCTGGAGACTAAGGTGCACCTGATCCAGGCCATACTCTTTGCATTTACTTGCTATGTATCAGAAAGCTGGATAATGACTAGGGATGACAGAATGAGAATTGATGCCTTTGAGCTGTGGTGTTGGAGAAGAGTATTGAATATACCATGGACTACTCGGAGAACAAACAGGTTTGTCCTACAGAGGGTGAGACCAGGCTGCTCCTTGAAGGCAAGGATCCTGAGATTTCGTTTGACATGCTTTGGGCATGTTGCAAGGAGGGACCAGTCCTTGGAGAAGGACATCATACTGTGGTGGGAGATAGAAGAAGACTGTCCATGAGAGGAAGTGACTCAGTGGCTGGGGTAATGGGAGAAGATGGGTCAGAGATGATAAAATTGGGTCCGGATAGAGCAGGGTTCAGTGCTTTTGTACATAGGGTGGCTATGAGTCACAAGCAACTTGTCACAAAACAACAAAAACAACTAAAAGCAAAAGCAAATCTTTCTTGGAGATTTATCACAAAGTACTTCATAGAAGTGAGGACAGCTATAATTTGCATCTGTCATCACGCGGCTATGTCAACAGAGCAGCTGGTGGATTCTAGTCACATATCTCTGCATTGACAGTACAATTCCCTACAACTAAGCCATCAGAGCTTTTACCATTCCTAGCTTTCCTCATATTTTCAGTCATTTATAGGAATAAACATAAATAAATAAACCAACTATGGCAGATAAAAATAGTTTCTTAAAGATTTGAGCTTCATTATTGTCCAGAGAAATAACCAAATAAAAGAAGTAGGAGTGGGAAGAAGAATTATAAATTGAGTTTTGCTACTTTTCTGTACTTACTCAACAATCTCCAATTGGAACCTGGACAACGGAATACTTGCTTTAACAGGGAGCTGCTGCTGTCAGGTTAAGATAACAGACCAACTCGAAAAAGAAGACAAAATTGGCAGACTATTAACAAAACAGTTACTTCTGAATTACAAGGTCAGACAAATCTGTAAAAAACAATACTTAGGTCATCTAAGTCTCTCCCTAAATTAATTTAGAGTTCTATTCCCCAGAAGAATATTAATCACAACTATTCAACAAACTGTTTTGTATTTGTAAAATGCCCAGATAAAAATAATATTTCTATAATTATTAATTACTATAAGTATAGTAATAGTATTATAATATAGTACTAAAATATTATCAATAATATTACTATAAAAGTAATATAGTATTTTAATAGTTTTTCCTCTCACTTAAATTCCTTTCATCCCTTTCTCTTTTTATATTTTACTAAGTGCATATGCCACTTTTTTTCTGGTCTTAAACGTGGCTCTGGTTTTTTGCCATCTCTCCAACTTCTTTCCCTTACATATCCCAGAAATCTCAGACTACACTGCTTGAGATAAAATATACATGAAAGATATAATTTTCATTTCTTACTTAGAACATTGAAATAATATGCTAAATTGTCCCTTCTCTCCTTTCTTATTTAAAATCTTTGTTATCCTTTTTTTTGAGATTAATTTTTCTGCTGTGATTACTCTACATCTCTGCTCTTTTGATGAAAGATTTGACCGACCATATGACTTACTGCAATCAATGAAATGTGATTAAAAGTAACCCAGAACATTTTGAAGAAGGGCATTAAATAGCCAGCACATAGTCTTCCCTACTCTCATTTCAGGATACTGGCTTTGTCCCAGAACTGAATTGTTCTATTATGCTGAATCCCAGAGAACAAGAGACAAGGAGCAATTCCACAGTTAACAAACAACAGCGTGTAACATGAGAGAGAATAACCAACCAACCAAAATATTATTGCTATTTAAGCTTTTCAAATCTTGTATTGTGACCTAAAAAAGTTGATTTTACAAATATACACACTCATTTTTCTATTGCCATAGCTCAGTACGGCACCTACATTGGGTTTGATAGCTTGGTGTGTTTTTTTTTAATTGTAAATTAGGTCCTACCACACTTCTCATGCTGCTGTTGTTAAGTACCATCGAGTCATAGGTGACTCATAGTGACCCTATGAACGAAAGTCCTCAAGACTTGCGTGCACGACTTTCATCCTCTCTCCAGATTCACAGGGTTTCTGGAGGCAAGGTATTTACAGAAATTGATGCCACTCCTGCTTCCAAGCTTGTTTTAACTGGAGAGTGCCACCAAACACTATCCATCATGGGTAATCATTATCGCCTTTGACACATCAGTGTCACAGTATTCAGCTTCACAGCAACCACAAGTTACCTCTGTACGGCAAGTGGACACACCAGGGCTATATGACCTAGAAGACTTAGGCTTGCGATACTTCTCATCGAACACTAATACACTCCCCTATCTCATAAGAATTGCAAAGAATGGCCAACAAGGCCCTGCCTATTCTGTTATCTCCATCTTCTCATTTCTCTGAAGTCAGCCTTTGCTACTAATTCCATCCAGAAAATATTACCCTCTGTTCCTTTAATATCTTTTTTCTTCAGGAATTTTTTATCATCTATTCCCTGTTTTCTTTTATTTCTCTTATCTATTATGGCCACTCTATTTAAAATTGCTGCCTTTTTAGGACTTCAAACTGAAATTGGTCTTGGAAACCTTATGGAGGATCAGTAGGAATAAGAACAGACTGCACAAGCAGTCAGAAAATCAAAAGACAAATTGCATTGAGAACGTCTGCTGTCAGAGACTTCTCAAGAGCACTGAAGAACAACGATGTCAGTCTGGAGCCAATCAAAGCGGTGGTCTTCACAACTACTTGCTATGTGTCAGAAAGCTGGACAATGACTAAGGATGATAGAAGAAGAAATAGATGCCTTTGAGTTGTAGTGCTGGAGAATGGTGTTAAATATACCATGGATTGTGAGGATAACAATCAAGTCTGTCCAGGAGAGGGTGAAACCAAGCTGTTCCCTAAAGGAAGGATTATTAAATTCTATCTCCCATACTTTGGATATGTGGCCTGGAGGGACTAGTCCTTGCAGAAGTACATCATGCTTGGAAGAGTGAATAGACAGAGCAGGAGAGAAAGACCCAGAATTAGATGAACTGATTCAATGACTGGAGAAATGGTATTAGGTCTGTTGGAGATAATGAAATTGGCTCATGATAGGCCAAAATTCAGAGCTATTGTACATAAAGTTGCTATGAATCTCAGGTGACTTGACAACACAAAACAACAACTTCTATGTTGATCATGAGTCAAAGGAAAATGAAATAATTGACAACTTCAATCTTTTCTCCATTTATCATGATATAATTTGTTGACCTAGTTGTGTTTTAAAACCCCGTCATTTTCAGTAAGCAAATAAGGAAGTTTCTGTCAGTTGTGTAATACAGGCTATTGATGAATCTATCTCTATTCCTGCTTTATTTAGTCCCACTTCTCTTTTATTTAATCTGCATACAAATTGAATTAATATAGTAAAAGAATATAACCTGGAAGGATGTTTTTCTCTTTTTAAAATACATAGTGTCTGCTTGTTCTGTTCTTCCTAGAGTGTTAATTGTGAAACCAAGTAAGCTGAAGCTGCTAACAATCTCAATTTCTTCTTGTTCTATCATGAAGCTGCCAATTGGTCCAGTGGTGAGAATCTTTGTACCTTTGTTTTCTTGCTCTTGAGTGTCAATCATTATCGAAGACTATCATCCTTGACCTTCTGCAGCAGACATCTCATGTCTTCCTCAGTTTCAGTAAGCAAGGTTGTGTCATTTGCATAATGACGATTGTTGCTATGTCTTCCTCCAATTATGATTCCACATTCCTCCTCATAAAGTCCAACCTCCCAAACTATCTGTTCTGAATATAGATTGAAAAGGTATGGGGAATAGAATCACTGACACACACCTTCCTGATCCTGAACATGCAGTGTTTCACTGCTCTGTTCTGACTACTGATTTCTGGTCCAAGTACAGATTTTGCATGAGCACAATTCACTGCTCAAGGATTTTCATTCTACTCAAGATTAGCCATAATTTGTTGTAATCCACACAGTCAAATGCCTTTGCATAGTCAATGAAACACAGAGAGACACACTTCTGGTACTCTCTGCTTTCGGCCAAGATCCATCTAATATTGGCTATGATGTCCTTAGTGGCACAGCCTCTTCTAAACCAAACTTGCACATCTTTTAGTTCTTTGCTGATGTACTGTTTCAGTAATTTTTGAATAATCTTTGGAAGGATTTTGCTTGCATGAGATATTAGTGATATTGTTCAATAATTTCCACCCTATGTAAGGTCAACATTTTTGGAATGGAAATAAACATAGAAATCTTCCAGTAAGTCAGTCAGCTGGTTTTCCTCCATATTTCTTGGCACAACCAGGCGAACATGGCCAGGGAAGAATCTGTTTATAGAAATATGTCAATTGGTATTCCACCAATTCCTGGGGCCTTGTTTTTTGCCAATTCTTTCAGAGCTGCTTGAACTTCCTCCATCATCACCATTGTCTCTTGATCATGTGTGGTTGTGGTGGTGGTTGTCTACTGTAGTGTTGGAACCGACCCATAGCTGACCCTCTGGATGGTTTTCAGAGGCGGTTAATTGCATGGGAGGAGGTTGCCCATCCTTCTCCCACGGAGCAGATGGTGGATTTGAATCACGTACCTTCAGAATTGCCACACAGCTTTGGACCACTAGACCACCAGTGCAATAGTTTCATGAAATTCTACATCAGCCAATTATTTTTGGTATGGTGACTATGTACTTCTTCCATCTTCTTTTGATGCTTCCTCAGTCATTCAACATTCTGCCCTCAGTATCTTTAAGTATTACAACTCGAGGTTTAAATTTGCTTTTCAGTTCCTTCAGCTTAAGAAATGCTGATCGAGTTCCCTTTGATTTTCTAGCTTCAGATCCTTTCATATTTCATAGAATGCTTTTCCTCCCCAACATACCCTTTGGAATCTTCAGCTCTTTTTTTTTTTTCATTTTAATTGATTTTTAATGCAATATATATGTTACATATATTACAGCATATTAATATATATTATATATATTACAGCATATTAATTTCCCCTATTCATTCATTGTTGTGCATTTTCCTTTCTGCCCATCCCTGCCCGCAGTTCATTTTTCTCTTTGAAAACAAAAAAACTTCTTTCATTGTTACACAATCCCCCCAAGTCCACAGTCCACTTTACTATTCATATCTTTTTTATGTAATCTTGTCATGAAAATAATACCTAATTCTAAAAAAAAATAAAAAAATACCTAATTCTATAGTGCTTTTAAATAGTTCTCTCCCTCATCTGTTCCAGTGTAGCATACATTATTTATTCACTCTTTTCTTAGGTTCTTCTAAATCTCTTCAACTCTTTAACTTCTTGATATCTTCCCTTTGCTTTGGCTTCTCAGAGCTCTAGTGCAATATTCAGAGTCTCTTTTGACATCCATTTTGAATTTTTATTCTCCTTCTGTCTTTGTAATGAGTTTTTGCATTCTTTATGGATGGTATTACTAATATAATCTCATAGCTCATTTGGTCTTTTCTCATTAGTGTTCAAGGCCTCAAACTTGTTCCTGAGATGGTCTTTAAATTCTAGTGGGATAGACTTAAGGTCAAACGTTGGTTCTTGTGGATTTGGTTTTATTTTCTTTAGCATTAGTTTAAAATTACATATGTGTAGTTGATAGTTTGTCCCACAATCAGCACCTGGACTAGTTTTCACAGCTGATACGATCAGTTACCTGAATAATAGGAAAGATCCCTCATCTGCTCTTTTGGGCAAAATGCTTATCTGTCAAATATTGCTCTAGAGTTGAGCATCCAAATTAAGACAGAGTAGGGAAAAGGCCTGACAATCTATTTCCAAAATTACAGGCTTCATAAAACCCTATGTAAAAGAGAGCAATACTGCAGAGTGGATTAGCAGATATGGCACCAGAGGCCGAGTTTTCTTACTGGGAATCACAAAGGAGGAGGAACAGTAGCAAATAGCCACTACTGATTGGAACATGGAATGTGAGAAGTATTAACATGGGAAAATTGTTGATTGTTAAGAAAGAAATGGAATGCATGAATATTGACATACTATGCATTGGCTAAATGAAATGGGTAGACATGGGAAATTTTTAATCAGATGGTCTGATATACTACCCTGGAAAGGAAAAGGTAAGAAAAAATGGGGTTTTGTTCATAGTTAAAAAAGAAATTTCAAGGTTCATCTTGAACTACAATGTTGTGAGTGACAAGATAATATCCATACATATACAAGAAAGACCTTTTAATACCTCTATCATTCAAATTTATTCACCAACAACTAGGGCCAAAGTGGATGAAATTAGAAACTACCAACTTTTATAGTCAGAAATCTACTGAACATACAAACAAGATGTTTTGATAATAATGGATGACTGCAATGCAAAAGTTGGCAGAAGGAGGAAGGATCAGTAATGGGGAAGCATAGACTTGGTGACAAAGATGAGGCTGGAGGTAGAATGATAGAATTCTGTACAATTAATGACCTAGTCATTGCAAATGCTTTTTATAAGAAACATCAATGACTACTATACACATGGGCTCCATCTGATGGTCTACACAGGAATCAGATAGACTAAATCTGCAGATAAAAATCAGTGGAGAAACCCACAGAAGTAGTAGACAAGAAATTAAACTGTGGATTGCTTCTTGCCACTAAGGTACCATAGTATGTTTAATTTTTTCACATGCATAAAAAAGTGTTCCAGTTAATAAGGAAGACCAAAGAAAAATTAGTGACTTTGAATTGTGGTGCTGACAAGCAGTATTAAATATACTACAAATTTCTAAAAGAATAAACAAATCTGCATTAGACTACAAGTGCTTCTTAGTAGCAAACATTGAAGACTTTATTTCACATACTTTGGGCATGTTTATAGAAGGAATCAGTCCTTGGAAGGAATCATCATGCTTGGAAGGTGTAATGTTAGTCTAAAAGTTGGTTTTCTTAGCCATTACAGTTAGCTCCTTCTGGTCTAGCAGATCAGCCTGGTCTAACAAATCAGTAACAACTGAAGAGCAATATAAAGAGAGTACTCTCCACATGAGAAGGTGTGTGAAAACACCAATGCTAGAGCAGTGGTGTGTCTATGCTTAAGTTTTCTGCTGTATCCAGGCTGGCCCATTCTGCATCAGTTTATTAAAAAGCTGGCCTGCATACCTACAGTCACATAAGCCATTTCTCTGAGAGGTCTGAGTCTCCAGAGGACCTTCTAGCAAACCTTCAAACCCACAGATTATACAAGAATTGGGAAACTTGAACCACAGATGGAGATGTTAATAGAAAGTATGAACTTACACAATTGGATACAAATTTTTTAGTACATTGATCTGAGGTTTCTCATAAATAGCTTGATATTAATCTTACCAGTATTATAAAAATGGACTCATAGATAGTCTATTATGAGGATAGGAAGACTCACAAGGAGATGAGTTGACACAGCAAATGACTAACAATGGGATTAAATAAAATAAAACTTATAAGGATCTTCCTCTTTTTCACTGGCTGCTAAAGAATATTTATTAATTTTAAAGGAAATATTTTAGATAAAATTATGGGATATAAAATTAATTTATATGGTTCTATTAATTTGAAATACATGGTGCACAAAATAAAGTCTATAAATCGATTACACAAAATTTATATTTGACATACAAGTTAAAAGATAATATTATTTATTATTAAACCTGAAAAGCTTAATGGCAGTTTTACAAACTTGGATTCTTTGCTTGTAAATTTTTATAACTTCTATTTTATTTTGCCTCAAGCACTCCCTGTTGGGATATCTGTCTCCTTCATCAAACTAATTTCACACTAAACACATTAAAGGAATAATATTAAAGAAGCAAGGGAGCAATCTAATTGACCAAAGATCTCAAATTGAACATGTTTCAGCTTTGATTAGGTAGTCAAAATTTATTAGTAACATCAACTTTGTTCTACATTTTCCTATTTAGTAAACTCTCCTAAGCTTTAAATATAATGGTTAGAGCCCACTTCCATTTTATACTTACTCAACATTAAAAATAGTTTTCATTTTAATTTTGTGTTGTGTAGATTTAGGTAGTATAAGATAAAATATTTAAATGGGTCTCTAATTTGCACACAATAGTAACTCATTTTAATTGCCTCACACAAAGTATATTATAAAGAGTTTTCACCCCCATCATCTTTTACAAGTTTATACAGTTCCAAGTGAGCTCAATAGCAAAGATGATATTCTCATTTTACATTTGGAAAAAATAAGAGTAAATATGCCTTCAAATTACGTGGAGTTTAATATTTCGGGACTTGAGTGTAAGTATCCACGTACAATATCACAGGGCTCTTGTGTATGATTTGTATAAACTTTTGTACACACTTTTGTATGTGCTTTTATATATACTTTCTGTACTTAAAAAGGGAGTTCACTCAAAGGACTAGCCAGGCATGAAATCCAGCCAGTGTCTTTTTACTGAAGTTTAGGGTCCTGACAAAGGGTTGTAATGACTTACAGCAAGAATGGAACAACTATATCTTATGAACAAAATGTAGCCCAACTTATCAATTATTTTTGCAAATAAAGTTTTATTTGACACATCCATGATTATTAACTTATATCTGTGGTTTCTTGTTAAAAAAAAATTACACAGTATTCCCAGAGACCACAAGTCCTCAATATATAGAATATTTACTATTTGTTTTGATTTTTAACAGATGTAATTTACTAACTTTGGCCCAACTGAATGAGCAAGTGTTCATGTCAACAGTTATCTTGCCTTGGTAGGTGTAAGGTTTTAGGGATTTACCCAGGTTGTATGCTAGTGCATATATATTAGTAGCTGAGTAAGAACGAAAAAGGAAAAATACTAACTTATATCAGGGAGAAATCCTTAACCAAATGACAATGTTAACCTCATCAGTAATAAGACTGAAACATATATCCTCTGATTTGATAAAAAAATACTATTTATACATCAAACATTAGAAAGTATCATTTCTATTTTCCTTGTTTTATCAAAAAGGTTTTATTTATATTATTTGTTAAGAGAGAAATTAATCTCTCAATAAGATTATTTAAAATCCTGAGGCAAGTAAATGTTTGGATTTCCACAAAGCAAATGTAATTTGTAGTATCAATTGCCGTGGTAGTGCCCTTGTGCCATTTAGGGATCTTATGTGAAGATGAAAGAAATGCCTTTGACAAAACAAACTAAAATTCCAATAGAGGAGCATATAATTATAGAAGCAATAATAAAACACTATTTAGTTAGTCTCATTTAGACGTTTCTTCTCTGGCACTTCGAGGCCCTTGGGAAACTGGTAGCTGAAGAGCAAAAATTCAGAAAACTAATATTTTTATTTAAAAGAAGTCAAGGAGTTAGTCATTACTTTCTATAGAATTAGAAATTCTAGAATTCAAACATATTTTACTGAAAAACAAAAAACAATGTTCTTAGTAAAGTTAAGGATCACCTGTTCTATTTCTCAAGTGCTATATAAAGCACAGAACAATTTAACATTCACCAATGGAATAATTTAAAAGTGACCAATTATAGAATGATTGTTTTGAAATTTACTTGAAGTCTAATATGAACTCAGATCTTGGACTTTTGTTGCAAATTGCCACTTTCTAACTAAGGGCAAGTTAAATAGTGGGTGATTCAATAATACTCCTTTAGAAATCTTGCTATGTAATATCTGGCTGATTGGCACCATGGCATTGTCCATAAAAATTTGCACTTCTAACTCAAAGTCTTCCTAGAGGTTTGAATCCACAAGCAGTTCTTTGGGAGAAAGATGGACAATATTCTCCCTGTTCTGACTTAAAGGCAGTAAGTTTGAATGGCAACATTAGGATTATGGTCAATACCATTTTTAAATATTTTAATTATTTTATGCTTTTGCTTGACACCAATTGAATTATATTTCAGACATCTTTAACACAAAGATGACACATATCTTTATTTTCTTGAAATTCTAAATTAGGATATTTTATATTAATTTCTTAAATTTTTCATTGTTGTTGTATCCCTTCCTATTTATGTCATTATTTAATTCATTAGCACTTTATCAAAGCTTACTCTTTGATTGACGTTGATACACCAGCCACTCTGTAGGGAAAAAATGGGAAATCCATTGTGTGATTTATAGCCTCAGAAATCTACTTGTGGGTCAGGTACGAGTTTGTCCCAACTCAAAGACAATGAGTATAATTTTTTTTTTGTAAGTTATAGAATTTGACAAAGGTATTACAAATGTGAAAGGAGCAGACACAATGTGGAAGGTGGCCTAGTCTAACTTGTATCCACTTCATAAAGCAGAACTACCCCATCAATTATGTCCATGTTGTTGTTGATTGCCTTCCAGTTGAGCACAACTTATAGTGACCCTATGAATAAAAGGCTTAAGTCCCTCTACAACTATCATCATTAATCAAAGTTCATAGAGTTTCTGGAGTCATGTCATTTAGGAAGTGGATGCCACCCCTGCCTCCAAAACCTGTCAAAGTATGTAATTGTTGTTATGTGCCATCAAGTCACCTGTGATGTATAGTGACCCTATGTACAGCAGCTCTGAATCCTACACTGTCCTGAGCAAGTCTCAATAATTCCGACACACCAACCTCCATTGCCCCCATATCAATCCATCTCTCTGGGGTCTTCCTCTCTTGTGCAGTCAGTATACTCTCCCGAGCATGATGTCCTTCTCCAAGGCCTGATTTCTCCTGGTCACATGCCCAATTTAAGTGAGGCAGAGCTTCAAAATCCTAGCCTCCAAGGAGAGATTTGTTTTTACTCTCTTCAAGACAGGCCTATTTGTTTTCTTGACAGTCCATGGTATGTTCAAGACTCTTCTCCAGCACCACAACTTGAAGGCATCTATACTTCTTCTGTCATCCTTAGTATTGTTCAAATCTCTAAGGCATAAGAAGTGATTGAGAAAACCATGGCCTGGATTAGGCCCACCTTTGTATCTCGACTGACATGGTTGCTCTTCAGAACCCCGGAGAGGTCCATGACAGCAGATTTTCCCAATGTAATTCCTCTTTCTATTTCCTGACTGCTGGCGTTAAGAGCGTTGATTGTGCATCTGAGCAAGCTGTAATTGCTAACAACCTCAATCTCTTCTTCATCTATTATGGTATTGCCAATTGTTCCAGTGGTGAGAATCTTTGTCTTCTTGATGTTGAGCTTCAATCCATGTTGAAGACTACATACAGTCCTTGATCATTTACAGCAAGTGCTTCAGGTCTTCTTCAGTTTCAGCAAGCAAGGTTGTATCATCTGCATACTACAGGTTGTTAATGAGTCTTCCTCCAATCTTGATGCCAAACTCATCCTCCTGAAAAAAATCCCTGCTTCCTGAATGATCAATCTATTCTGCATACAGATGGCAAAGGTATGAGGACAGGATGCATAGCAATATACAAATAGTTACATAATTAGATTTGCCACTCCATATGCTCCTGCACTCATTTTTACTAATCATTGGGTCTGATATTCATTGCAAGACTCACTAACTTTAGTCACAGTTGTGGAGTTCAATAGGAAAACAGGTTGGAGAGTGGGGGATTGCAAAAGGAACAGATGCAGCATGAGGGTGGCCAAGTCTGACTTCTACCTGACTCATAAAGGGAAATTATCCCCATCAGTAATATTGATAGCAGCAAGGAGATAGATTTTAGGTTAGATATGTCCCCCTACCCTGACCCCCATATTCTTGCACCTATTTCTACCAAACATTGGGTTCAACATAATGTTTTTAACTCACAAATTTTACTCAGAGTTGTGGTAACAAGAAGGTTTATTAGGGAAGTAAGTAAGAGTGTGGTGGAGGCAAAGAATACCACCCAATGTAAATCCAAGTTTTAGCCCAGCCATCCCAAAGTCCAGTTCCTCAATTAGCCCAGGCTCTGGTTTTAGTTCAGCAGTCAACTTTTCTTTCCATCATCTGAGAAGAACAGCCAAACCTGTAAGTGTGACATTTATCTTCATATTTCTCCAATTATGCCTTGCCACATTTCTCCACAGGAATGCCACAATCTGTCCACCACCAATACCAAAGTCTTGCCACCAGAGTTTCACTCTCACTGCAGTCTCATTTTAATCTTCCTTAAGTGTTGCTCCTCAATGTGGGAAGCACTCTTCCATTTAGCTTCATCTCAAAGCTGTTAATGATTTAAAGACCATGTGTCTGCAGTTAAGGTAGCTGGAGACCAGCCGGGGCTAATAAAATGGCTAGAAAAGCTAACCTTTAACACTACAAGGAGGCAAAGAATATCACCAATGCAAGTCCAAGTTTAGTGTAATAGTCACAAGCCAGTTCTTGCAACAAGAAATAATTCCTCAATTAATGAAAGTTCAGGTTTCAATTCAGTAACACAAATGCAAGAAGCCTCTGGTTTTTTCAATCATCCAGCACACTTCTCTCAGAGCAGTTACAAGTCAACTTTTCCAGGTTTCAGCAAGCAAAACTTTTCATTGGGTCTATATCTCCAAGTTTCCTCTGGTTACATCTTGCCACAATCTTTTCACAGCAGTGCCACATTCTCTTTACCCTCACTCCACCACCATTGTTCACCATTTTTTACAGTGTGGAAAATGCTTTCTCATATTGGTACCAGAGCTGTTGAGGATTTGCAAGTGTCTTCAGTTAAGGTACTTAGAGACTATGTTCTCCTGCAAAAGGGGCTAATACAACAGCTAGAAAAGCTAATCGTTTAGGGTTCTAACCCCCTCCCAAAAATATGCAAAAGTTTCATGAAATAGTGTTAGCTCTTTCAATAATGTTGACACTATTGTAAATTAAATATATAATAGATATCAGGAAATTAATTATAGGAGATTTGAGGTGATTGTAAGGAGCTCTGGTGAATTCATGATTATTGAGATATTTGAACAGTGGTTCAGCAACTTAAACCCATCAGTGTCTCAGCAAGAGAAAGAAGTGGAAGTCTATGTTCATAAATATTTATAGCCTTGAAATCCCTGTGGGACAGATCTACTCTGTCCTCTAGGGTTACTATGTTTTGAAGTTGACTTTAAGATTGGGGGCTTTGAGATAATGATGAAATATTTCTAAGTTCCCTAAAATAATATAAAAAGAGATTGACCAGGTTTTCTGGTCTATGACAGGCATTTCTTAATGGATTTTTGAAAGAGTAAAAAAATTCAGAAGCCATAAATGAAAAGTATATAAAGATCAAACCAGAATCAAAACATGTATGCATGTAAATGTGCACATACAACACATACTTCTATTACTGTAAAAAATCTTAAATGAAAAATTGTCTAATGAATCCAAATAATTAGTTCTCCTTTGTACCAGGATACTTACTATAACTCAATAAATATATGTTTTGTGGTACTGCTGCTAGTTTCCCCTGTTAGTCAGTCTCCAAGGAAAAAAAATATTTATCTCCTCTTGAAATTTGAATTATTGTTTTGCAATTGGTAGCTCCATAATTTGAAGCTGAGTTTCAAGATAACAAATACTTTATGGCACTTAATATCATATAATAAACATTTTTATATGACACCTAATGTCAGTCTGGAGACTAAAGTGTGCCTGATCTAGTCCATAGTCTTTGCAATTGATTGCTATATAAGTCAGAGAGCTGGACAATGATGAGGGATGATAGAAAGAGAATTGAAGCCTTTGAGCTGTAGTGCGTGAGAAAAGTGTTGAATATACCATGGTCTGAAGAAAAACAGGTATGTCCTAGTGAAGGTAAAGCCAACCTGCTTCTTGGAGGCAAGGATTCTGATGCTTCCTTTTAAAAAAAAATTTTTAAATTTTTTTTTTACATGTCAATGAACATCTACAGAGATTTTGGGATTCCACTCATTCATTGTTGCACTTTGACATCCTTTGGGTGTGTTACAAGGAGGGACCCACCTTTGGAGAGGGACACTATGCTTAGAAGGGTGGAGGGACAGAGAAAGAGAGGGAGACCATTTATGAGATGGATTAATATAGTGATCAGGGAAATGAGAGTAAGTGTGTCAAAGACAATCAAGTTGGTACAGGATAGAGTAGGTTTCAAGGCTGTTGTACAGGGTCGCTATGAGTAGTAAGTGACTGGACAGCACATAACAGCAACAACAACAAATGACACCAAAATGAATTTATTTTTAAAACTAAAATTTTAATATATAAGAATACAAAAATGAAAATCACATAAAAATCTTATCAAGATGACACTTGATTACTAAAACAGATGAAACTAATATTGCTTATGATCAGTAATTTCTTCCTATAGAATTCCTAAGGAAAACGTATAGCAAAGTATCAGGTTTCTTTTCCTGCATCTAAATGTTTTATTTGGCTTACTTCCAGGCACTCAATTCATCAGAGAGATTCTTGTTCTCCAGGGGAGTTCTTGCTGCTTTGTAATACAAATTAGAAAGGAAATGAAGAGTAGGGTAAAGATTAAAGGCAGAGGGTTAGGACAAGTATAGAGGCTTAAAAGTGGAGAATTTTAAGTGAGAAATATGAGACCATCTGCAACATATAAGCAAATTAAACAGAAAAGAAATAGGGTATATTAAAAATACTACAGTGATTAATATATCAACTACAAATGGAAATATGCAAATAAAGATACAAATAAATGACTTCAGTTAATTTTAACTTACTTTGGCTTTCAGATTTTTCTCTGCTTTTTCATTAGTAACCTAAAAAAACTCTGTAAAGAAACCATTTGAGCCGTGGCTTTTTTTAAAAAAAAGTGGTTTTTATTTGAGTGAAAAATTTCAAATTATATTGGTTTTTTCATAAAATTAAGCTATGACTTTATTTGTTTTTAAATATCATTTTCTTAGCGTTATCTTTATCTATAGATGGAAGTGTAGATCTATTACATAATAGGGCATTTTATTCAGTTGTAATAAGATAATTCTGCCTAACAAACCACTCAAAGGTCCAAAGACTTGTAACAACATTTTCTACATCACTAGTCTAGAAATTGTTTGATGTATATTGCCTTCAGTCTGCATGATTGACTCATATCTGCATCAAATGCTTCTCATTTTTGGATCTAAATAAGATATTCTGATGCTTTGGTAGAAGCACAGTAAAGATAAGCAAAAACATACGTGCTCATTAAATAGTGATAATCACATATGGAAAATATTATAACTAGTTACATAGCATTAGGTAATGCATCACATATTTGAGCATTAAATAGATATGGCAGGAGAATATACTCCATCCTAAAAGAAGGACACTGCAAAGTCACATAATAGAGTATGTGAAGATATGTTGCTGTTATGAGTTGCTAGTGGGGAGTTAGATCACTCTTTTTGAGTTGATTCTAACTTATTCTTGGTATTCCTAGGTTTGGTTTCTGGGGTTGTAAATCTTAGGGAGAGATAATTGCTCATCTTTCTCCTGCGGAGGCAACTAGTGGTTTCAAACCTCTCTAACCGTTCAGTTAGCAACTCTACTATATTACCAAATCATGGTAGTTTCTATTACCTTATGTGCATGTGAAAGTTGGACAATAAATAAGGAAGGCCAAGGTGGGGGGGGGAGGGAAAGCCATTGAGTTGTGCTGGTGAAGAATATTGAACATTTCATAGACTTCCACAGAACAAACAAATCTGTTTCGGACAAAGTACAGCTAGGATGGTCATTGGAAGAAATGACGGCAACAATTGGTCTCACATGCTTTGGACACGCTTACAGAAAGAGCCATTCATGGAGAAAGACATTATACCTGGTTAAAGTAGTTTAGAGAAAAAGAAGACGCTCAAGAAGATTCATTTATACCATTGCTGTAGCAATGGACTCAAGCACAGAAGAAATTGGGTTGGGTGAATTAGGACTAGTCAGGGTACAGTTTTTTGGTGTATAAAGTCACTATGAGTTGAAATTAACTTGATGACACTTAGTAACAACAAAATAAAGTGTAGAACTGATGATATTCTTATCTTGCAGACATAGACTTGAATCATGGAACATATCTTTATGTTTGCTGGGTCCAAAAAGTTCCAGTCCTAACTATTTTAAAGAAGATTGTCTGTTTTCTAAATTCCTCTGCAACTGCTATCAAAACATTTACCTAACTCTTAGCTCATCTCTATTATTTAAAGCAATAACTAGAGTAATGAAATAAAAAAATGAGAAAAATATGAAAATATCAAGATCTTCCTTCATTTGTAAAGCATTTCTGGCATTTAGTATTTCAGTTTTGAGGGATAAGATTAATTTGGTGAAAGAGGTCCTTGCATATATATTATATACACTTTTAATGTGCTCCAGACAGTGCTCTAGAAGATAGTAATTTGATTTTGTTGCTGTTGCTAGGTGCTGTTGAATTGATCATGACCCATAATGATCTTGTGAATACTCTGTCCTGCGCCATCTTCATCATCTTTGATATACTTGAGTCCATTGCTACAGTCACTGTATAAATCTATCCTGAAGATCTTCTCTTTTCATGACTCTCCACCTTACCAGCTTGAAGAGTTACTTTGAGGCTATATCCCAGGATTTTTCTTTTTTTCCAACTCTCTCCACCTCATCTTCCACACCTAACAATGAGAATAACAAAATATCTGAATGGTATAGACAGCTAGGTTTCTATCAGTTGGAAAAAGCTGGGAAATGTAGGGAATGCTAGAAATATGGTCAATGTAAGCAGTATAGAAAATCCTGAGAGAAAGGTCAAACTTGATCCAGTGACAACGCTTTATACTCTGAGTTCATTAAAAATATCTTGGAAATTTCAAGCTACCTCAGTATTTTTGATCATTTAGCTTGGATAATATTTGGTTGCAGGAAGAATTATGCATTGGAACGACTGGTAGTTGGGAAATATGACTTTGATTTGAGAAATAAGGCTGGATATTGTATGGCAGAATTTTGTGCAAACAATGCTTTATATATTACAAATAGTTTTTTAAAAAGCAACTTAGATGATAACCACACACACACACACACACACACACATCTTAAATGGTGGACTACACCAGGAATCAGATTGACTATCTCTGGAGAGATTCTATAGAAAAGCCCAATATTAGCATTCAAAACAAGGCCAGGGGCTGACTGGACCAGATACTCACTCATAAGCAAGTTCAAATTGAAGGTGAAGAAAATGAAAACAAGTCCACAAGAAACAAAATACAAGCTTGAACTGAACACAGCTGAATTTAAACACTGATCAAGAATAGATTTGATGCATTGAAAATTAATGTTAGATCAATCAAAAAGACCAGATGACTTATGGGATGACATCAAGGACATCATCCATTAAGAAAGAAAAAAAGTCATTATAAATACAGAAAATAGAGAAAACACCAAAATGGAGGTCAGGAGATACCCTGAAACATGCATTAGAACATAGAGAAGCCAAAGCAAAGGCACGAAGTGTTGAAGTGAGAGATAAATAAAATATTTCAAGGAGTAGTTTGAGAAGACAAAGCAAAATATGACAAAGAAATGTATCAAGAGCTAGCACTATAACATAGTAAACATGTCTCAAACTGAAAGAACAGAAGAAGAAAAATTTAAGCTTCTCCTAAAAAACATCATTCTCCTATAAATGCAGATCCAATGAATACCCCAGATAGTGAGAACCAGAGGAAATATGTTGATATGCAGTTATTTGAATAGTGACAGCAAAAGATGCAAATAATGGACGAAACATTGGAAGCCAGTAAGAGAGAAAATACCTCAGAGACAACAATCCAGAAGAAATATATTGATGATGAGCAACTTAAATAGCTATGGAAAAAATGCAAAAGATAGAAGAAAGAATTGATAGTATAAACAAAGAGGTATAAGAACTGAGAGAGTACAGCCAACATAGTACTAGAAATAACAGAAAAGCATAAAAAGGCAATCCAGAATATGAAGACCACAATGTCCTAAGTGTCCAACATGCTAGTAGAACAGAAAAGTAGAACTGAAGAGATGGCACAGAGGATTAGTGAGTTGGAAGACAAGAGCCTCACTTGAAGCATACTAGAAGAAGCTGAAAAAAAACAACAATAGAATCATGTGAGATTACATCAAAAGGAACAACATACAAATGACTGGAATTCCAGGACATGGGAGTGACAGGGAAATCACTGGGAAAATTGAGGAAAAAATACTAGGAATAAACCTTCCCAGGTATTTTGAAGAACAGGGAAATCCACATTCAAGAAGTATAGCAAATACCAAATATACCAGACCAAAAAAGAAAAATATCAAGACATATCATAGTCAAATTCTCCAAATAGGATAGAATTCTAAAAGTAGCATAAGAAAAGCAAAGAGTAACCTACAAAAGGGAAGCAATTAGATTAAGTTCTGATTTCTCAGCAGAAATCATGCAAGCTAGAAGAAAATGTAATGCCATTTACAGAAAACAATTGCCAGCCAAGGCTTTTATACCCAGCAAAGCTCTCCATCAAATATGAAGGAAAAATTATATCCTTTCCAGAAAAGAAGTAACTTAAGTAGTTTGTGAAAACATGACCAAAGCTACAAGAGATTTTAAGTGAAGTCCTTCACATGGAGATGCCAAAGGAAAGTGGACAGATCATATAGTAACCAGAAACAACAGAAAAGACGCACAAAAACATGGCAATGGGAAAACCTGGCCTGACAATAATCACACTTAATGTTAATGGACTAAATACGCCAATTAAGAGAAAAAGAGCAAAACAAGGGATTAAAAACCCCACAACAAATAACAACAAACAAACAATAAAACAAAGCTCACCACTATGTTGCCTATAAGAGACACACCTAGGGTGACACTCCAGGGCTTGGCTACAAAAGATGGCGAATGGATCAGCCCTAAAGACAGATGTAAAAGCACAGCAGAGCAAAAAAACACAACCTTGGTCAATGTTTAAGCAACAAATGATAGACCTGAAAAATACATGAAACAACTGTTAACGGAATTGAACAAAGAAATAGACAGCATTACAATAGTGGTTATTGTTGTTGTTGTTATGTGCCATCATTGAGTCACTTGCGACTCTTAGTGACCCTATGTGCAAGAGCCCTAAACGTCACTCTATCCCTTGCCAACCTCATCATCTCAAACACATTCATTTCTACCACCCCAATCACAGAATCGATCCATCTCATCGAGGGTCTTCCTCTCCTGCTCAATCCCTCCACTTTCTCAAACCTGATGTCCCTCTCTAAGGACCAGTCCCTCCTTGCAAAATGCGAAAATATGTCCTTGACTCCAAGGAGCACTCCAGCTTCACTGTCTCCAGAACATACCTCTTTATTCTCCTAGCAGTCCATGGTATATTCAACACTCTTCTCCAACACAACAGCTCAAAAGCATAAATTCTCTTTATATCATCCCTATTCACTGTCTTACTCTCTAACACATACATAGCATGTAATTGCAAAAACTATAGCCTGGATCAGGGGCACCTTAGTCTCCAGCCTGACATCGTTGCTCTTCAGTACTCTTGAGAGGTCCCTTATAGCTTTGAAACACACCACTATCATCAAAGGATAAGTCAACCCAAAAGAAACTCAACAAAGATGCAGAGGACCTAAACTATACAATCAGACAACTCGACCTTGTGGATGTATTCAGGGTACTGCACCCAACTAAAACTCAATTCACTTCTTTTCTCAAGTGCACATGGTACATTCTGTAGAATCAATCACATATTAGGACACAAAGCAAGCCTCAATAAATTAAAAAACATTGAAATAATACAAAGCATCGTCTCAGACCAAAATACCATAAAACTAGAAATTAACCACAGTAGAGTAAAGCTTACACAACTACCCAGTGGAAACTGAATAACTGCTAGAATACTAGTAAGTTAAAAAAGAAATAAAGAATGAAAATTTTTTAAAAAGTTATTTGAAACAAATGAAAATGAAAATAAAATATACCAAAACCTCTGGGATACACCTAAGGAAGTCCTTAGGGGACAGTTCATAGCAATAGGCACAGACATAAAAAAGGAAGAAAGAAGACAAATAAATTATCTAACTCAATGTCTTCGTCAAATAAAAAGGACAACAATCTAATCTTACAGCATATAGAATAAAAGCAATTATAAGGAAAATAGCTGATATCCGTGAGATAGAAAACAAACAAAGGGAAAAAAAACCACGAACCCAACTGAAACCATCATAAGACCATGAGCCAGTTTTTAAAAAACCACTGGCAAACTTAATAAAAGGGAAAAAAAAGTGAGAGAAGAAAGAGAAAGAGATGGCACAGAAAACTCGATTAAGAAATGATAGAGGTGATATCATAACAACCAGATAAAATTAAACTTGTAATATTGAAATACTATGAAAATCATACTCTGATAAATGTGAAAACCTAGTGGATATAGACAAATATTTTGAAGCTTCTGCCCTACACAGATTGGCAAGGATAGATATAGACTACCTGAACAAACCCATTGCAGGAGAGGACATTGAACAGGTCATAAAACGACTTCCTTATAAGAAAATTCCTCAATCAGATAGCTCCACAGCTGAATTCTGCCAAACATTCAGAGAAGATCAATCACCAATATTTCAAAAAATTGAAAAAGAAGGAACACTTCCAGAGTTATTCTATGAAGTAAGCATAACCCTAATACCAGAACCAGGTTTCATATCAAAACCAGGCAAACATATTACCAAGAAAGGAAACTACACTCCAACACCTTTCATGAAATAGATGCAAAAGTCCTTAACAAAATCTTGGGCAATGAAATCCAAATATACAACCAAAAAAAAAAATGCATCATGACCAAGTGAGAATAATAACAGTTATGCAAGGAAGATTCAACACAAGAAAAACAATCAAGATAATTTACCATATTAACAAAGCAAATAACAAAAACCATATGGTCTTAGGAACTGATGCAGAAAAGACACTTGACAAGATGCAGCACTTCTACCTGACAGACACTCAGCAAAACTGGAATAGAAGGGAATTTCCTTGACATAGTGAAAAGTTATATGCAGAAATAAGAGCTCAGTATCATAATCAATAGGAAAGACTAACAACATTTTCCTTGCAACCAGGGATGAGACAAGGATGTCCACTGTCACTGCTTCTTTTCAATATTGTATTGGAAGTGCTTGCTAAGGCAATATGACAAGAGAAGGGAAGAAAATGTACCTAGAGCAGCAAAGAGATGGTTAAAGTATCATTATATGCAGATGATATGTGTACACAGAAAACCCCAAGGAATCAACAAAAAAACCCCATTATAGTTAGTAGCCCAATATAGGAGAATGGCAAGATACAAGATCAATACCCCAAAATCAGTGGGATTCCTCTATAGTAACAAAGAAAACTCAGAGAAGGAAACCAAGAAAGCAATACACTGACAATAGCCAAACACAAATTGTGATACTTGGGAGTGAACCTAACTAGAAACACAAAAGACTTGTTCAGAGAAAACTACAGAACTTTTCCACTCTACAAGACACAATAAAAAAATCTAAAGAAATGGAAAAAAAAATGTTCCCTCTTCATGGATAAGAAAACTCAATACTGTACCACCCAAAGGTAATAAAGTAGGTCAGAATTGCTTCCACTGTGGAAAGCTGGGCCACTTCAGTAGACAGTGTCACAGATGACAGCCACAGATAGGCAAGGGAGTGGAGAGGAAGCTCCCACTCACTTGCTTTAAGTGTGGATCTGAAGGACACTAGGCCAAGGGTGGCTCACATCAGTTCCTCGTGGCAGACAGGACTGACAGGCCCCAGCTCCCAGCTGGAAACAAAGGAGGATGCTTCAACAATTTAGCTCTTCCCAGAAGAGCTGTGGGTGAGCATTAACATTACTGGTAAGTATATTCGTTTTCTCCTGTACACAGAGCCTACTAATTGGTCCTAAACGCCTTCTGAGGTCACAACTCTTCTCACTATTTCTTAGTTGTTGGAATGGACGGAAAACCTCATAAGCAGTTCCTTACTTCACCTCTACCTTGCATGCAAACTTCCAAGTTGTAAAACAACCCAGTGGTAGATGGAATTTGCTCCAGGACTTAAGAATAGTAAATGACATAGCTGAGCCTCTACATCTTGTGGTTCCTAACCACTACACTATAATAGACAAAGTGCTAGTCAAAAGGTCTTTTATTGTAAGAACCACCTTCCCTCTATAACTTGATTTATACCACTATTAGAACCTCTACGTAGAATATTATTGCTTTTTAATTTTGACTCATGTACTTTTAACTTGTTAGTTAAATTTGTGTCTTCTAGGCTGCAACACTTCCATGATACATCTTCAGGGATATGAACATGTATGGCTAAGCACAATTGGTAACAGTGCATCTAAATTCCAAAAT
>NW_006399751.1:30486134-30506485 GCF_000299155.1 Elephantulus edwardii | reverse complement strand
GAGTAGTGAGAGAAGATCTTCACCCTGAAACCCACAGCGTCCCTTTTCAGCAGGAAGTAGCTAAGAGAATACGCCATCCCCTTTTCCTTATGAATCAGGGTGAAGACTCTCTCAGGGAGGAGTGATAGGGAATGGCTGACAAAGGAGATCAATCAGAACTGGCTTTGACAAGCACTGTGGCAATTGGACAATTAAAACAGACATCCAAGGGCCAGGGGGAAAGAAGAATGAACTGGGGAGGAGAGTAAAGAAAACAGTGCAACAATGAATGAATGAAAACCCAAAATCTCTGTAATTGTTCATTAAAACTAATAAAACTTAATAATAATAAAAAAAGAAAACTCAATACTGAGAAAATAACAATTCTACCAAAAGCAATCTACGTGTTCAATGCATGTTCAACACAATTCCAATATAGGTATCAAATTCATTTTCCAAGAAAATTGAAAGGGAAATTGTCAAGTTTATTTGGAGAGGAAAGAGATCCCAAATAAAGAAAGTGCTTTTGAAAAACAAAAATGAAGTGGGAAGCGTAGCACTCACTGGCCTCAAATCCTACTACTCAGTGGTAATAACCAAAACAGCATGGTACTGGTGCAATGACAGGTACATAGACCAATGGAACAAAATTGAAAACCCAGAAATTGATCCATGGCCAACTGTTATTCAACAAAGAAATAAAACCTATCAATTGAGGAAATGACAACCTCTTCAACAAATGGTGCTGGCAGAACTGGATTGCTATCTACAGAAAGCTAAACCAGGATCTCAAATCATAAACAAAAATCAACCCAAGGTGGATCAGAGACATAGGAGTAAAACTAAAAACTATGCATAAAGTTTATTGGAGACAAACTGGAATCAAGCTTAGACAGCCTAGGCTACGGTATAAAGACACTGCCAAATGCAGCCAGATTGTAGAATCTGGAGAGGATAAAATTGATTAGTGAGACCTTCTAAAGATTAAATCCCTTTGCACATCCAAAACATTTTCCAACAAGGAGAAAAGAAAACCAATTGACTGGAATAAAACACTAGGCCATATCATTTCAGACAAGGGTCTCATGTCAAAAGTTCTAGAATCCTACAGGGCCTCCACATGAAAAAGACTGATAACAAAATTATAAAGTGGGCAAAAGACATGGAAAGACTTTTCACAGAAGAAGATATTTGTATAGCCAACAGACACATTAAGAAATGCTCAAAATCACTGGCAATAAAAGAGATGCAAATCAAAACCACAATGACTCTTGTGATAACCATAATAACCTATCATACATCGCTTTTACATTATTATTAAGGTTGCATAGTGGAATGTACTTGGGGTGGTGGGAGGGGTGCGGGAGATGGATTGTGTACCAGGGAGGGAGTTTTTCTTTTACTTTTCAAAGAGAGGAACAAACTGGGAGGTGGGGAGAGGGCTGGGTGGGAAAAAAAGTGCAGCAATGAATGAATGAAAATCCAAAATCTCTGTAAATGTTCATTAAAATTATTAAAATAAAAACAATTACAACAAAAAATAGAGTTAGAAAAATGAAATGCCAACGTATATAAAACACTTATTCAGTTTGTGGCAGAAGGAATAAAGACATCTAAATATTTTTAAAAAACCAAAAAACCCACCACAGTGAGATACCATCTCACTCCAGGAACAGTGGCAAAATTTAACAGAATAGCAAGTAATAAATGTTGGAGAGGACATGGCCAGATAGCAACTCATATATTGTTGGTGGGATTGTAAAATGGTACAACCACTCTGGAAGGCAGTAGACACTTCTTCAAAAAGCTGAATATAAAAATTCCACATGACCCAGCTATTCCACTGCTTGGAATAAACCCTGAGAAAATGAGAATTGAGGCACAAACTTAGAGTTGTACACTAATGTTCATAGCTGTTTTATTCATCATCACATGAACATGGAAACATCACACATGACCTACTGTAATGGAATGGATTGAGATATTATTGCACATTCATATGATGGGATACTGTGCAGCACACAGGAGCAATGATTTTGCAAATTACTACCTAACTTGGGAGAGACTGGAGAGCATTATCCTAAGTGAACTAACTCAGTTCCATAAGAACAAATATTGTATATGACCATTTTTATAGAATGAGTATGAGGATCCAAGGGGAAGGAGGAGGAGAGTAGAGAAGTGACGATGGGAGAGGATGTTAATCATAGTGTCACATAATTTGATGGATGGAGAGGGGATGTGAATTGAATCAAAAAGTCCAGTGTGAAAAACAAACAAAACAAAGTACATGAACTTTGTAAATAAACATATATGTATAAAACTTGTCCGAAGCGCTAAACATAAGAATATAATTTTTAAAAACTATGGTGTGCCTGCCCAAGTGTCAAGGACTCTCCTTCATAGGGTCGCTATGAGTCGCCTGTGACTCGATGGCACTTAACAACAACAACAACAACAACAACAACATGGTGTGCCTGATACAATTTTAATTTGTTTTCTTGGCATCTGAAAATTGGAGAATAAATAAAGATGACCAAAACAAACGAACAAATACCTTTGAATTGTACTGTTGGAGAAGAGTACTGGCTTATATCCCAGGCTACCAAAAGAATCAACAAATTTATCTTGGAGGAAGAGTGACTGTACTGCTTCTTTGAGGTAAAGACAATGAAACTTCATTTCACATACTTTTGGGGAGTGTTATCAGTCTTTGGAAAAAGATACCATACTGAGAAAGGTAGATGGTCAGCAAAAGAGTGACTGTAGCAATGTGTGGAGCAAGTTAGAGATCAGGAGATTCTGAAAAGGACTCAGGATGGGGCAAGTTTTTATGTTCAAAGGGTTGTTATGAGTCACATTTCACTCAACAGCATCAACAACAACAAGACATTATTATGGAAATTATAAAAGCCTTTTTTCAGAGATATTTATTCTTTTTCTTCAGATATAAGGGAATAATAGGGAAAAGTGAGTTCTAACATATTTCTAAATTTATTATAATCCAGAAAACCACATAATTTGAAGACCAACAGGCCTTACAAATTAGGGTTTTAGGCTAATTTGTAAATGTGTCTTCCCCTTTAAACTAGTACAAATTCTGATATATTAGTTTCACTTTTTATAGAATGGTTTCCTAAATAAATAGAAAATTCCTGTTATATTTTGAAGAATGCTTTTAAAGCCCTTAAATAAAAATCTTTTCTTCTTACTTCCATAGAATTAACTAGATCTTTACATACATTTAACCAGGAGAATTTATAAATGATAAAGTGGTTTGGTTTATATAATGTTGACTATGTCTTCTAACCATAGGGGTGGTACTGTAGTGCTGGCCAATCCACATACATAAAGCAAGTGTGACTCATTTGCTAATATTGATACATTAGTGGTATTAACTTAGTATAAGTAGAAAACAGTTATTATACAATGTGTTGATACCCTGATAAGTATATTCTCAAGAATTTCGAGTGCTTAATTATAAGCTAATGATTGTAACCATGGTTCAGAGAGGTGACTTGCTCTGAGATGAATACAAAGTCATATTTGCTATTGAATAAACTGAAGAGATTTAAAAAGTGGATTGTCAAGAGATTACTTAACAAGTAATTTTCTGTACTGGATTAGCAAAGGTTCTTATGATTTATTAATTTGTTGTTCCCTTTAGAAATCTTTTCATATATCTTATTTTTTTATATTTTAAAGATCATTGTGTCTTTGTGCTAAAAAGGAGGAGAAAAAAAGATTTAGAAGGCCTTTTGTTGTTGCCTAATTCAATAAAACTTGAAACTAAGGAAAATGTTGCTAAGATAATTTTAAGTGTGTCTTTATTCTTATACAAATTTAATGAACATTAAAATGTACATATGTATACATAGTAAAAGAATTCAATTTTATTTAAAAATATTAAGCCTTATAAAATAAATATTACTTATTTATATTAGTGTATATTACAAAAAAAGTCCGTGTTCTTGGAATAGTGGGTGCAATTAAAATGATTACGATAAACAGCACAGCTGAGAAACGGGATAAAGGAAAAATATGCGTAGGAAGATAAAAACAGAGTTCCTAGAACACAAACAGAAACTGACCTCTCAAAGCCTGAATGAGCTCAGCAGAGGTTGTCCAAATATTTACCTCTGAGTTTCTTAAACCCAGATCATGATCCAGAAGATCCACTATGTCAGAAAGAAAAAGAAGTCATCTATTAATGATATGACAGTAATTTCTGGACCTGACTTGACAAATTTTTCTAGTGAAATCTTATGAATATTGCACGGTATAAAAAGTCACTTTATAATAGAGTAAGTACAACTCTCAAATATAGTCTTAAGAAAATCCAATAAATCCATTTAATATGACATATTCTTATAATGTTTCTTCTTCTTGATTATGTCTTTGTCTTGATATGACATTGAACAAGAGTGATTCTGATAAACTAAAATGGCATTGTATATTTGTATCAATATACTAATGTTATAGTATATTGATGTATTGGTATATCATCAAGCTATTCAACACTATACATTAAACTTATATTTTTGAACTCTAATCTTGATTTTGTTGTATATAGCATTTTCAGAGACCTGCTATTTCAGAAGTGGATAGCCAATCCTTCTTCCTAGTCTGTCTTAATCTGAATGTTCAGACTTAGAGAAGTATCCGACAGACAACCATTATACAGAAAAAGTGAAAGATGTATGCCTTATTGTGGAGTTAACCATTAGTATCAGTCAACGATTTTGGCACCAGGAGCCAGGAAATTAAAAGACGTATTGCTATGGGAAAGTCTGCTGTTAGGGACTTTTCCAAAGTTCTGAAGAGTAATGGTGTCTCTATGGAGACTAAGGTGCATCTGACACAGGCCGTGGTCTTTGCAATCACTTGTTATGCATCAGAAAGTTGGACAATGACTAGGGAGGATAGAAGGAGAATTGATGCCTTTGAGCTGTGGTGCTGGAGAAGAGATTTGAGGGTACTATGGACTACTAGGAAAACAAACAGATTTGTCCTGGAAAGGGTTAAACCAGGCAGTCCTTGGAGGCAAGTATTCTGAGGTTTTGTCTAACATACTTTGGGCATGTTGTAAGGAGGGACAGGTCCTTGGAGAGGGACATCATGCTTGGCAGGGTGGACAGACAGCACAGGAGGGGAAGGCTCTCTAAGAGGTGGGTTGATTCAGTGACTGGGGTAATGGGTGTGCCGGAGACAGTGCAATTGGCACAGGACAGAGGAGAGCGTAGGGCTGTTGTACATAGGATCGCTTGAGGCCCAAGCAACTCAATGGCACATAACAACAACAATCTTGATTTTAGATTATTATAAGTAATAAGACTAAAGAATTCTACTTATCTTTCTCTCATTGCTATCAAGTAAGAGCTGACTCAGAGCTTACCCTCCATTGGTTTTTACTCACTCCTTATTATTGAATTGGACCTGACCCATAGCTGATTGATCCTCCAAAGGACTTTTGAGGTTGTACTATGTATAGGAAAAGATATTCCATCTTTCTCAGCCAGTGGTAGATTGAACCTGCCAGAGAGAGTCTTTGAGTTAGCTGCAGAAGTCTCTCTGGACTACGTCACTAGAGCCTTAATTATGGTACCCATATTTCTATCTGTGTCTAGAGTGAGCTGTATGCTACCAAGTATAGGATTAATTTAATAAAACATAAAACATACCAAATTTCTCTTAGAAAGGTAGCTGTAAAGATGAAAACTCCTGGATGCTTTGCATTTAGACCTCAATCTAGTATTGCATAGAGCTGCCAAATGGACTGATGAGCTAACAATTGTTCCTGATCCTGCACCATCTTGACAATCTCTGCATTAAATGAAGTGTTACAGGCATGTGCCAATCCAACTTTTAAGGCTCTTCGTCTTTGTCACTGCCCCTCTTTTACCAAGCATGATTTCTTTTTCTAGGGACTGCCTCTCCTGATGTGTCATACTCACAACTTCCTCTGTGCTTATGGCAGTCATGACTTCTCATTGAGGGTCTTCTTTTTCTTGACTGACCCTCTACTTTTCGAGGTATGATGTCTTTTCCCAGGGAATACTCTGATAAAAAGTCCAATGTATGTAAGACAAAGTTTCACCATTCTCACTTCTAATAAGCATTCTGGTTATACATCTGAGACAAATTTGTTTGTTCTTTTGACAGCCCATAATATAGTCAATAATCTTTGCCAATACCACAATTTTAGAGCCATTGTTTACTAATTCCTGCCACCAGATGGAATGTTAGCTTTGTTAGATACTTTAGACTCAGCAATTTTGACTCAACAAAGACCATTGTCCATCCATGCACCTTTCACCCTTGTGTGTGTGTGTGTGTGTGTAAGTTATCAAGTCATAATCAATCCATGACTGACCCTCCAGAAGCTTTTCAGAGGCTGTAATCAGTCACATCAGAGGGAATTGCCTAGCTTTATTCCCTGGAACACGTGGTGGGTTTGAACTACCTTTGGGTTGGGAGCACAAATACCCACAAGACCAACAATAGTAGGTATTTTTGAACACAATGTAGGTACTGTGTATAAATATTTTGCTAAGAAATTTCTTCTTTTTTTCACCGACCTTCTAGTTTACCTAGTGGTCTAGAGCATTATGTGTCAGGCTTCTAACTGAAAAAAGACAGTAGTTTGGAACTCCCAGATGCTCCGAAGAACAATGGGCAGAGTCTCCTTGCATAAGGATTTACAAAACCCAGAGGAAGTCACCTTGAGTCAGAATAAACTCAGTGTTAGTGAGTTTTGGTCTGTCTATCTATCTCTCATCTATCTATCTATCTATCTATCTATCTATCTATCTATCTATCTATCTATCTATCTATCTATCATCTATCTCTATCTCTATCTCTCTAGCAAGTTTAGAAGTAGAGACATTTGTTTTTGCATAAATTCTGTTGTTATCTACAGACAAGTCAGAATGAATGCATATCTTACCCTTCAGAGGGTTTTTAGAGTCAGTCACAATTGAAGGGGACTGCCCACCTTTTTCCTGCGAATTTGTTGGAGGATTTGAACCATTTGACTTTGGGTTCACACCGTAGATCTTTACTTTTAGGTCACCTACATAAACAAAGTAGTCTAAAAGCAGAACCTAAACTCTGTTTTAGTTTTGACAAGAATCTGTAATTAATGTTGTAATTTGAAAAGCTGCCATTTCAAATGACTGTGTAAATAACCTTGGTGCTAAATTGGGTCATATCTCCCAAAAACACTTCTTTTTGTCCTCCTGAGGTTTGGCCAGGTTATATTAATATATTCTCAAAGTGTCTTGTCATTATAGGCAAAAGGATGTAAGATTAAAAGAATTTTGAGATACACAAATAACTCAAACCTATTTTGTTAATATTGTTGTTATATGACATTGAGTTGACTGTGACTTATAGTGACCCTACGAACAGTATCTCTGACCCTGTTCTGTCCTGAGCCAATCTCATTGTCTCTGACACATCTAGCTCCATTACCCTGGTCATAATGTCAAGCCATCTCACCCAAGGTAGTCTTCTCCTGTTCTGTCTTTCTACCCTTTCAAGTATGATGTCCTTCTCCAAGGACTTGTCACTTCTGGCAACATGCCCAAAGTATGTGAGACCTAGTTTGAAAATCCTTGCCTTCAAGGATAAACCTGACTTTACCCTCTCCAGAACAGACCTGTTTGTTCTCTTAGCAGTTCAATTCTCTTCTCCAGTACCACAAAGGTATCAATTCTTCTGTCATCCTTAGTCATTGCACAGCTCTCTGATGCGTAAGAAATAATTGAGAAGATAAAAAGAAGTATAAAATACTAATTACTCATAATGATAATGAACATAACCTTACATGAGATTTAAGAAGCTTGAGTGTCAAACTTCCCATTAGCTTACAATATAACATGAGAAAAAGAAATTAGTTTTTCATTTCTTGCATCAGAAATATAAAATACAAATAAATATTATTTCTGTAAGTTCTTTCAGTTCTCTAAATTATTTTCTATTTAGTTTCTAAATTATTTTCTAATTAGTTTCTATTTTTTCTTAATATTATTATTTTAAAAATAGAAATAATGGGAGGGTTAATCATAAAGTCACACAATTTGATGGCTGAAGGCAGGGATGGGTAAAGAAAAGGGGACAGATCCAGTGTGAAAAATGATGTAGATGAACTTTGTAAGTAAACCAGTATAAAATAAAAAATTTATTTTAAATAAAAAAATCACATACAGAAACCATGGATGATGCATTAAATAATAAAGTAAAAATTAGATTTTTCAATAAAGTATTTGTACCTAAAGAAACTTTTCTAGCTAATATATTGATCTACATATCTATCTATATCTCTCTCACTTTCTCTTTCTATATATATATATCTATATCATCTGTATCTCTATCTCTATCTCTATCTCTATCATCTCTATCTAATCTATCTCTATCTCTATCTATATCTATAAAATTCTTAGTGACAGTTTACAGAAAGAATGTGTTTTTATTCACTCATTAATAAACATTTTCATCCCTCCCCCACCCCCAATTGATTTTGTAATTCATATCTTGTTTCAGATTGTTAATTGTCAGATATATAATAATGTCAAAATAATCTATTCCTTCTAGATAGTCCTTCCCTTCTGTTCCCAGTTCAGTCTTCATTATCCTTCCATTCATTCCTGCTCTCCTCCCTCTGTATATTTATTTAATAAACAAATATTATTTTCAGAGTTTGTTACTGTCAAGAGTTAAAACTAAGCCAATGGCATCTACCACCACCAACCATTCTTTTTTGTAACATATCTGTAGTTTGTTTAAATATGTCAAACCCAAAGAGGGTCCTGACATTTGAATTGCTATCTTAAGAAAGTCTGTTGAATTTTAAAATGATAATTAAATGTGGAATTTTATTCCAAGGAATAATGTCAAAGTTGTTTTAAGAATCAATAATTGAAGCAACTATCTCAAGTTGAAATAATTATGTTGGGGAAGAAAAACAGAGTGTAATTAGTCATTTACACTCATTTTTAGTTTAAACTCTGCCAGGCCATCTCCTTGAGGACCTTCTTTTTTACTTGATTCAATAGTTACAACAATGTGCTCAACTATAGCAATGAGAAGGCAGATATAGGACTGGGTAGTATTTTATTCTACTGTACAGATGGTTGCTATGACCTGACAAATACTTAAAGCCATCTAATATAACAACCTTAGTATTTTCAGTTGTTTCCTGTGTGCATTTATAATTTATTCTGCTAGGATTAGTAGCAGAAGTCAGAGAAATATAGGAAACTCCAGTGGGAACTCCTTTTAGCCCCTCTCATATTAAGTGTGAGCACGCATTCATGAAGTCGTGTAAGCCAACCTTTCATACCCTCATTTCCTCCTGTTTTAGATAACAAATATTTCATATTGCATTTCAATTCTCTATCAGATAATTATTACTCTGAGTGTGGTAAGCAACATGGTATGTCCATTTAATATGATTCTTCTTGGCTCATTGTTGTACTCTGCGGGCTGTAAAGTATGCTACCTGGTCGAAGGAAATATAACTTGTTGACCCAAACAGGTACAGTATTATTTTTTCCAGACCTTTAATTTTCGGCTTTCTTAAAATTTTTTGGAGTTTGCATCATTTACAGGATATATGAAGCTCAGTTCAGAGTAAATATCTCTTCCTGTAAGGACCTTTTTGTAGCCACCTGACCAAAACGTTCGACCTGCCAATGATGCATCAGGCCTTCCTTAATGGGAATCTGTCCAACAACCATCTTCAGCCTCTGTTTCTCTTCAAACTAGACGAAGCTGTTAACAGTTTTGAGTCTCTGTGCCCTTTGTGATGTTGCCTATTGATCCAGTGGTAAGAATCTTTGTTTTCTTGACATTGAGATGCAATCCATAACTAAGGCTGCATTCCTTGATCTTCTGCAACAAGTGCTTCAAGTCTTCCTCAATTTCTGTGTCAAGCATGGTTGTGTCATCTGCATAACTCACGTTATTGATGAGTTTCTTTTCATTATTGATGTCACACTCCTCTTCAGTTGGACAAGAGGCCATCTTCTCAAATAATATTCTCAGCATACAGATTAAATAGATATGGAGAGAGAATACATCCCTGATGTACTCCCTTTCTAATTTTAAATCACACAGTATTCTCCTGCTTTGTTCGCACAAAAGCCTCCTATGCCAGGGATACGTTCCACATGAGCACAATTAAGTGCTCTGGGACTCCCATTCTTCTGAATATCAGCCACAACTTGTTATGATCAACACAGTCAAATGCCTTTACCTCAACAATAAAGCACAAATAGACATTCTTAGGGTATTCTTACCTTCACCCAGAATCCACCTGACATTAACAATGATATATGTGGTGCCACGGCCTCTTCTAAATCCTGCTTGAACTTCTGGCATTTCCCTATCTATATATTGTTCTAGCCATTTTTTAAGACTAAAGAAGCTAATCACATAGTTTATCCACTCTAACAAATTAATGTTCCCATATGGATTAATCTTGTGTAACTAAATCTTTCCGTATCATCCATAACTATTCTAGACAGAGTTGTGCGTCTTGCATCAATTCCAACATATTCCTCCATTCTACATCATTCAGAACAAAAGATGTTGCCTGAAATTTGTCACTCTTACAATCCATTTTAGTAATGGTTCCTCAGGAAGGTGCAGATAATGATCTGCAAACTTTTGCATTTCTTCTGTACCATACACACCGATTACAATAGTTTCTTCATCCTGCTAGTCTGCCTTCCGGCTACATTTTTGGTGACCACAGGTGGGAAGCATATTTCCCATTTTTCCGAATGAGTGTTTTTCTTTCCAGGTAGTCCCTGAGGTTAAGGTTAAGGGGCATTGCTCTGTCCTAGTAGGGCTGGTTCAATGCTCATAGCAGCCTGCTTAGTTCCTATTGTCTTTTCCCTTGCATTTGCTACCACTACGGCTAGCAAAAACCAAGGAATTGCACGTTTTCTCTTTCCTTATCAGTCTATATTTCTGTGTACATCCAAGTAATCAGCATCTCAGGAATTAACTTCACCAACTTCATATCTCTTGAATAACTTTTGCCTTGGATAATTGACTATAACATGCTAACTCCTAATCTATCATTTTTCATTATCCCATGAAGGGACCAAAGATGTATCATTTTATTGTTTACACCTTTTTCTCCAAAGTCACATATGACAGAGTCTGGATCTTTGCAGTAAATTCCTTAACTCTGGAACCACTTGAATTTACAATACATTGTGCTAGGATTAGTAGCAGAGCAGTTAATAAAAGACAGAAGTCAGCAATTTCCCAACTGTCTGATCTGTTCTACCACTCCATGATTTCTGACATCAACCGTTCCTCCTACCTTCAGTTTCTCCACTTCTCCATGTACCTTGGATTCTGGGTTTGCTGGAAGATCTCACAGATCTAGAAAAGTGATTTTGAGCAATAAACATTTGATATCACATTGTACATGTGAAAGCTGGGTAATGAATAACGAAAATTGAAGAAGAATTGATACCTTTGAATTGTGATGTGGTGAAGAATATGGGATACACCGTAGACGATTAAAAGAACAAATAAATCTGTTAAAGGAAGTGCACACAGACTGCTCCTTAGAGGCTATGATGGTAAAACTTCAACTCACAAACTCTGGACATATTTACAGGAAGAACCAGTTCTTAGAGGACGACATCAAGCTGGGAAAGGCAGAAGGTTGAAGAAAGAGATGAAGACCCTCAACAGAAGGACCAATGTGGTGATTACCACAATGAGCTTGAACATGACAGATTGTGAGGATGGTACAGTATAGGACAAGTAACAGATCTATCGTTCAAAGGGTCACTATGAGTCGTAGTCCACTTGATGGCACCTAACAACAACAACACAACAATAATAGAAATCAAATAGAAAAATGATAGAGAGATAACTAGTTTAACACAGTGTTTTTAGAATTAAATGACCTTCTTCTTGTCCTAGGCCTTTGCAGCAGGTAGTGCCTAGTTTTCAATAAACTTTTAAAGTTGTACAGTTATAAACAATATTGTGTTATAAGCACTCACTATAAGAAAACATTGGAGTTGGGGGATGGGCAGGAAGGAAAATGTGCAAAATGAATGAATGATAATCCAAGTTGTGCATAAACTTCCATTTTTACAAAAAGGAAAACATCGGAGTGAGGAAGGAAAAGAATCACCTGGATGGATAGCAGGTCCCAAAGATTTTTAAAACTGTTAAAAAATAAATTTAGCAATTTTTTAATCAATTTTCAGTTGACTTCATTACAAGTCACATTACCAAAAAATATTCATCTTGCTTAGACTACAGAATGTTTCTAAGTAGCTATTATTATTAATAATGAGCAAACAGTGTGGAAATAAGAAAATGTGACAACTTAACCCTTGTTCATATGTTATTTATCTGAACGTCTTGCTATTTGTTCTAGCATAAGTTGTCATGGGAACCACACTAAAGGATTGTGTTGGTTTTATAGTACTATGAAGTAGACATTTAAAGCAGACCATTTCTGTGTAAATCAGGAAAACGTATGACAGAGAACATTGTTAGAGCTTTAAATCAAGGTGACCACATAATTTATATTACTTCCAGATATTGCAAAGAAGACATTTCCATCGAGTCAATTCCAACTTATAGTGTCCCTATAAAATAGAACAACCTCGTGGGTTTAACAGTACTATAATCTCTATGGAAGCAGATTACGCACATTTTCCTCCAGCAGGGAGGTTGATCAGTTAAAGCTACCAATTTCCCTAATACTTAAATACTGAACTGTTGTATCCACACAGTTTCTTATGGGAAGGAAATGAAAGAGCCTCAAGTTTTTCTCTGCTTTGCAAGGGATACTTTATTTGAAATAGGACCGTATGCGGAATAAGGACACCTTTTCCTTCTTTTAGTCAGATGCCAAATACGAAAGAGGGTTGTACTGAAAGATGCCGAATTGCAGATTATCTCAGAGGTTTCTAGAACTAGAGATGGTATGGTATAATTTTTATATATTATTTTAATAATAATTTTACATTTCTTTCTTTCCCCGTGGATTATATCAGCCAATGTTATTACATATAGAGATCCTAGACTTGCTTCCTTACCCAGAAATCATTTTCGTTTTTAGTAATTTATTTTTTATTGTCAACTATATTAAGTATTTTGTTTTTATCATTTTTTTCCCTCCAACTACTTTTGAGGCTATTTCTGTCCTATATTTTTAGCATTTGAAAATAAATATCATTTATTTCTTGTTGAATAAGTAGAGTCAGGACTATAAAATTATTCTTTGAATGCTTCACATGAATTTTCATAAATGATGTTATCAGGTTATTATATCTTGAGTCACAAGAGAAATCACTTTATCAATAAGCTCTTTTTTATTGAAAGTTTCTTCTGTGCCCCAGGTCTAACTTTCAAGACCTAACTCTGTGGGTGCTTCCCCAGCCCTGGTAAAATACGCTAGTCAATTATTACAGCACTTTTTCCTGGAAAATATACATGTACATATACAGCATAGGCTCTATTTTTGCTGAGCTAGACTGTCTGAGATGACCCTGTTCCTAACCATTGAGGCAAGTTAAAGAATAGAAGTGTCTTAAGGAGGATATACATGTTTATATGATGCATTTACTTGTGGTGTAGACTTGCTGTGAAAGAAGTCCTCTATTAACAGGAGTATGCTCTTCTGTTAGGATTGAAGTTTCATGGTAATTTACAGTAAGAGTATCAGAAATGCCCAGCCACATATTAAAATATCAGGTGTCAGATTTTTATATTTTCCCTATTAGACCCTTGGATTTTATATCAAAGAAGAGATCCTGGCATAAGAATGCCTTCTTTTTTGCAGCCCTGGTGTACAGTGAGCAAAATACAGGGCTGCTAACTGGAAAGTTAATAGTTTAAATTTTCTCAGAACACTTGCTCTTGCTAATGTGAAACCTATGCTTGGACCAAGAGGCTGTCGTCAGAACAGAGCAGGGCAACACTGCATGGTTCAAAATTGGGAAGGGTGTATGCCAGGGATGTGTCCTGTCTCCATATCTTTTCAACCTGTAAGCAGAACAGATAATTTGAAAGGCTGGGCTCTATGAGGAGAAGTGTGATGTCAGGATTGGTGGAAGATCTATCAACAATCTGCATTAGGCAGATGACACCCCCCAGCTTGCTGAAACTGAGGAGGACCTGAATCGCTTGCTGTTGAGGGTCAGGGACTGCAGCCTTCAATATGGATTGAGGCTCAATGTCATGAAGACAAAGATTCTCACCACTGGACCAATTGGTAGCATCAGGATGGATGGTGAAGAGATTGACATTGTTATCCACTTTAGTCTGCTTGACTCCACAGTCAACACTCTTGGCACCAGTAGCCAGGAAATTAAAAGACATATTGCAATGGGAAAGTTGGCTGTTAGGGACCTCTCCAAAAGTTCTGAAGAGCAGTGGTATAACTCTGGAGACGATGGTGTGTCTGATACAGGCCATAGTCTTTGCAATCACTTGTTATGCATCAGAGAGTTGGACAATGACTAGGGAGGATAGGAGAGTTGATGCCTTTGAGCTGTGGTGCTGGAGAAGAGCATTGAATGTACCATGGATTGCCAAGAAATCAAGCAGAATCATCCTGAAGAGGGTTAAACCGGGCTGCACCTTGGAGGCAAAGATTCTGGGGCTTCGTCTGACATACTTTGGACATGTTGTAAGGAGGGACAGGTCCTTGGAGAGGGACATTATGCTTGGGAGGGTGGAGGGACATAGCAGGAGGGGAAGACCCTGTATTAGGTGGATTGATTTAGTGACTGGGGTAATTGGGATGAGTGTGTCGGAGGCAGTGTGATTGACACAGGATAGAGCAGGGCTTAGTCTCTACACTGACTTCATTGCTTCTTAGTACTCTGGGAGGTCCCTGACAGTAGATTTTCTAGCTGCAATTTGTCATTGATTTCTTGATTTCTGGTACCAGGGTGCTGATTGTAGAGCCAAACAAGCTGTAATCGTTAACAACCTTAATCTCTTCTACATCTATCATGGTGCTGCCAATTGGCCCAGTGGTAAGAATATTGTTTTATTGATATTGAGCTTCAATCCATATTAAAAACTACAGTTCTTGACCTTCTATAGCAAACGCTTCAGATCCTCCTCAGTTTTAGCAAGCAAGGCTGTGTCGTGTGTGTCACACAGGTTGTTGATGAGTCTTCCTCAATTCCTGATGGCACAATCCTCCCCATAAAGCTCAGTCTCCCAAATGATCTGTTCTGCATATAGATTGAAAAGGTATGGAGACAGGATGTATCCATGACACACTTCTTTCCTGATTTTGAACCATGTAGTGTTTCCGTGCTCTGTTCTTAGGGACTGCTTCCTGGTCTAGGTACAGGTTTCACATGAACACAATCAAGCTTTATGGGATTCACATTTCCCTCAAGGTTAGTCACAATTTGTTGTGATCCATGCAATCAAATCAATAAAACACAGATAGACATTCCTCTGGTACTCTGCTTTCTGCCAAGATCCATCTGACATTGGCAATAAGGTCTCTAGTACCATGATCTCTTCTAAATCTAGCTTGTATTTCTGGTAGTTCTCTGTCAGTGTATTGTTCCAGCAGTTTTTGGATACTCTTCAGCAGTATTTTGCTTGTGTGTGATATTGGTGAAAATTTTTTTATAATTTCTACACTCTTAGATTACTTTTTCTTTTTGAATGGGAACAAATATGAATCTCTTCCAATCAGTTGGCCAGGTGGTTGTCCTTCAGATTTCTTGGCACAAAATAATGAGCATGTCCACGGCATCATGTGTTTGTTGAAAAATGTCAATTGATATCCATTATTATTATTATTATTATTATTATTATTTATTATTATTATTATTAATGTGTGTACTGCAAATCGGATCTGACTGGTACAGGAGGTGAATATTCCTCCTTCTTCAGCAGAACATCTGTTGGATTTGAACCGCACATCTCTAGGATTGCAGTGCAGCTTCTTGCCACTAGGCCAACAGAGCTCGCTGTCAATTGATATTCTATTAATTCTTGGTGCTTTATTTTTCACCAGGTCCTTCAGGGCAGCCTGAACTTCCTCGTTCTTCATCATTGCCTCTTGATTATATGTTATTTCATGAAATTCTTCTGTGCCAGCCAATTTTGGTACAGTGACTCTGTATAGTACTTGTATCTTCTTTTAACACTTCCTGAGTCAGTCAATATTCTGCGCATAACATCATAAAGCATTGCTATTTAAGGTTTGAATTTGTTCTTTAGCTTAAAAAATGGCAAGTTCAGCCCTTTTGATTTTCTGTCTCCAGCTCCTTGCACGTTCTAATACTTTGCTTTGTCTTCCTGAGCTGTCCCTTGAAATCTTCTGTTCAGCCCCTTAACTTCTTGATTTCCTCCCTTTGTTTTGGCCTTTCAGCACCCTAGTGCAATATTCAGAGTCTTTTCTGACATCCGTTTTGGTCTTTTCTTCTTCCTTCATCTTTTTAATGACCTCTTGCATTCTTCATGGATGATATTCTTGATATCTTCCTACAGCTCATATTTTCTTCCATTAGAGTTCAAGGCCTCAAACCTGTTCCTGAGTTGGTTTTTATTTCAGTCTCAGATATATTATGCTGCAGTCCTAGTCTGTCCTATGATGCTACCATTAGTTGGAATCAATCACCTCTACCTTGAGGTTTTTTGAAACCCACTCTTGGAGTTAAGCCATGTCTCTGTTCTCAGGAGGGAAGCTCTGTTGGCGGAGTGGTAAGAAGCTGCTCTGCCACCTCAAAGGGACACCTTTCAAATCCTCCAGCTGCCCAGTGGGAGAAGGATGGTCAGACTTCTCCCATATAATCACTGTCTCTGAGACCTCGCTTGAGGTTTAGCTATGAGTCAGTTCTGACTGATGGCACACAACAACAGACTCATAAAGTCTGTTCTGTTACTGCATATGATTAAGGTTCTTTAAATATTGCCGTTGGGATATCTGCTGATTTAACAAGCACAGGGTTATAATTTGACTAAACTGAGCTGCTTGTCTTTAAGACTTCTGAGGCAACTACTAAACATCAGGAAATTCAATAAGTCTTAAAATTACTGTGGCTACATATTTTCTAACCCACTATTCAAATATCTCTGCACATCAACTCATTTCACTCTCTAGAGATGAAAGAGTAATTATGAATGTTGCAGCACACCAGGAGTTATCATCACCCTGTTTTTCATAAAAGGTGTGATAGTTTTATTAGTAAGCATTTTTTCATTGATTCTGAGATAGATCGATAGAGAGATAGATAGATGATAGATAGATGATACAGATATAGTTATATAGATATATGGATATATGTATGTACACACATACACACACACACACACACACACACACACACACACACACACACACATATTCTTATCAACAATAAGAAAAAATCCTGTCCAATCCTGTACCATCCTCAGAATGTCCACTAAGCTTAAATCCATTGTTGCCATCACTTGCTTTTACAGATCTCCCTTTCTAGTGCTAATCCACTGTTTTGGTAACAAATATGATGTCCTTCTCCAAGGACTGGCCCCTTTTGATAGCATGCACACAGTTTTTGTACTAAGTCACATTATGCTTGCCATTAAGGAGCAATCAGTCTGCATTTCTGCTAAGACAGATTTGTGTATTCTTTTGCCAATCCATGGTACATTCCGTATTCTTTGCCAATGGTAGGATTTAAAGGCATTATTTGAACTTTAATCTATCTTACTCACTGACCAACTTTCTCAGGCATATATAATAATAAAAAATACTATGGTTTGGGTCAGGTGCCCTTTAGATATAAAGTGAATCCTTACTTTTTAGTACTTTGAAGACGCCTTGGAAACAGGTTTGTCCATTGAAATATATTATTTGATTTCTTTATTGCTGCTTCTATCAGTATTTATTGGGGATCCAAGTAAAATGAAATCCTTGACAATACCAATCTTTTATTCATGGTGTTTATTTGTTTAGTTGTGAGGATTTTGTTTTGGTTGTTTGTTGTTGTTGTTTTGTTTTTTTGTTGTTGTTATTGTTGTTGTTAAGCTAGAGTCCCTGTTGGAGGCTGTAGTCTTTGGTGTTCATAAGAAATACTTGAAGTCTTCATTTCCTGCAAGCAAAGTTGTATTATTCACTGATGCTATCTTCCTCATAGAGTAGTGAAAACAGCAGTCACAATCCAGGGAGTTGTTGAATATTTATTATGAAGTCAAACATTCCATAGTGCTCCTCTACCTTCCTCTATCATTTCTAACATAAACCTCCCTTCCCAGGGATCTCAATATTCCACTACTTGATCCCCTTTATCTGATTCAGTGGCCACATAGAACTCCCAGAAAAAAACAAAACAAAACAAAACCAACAAAAACCCTCATGATTGTGAAGTGTAATAGGAAAGAAAAAAGTTACAGTTCAGGCCAGACACAGGGTATAATTAAATGTGCAGACAGGACACTTTCTCAGGTATGGTCCAAGGTCATTTTACCTTTAATCTCAAGACTCTGGATGAGTATATACACAGCTCTTTCAATTCTGCCAATTATTACATCTCCCCAGCTCTATATTCAGCACAGGCAAAGGCCCTTGACTCTGTGGAAGTAGTAGCTCCAGTTCAGTTCTGTCTCAATTAGGTCTCTGGTTCTCCACCATCTCTGCTGCTGCTGGTCCTGATCTGTTATTGCACTGTAATCTCTGGTCTAAAAGGATGTGCTGTACTCATCATTTCTTCTTTCTTGATATTAGTGAGATTCCTACCTTCTGCTTCTTAATATACTCAATTTAAATCTTTAAGTATGGCAAAACTGATCAATGGCTTCACTAGTAGCCTATGCATATTACTTGCATTTTCCTACCTTAAATGTGCTATTTATTTAATCCATATTAGTCATACTCAGTCATGTGGTTAAAAACAACAAAACAAAACAAAGCCAATCAATTAGAAAGTAATTTTGAACAAACAAACTACTGAAAGTCTAATTTCTTGGACTATTTTCTCAGCATACGAATTTAATAGATACATTCAAAGGATACAACCATGACATGCACTTTACCCAATTTTAACCAATCAATATTTCCATGTTCTGTTCCGACAATTGCTTCCTAGTCCATGTACAGGTTCCACATGAACACAATAAAGTGTTCTGACATTCTCATTCTTCTCAGTGTTAATCATAATTCACTATGATCCATAGAATTGAAGTCTTTTGCATAGTCAATAAGATATATATGAACACATTCCTATTATCCGTGTGTTAGTCTGTTGTTGCTGTTGCTAAATTCCATCAAATCATCGATGACTCAAGGGGGATTTATGGAAATGAGATAGACTCTTTCCCGATCCTACACCATCATGAGGATCTCCATCAGACGGTCACTATGTCCATCTAGGGACACTATGATTATCTTCTTTTCTGTTGCGGAACTTCTGCTTTTCCAAGCATGGTGTCTTTCTCCATGAACTTATCCCTTTTGATAACACACCCAAAGTATATGAGACAAAGTGTCAGCACCCTTTAACCTTTAACCCAGGATGCACTTCCTCCAAGATATATTGGTTCGTTCTTTTGGCAGTGCATGTTATTATATTCTATAATGCACTTTGACAACACCCTAATTCAAACATATTATGTCTTCCTCAGACTTCCATATCAATTGTCCTTTAGTTTATCTTCCAAACTAAAATATTTTCATTTAGATTTCTCTGAAAATAGATTTAAGTAGGTATAGTTGTTTTTTTAGGGATGATAATATTTTAGATGTGGTAACCATTTAGTCAGAAAGGTTATTGTAAAATTGATTAAAATTCCTTCTTATATTACATCTTATCTTTACATTATTTTTCTGGAACAACCATCTCAACACTGGATCACAAATTTCTTAAGGGAAAAGCATATGAAACAGTATTGATATGGTTTAAGATGCCTTTGTGGCACAGGGATTAAAGCACTCAGCTTCAAGCCAAAGATTTCAGTGGTTTGAACCCAGTAGTTTCTTTGCAAGAGATTGTCACATTGTTTCATGCTGTCAAGTCAGAACCAACTCATAGTTGACCCTTCAGCTGGCTTTTCGCGACTGTAAGTCATGCAGGAAGAGATTGCTCATCTTCACTCTTCAGAACAGCTGGTGGATTTGAACTGCTTAACTTTGGGTTGGTAGCACAACAAAATACGGCATTCTGCTTTTGTAAAGTGTTACATTCTTAGAAAATCTGTGATAGTTCTACCTTGCCCTATATGGTAATTATCAATTGGAATTTATTTGATATTAATGAGTTTGGTTTTTTGTTGGGTTATGATCTGGTTTGATATAAGAGAATGCATCATAAAGATGTATATCTTCAAATATACATTTTCAAAATACATTCTAATATTTCTTTTTTTAATTA
>NW_006399751.1:30470356-30486034 GCF_000299155.1 Elephantulus edwardii | reverse complement strand
AAATACATTTTCTTTTATGGTCTGAAATATATTTTTGGGTCTATTATTAAAGTAAAAGCTCAATAATTTTCTTCTTTTAAATTTTCCATTGTTTCTATAAAATGTATAACCATGATAAAAGGTCAAGAAATGACCTACAATTTCATATTTTTATCAATGTTGGTATTATAGAGTTGTGGCAATAATGCCAAAAATGGCAAACAGAATTATACCAAACAAGATAAAAATATATATGAGATGTATTTCCAGCAGAAATTGTTAACAATTACAGCTTGTTTGGCTTCACAATCAACACTCTAGGCACCCACAGTCAGGAAATCAAAGACAAATTGCACTGGGAAAATCTACTGTCAGGGACCTTGCCAGAGTATTAAGAAACAATGATATCAGTCTAGAGACTAAAATAAACATGGCCTGATTCAGTCCATGGTCTTCACAATTCCTTGCTATCATCAGAGAGCTGACCAATGACTAAGGATGGCAGAATAAGAATCAATGCCTTTTAGTTGTGGTGCTGGAGAGGAGACTTGTACATACCAGGGACTGCCAAGAAAACAAAACAAAATAAAACAAAACGAACAACCCACCAGAAAAAAAAACACAAGCCTCTCTAGGAGAACACTAAACCAAGTTTCTCTTTGAAGGCTAGGATTTTGAAGCTCTGTCTTAAATACTTTGGGCACATGGCCAGGAGGGACTGGTCTTTGGAGAAAGACATCATGCTCAGAGGGGGGGAGAGACAGCACAGAAGAGGGAGACTCAGCTGAGATGGATTGATACAGTAACTAGGGAAATGGGGTTATGTGTGTAGAGTCAGTGAGACTGGCTCAGGACAGGGCAGGCACAGAGCTGTTGTACATAGCAACACTATGAGTCTCAGGTAACTCAATAGCATATAACAACATGCTCATACAACTTGAAATATTGTAAATGTTCTTTGTCACCATCATATCTGTGTACATATCTTTTTACTTCACTTAGATACAAGTCAAAAGATTCTCCCGCTGAAGAGAAAAATGCAAAGCACATGAAGATAGACATTTAAACCTGAGTTTTAAAAAAATAAGCTATATTATTTCATTAACTTTGATTTATATGCTTGTGAAATTTCTAAAAAGTCACCAGCAACTTAAAACCATGATTTCATGCATAGACTCTTTCAAGTGACTGAAGAGCATAGGAGACAGCTAAAGAGGTGGATTGTCAATCAAACATTTGACAGTTTCCTCTCAGTGTTGGTCTCCTCTCATTAAAATTACAGCTTCAGGTTTCTACTAGAGAGTCACCATGAGTCAGAATCCACTTGTCAATAGTGAGTTGGGTTTGGTAATACATATATATGGTGTTATGGAAGCAGCATGCTAGTCTCTTCATCTTTTTATAGGATAATTGCTACTGTCAGATAAACTGATCAAATTTGTCCCTATTGTAAAATTACCTTTGGGAAGAAGAAAATTTTTGATACGTGCTTCTCTGCCTTCACTTTACAGTATAGAAATTGACAAATGGAAGGTTCTGAAGCTCTGGGAAAAATGCATTTAACCAATTATTTTGAGTGCTGCCTTAGGAAGACCTTGTTGCTCTGATAAAAACTGAGTGACATTTCCTCTGAAAAAATAATAATGCTGATATTCTAATCACTCTTATCTTCAGCTTTCTTAAGGAAATCTAATTCTGCTTTGTACATCGTACTTGTTTTATGTCACAATTAAAATTCAAATCTAAACCTTCACTAAGATATTAGAATTAAATAAATTAATTTAAAGAAGAAATCAAAGTGCTACAATGAGGTAGTCATTATCTAGAAAGAGAAGTCAGAATTAATATATAATTAATATATAAATAATATTGTATAATTAATATTATTATAGTTATTAAAACTATGATAATAATATATTGTAGTTGAAAAGAAGCATAAAAATCAGACTCTCATATGATGGTTGATTCCTTTATCTTATTTCTGTGAATTTATTGTCTGGACTGCTCTTCTGTGATAAAGAACAAACCAATCATTTTTTAATTATAAATTTTTAAAATTTTAGTATAATAAGTTTTTCCATCATAAGTTGAGACCAATATTTGATGTGGTTTTTATATACTACCCCAAATCCTGATCTAAGGATTATGCTCACTTTGTTGGGTGACTGTGTTACCTTGACCCTTTAAGATGTCATAGTGTTGTAAAAGAGGAAGATAAACTGTTGTTATTAAATGCTATAGAATTAGCTCTGACTCATAAAGACCTTATGTTAAAGGGAGAGATTTCTATTATCCTATGAGAACTGTTTTCTCACTCTTATTTTCATAGTAGGGCGAGGGAGGGTGATATATTAGTCTGCCTACATTTGAAACATTTTTCAGTAAGCATACAACTCTATTTGCCACTTGAGGTTTATCCTTTACGGCTGAGCTTTCAGAGAATCAATAAATAACATCAATCTTTGCTAATTCAGGATCAGAAAAGAGGAAGAGAGGTAGACATTAAGATGCTAGCATTATTGGTAATAGAAGGTACTTCTAGGTAAGAGTAAGCTCATAGTTTTAAGCTAATAACTAACGCAGACTCCTTGTCTATTTAGCTCTTCTGACCATTAAATATGTCAATTTTATGCTATATTATATTAATTATATTAATCCAGTAGACAGCAGGAAATCAAAGATAACAAATATCTAAATGGTTTATTTTTTTTTTTGTTACTGTTGTATCTCTAGAGAAAATTTTAATATCTGTGTGTCACAGTAGAATTGTACTCTATATAGGGATTTCAAAGTTGTAGTCTTTAGACTCTTCTGGGTGGATTCCAGTTACCCACATTTCAGCTATATGTTATTGTTAGGTGCTATGAAGTTGAATACAATTCATAATGGCCCTCTGAACAACAGATCTGAAACCTGTTCCATCTTGTACCATCCTCATCATAGCTGACATACTTGACCCGTTGCTGCAGTCACTGTGTCAAATCATCTTGTTGACGGACTTCATTTTTCCCTTTCTAAAGAATAGTCTCTCCTAGCAACATGTTCAGGGTTTATGAGATAAAGCTTTGCCAAGGAGTACTCAGGCTGTCCATTTTCCAAGACATATCTGTTTATTTTTTTGATAGTCCAAAGGAAAGGAAGTTCATTACTCTCCTCTAACACCACACCTCAAAGGCATCAATTCTTCTGTCATCCTCATTCATTGCTCATCTTTCAGATGCATATCAAATGATTTAAAAGACTATCACCTGAATCATGCTCATCTTAGTTTAAAACTGACATTATTGGTCCTCGGTAATTCCAAAAAGATTCTGATAGCAAGCTTTTCCTAAGCAACATACGTCCTGATCCCCTGACTGCTGGTACCAAGGATATTGCTTGTGGATCCAAGAAAGATGAAATTGTCAATTTCAATCTTTTCTCCATTTATCATAATACTGATTATTGGTCCAATGGTGAAGACTTTAGTCTTCTTGATATTGAGGTATAGCCTATGTTCTAATACACTAATACTTTAATAAGAATATTTGACAAATATGATACAAATACATCATATTCAAGATCTAACCACTGTTGTGCATTTTTGGATGCTCGCCCACATGTATTCTCATTTACAAAAAAATAGGGGGGGACCTGAAAGAGTGTGGCAATTATTGAATAATTTCACTAATATCACATACTAGAAAAGTCTTGTTGAAGATTTTCCAGTAACTACAGAAACAGTACATTGACAGAGAACTACCAGAAATACAAGCTGGGTTTAGAAGAGGCTATGGCACTAAGGAAATTATTGCCAAGGTCGGATGGATCTTGGCTGAAAGCAGAGTATTGGAGGAATGTCTATCTGTGTTTCATTGACTATGCAAAGGCATTTGACTGTGTGGATCACAACAAATTATGGCTAACCTTGAGGAAAAGGGAACATCAGAGCACTTGATTGTGCTCATGCAAAACCTATACTTTGACCAGAAAACAGTCTTCAGAACAGAGCAAGAAAACACTGCCTGGCTCAAATCAGGAAAGGAGTGTATCAGAGATAAATCCTGTCTCCATACCTTTTCAATCTATATGCAGAACAGATCATTTGAGAAGCTGGGCTTTATAAGAAAGAATGTGGTATCTTGCTTTAAGCAGATTACACAGCCTTGCTTGCTGAAACTAGGGAGGACCTGGAGTGCTTGCTGCAGAAGTTCAAGGGTTGTACTCTTCAATAAGCATTGAAGCTCAACATAAAGAAGACAAAAATTCTCACTGCTGGTCCAATTGGCAGCACCATGATAGATGGAGAGGAGATTGAGGTTGTTAATAATTACAGCTTGCTCAGCTTCTCAATCAATAGATGACTTTCCTTGGGAAAATCTGCTGTCAGGGACCTCTCCAGGGTACTAAAAACGATGTTGGTCTAGAGACTAAGGTGTGCCTACTTCAGGGATGATCTTTGCAATTTATTGCAGTGCATCAGAGCCAGACAATGACTAAATATGATAGAAGAGTTGATGTGTTCAAGTAGTGGTGCTGGAGAAGAATCTTGAACATACCAGGGACCGCCAAGAAATAAGTGGGTCCAACTTGGGGAAGGTGAAATAAAGTTTTCTCCTTGAAGCCTAGGATTTTGAAGCTCTGTCTCACATTCTTCGGGCACATAGACAAGAGGGACCGGTCCTTGGAAAAGGACATCATGCTTGGAAGGATGAAGGGACAGTGAAGGAGAGGAAGACCCTGGGTGAGATGGATTGATACAATAACTGATTCAATGGGGAGTTGGTGTGTTGGAATCAGCCAGACTGTCTCAGAACAGGGCAGAGTTCAGAGCTATTGTATATAGGATCATTATGGGTTGTAGGTGACTCTACCATAACAACAGACAATGTAAATATTCCTTTAACTATCAATTTTGGAAGACCTAGAAATTATTTAGAAACTATTTCAGATAATGCCTATATTTTCTAAAGTCACACAAATATCAAAATCAGCATGTCATCAATATACAAATATTTAACAATTGGCACTACTCTTCCTCCTCCATTACATACTTAAAGAAACATGAGTAGATCAATATGGCCAAAGGAGTGAGCAGGGTATAACACAAGAGAATGACCATGCTGTGCAAAGGAAATTGAAATAGTGAGACTCCATCTACACTGTAATTTATAGGTGATGCAGCATTATACACTTTACTTGAAATTTAAATTGTTTATTCTCATGGATTGTTGTCAACAGCTGTTTTATTTAAAACTTTCAAAGTTAGTTATTAATACATGAAGAAAAGAAACTTCTTATGCACTAATATTTTAATAAGAATATTTGATGAGTATGAGACAAATGTGTCATATTCAAGATCCAGCCACTGCCTGTTGATTGTCATCTGGAGGCCAGATACTGAGCATAACGTTTTCACATTTAATTTAACTATCATTTTTGGAAGACCTAGGCATTATTTAGCAACTGTTTCAGATAAGGCTTATATTTTCCAAAGTAACACAAATTTTAAAATCAGTGTTTGAACAGATGATACTGAGCATGTTTTCTGATATTCACTCTTCTCTTTTTTTCCTTTCCTCTATATAAAAGATTTTTTAGCAAATAATATCATGCTCTCTCCTGGGCTGAAATGATTGTTTCTGCTTTAATGCAGAATTAAGTACTGGTGAGTATCATTTAATCAAGTTCTCAAATCTACTTGCCCAAAATTTGTCTAAAATGCTATCAAAAGAAACCTCATTCTCTTTGCTCTTTCACGCCTATCATTTTATGCTCACAAATGTATAAAACAAGGTCACTCATTTACTTTACTTAGGGTTTTCTTTTGAGTAAATGACAATTCCGCATTTTTAAATGGTGGCTGTAAATTCACAGACTTCCAAAAATTCCTTGCAACAGTGCTTTTAGAGTGAATCCTAAAGTGCTTTATACATATACATTGGATCTTCTTCTGGAATGTATTTAAAATGAAGTTTTTATAGAAAGCTTTATAATTCAAATGAAAAGGTGCTGTAGATATTTTACAAATCCAATCCAATACTATCCCCTAAAACATTTAACTGCCTTTAAAGAAAATCAGTCTTTCTGTCAGGCGTTGGCAGTTAAGCTATAGTCTGCTGAGATGGCAATATCCAACACCCTGCCTCCTACTCAGCAGCAGACATTAAGCTTTGGCTGTGACCAGGCAATCCCATTTTAAACTCTCATCTCTGTATGTGTCAGTTATGACTTGGCTGCTGCCTGGCACAAACATCTAAATCTTCAGATCTGGGGATTTAATTAGTCTACAGGAAAATGAAACTCTGGATGTGATGGTTTGTAAACACATACCTAAAAAATAAATAATTGCAAACATCCAAAATGTTGTTGACTTCCCCCAGCTCTTTTAAATTGAAAATTAGAATGTGTTTATAGACCATAAAAATTCTACCAAAGTTTCTATGGGATTTATACTCTAATTCCAGACTCTTCAGTGGCCTATAGCTTTCTTGGGTAAGGTCATCCTGTAGAGTGCCAAATGCAGAGCTCAGGGAACTAATTCACAGCTTTGCCTCCCACCTGGACATGAAGTTACAGCTCAGTCCTTTGCTGCTGGCTGGCTCAGCACTGACCTTTCATACTGTTCCAGTCTCTTAGATATCCCTCTCTTGAATGAAATAAAATTCCCTGTTTAACAGTTTAAGGAACCAGGTGTCTCTCTGACCTCAAGCCTTCAGGAACTCACTTTTCCAAAGGTTCAACAGACTAAGGAGGAACTCACAAAAGGCCCTTTTGGGGACAACCTGGGGAAATGTGTTGGAAAAAGTTCTTATGTGGTGTCAGCTTTTGAAAACAGTGGCTGGTGTTGCAGAAAACTATCAAATATTAAATGGGGACAGAGCTTACAGGTCAGCTACATTTGAAGAGGCAGGCGCAAACAAGAGACCAGTGTCTCACATGATGACAGAATTGCTATAAAATCCTAGGCCTTATGAAGAATAATTTAGTTCCTGACAAACTCATGTCACACTGTTTCTAAGGAGAACCATTACTCTTTTAAAAGCAACTTGGTTTTGTCTGATTGGGGATGGCATATATTATCTCCATACCCACTTAGATGAGCCTCATTTCAGTTTTTATTTTTATTGTATATTGTTGTTGTTGTTACTGAAGTTAAATTTTTAGGGTTAACATTTCAATGAATGAACTGGACATACAGCTGAACAAAATGATAGGTATTGTTATAGGAGGACCAAATAACGGCAGAGTGGTTAAAACAAGAGCTGTAAAGTTCCAGTTCTGAACCACTACTTTGCCACTTTTCTAGTTTTCTTAGGGACATTTATTATACTGTCCATACTTCTGTTTTCTCTGTGTAAAGGGGGGAAAACTGTAGTTGTTACTTCACAGTATTACATGAGGATTAAATTTATATATATCAAGTGGTAGCACAGTAACTGGTATATGGTAAGTACTATGCAAGTGCTGGCTAAATATATTAGTTACAAACAACATATTTTTTTATCTGTTAAACATGCATAGCACAATCAAGTTTTTTGAACATTAGTGACCATTGTTGTGTACCTACGAGTTCAAACAGACCCATAGGTGACCCTCCAGCAGGTTTCTAGAGGCAGTAAATTTCATGGAAAGAGATTGACCATCTTTCTCCTATAGTGCAGCTGAAAGATTAGAATCACATGGTTTTGAGTGGTATTTACCACTAGACCAGCAGAGCTCCCTTTTAATGACTGAAGGCCTTCAAACCATAGGAAGGTTGCTCCGAGGAGCCTAGGCCAGGCTGCAGAGTGACCACCCAGGGCTGAGTGTAGGGCTGGGCTGGCAGCCTGATGACAGTCCAAGCTCTTCCCCCAGTAAGGCTGGAAGGTTCTAGTTTGGAACAGAGTCACTGTCTCCAGGTGCTGTGCTAGCTTCTGCTTCCTTTTGTAAAAGAGCTCTTTGCCTAACTCTTTACACCAATGCATCTCTCTCTCTTGTTGAAACAAGTCTGATTCATAGCTTGTCTTCTATTAGATTTTTGAGACTATAAACATGGGAACATACTGCCAATCTTTCTCCTGTGAAGTAGTGAGTGAATTTGAACCATTAGGGAGGAATTACCAGCACAACTCTATGGACTATGACACCAGGTATGTGTGTATATGTATGAATGTATTATATATATATTTAATATAAAATTACACATATATGTGTAATTTGTAATAATATATGTATGTTTTTGTTATGTGCCATCAAGTCGCCAACTCATAGAACCCTATATACAATAGCTCTGAACTTTGCCCTATCTTAAGCCAGTCTCATTGACTCCAGCACACCTACCCCCACTATCTTAGTTACCATGTTGGTCCATCTTATCAAGGGTTTTCCTCACCTGCACTTACTTTCCACCCTTTCAAGTATCATATTTTTCTCCAAAGAGTGCTCACTCCTGGGCAAGTATGTCAAACAGGCCAAGATATGTCAGACAGAGCTTCAAAATCCTTGCCTCCAAGGAGAAACTTGGCTACCCTTCTCCCAGACAGACCTGTTTATTCTCCTAGCAGTCCATGGTGTGTTCAATATGCTTCTCCAGCACCACAATTCAAAGGCCTCAAGGCTGAAGGTCAGAAGGCTTGAAAGCAGGTCTGAGAAGCTGTACTGACTGAAGAATTGTATTGTGTTTCTAACATGAATTATAACTTGCTACTCTTCTATAAAACACCATATCATAACTATAGTTTTGGGTTCTGTGTTGATCGCAATGAATACATTGACCCAGTAGCAAAGCAGCAAAAGCCCTGGGAGGGATGGCTTTTGCTAGAAATGACAGAAGTGGGCATGGGAGCATGGAGCACGTCTGACTTCATAGGTTATGTTTTGTGCTGTGGATGTTGTGGATGGGGATTCATATCTTCTGTAGAGTTAGTAGAGGTCAGATAATTCTCCCAAGCTGACCACACTGCTTTTACATACCTTTTTATTACAGCTCTGCTTTATCCCCCCCCCCAAATCATTCATTAATCCCTATGTTCCACTTTCCCCTTGATCACTTAAAACTTTATACATTGTTTTGTTTGATGAAATACTCCAGATTTCCCTTGGCATGATGTTTTTCCTCATTGCAATAAGTCAATTTATCAGGTTTTCCTAGTGGCTAAAGATTTGTAGGGCTGGAATAAATAAACACACATATCTGATAAGGAGATAACCTAAAAATCTGGAAATCTAGTCAAGCAACTAGTATGGATGTGGTTTTTATGTAAAATGTAAGTGGATTTAAATTAATCAATGAGCTATATTCCATGTTATCATTTAATAACATTGGGCAGAAAACTTGACTCTAAGCATGAAGTTAAGAAAATGAGCAATGATTTAAAAGCATTAAGATAAAAACAATAAAGTTGCTAGCATTGGGGCTTATGAGGTGGTTTTCTTAAGAAAGAGACAGTGATGAACTAAAGTGTATTACCATCTTTCTCTTTAAATAAAATCTAGTATGTTCCAATAACATGTTTTTCCATAAAGCAACCAATATTATTGAAATTCCCAATGACTTATTCATAGCTCTAAATCTGATGATCAATCACCTCTCTTGACCTATCTGAATCTAATGATTTTCTTTTGTCATTATTTCATCTGCTTTGGAGAGGATCAAGACAAGAGCTCAGCCTTCTCAAGAAAGAATAGCTGGAAGTAGGATGTATCCCTTTGGCTTAGGGTAACAGCCTCATAGACCCAGGAGAAGAGTGATGCCAAAGCAGGTATTTCCAGGGGATGTCAAACCTTTAGATGTTGAAAGAAGACAAGGACCAACCCTCTAGAGATGACTAAGAAATACTTTCTTTAGACTTGGCACCTGATATTTAGACTTTTAGCCACCTACACTGTAATATAAATGTTTGATTGTTAAACCACTTCTGGTGTTTCTTATAAAGAAGCACAGTGCTGTTTCTGACATAGCATTATGAGATAACAAAAATAAATTTAAAACAATTACATCAAAAGATAGAATCCACTTCTCCAATGCAGTCAAAAGTCTTTTCATTTACTATTTCATTCAACATTTTTATTGGTACTCACATCAGTCAAAACTTTACAAGAAACAAATGAAGAGGAGACATGGAGTTGGAGACGAAGACACACACACACATACATACACACACACACACACACACACATATGCTCTTTTATTGAAAAGGTTTGACTTACATAATTAAGAGGTTCAGCTGAACATTCACAGTATCATCTGTAGGACAAGCTTCAAAGTGAACATTCCTGGGCAAGAGCAGCTGACTAAGACCACAGGTGGAGTTTATTTTTTCCTCATTAGATAAACTTATTGATTTTAAAACTTTTTTAAAAAAATATTGTATATTGATTTGCTTACATAGTTCATATCTATTGTGATTCACACCTTTCTTCATTCACACTGTATTTCATGCAATCATTCCCATTCACTATGTTTTATAAACGTAATCACCACTGGATTATGCCCACCATTACCCTGCTTTTTCAGATCCCCACCAGATCTTTCTCATTTCCTTTACCCCCTTCCTCCACCCACCAAGTTGTACAACTCTGTGATATTGCTCCTCCACATCTTCACACCTCTGCTCTCATCCCTTTACCCCCATATGGATCCCCATACATGTTTTACTAGTTATCTTTCTATTTTTATAATAATTATCATATGCAGTACTTGTCCTTATAATTCTGAATTAGTTCACTCAGCTTAATGCTTTCCAGCCTCACCCAATAAAACTTAAATTTTGTTCCTAAAGTGTTTCAACTATGAATTTTTCTGGACAATCTCTTTTGACGATTATAGGTATTTACTGTAAATTAAATGCCTTCGTAGCAACACTTAGTATTTTGTTGAGTTAGTTTATATTATAGAGCCTAGCCAAGTTCACACATAAAACTATCACAATTTTCACTAATAAATAACTAGGTAGAATCCATAACTATGAGAACTTAGAGTTTAATAGAAATGAAGATGACACACATTTCAAAGACTAGTAAATAAGTTTGCTATATATTCAGGTTAAGGACTGTAGTTTTAAAACTTTGAAGATAAATGAAAATGATTTTAGAAATACTTTCAAATATATAGATTGAATGTGACACATTTAATCAGATGCATTTTCCTATTTTAATAAAGTACATGTTAGAATTTCCAAAGGATAGAGACACTTTGTTTCCAATTAAGATGCCTTAATAAATAGAAATTCCATTTTTCCTTTCTTTTTAATTCCATTTTTCTTTTCTCTTTAATAGGGCATAGGATTCATATTTGTTATTATTGTTAGAAATAATATTGGATTAATAATATTTAGATTTTTTGGTGCTGTTTTTATGGTGATATACATAACACTTAGAATCACACATTTATACAGTTGTGAAATTAAACATTAAGATTATAAGGTGTAATGCTCTCATATTTGTTGCTTACCAAGGAAAAGTATTAAAGAACGATAATGCTTACCAAAAAAAATAGGAATAATTCCTCAGAAACGTGACATACCCAGTTTTACCATGCTCCTCCCTTGCACCTGGAATGTGGAATTTAAGATTTTATTTAGAAATTGTGATTTAAAAAAAATAGATAGTATCATTACTAGGAATGCTGAATTTCAAGTCATGCTCAACCTCAGCTACTAAAGATCTTATTCCTGAAGCATATAGAGAGTAGCAGTTGACTGGGCTTATATTTCCTCACAAACATTAAAAGTACTTAAGATCTGAGAAAGGAAAAAAAAGCATTTTCTGAATTGGTTTTACCTCACATTGTGATAAGTGCTTATGTTACTTGATATTGATTAAATGCTTATTTAAATGGCTGAAGGGGAAAAAAGGAGATTGATTTTGTGTGATAATGTTCAAGCCTTTATATTTTTTACCATGAAATAAGAACATGGTATTATGTAAGTAAAATATCACTAAAGTTTATCTTTTGGAAACACTTCCCCACTTCCCCAAACACACACCCTTAGGATCTTTATTAACCTCTTATACAGGCTCTGAGGAATCTGTGGAGACTCATTAAATTTGTAAAGCTATAAAAATGTTCTTTCTTAATGTGTTTGCACTGTTGTTAAAAAGCAATATTAATACTAAAACAGTCTATATGTATTCCACTGACATTTTAAAGAAGGTAGACCTTTAGAATAGAGCAGTTTATTATAGTGAAACAATTTCTTTATTCTTTCTAGTACCTCTTTAATCTATTGTAAACATCAGTTTTCAAGAAAACATTCAAGTTGCCTTGAGCATATTAATTTTCAAAACATACTTAAATAATTACATTTGTAAAAGCTCTGTTTAAATCCACAATAATAAAAAAAAATCTTTAAGCTGCATTTTTCCTGATTAATGTATATCTGTAGTGGCAAACAGCTGTGCTGTAACCCCAAAGGAGTGCAGTTTGAGGCCATCAACTGCCTCATGAGAGAAGGATGGGTAATCTCCTCCCATCTGATAAACTGCCTCTGAAAACCCCCTGGAAGGTCAGGTTTGGGTTGGTTGGTTCTGACTCAAGGGTACTTAACAATAATAACAACATATACCAAGTATACTATATTGTCTACTTAATGAAAAAAAATAATTCTTTGACTTCAGCCCATAAAATAAAATTAAGACCAGGAAAGCTAACCCTGTTGGACACGAGCTGGACAGTGGCAAACTGAGTGATGTCCCCATGTGTGCCCACCTAGACAGCTAGCCTGACTGGGCACAATAGTTGCAACCTGAGTTAGGTCCCCGAGGGTGCCCACCAACAAGCATCTACTTGCATTTTGGCATGGCATATGCCTGCACATGTGCCTGCCCCACCCAGACAAGCCCCATCTCAGCCTTGCATCTTCTCACATCCAGTCACCTAACTGCTTTTAATGCAGAACACCTTGTTCTGACTTAGGTGAAACAATTATCAGACAGAAGAGGCTACTTTCACAGGCTCTGAATGGAAACTTCCCTTGGTTCAGAAGTTCAGAGAGGAACACAGGCATCATCACTACCACACCCTCTTCTGTAGCAGTGACTTCAGATCGAGAAGCTATCATCACCTCAGGCATGAAAAGTTCTACCACAGCAATATCACAAAAGAAACAGGTTACATACCCTCACACCCTACACAAGCACAAAGCAAGATCTCACCCCAAAAAGTGATACAGTAACAATAGATTTCCAAAAGCCAGAAAGTCTGATGGAACTTTCTGACACAGAATTTAAAAGAACAATGATTGAATGTTTTCAATGGGTGAAAGACAAACTCAAAGAATTCTAGGACAGGAGGAGCTAAAACAAAAACAAAACAAAACAAACCCCAAACGATAAAGATAAAGCAAATGAGGTATTAGAGGTTCTGAAAAAACAAGAAACCATAATCCAAAATATGAGGTCCAATGTCTCAGATTTTGTCAACATGATGGAGGGATACATGAATAAAGTTGAAGAAATGGAACACAGAACAAGTGAAACAGAAGATAGAATTTTCACCATTAATATGCTAGAGCAAAAGAGAAGTCAAAAAGGAAAGAAAACAAAGAAAACCTAAGAATAATATGGACACCATCAAGAGAAATAACATGCACATCATTGGAATACCAGAACAGGAAGCAAGCAAAGGCACCAAAAATGTTGCGGAAGAATTACTAGAAGAAAACTTCCCAGGCATAATGAAGAATGAGAGAATAAATATTCAAGAAGCTGAGAGAACACCATATAGAGTAGACCCCAAAGAAAGACACCAAGGCATATCATAGTCAAATTTTCCAGAACCAAAAATGAGCAAAAAATTCTGAAAACAGCTAGGAAGAAAAAAAGAGTAACCTGTACAGAAGAGCACATAATATTAAGTGCCAATTTCTCAGCAGAAACCTGTGAGCAAGAAGACAGTAGAATGATATATATCAAACACTCAAATAATACAACTATCAACCAAGAATATTGTACCCAGAGAAATAATCCATAAAATTTGAAGGGGAGAATTAAATATTCCCAGAAAAGCAGAACTCTGTCAGACAGAGCTTCAGAATCCTTGCCTTCAAGGACCAGCCTGGCTTCACCCTCTTTAGGACAAACTTGCTTGTTCTCCTAGCAATCCATGGTAAATTCAACACTCCAACACCAAAGCTCAAGGCATCAACTTTCTTTCTACCATGCCTAGTCAGACTGTGGTTCTGAACTTTACTCACAATTGCTGCCATGTTACAGCCCATTTTTCAACCACTGTATCAGTCTTTATTAGTGAGGGGAAGCAGGAGTGTTCCACTTCCTAAACATGCCTCCAGAAATTCTATCAACTTTGGTAAATGTGGTTAGTTATAGAAAGGCTTCAGGTCTTTTGTTCATAGGGTTGCTCTGAGTTGTGCTTGACTTAAGGCAATCAACAACTAGATAGTACATATAGTGCATAGATGCAATTGTTTTTGTTGTTATGTACCATCAAGTCAGCTCTGATTCCTAGCTTTGCAATTTCATTGTCTCTGACACACCTGCCCCCATTACCTCAGTCACTGAGTCAATCCATCTTGTCCAAGGTCTTCCCCTCCTATGCTGTGCCTCCACCACTTCAAGCATGATGTCCCTCTCCAAGGACTGGTTCCTTGTTGCAAAATTTCCAAGGTATTTCAGACAGAGCATCAAAATTCTTGCTTAGAAGAAGCAGCCTGATTTCACCCTCTCTACAATGGACCTGTTTGTTCTCTTAATAGACCATGGTATATTCAATACTCTTCTCCAGCACCATAACTCAAAGGCATCAAGTCTTCTATCATCCTTCGTCATTGTCTAGCTCTTTGACACAGAACAAGCAATTGTGAAGACGATGGCCTGCATCAGGCACACCTTAGTCTCCAGACTGTCACCATTGCTCTTCAGTACTTTGAAGAGGTCCTTGAGAGCAGATTTTCCCAATGCAGTACATCTTGTGACTTTTGGGCTGCAAGTACCAAGAGTCTTGATTGTGGAGCAAAGTGAGCTGAAGCTATTAACAATATCAATCCCTTTACTTTCTATCATGATGCTGCTAATTGACCCAATGGTGAGTATCTTTATTTTCTTGTGTTGAGTATTAATCCATATTGAAGACTGCAGCCCTTAACATTCTGCAGGAAATGCCTCAAGTCACATAGTGCTTATCTATATTAAAATTAATACCAAAGTCAAATCTCTATGTTTACTTTTTATAGACAATAACAACAGTGTTTATATATTCTTGTGTGTTAAATTTAACAGTAACTGCATTTTTTCTTTTTTTATATTGCTAGCAAATTTTTTATTGATCAAATTTTATGACTTTCAAATTTTAAAGTACTAAGGTCAGTGAGGCCTTGTTTAGTTTATACTGCTTTGATTGCTAACAATAAAAGCAATCAGATGGTAAAATAAAGGGTTTTCAAAGGTTAGGTGAAACCTAGACCACTTGCAAATTTTAAACTATAAGAATAAAAAAATTGTGAAAAGTCATATTTATAGACACTATCTGAAATAAATTCTAGTAGGTCATTTTGTGAATGTCAGGCCAACTCTGAATTCACTATTTACAAATGAAGTAAATATGATCATTACCACATTATAAACCATTTGTCGGGAAATCAAAAAGGCTGAACTCGTTCAGCATTTCTTAAGCTCAAGGAATTGAAGAACAAATTCAAACCTCGAGTTGCTGCAATCAAAGATGCTTTAGGCAGAATGTTAAATGATCCAGGAGGTATCAAAAGAAGATGGAAGGAATAT
>NW_006399751.1:30467614-30469118 GCF_000299155.1 Elephantulus edwardii | reverse complement strand
ATTCTGGGGATTCGCCTGACATACTTTGGACATGTTGTAAGGAGAGACAGGTCTTTGGAGAGGGACATCATGCTGGGCAAAGTGGAGGGACAGCGCAGGAAGGGAAGACCCTCTATGAGGTGGATTGATTCAGTGACTGGGGTAATCGGGATGGGTGTGTTGGAGGCAATGAGATTGGCACAGGATAGAGCAGGGTTTAGGGCTGTTGTACATATGGTCGCTATGAGTCATAAACGACTCGACGGCACATAACAACAACAACAATAAACCATTTGTCCTCAATGTTCAGTTTGAGCAGATGCCTGATATAGTATTGTTTACTGACTGGTGTTAGGGATGTGTCCAGAGCCCATGAAGTGCACCATATCCTAATTGATATCGTGTTCATAATTCTGCCATCATAACCATTTTATTTTAATCAAAGTGCCAGAAAAGTGTATCATTCTTTTGTAAATGGAAAGTATTAAAGTTTTAGATAAGCATAAACCAGATATAATAAATTCGGTAAGTATTACAATATATAAAATATGACAATGAAAATATCCTTAAGAACATGATTCTCCTTTTCTGTTCTCCCCCCCCCCCCAAGTATGTTGTTATTGTTGTACAGGAGAGGAAGATCCTCGATGAGATGGATTGATTCAATTACTAGGGTATTGGGGGTAGGCATGTAGGAGACAGTGAGATTGGCACAGGACAGAGCATGGTTTAGAGCTGTTATACATAGGGTGGCTAGAGTAATAGGCTACTTGATGGCATGTAACAACAATGTTCTATAAAAATCATCAGTTCTGATAGAATGTCTTAGGGTGCTACCTAAAAACATATTCTTAATGTTAATACAAAGTAACAAGAAAATGAATGACAGAAAGAGTGTACAAGGTTTTTCCAATATATCAAACTATTGGATGTTTGCCATATATGTATTTATCAATACAATCAAATGAGATCTCATACCAATAGTGAAGGCCCCATCTTTTGTGCCCTGTGAGCAGTTTATCTCAGCTGGTCTGCTAAAGACCCCGGAGTGCCAACCCTATCCCCACTCCTACCCCCGTGGCCCTGTTTCCTCTCTGACAAGGTGAAAGAAATGATCATGAGTCAGGAGAAACTTGCCAAACTGTAGACACAAGTACGCATTGGTGGAAAAGAAACCGCATGTTTCATAGAACAGCTACAAAAGATGACAAAAACCCTTTAGTTCTCCTTAAAGATATTAGGGGTAAACAACATCTCTGCTATTGAAGAGGTGAATATGTTTATAAATCAAAGAACAGTGATCCACTTTAGTAATTCTAAAATTCACACATCTCTGGTAGCGAACCCTTTCACCATTATTGGCCATACAGAGTCAAAGCAGCTGACAGAAACGTGATCTCACATCTTAAACCAGCTTGGCGCAGATGGTCTAAGTAGTTTAAGAACACTGGCTGAAGTCCTGCACAAACAAGCTGAACAAAGAAAAGATTCACTTGCCACAGGAGGAGGAGGAGGAGGAGGAGGA
>NW_006399751.1:30458828-30467331 GCF_000299155.1 Elephantulus edwardii | reverse complement strand
AGAAGAAGAAGAAGAAGAAGAAGAAGAAGAAGAAGAAGAAGAAGAAGAAGAAGAAGTAGTAGTAGTAGTAGTAGTAGTAGTAGTAGTAGTAGTAGTTGTTCCAGATCTTGTGGAAAATTTTGTTGAGGCTTTAAGAATGAGGCCAACTAATTTGAGTCAACTGCTATTTTATATTATAACTGCTTTTAAAAATAGTTTTGGTTTTGGATCTGATAAAATCTAGATCTCTAATATTTTAAGCCCAACAAGCCATTTGAATATTGAAGCTTTTTTCAGTTTCTGCATAAATATAATTTATTCTTTGCAGCTAAATAAGCTGAGGAAGCCTAGGAATGAAATTTTTTTTGGGAAAAGCTCATTCTCTGAATCAACATGCAAATTATTAACTATAAAGTACAGATAAATTCACAAATGGTTGAAAGGAGAAAAAAAAAATTGAACAGAGAGGTATGAATCAGAAGTAGAAAACAAAGTTTAAAAGTAACCTAAAAAAAACATTTGAACATAATAATCATGGCCCATTCCGAGTTAGATTTGCAATTGCATATTTCAAAGTTTAAATTTTAATATAGTCAAAAAGTGCAAATGGAGAAGCAGGATTTAATTTTTTTTGCAACACCTGGTGGAATTTTTATGTAACTCTAATAAGAATCATAAAGCTAAGGTAAAAGAAATTGTTATTTACTTCTGTGTACAAGCTGTGTTCTGTGTGTAACATTTGTATGAAACATTTGTTTTCTTGAATGGTTATTTTCAATATGCATTCTCCCTAATTTTAATACATATGGTCCCACTACTGTGAATAAGGTTTTTATGGGCCAATCCTGCTTCCTGAACTATCTTAGTCTGAAAGTTCTCCTGAGACCTCTTAATCATGGAAGAGTTAGCTGGTATCAGAAATACCAGTACTAAAATTTCCAGCGTCACATAAACATGCAAGCAAAGTCAGTATGACAAACTGATAGATAATCAATGGTGATGAGTCACTTATGATTTGAATTCAGGGCATCTTGTATCACAAATGAAAGAAACAACCAAAATAAATTTTGTAACAGACTTTGAAAGTTGCTCTAGAAAGTAGAGACACCAAAGCAAATAGATAGAAGCATGAAGTAAGAGAACTGAATGGAAGATTTTTAAAGGATGTCAAATAGATTTGTTTAAGAAACAAAGCCATGTACTATTAAGATCAAGACTGTAAAACCCAAAAGCCTTAAATTGCAGTAGTGAAGAATTCTTTGGGGAAAAATATTGACTGGCATAAGAAGATGATACAAAGTTGCTATATCAAGAACAATTGGCTGATATACACTGAGTTCAAGAGTTGGCAAATGATGATGAAAAACAGTATTGAAAAAAAAGTCCAAGCTTTACTCAAGATATTGGAAAAATAACCACTCCATGTATTCAACTGGCTATAAACGTAAATGTTTCAATGAATAGATACAACACTAGAGATGCTCATTTGTCTATGTTCCCCCAAATAGAAGACAGTTACTTAACAACTGAGTAGGACAGAATTTTATTTGCGCCAAGTCGTTGTGAAGTACTTGATCCCACAGGGCTATTACAAGTGCTAAAAAGCAAGATCTCACATTGAGAATTAAGATGCATCAGATATGAGTCAAGATACTATAAATTATTTCATATACAAGCAAAAGATGAACACTGAAAGATGAACACTGAATTAAAAAGGCAGGAGAATAATTGATGCATTTGAATTGTGGTCTCAGCAAAGAGGCCTTTGAATCGTTGGCATTGGTAAAGAATACTGAACCTAAACTACCAAAACAACACATAAATCTTCTAAGAAGTGCACCGGAGCTGCTCCTTGGAAGCTGGAATGGTGAGACTTAGATTTACATATTTTAGATAAATTGTTAGGAAGGACTAGAACTGACAAAGACTTGGCAAAGTAGAGGTTTAGGGTAGAGAGGAAGACCCTCATTGAGAGAGATTGTTAGAGGGGCTACAACAATGGGTCTAGCAGAGAGACCGTGAGGCTAGCCCAGGTCAGGCAGAACTGTGTTTTGCTGTACATAGTCATGATGAGTAGGAATCCATTTGGTAACACCAAGCAATAATAAAGAGAATAGAGGCATTGCTATCCCAGCATTTTATACATAGCTATAAACGAGTTGTACAGGACAAAGATGGGCAATCTCCTCCTGTACAATTGATAGTCATAGAACTCCAATGAAGGCTCAGCTATGAGTAAGTTCCAACTCAACAGCAATGAGTGAAGTTTTTGAGAAACTTAAGTTGTCTAAATCAATATTGTTGTTGTTGTTGATTGCCTTCAAGTCAAGCATGACTCACAGCAACCCTGTGGGAAAAAAGCCTGATGCCCCTCTACAACTGTTGGCATTTATCAAAGTTCATAGAGTTTCCAGAAGCATGTTATTTAGAAAGTGGATGCCACTCCTGCTTCCAAACCTGTCATAGTATGTTATTGTTGTTATGTACCATTGAGTCACCTGTGATGTATAGCGACCCTATATATAGAAGCTCTGAACCCTGCCCTGTCCTGAGCCAGTGTCGCTAATTCTGACACACTAACTCCCATCACCTCAGTTACTGTATAAATCCATCTCATCCAGGGTCTTCCTCTCCTGTGTTGTCCCTCCACCCTTCCTAGCATGCTGTCCTTCTCCAAGTGATAAATTGATATTACATAGGTAAAATTAATCAGTTTTAGAATCAGAGTATCTAAGTCTGTATCTGTCACTTAATATTTGGCCATGGACATGTTTCCCAGTTAATCTGTGCCTCACTTTTCTCATCTTAATTTTAGTAGCAATTAAATGCCTATTATATAGGATTGATATGAGAATCAAATGAGTTATTAGATGAACTCATAGAGCTCATTTTCTTAGTGGACTGCTAGAAAAATGTATAACTGGTACTTGTTAGACAATAAAAATCTCAGTTTTTATTACCATCATAACGATCAGCGTCATTATTATTATCTGGTTTAACTAGTTAATTTACAAATGAGCCAAGAGTGTGTCTTGTCAATGGTCACATATCTAGATTAATTAGTCGTCATTGTGTTAGAACTGATTCATGGTTGATACTGCAGTGAATTTTCAAAGACTGTAAAATGTATAGGGAGAGACAGCCCACTTCAGACTTGACAACACTAGTGCCTACAAACTAGGCCACCAGAATTATGCAGGCTTTAGTTGAAAAAGAAAGGAGAAAGACAATGAGAAACTAGAATGCAAGATTAGCAAGATCTCATTTTGAGAACTAAAGTGCACATGATCCAAGCCATGATATTCTTCTTTCATATGCATATGAAAGTTGAACAATGAATAAGCAAGACTGGAGACTAATTGATGCCTTTGTATTGTAGTGTATCTATCAAAAGTGTTCTAAAATTCTCCTGTTGATTCTTGACCCATTTTCACTTTTGAAGATACAATATGTGCATACACACACAGACACACACACATACATATATACACATGCATATATACATAGACATAGACATATTACACAGACATATGCATATACACACTCATATAAAGTTTTGAATAAGGCATCTACTTTATGTTTTGAAAAATCAAAATACCCCAGAGAAAGTAATATATTATATTATATTATGGTCTGAAAAGAAAAAAAAATATCAGAATCATTTCTACAAGGAAAAAAATGATGGTTTCAACCAGAGAATCTATGTACCACAAACTGTGAGATCAAAATAGAAGTCAAATAGATGACTTCATAAATCATTGCCAGTTATTCTGCTTACACGCCACCATATATACTACAGCGCAGGACTGAGAAACATACATTTTTGGAGTTTCAAATTCAATCCTTATAGTTATTATACAAGAAATATCTTATTATACAAGGAATATTAAGTTACTTAACCATTTCAAGTTATGGCTTCTTCATTGTAAAATAAGTATATTTTTAGGCTATCTCCCTGGTAGGTTTGTTGGGTGAATTGAATAAAATAGTCCATGTAAAGAATGTAGTATAATGTCTAGTCATGCAGTTTCTCCATATTAAGTATTACTATCATTATACACAGATATAAAAGGATAGATTTTAGGTATTACTACTTACAGAATAAAAGCCTTTTTTCAGAATTTAGTATTATTTAAATAATAAGAATTTAGACATCTTTTTTTCCAATCATTGTTACAGAAAATAAGAATTTCTTTTTCCTTTTTGTTTTTTAATTGTTTTTTTTACTTGTGATTTTCCTGAAAGTTTACAAAGAGATTAATTTTAATTCATGCATCCATTCACATTTTTCCTCCCTACTCCTGCCCCAATTTACTTTGTAATGTTTGTCCTGTTACAAATTGTTATTTTCATACATGTAATCTCTCAAACACTTTGAGAAACAATGAATTCACAAAACACTACAGAACATGGAAGAGCCTGGAAAACATTACATTGACAGAAATATTCAGTCACAAAAGGATAAATAGCCCACTGCTTGAACAATGGGTGGATATGGGGGGAGAGAGCAGGGCAAAAAGGGGATCTAAAAAGAACACTGAATAGTCTGAAAGAAAAAAGGGTGTGTTTTTTTTTAAAGGTAAATTTTAATTGATTTCAAAATTTACCTTCCAAAGTATTAAAGGAAAGGAAATATTGACCCATCTAACTACATAATACTTATCTGTGTCATTACATTCTTTAAAAAAAAAAAAGTCCCTGGGTAATTAGTTTCAAAGAATATTGCTGAGTTTGCATATTGTCGTCCTTTAAACACTTCTGAGGATAATTAAATGCTGCTCAGGGACAGGTTCTCTTACTGCAGACATAAATTAATACATTAATTATCATAAAATACCATTAATTTAGTGCTTGCCAAACGACGCAGCTCAGTTCTCATTCTCACTTCTAGATCTTTCTTTATTGCCAACTTTCTTACCTCCCAGGAATGTCTCTCCTCCTCATCAATGCATAGCAAGTGCAGAGCTAGTCTCTGGCTTCCTGGGCCCAATCTTCTACTTCAGAATACTTTCTCTTGACTACTGTGATATTCAAGTTTCAAAGGGAATTTTTTTTTACCTATTTCAACAAGAAAGGGTTGATTATTTGCTTTCTAATGTAGTCGTCACATGTTCCTCTTTATTTTTTAGTGCTTTGAGTTCTGTCCCTTTCTTGTCATAACATCACCCAAAGAGATCTCTTCGCTCTGGTGAAGACTCCTTTTCTTTAGTATTTGCAACAGAAATTACTTCTGAGTTTTTTGTTTGCATATTTAATTATAATGGTAAGAAGCTGGAATGCAATCTTAAGGCACGCAATTTAAATCCACCAGCTGCCCCATGAGAGAAGGATGACAATTTCCTCCTGTGCAACTTACTGCCTCTGAAAACCCACTGGAGGGTCAGCTACACCTTGGTTTTACTCCATGGTACATAGCAAATAACAAAGTGTTATCTATGACTTAGCCCCTGAAATTCTCCTTCCCACTTCACTAGATAAAAACTTTGGTGGTGAAGTGGTTAAAACATCCCACTGCAAATCAGCTCCTCCATTAGAGACAGATGTGGCTTCAGCAATGATTTACAGCCTTGAAAACTCTAATGGGCAGTTCGGCTGTGTAAAATAGAGTTGCTAAGAGACAGAATCGACTTGACACAACTGAATTTCCTTTATAGTTTGAATAATTAGATACTTTATCACAATTAGGAAAGTATAGTTAAACGTGTATAGATGAGAGGGGGAAAGTAAAGAAGAATGGTGATTGTCTGTTGTAACTGGAATAAACGCTATGCCTGGAAGCAGGAGTTTAATTTTGGTATTATTTTTTAAAAGCTTTTTTAAAAGGGCAAATATTTTACTAAGTATCATTGTCCATCAAGTAATAGGAGAAAAATTTAATATATGATTACAGAAACTAGTGGGTTTTTTAAATCGTGATTTTAAATGAAACTTTACAGAAAGGTTGAGTTCTTATTCATTCATTGATGCACCCTCTCCTCCCTCCCCTTCTACTTCCCCTTTCCCAGTTCATTTTGTAATGTGATTCTTGTTCCAGGTTGTTAATTCATCTAATGCCTAATCATACATTTCTTCAGACAGTCCTTTCTTTCATCTCTTCCAGTGCAGTGTTCATTGTTGTTGTGATGTGTGGTTGAGTCGTCTGTGAATCATAGCAACCCTATGTACAACAGTTCTAAACTCTGCCCTATCCTGTGCCAATCTCACCATCTCTGACACACCTACCCGCATTACCCCAGTCACTGACTCAAATCAATCTCATCGAGGTTCTTCCTCTCTTGTGCTGTCCTCCACCATCCCAAGCATTATGTACCTCTCCAAGGACTGGTCGGTCCCTCCTTGCAACATGCCCAAAGTATGTCAGATGAAGCCAGAATCCTTGACTCCAAGGAGCAACCTTGTTTCACCCTCTCTAGGATGAAAGCTGTTTGTTTTCTTAGCAATCCATGGTATATTCAATACTCTTCTCCAGCACCACAGCTCAAAGGCATCAGTTCTCCTTCTATCACCCCTAGTCATTGTCCAGCTCACTGATGCATAACAAGTGATTGCAAAGACCATGGCATGTATCAGGCACACCTTAATCTCCAGACTGACATTGTTGTACTTCAGTACTTTAGAGAGGTCTTTAACCACACTTTCCTATCACAATATTTCTTTTAATTTCTACATAACTTTTCAATCTTCATGCAGAACAGATTATCTAGGAGGCTGGGCGTTATGAGGAGAAATGTGGCATCAGGATGCAGATGACACAACCCTGCTTGCTGAAACCGAGGAGGACCTGAAGCACTTGCTGTGGAAGCTCAGGGACTGCAGTCTTCAGTGTGTATTGAGGCTCAATATCAAGAAAACAAAGATTCTCACCACTGGGCCTATTGGTAGCATCAAAATGGATGGTGAAGAGATTGAGATTATTCATAGTTTTTGTTTGCTTGGCTCCAGAGTCAACACTCTTGGCACCAGCAGCCAGGAAATTAAAAGAAATATTTTGATAGGAAAGTGCGGAATATACCCAAAGTATCAGAGTTGTGAAGCAATCAGATGTATGCACTCCCATGTTTATTGCACCATTCTTCACAATAGCAAAGAAATGGAAGCAGCTTGATTGATTGTTGTCAACAGATGAATACAAAAACTATATGAATGTGCTGTTGTATGGTATATTCACACAATGGAATATTATGCAGCACTGAAAAACAATGAATTTATGAAACACTACTCAACACGGAGGACGGGATATTAAATGAAATGTCTGAGTCGCAAAGGACAAATACTGCTTAAGACCTCTGGTATAAAAAAGGGTTGACGTTGGGGTGGGGGGGAGGAGAGAACAAGAAAATAATGGATACATAATGAACAGATACTTTGAGTATATTCCTAGAACTGACATAGCTGGATCAAATGATGTTACTATTTGCAACTTTTTACAAGTGTCAGATCACAATTCCACACTGGCCAAGCCATTTTACATCCCACCAACAGTGAGATTTTGATCTCTGCACATCTTTGCCAGCTTTTTTTGTTTACTGCCCTGTTGGACTTTGCTATTGTTGGTAGAATGAGGTGATATTTCACACAAATCAAAACATCACTACAATTTTAATGTTCACTTTTCTCTTTGGTTATTTTTTTATTCTCTTAGGTTATTGTTGTTGTGAACTGCCCAGTCAGAGCTGACCCTCCTCTAGGTTTTCAGAGACAGTTAATCACGGGGAGGAGATTGCCCATCCTCCCAAGCTGCAGCCAGTGGCCTCAAACTACGTGCCTTTGGGATTGCAGTGCAGCTTGTTTGCCACCAGGCCAACAATATGTTCTGGGTCCCCTCCAGGCTCAGAGACACCTTCAAAAGGACTCTGAAATCAAAGCATTTTTTATTTTAATGCAAAGACTTTATTTGCACTTTTTGGCACTCCCATTGTCTAGTAAGTATTTATAGTGGAATTTAACAAAAGTCATAAATCATCACAAGAACACAGCAGATAGGATGTATGAACAGGTATCTCTCTATTATACAGTCAGAAATTAAAGACCTAGTTAAAAGGCAAATCAATGACATTGTTAAGACTAATTTAAAAAATGGTTTTCATTAAGCTCTACTATGTTAAGATGCAATGGGTGACAATTGTTATTTTAAACAAATTATAAAATTTCTCAGCTTTACTGTCTAATATTCTAAGTAGGGTTAGATATATTCTCTTTAAAAAGGTTCTTTGTGGTTTCCATGATTATTAAGAGTGCAAAGGAGTTCTGAGATCTCATCTGAGAGATTCTTAGAACGGCTATTCTGGGGTCTAAATGGAATTTTATTTCTTGAAATTGTGCCTACACAGAATAAGGCAAGAGTACCTGGAATTTAATTACATTATAGTTCATGTACTATCATTTACTAAGTGGTCCAACATGAATACACAGAAAGAGGAGGGAAAAAGGAAAGTGTAATTAATTTCTATTTTGAGTAGAGACTAACCTCTCTATATGTTTTTAATAAGACTGGCCAGTTTATCTGGGGTTTTGGTTGGTTGGT
>NW_006399751.1:30449464-30456912 GCF_000299155.1 Elephantulus edwardii | reverse complement strand
CCTATCTATATCTATATCATCTATATCTATATCATCTATATCATATATATCTAATCTATCTCTCTCTCTATCTCTATCATCTCTATTTCTATTATCTATGTATAAATACCTTCAATCAACAATAAATAGAGAGTCTGCTGGCTTAGTAGTAAGAAGTTGTGCTGCCAATCTAACAACATGAGATGGTTCAGATTCACTTCTGATCTGCAGCATAAAGACAGACAATCTTCTGCCATCTGCCTTCTTGCCTCTGAAAACCCACTGGAGGTCAATATATATGTTCGTTTTTATGTGTATACTTAGCATCTCATTCATTCATTTAACCATTTATTGTTCCTTACACACACTGTGACTGATGCTTTGATGCAGACACTGTGATAATTATTGATATGCAATGATGTACAAGACTCACAGCTCTCAGCAGCCTTACAGGTGAGCTAAAGCAACATATATAAAATAAACCTGAATAGAATCCAGTTTAAGCAATAGATTCTCTAAATTGCTTGCAAACTTAAAATTAAAATATGTAACTTTTAAGATTTTTTCCAGTTATACTGAGGAAATTATGAATATCATGAATGAACTATTATGCAATAGGGAAAATGGGATTAGATGAAAAAGAGCAAGATGATGGCAAATGATATGATTTTGAAAAACCAGGACACATGAAATAAACATGAAGATACTTTATGTTTGTAATAATTAGCCAGGTGTGGTACTGCCGATAATGTTTTGCAAAATTACCTACAGAACAAAAATGAAAAGTTTGCAGAGGATTCTAATTTAAATAGAAGAGTAACTGTGTATTAGGGAAAGTGCAAATAGAAAGACGTGTAAATAACAGCTGGCAGCAGTTAAGTTTCTCAAAAATCCAAACAGTGTTCTGCTTTTGAATATAGGTTAAAGTAGATTTGATACACCAATGCTTTTTTAGGATCTGGCGTTCTAGAATTCTGTAGAAACAGAGACTGGTGGGATTTTGGGATCTGTAGAATGTAGGCATTCTTGGTATAATGATTTCATAAAATTATCATAAACTACTGTAAAAATACTTTTTCAGAAGCTTTTTATATTTAATAATTTTCTATTAGTATATTAGAATTCAATTTTACAGTTTTATATTTTGGTTTGTTTGGTTTTTCTCCCTTTTCTTTTTACTTCTTAAAATTGATGTCACCTACAAATTTCTCTAGCTCACTGCTAGGTGCCATTGAGTCACCTATGACTCACAGTAATCCTCTAAAAGACAGTTTAAAATCCCATCCTATATTGCTCCATCGTTGTGATCTCTGCTGGGCTGAAGTTCATTGATGCAGTCACTGTCTCAATACACGCTATGGAGGGTTTTGTATGTGTTAAGTTCCATGTAAGCTCCTTTTCCTTTTTTTCTCCCGCCTTAGGAAATTTTTTTTCTTTAGTATCACAGTTTTATTACTTTTGTTTGTTTTAATATCATAAAATGAAGAGACATAGGAATATGTCACATCAAAAGTTAAAGTCTACATATACCTCTAATATATTTCTGATCATCATGTAAAGAATTTTGCATCTCTATGGGACTCAAACTTACTAACCTAAACAATCATTCCCAATGAAAAACAAATTTCTACTTCTAGACAGATAAAATATTATTGCATATATATTATAACTCTCAAACTCATTTCCATCACATCAGAACAGACTCATAGCAGACCCTCCAGTGGGTCTTCAGAGGCTATAATTCATAGAGGAGAGTATTGTCCACCTTTCTCTCTCATAGCAATTGTGGATACTATTTATAATGGTATAGTTATAAGTATGCTATGCTTACATGTAACACGTTGTTGTTGTTATGTGCCATCGAGTAGTTTCTGACTCATAGCGACCCTATGCACAACAGCCCTAAACCCTGCTCTATCCTGCGTCAACCGCACCGCCTCTGACACACCCATCCCGATTGCCCCAGTCACCGAATCAATCCATCTCAAAGAGGGTCTTCCCCTCCTGCGTTGTCCCTCAACCCTCCCAAGCATGATGTCCCTCTCCAAGGACCCGTCCCTCCTGGCAACATGTCCAAAGTATGTCAGACGAAGCCCCAGAATCCTTGCCTCTAAGGAGTAGCTTGGTTTAATCCTCTCCAAGATAAATCTGTTTGTTTTCCTGGCAGTCCAGGGTACATTCAGTACCCTTCTCCAGCACCATAGCTCAAAAGCATCCACTCTCCTTCTGTCCTCCCTACTCATTGTCCAACTCTCTGATGCATAACAAGGGATTTCAAATACCATGGCCTGTATCAGGTGCACCTTAGTCTCCAGAGAGACACTGTTGCTCCTGAGTACTTTAGAGAGGTCCCTAACCACAGACTTTCCCATCGCAATACGCTTTTTGATTTCCTGACTGCTGGTGCCAAGAGTGTTGACTGTGGAGCCGAGCAAACTGAAGCTGTGAACAATCTCAATCTCTTCGTCATCCATCCTGACGCTGCCAATTGGTCCAGTGGTGAGTATCTTTGTCTTCGTGACATTGAGCCTCAGTCCATACTGAAGGCTGCATTCCTTGACCCTTCACAGCAAGTGCATGAGGTCCTCCTCAGTTTCAGCAAGCAGGGTTGTGTCATCTGCATAACGGAGATTGTTAATAGATCTTCCACCAATCCTGATGCCACAATTCTCCACATGTAACATACACAAGAATATTTAGGTATGCTATGTGATAATGGTTACTCATCGTAGACTGTGTTTTGTGGAGCTTCCCAAATAAAACAAACTTGGAAGCTGGAGTCGCATCCACTTCTGAAATGACTTGCCTCTGGAAACTATGAACAGTACTCAGTCCTTCTGTTCATAGAGTCGCTATGAGTCCTCTACAACTTGAAGGCACCAAACAATAATAATAACAACAACATAGAGAGAGAGTTGCATTGGCCTAGTGGACAGAAAGTTATGCTACCAAGCCCAAGCTGGGCTATTTTAATCTGTAGCCTTCAGGCCTGGTTCAAATTGTTTTTCCGTCAAACATTCTTCTAGGTGGTACAGCATTGTCCTGTGCATTGCTGTACAGAGGTAAGTTGTGGTTGCGGTGATGCTAAATACTGTGACACTGATTTGTCAAATTTGACAATGATTACCCATGGTGGACAGTGTTTGGTAGAGATTCCCAATTAAAACAAACTTGGAAGCAGGAGTGGCAGCCACTTCTGAAATGGCTTGCCTCTGGAAACTCTATGAACAGTGCTTAGGCCTCCTGTTCATAGGGTGGTTATAAGTCGTCTATGACTCAACGGTACCTAACAACAACAACATAGGGAGCTCTGGTAGCCAAATGTTAAGAAGCTGTGCTACAATCCTGAAGACATGCACATTGAATCCACTGAAGGGTTGGCTATATGTTTGCTATAGGTTGGTTCCTACTTGATGGTATACAACAGCAGCAACATAGATATCACAAGCACGCTGTACAAGAACATATGTTCTAAATATGGCCTACTGCTATATGTATGTATCCACATGATAACTATACTATATTTATATATTTTGTTGTTTGTTGTTGTGTACTGTAAAGTTGGAACCAACCTGTAATTGACCCTCTGGCAGGTTCTCAGAGGCAGTTAATCGCATGGGAGGAGATTGCTCATCCTCCTCCTGTAGAACAGCTGGTGGCCTCCAACCACATGCCTTGGGGATTTCAGTGCAGCTTCTTGCCACTAGGCCTGCAGAGCTCCCTTATATATTGTTGTTATTGTTGATTGCCTTTGAGTCGAGCACAACTCATAGCTACCCTATGAACAAAAGGCCTGAAACCTCTCCACAACCATCGATATTTATCAAAGTTCATAAAGTTTCTGGAGGCATGTTGTTTAAGAAGTGGATGCCACTCCTGCTTCCAAACCTGTCATAGAATGTTATTGGTTGAGTCGCCTGCGATGTATAGCAACTGTATGTGTACAGTTCTGAACCATGCCCTGTCCTGAGTCAGTGTCACTAATTCTGACACACCACCTCCCAATGTTCCAGTTACTGTATCAGCCACTCTCATCCGGGGTCTCCCTCTTCTGCATTGTCCATCTATCCTTTTTAGAATATTGTCCTTCTCCAAGGACCAATCTCTCCTGACCACATGCCCAAAGTTTGTGAGATAGAGCATGAAAATCCTAGCCTCCAAGGAGAGACTGGGTTTCACCCTCTCCAAGACAGACCTATTTGTTTTCTTGGCAGCCCATGGTTTGTCCAAGACTATTCTCCAGCACCACAACTTGAAGGCATCTATTTCTAACGCATATATTAATCTGAAAAGGTATTTGCAAGTAATAAATCATTGATTGTACAAAATTCTATCATCTCCAACCTCTCCAACCTAATCAAGTCCATGCTTTCTGATTACTGACCTTGTTTATTTCCAACTTTTACATTCTAGTCTCTCATTATTATTAATGTACATTGGTTGCCCCTTAGAAGAATGTTTGACCTAAACCAACTAAAACTGGCCTGAGGCTACTAAGCTAAAGGTGAGTGACTTTACTCTGCAGCCCTCAGGCTGGTTTTAATTGTTTTTGTCAAACATTCTTAACTAAGTGGCATAGCACTGCTCTGTCCATTTGCTGTAACTCGTGGTTGCTGTGATGCTGAACACTGTGACACTGATGTGACAAATACGATAATGGTTACTTGTGGTGGACAGTGTTTAATTGGTGGTGCTCCCCAATTAAACAAACTTAGAAGCAGGAGTAACATCCATTTCTGAAATGCCTTGCTTCCGGAAACCCTATGGACTTGGAGAATAAATGATGAAAGTTATACAAGTGTTCAGGTCTTTCCTTCATAAGGTTGCTATAAGTCGTCTACAACTCAATGGCACTTAACAACAACAACATTGGTTGTATGTGCAATTGATTTCTGAAAGCAAAAGTTGGCAGAAATCATCTATTTCTTCCTCTTTGGCTCTGGTTGTTGGCATAAATATTTGAATGGTAATGATATTCAGAGATCTCCCTTATATGCATATGGATAATATTATGTTGCTCATAACATTGCATGTCAACATGAATCTAGAAATAGTCTTTTTTAATGCTGAAAATGGCTCCATTTTTTTTTCTCATCTTTTCCTCTCCAGCATAGTAGATCATGTGTTTATCTGATTCAAAATGTCCCATGCCAAACCTTTTCATTTCACCAGTGTTAATATTTATGCACTCCCTTTCTTCCTTAACTCTATCCAGATTTTCTACATTCATACTTTTCACATTCCACATTCTAATCACGATTGTCTGGTTGAAACTGTTCCTCCTCCTCTGTGTTTCCAATATGAGAGCTCGGCTTCCTGTGCCATGTCTACTAGGCTTAGTGTGCTGAACTGTACATCAGATTGATTACATCTGTGCAAAGGATCATTGGAGAAGCTCAGTAGCGGCTTTTAAAACTAGATCTGGTGCTGATTGTGGACAGACTATCAACTACTTACATGTAAATTTAATCTGAAGCTAAAGAACATTAAAGCAAATCTACAAGAACTAAAATTTGACCTTGAGTTTATCCCACCTGAATTAAAAAACCTTCTCAGGAACAGGTTTGAGACTTTGAACACTAGTGAATGGAGAACAGAGGAGCTGTGGGAGGATATTAAGAATATTATCAAAGAAGAATGCAAAAGGTCATTACAAAGAGAGAAGAGGAAGTAAAAACCAAGATAGATGTCAGAAGAGACTCTGAATATTGCACTAGAGTGCAGAGAAGTCAGAACAAAGGGGGAAAACCTGAAGTTAAGGAGCGTAACAAAAGACAATGTAAATTATTATAATTAAATGTACAGAGATCTGGAGTCAGAAAATTATACAAGCTGATCTCGCTTTGTATTTCTTAAACTGAAGGAGATGAGCAAAGTAAAGCCTTGAGTTGCAATACTTAAGGATATTATGGGCAGAATATTGATTCATGAGGCATCAAAAGAAGATGGAGAGAGTACGCAGAGGTACTATACCAAAAAGAATTGGCTGACACAGAAGAATTTCATGAAACAACTTATGGTCAAAAGGCAACGGTGATTATGGTGGAAGTTCAAACTGCTCTGAGAGAATTATCAAAAATAATACCCCAAGAATTGATGGAATACCAACTGACATATTTTAAAAAACACATGCATCTCTAGATGTGTTCACCAGGTTGTGCCGAAAAATCTGGAGGACAACAACATAACTAGAAAAGATTCATAGGTATTCTTATTCCAAAAAAAAAGTAATCCAACAGAGTGTGTGGAAATTACAAAACAATACCACTAATATCACATACAAGCAAAGTCGTCCTGAAGATTATCCCAGAAACAACTGGGACAGTATATCAAAAGTGCAAACTGAGTTTAAAAGAGGTCATGGCACTAGGGTTATCATAGCCAATGCTAGATGGATCTTGGTTGAAAGCAGAGAGTACTATATCACAGCAAATTTTGGCTGACCTTGAGAAGAATGGAATCCCAGAACATCTGATTGTGCTCACGTGAAACCTGTACTTGGACCAGGAAGCAGTCATCAAACAACAATAACCACAACAAACCCCACAGCATATTTTAAGCTCTGGAACAGAAGGCGTCAGGAATGAATCTTCATATTTTTTTTCAATCTATATGACACGCCTCCAGGTAACAAGCCCCAAGGCAGAGCCTACACCGGTTGAGAAGGAACCATCAGGAGAAGGAAGCGGGGAGACAGAGGGAAGCGGCTAAGACCAGGCACCACAGAGGACCTCCACAACAGCTTCTGACAGGGCTCCAGGTAGCAAGCCCCAAGGTGGAGCCTAAACAGGAGTTCTACAGGACACATCACCTTCCCTTTGGAGACAGTACAAGTAACTTAAGAGACACTAGACACAGAAAAAAAAATCTCTCTGACAAGCTGTCAAGTCATGGGTCAGACAATGGGACATTAATTCTGAAGGCATTTGGTAGAAGTGAAGTGGTATCCTGCTGGAGGGTGGAGCTGGGAAATAAGTGGGTCAAGGCACTGGGCTAAGGGCAGGGACTACACTGTAACTAATGGTCAACTCCAAAATGAGGGATTTATTTTTCATTACTCCACAAATTGCTGTCTGTCAGATACTCCTCTAAGTCTAAACATTCAGATTAAGACAGACTAGGAAGAAGGATTGGCCATCCACTTCTGAAATGGCAGGCCTCTGAAAACCCTATGTACAACACAACACATGTAGACGAACAGAAAGGGCAACCTAGGAAGAACTGTCAAGCATGGAAATACAAAGGAGGAGGGACAGTTGTAAACAGGCACTAGTAATTGGAACATGGAATGTGAGAACCATGAATGTAGGAAAATTAGAAAATGTTAAGAAAGAAATGGAACGCATAAATGTTGACATATTAGGCATTGGAGAGATGAGATGGACTGGCTTGGGGCATTTCGAGTCAGATAATCATATGATATATTATTGTGAAGAAATGGAACGCATAAATATTGACATATTAGGCAT
>NW_006399751.1:30440944-30447158 GCF_000299155.1 Elephantulus edwardii | reverse complement strand
TTAAACCAGGCTGCTCCTTGGAGGCAAGGATTCTGGGGCTTCTCCTGACATACTTTGGACCTGTTGTAAGGAGAGACAGGTCTTTGGAGAGGGACATCATTCTGGGCAGAGTGGAAGGACGGCATAGGAGGGGAAGACCCTCTATGAGGTGGATTGATTCAGTGACTGGGGTAATCGGGATGCGTATGTCGGAGGCAATGAGATTGGCACAGGATAGAGCAGGGTTTAGAGCTGTTGTACATAGGGTCACTATGAGTCGCAAGCGACTCGATGGCACATAACAACAACAACGACAACAAATATGCCTAGTGTCAAGAAGTTGCACTGCAATCTGAAAGGCATGTGTTTGCTGGACATCAGCTGCTCTTCTAGGAAAGGATGATCAATCTACTCTTGTGCAATTAACTGCCTCTGGAAGTCTGCCAGAGGGTGCTATTTGTTCCAACTTGACAGTACAAAACATCAATATGAACAATAGAATATGAAAGAGGCTGGACTTTATGAAGAAGACTGTGGCATCAGGATTGGAGGACGACTTATCAATATACTGCATTATGTGGATGACATAACCTTATTTGCTGAAACTGATGAGGACTAGAAGGGTTTGCCGAAGAAGGTCAAAGACTGCTATCTCTAATATGGATTGAAGTTCAAAATCAAGAAAATAAATATTCACAGCACTGGACCAATTAGCAGTACCATAATGATGGGGAAGAGATTGAGATTGTTAACAATTTCAGCTTGCTCAGTTTTACAGTCAATAGTCTTGGCTTTAGCAGTCAGGGAATCAAAGATTAATTGCACTGATTAAATCTGCTGTCTGTGACTCCTCTAGAGCACTGAAGAGTAATCATGTCAGTCTAGAGGCTAAGGTGCATCTGATCAAGACCATGGTCTTCATAATGACTTTCTGTGCATCAAAAAGCTGGACAATGACTATGGATGATAAAAGAAGAATTGAAGCCTTTGAGTTGTGGTGCTGAAGAAGAGTATTGAACATACCATGGACTCTCAAGAGAACAAATAGATTTATACTGGAGAGGGTGAAATAAAGTGTCTTCCTAAAGGCAAGGAGTTTGAAGCTCCATCTCACATACTTTAGGCATGATGCTAGGAGAGACCAGTCTTTTGAGAAGGACATCATGCTTGGAAGAGTGGAGTGACAGCACATAAGAGGAAAACCTTGGATGTGATAGATTGACTCAGTAACTGGGATAATGGAGATAGGTGTATTTGAGACAGTAAGAGTATCTCAGGATAGGGCAGGATTCAAAGCTTTTGTTCATAGGTCACTATTAGTTGCAGGTGACTCTAAGGCATATAACAACAACATTTAAGTATATATGATATAATTATGTTAGAGATGTTATAAGTATAGCCTAATCCATTTTCTTATTATTTCATAACCCTGGAATTGTATGTCATACCTGATCACTGAGAAACATTTCACACAACTTTTCTGACTTTATGTAAAATTGCATTTTACCTGGGAATCATGGTAAAAACAGAAAATAAGATTTTTTTAATTTACTAAATTTAAGTTTTAGAGGTATTTTCAATGTATATTAAAATCATGCAGAAATTACAGAGTTCCAAAATAACCTCTTCCTTCTCAGTTTCCTTGGCTTAATGTGGCACATTTTTCACATCAATGGGCTTTTCCCAATATATTATTATTAACTAAAACGTATAGTTTACATTCATATCCATGCCTTGTGTTAAACAGTTTTATGGGTTTCACAAAGGTATGCCATGTTGTTGTTGTTGTTCTATGCCATGGAGTTAGAAAAGATTTAAGATTGACCCTCCACCAGGTTTTCAGAGACTTTAAATGGCATGCGAGGAGATTGCCCATTTCTCTTCCACAGATAGAGCATTATATCAGAGAAAAAACTAATATCGTACCTAACATACACTATTTGTCTCTTTTTCTATCTCTCCAAATCCTTAGCTATTATCCATCTTTTTAGTATTTATGTGGAGCACTTGTGACTAGTGGCAAAAAGCTATGCTGCAATCCCAAAGGCACACAATTCGAACCCATCATTTATAGCTTTATCTCTTCAAAATGACGTATAGTTGGAACCATTCATTAATCTATTTCCACCGAGTGATATGCATTTAAGTTTCCACTGAATCTTTTCAGGGAACCCAAGTGGAATAGGGTGCCATGTTTTAGACTTCTAAATGAAAGGCTGAAAGTTCAGATCCACAAGGCCTCCTTGGGAGAAAGATAGGTAGTCTTTTCTGGCAGAGATTTGCAACCTTGAAAATCCAATGACATTTCAATCTTGAAAAGTCTTCATAAGTTAGAATCAACACACTACCATTTTCTCACCAACTTTGGTGTCGGCTGTGTTTTAGATTTGAGCCAGTTGACAACCCAGAAGAGGAAGAGCTTGAATGAGGTGGATTGACATAGTGACTGAAGTAATAGGGACAAATGTATTGGATACAGTGAGATTGGCTCAGGATAGGACACAGTTCAGAGCTATTTTAAGTAGGATAGTTATGAGTCTCAGAAGACTCAGTGGTACAAAGCATGTAGGGAGCTCTGGTAGCTTAGTGGTAATGCATTGTGCTGCCAATCCCAAGACACAATGAATCCACCAGCTGTTTCACAGGAGAAAGATGGGCATTTTCTTGTGTGATTCACTACCTCTAAAAATCTACTAGAGGGTCAGATATGAATTTGCTGCAACTTGAAGGTACACAACAACTAGGTATGTAGTTAGTGACAGCTCAGTATTGTTTTAGTTTGAAATATGTTTTTATAATTGGTTTTCATACAATCATTCATACATATTGTCCTTCCTGTATGTACATTGTGTTTTATATAATCATTCATATACCTTGTGTTTGAGATCATTATTTTCCCCTCTACCTTCTTCCACCTCCCTTCCCCCAACCCCCTTCTGAACACTTTCATTGACATAAGGTGTTGAGCATTTTCGTGTACTATTTGACCTCTGTATATCTTTGGTCTGTTCAGAGCCTTTGCGTATTGTATTATTGAGGTGTTTTCTTGGCTGTTTTGTTATCCCTTACTATTGAGTTCTGAGAGTTCTTTATATATCTTGGATTATTGTTATTTGACTTGAGTAAAAGTCCTTTATTATATATAGATTTTAAAGAGTCTGTAGATAATAATTTTATTTTTCTTAAATAATTTTTAAAAGTTTAATATACAATTATCTTGATAACATGGTAAAATATATTTTTCCTGATTTTTTCCCCCTGGTGTTAAAACATTCCAAGAGAGAAAACCTCCTCATGTAGGAGAAGTAACTGAGCTCTTTATTGGGTGACTTAATTCCTATTTTCTCTACCACTGTTACTTACTGATATGTGATATGTAAAAACTTAGAGATGTTATTCTAGAATATTGATATTTCTAAAATAATAATCTATAGCTTGTAATTTTTTATTCATTAACATTTCATCTTTAGTCATTATTCCTAAACTTTGATCAAGTATAAAAATAATTGTTTTACTTTTAAATAATTAAAACAAATATTTAGTCTGGTTTTAAAAGGTAATATTAATTCAAATTTAATTCTTAGCACAATCAAGAGTCTTTTAGTGAGTAGATTTTGGTTATTTCATGATTAAGGGAATTTTAATAATTTGATTTGGAAAGAAAAGCAATGGATTTTTATTAGATGGGTGATAAAAGGCATCAGTCAAAGTTACATAATTACATAATACACAATTTATAGAAATGCTCATATAAAACAGAGTAAATGAATGAAATATAATAAATATAATATATATGAATGTATAAAAACAAAAAGGCATTTTAAAAAAGAATGTTAACAAGTTTGTAGCACTATGTTGTTCTGTTTTCCTTTAATATGACTGTTACTAGCTTTTTCTTATAACTTTACTCTTTACAGATTATTGTAAAAGTGAATAGTAATTGAGAATCATTGTGTATTCTACTTTCCAATATAATTCATTGCCTTTGAGTTAATTCCAATTTACAGTGGCTGTTCATGAGAGCTCTACGTCATTCTTTGTAGTAGGAGATTGCTTTTCTTCCTATTTTGGAGTGGATGAAGGATTCAAACTGCCCACCTTTGAGTTAGAAGCTTGACACAGTGTGCCTTATGCCACAATGGCCCCATTATTTTCCTGTAACAATTTGAAATAGTAAATATTCTTATACTTTCAAAAGATAATGTAAAATATGTTCTTGGGTTTTGGGGATTTTTTTTTGTTTTGTTTTGCTACCCTCTGACAATCCAAATATATAATGAGTTTTTCAACTTGATTCTATGAACAATTTTTCCTGTTATATACTACTCCAAATAATTAATAAAATTTAACTTTTAGCTGCACTATGTATACAATCATACTTGTGCATATAATTATACAGTAGTCTTTATTCTTCTCAAACAAAAAAAAAAAACCAGGAATATTTTCCTTGGTGTATATTCCTAGCCCTGAAATAGCTGGGTTATATGGATTTTCTATGTTTGATTTTTGCAGGAAATGTCAAACTGTTTTCCAGATGGATGTACCATTTTACAATCCTGACAACAGTGTATAAGAGTTCCAATCTCTCCATATCCTCTGCAACATTTATTGTTTGCCTTTCCTGTTAAACTTTATCACTGCTACTGGGGTGAGATGGTATCTTATCGTGATTTTGATTTGTATCTCTCTTACTGTGAATTTGAACGTTTCTTCTTATGTCTGATAGCCATCTGAATTTCATCCTTTGTGAAAACTATACCCTGAGGAAAATAGAACTAAGGCACAAATGGAGATTTGTACACTGATGTACACAGCAGTGTTATTCACAATAACAAGAAAATGGAAAACATCCAAATGCCCATCAACAAATAAATGGATAGAGAAATTGTACTTTCACACAATGGAATACAATATAGCACTCAGGAGCAACAATTTCATAAAATAATAAATAGCATGGGAGAAGCTAGAGAGCATTATGCTGAGTGAACTAACTCAGTCTCATAAGGACAAATACCGAATAAGACTATTACTATAAAAATAGATGGATAACTAATAAGATATGGATAAAAATTCAACTGAGAAAGAGGTGGAAGCTGGGGATATAAGAGTAAGGAAGAGGAGAAATCATAGAGACACAGAGTTTGGTGGACAGAGAGTGGGGAATGAAGGAATTAGGATAGGCCCCAGGGGGATCTGAAAACATAGGGTTATAGCAGACATAGATCAATAGTGATTAATTTTATAATACACAATATATGAGAAAAACTGTATAAAAAATGATGTGAAGAAGGATTATATGAAACAGAAAGTACATGAGTGAAAAATAATGTCTATAAATTTTTATTGCAAACCAATATAAAATAAAATTAAAAATTAAACAGAAACCATCCAACCAACCAAACAAAAAACCCTGAACTGTTAATTATTACTCATCACAAAACTATCATCAAAATCTGGATGTCTGTACTCCTAATATATTTGTTTTGCGTTTTGGATGAAGTTGCATTTCAGATAAAGTTTGCATTTGGTTTAAACTTGCAAGTTGGCATATCTTTTCTGATCAAAGCCAATTCTGTAGCACATTCTCTTTCATAACTTTTGAGGGTTAGGTTAGAGGCATGTAACACAATTCATGGACAGGCTTCTGGCCCAAATTTCCATTGATGAAAGACTGTGAGGAAATGGCTTCCCCTATTTTTTTTTAATAGGATATAATTAGTAATGCAATTGACCAAAGGATTGCAATGACCATTTCCAGTTATGGGTTGTGGTGCTGGTGAAGAGTATTGAACATACCATAGACTACCAAGAGAACAGATAAGACTGTTCTGGATAAGGTGAAACCAGGTTACTGCTTGGAAGCAAGGATTTTGAAACTTCATCTCATGCATTTTTGAGCATTTTGTCAGGAAGCACTGGTCTTTGGAGAAGGACAGCATGCTTGAACAGATGGAGGGTCAGTGCAAGAGAGGAAGATTCTAGAGGAAATGGATTGACACAGTGACTATGGAAATGGGTTCAGGTGTGTCAGAGATGATGCTGTAAGCTCAGGGTAGGGCAAAGTTCAGAGCCATTGTCATAGGGTTGCTATGAATTGTGGTTGACTTGATGGCACATAACAACAACATCAAAATGCTGAAGGTCAGTGTATCCTTTGCCATTCCCTATCACTCCTCCCTGAGAGAGACTTCACCCTGAGTCATAAGGAAAAGGGGACGGCGTATTCTCTTAGCTA
>NW_006399751.1:30425798-30436099 GCF_000299155.1 Elephantulus edwardii | reverse complement strand
AATAGTGCAACAATGAATGAGTGGAAGCCCAAAATCTCTGTAAATGTTTATGAAAATTAATAAAATATAATTATAGAAAAAAAATGCTGAAGGTGCCAAAGATAATGAATTAAATAGGATTAATCTTCACCATGATTATATAAATTTCACATTAATGATGCCTATGGCTACTCTCCTTTAACAGTTGTTATGTCAAGTAATAAATTACCTTACAATTTTCATATATTTTGTTGAGGTTCTCAGACACTTGCAACTGAAATGTGCCATTTGTTTCACAAGATGGTTAAAGTCCTGTAGTTTCTGTAGTCCCTTTCAGTCACCAGTTCATTTAGATTAATTTTCTTTTACTACTTCCTTTTATACTTTAATAATTTCATTTTTATGTCCTTCTCTTTCTACTGAAGGTAGTGACAATGACAGGCACTAAAAAGTAAAGAGATAATAAATCCAAAGGAAGGATTTGAGTGTTGTAACACTCTCATTCAATTATATTTAATAATGTTGACTTTGTGAAGAACATTGTAAAAAAAGTCAAGAAATAAGAAAATTTTCTTAATCATTTTCATATCATAGACCCATGTGCTATCCTCCAGAAATGAATATTTAACTTTGTAAATGTTGGTTAAATAATAATAAAACTATACTATATAAAATGTTTTAACGCTTAGAACTTAAAAACTTTAGAAATAACATATATTATATATAATATATAATCTATATAATCTATATTATATATATTATACACACACACATGCACACATACTGACACACACACATTGAGGTCTACTGGGAAAGAGCTGTGCTGCTAATTTGAAGGCTCATTGTTCAAATCTACCAACTGTTCTATGGGATAAAGATGGATAATCTCCTCCTATGTGACTTATTGTCTCTGAAAACCCAATGAAGGATCAGCTATTAGTTGTTTGACTTGATGGTACACAACAACAACAACATATATATTCTTAATAAAACATATGTTATTAATAAAATGTTTACACACACATACATCTTTTGATGGCATAGTGGGCATCCTTACCAAAATATCTCAGGTTCAAACTTATCAATAGCTCCAAAGATGTGACTGTCTGATTTGGTAAAGCTTTGTACAGACTTAGATGTACTAAGAGCAGGGCTATTCTGTCCTATGAGAGAACAAAATCTAAGGTACTTAGTGTATACAAATAAAAAAGTCTAAAAGTAGGGTTTCAACTCCATCTTGAGTTGACAGGAGTTTCAATCTATGTTGAATTTTAAAGTCACCTTTCCTAACAGTTGTTTTTCACTCCAGTGCTTGTATTAATATAACTACATACTCTTAAGGATTTTTTTTCCACAGGAGCGGCATCCACTTCCAAAATGGCTTGCCTCTGGAAACTCTATGAACGAACAGTGCTCAGACTGTTCATTCATAGGGTCGCTATGAGTTGTCTACGACTCAATGGCATTAAACAACAACAACAATGGTCAAATAGATGTTAGATGTCACAGCTTGTTTCCATGGGCCTTTCCTTGTATTCCAACAGGTCCAGGATGTGACAGCTTCTTCCCAAAGAGTCTGGAGTACAGTATTATTGCAAACTCTTTACCATAAACTCTCATGACAAGACATGCTTGAGACAGCAATTTTAATAGCATGTTCTCAAAATTGCATTCTCTGAAAGCAGTATGTGACCATTCTCATTCATCTGAAAAGCACATATGCTTCTAATAGATACCTTCAAGAATCAAGTAATCCCACATAACATGTTATCCACCAATCTCGACTAAGCCTGTGCTTCAAGATAGCAAGAATCCAATTTCCAGCAAGATGGCAAACTAGGCAGATGGTATTCCATGCCCTCTATAAAAAAAGACACTGGAAAACAAAAACAGTGGATAAGATTATCATCCTGGTGCCCAAAGTTTCAAAGGAAATTATTAAGAACTAGTTCCAATATGGACTGAAGGAATAAACTGGATGAAAACATCTAATTAAGAGACAGGTGATGTAATGAATTGTGAATAGATCAGATTTGATACAGCCATTTTATCTTTTTGCAAGTACTTTCTTTATGCCACAGGAAGCCCAGCCTGCAGCTGAGCCAGAACAGTGCCCAGCTGGTGGTTAAAAAGGTGAAATCGTCTGCTGGTACCCAGTATTTTCTCAGGGGTCACATAAGTAACTCCTGCATGTCTACCCATAGCAGGTACTTAGCAGTGCTTCCCTAGGTTCCAGCTTGCTTCCACCTGAAGTTGTACTTGTGCCATTGTGTATCTGGTGCCAAGAAAATTCAGCCCTACTTTTTAGCCACACTCTATCTGTCTCCTGGAACCACTGGATCTCATCACCTTGGTGAGGTCTTCACCTCCAGCCCGCCCCTAAAATGATACAAGCATCGTCACTGACTAGGGTGTCTGTCTCCGATCACTTTCTGGTTGACTATGTGCCCTTGTGGATTTAATATTCAATATGAGCCTTCACCACATTTGAAGTAAAATTCTCTCTCTTGGGGTCAGTGAAATGTATCATCCTTGGTCCTTCTGGGTTATCAGTGACTATTCCTTATAGGATGAGTGTCATCTCACTCTCTGTGAAGGTAAATACATTACTTCTGCTAGGGCTGGAAGAAGGAGCCTTAGTGTGTCATTTAAATAATATCTGCTAGTTTGGTAGAGTCTGTTTACTGAGAGAGTACATTGGGGATTTGGCATTGGGTACGATCTGCCACTATATTTGGAGAAACATTTCCTGTCCACATCCTCAAGCCAGCAGAATGAGCCATCTCTGACTGGGTGACCACTGACACTCATTTTTTGAACTGGTAGAAACGCTATCTCTTGCTGGACAAAAAACTCATTACCAGGCCTGTCTTCTCAATTTCCCCTAGACAAAGATATTGTTCTTGCTTCAGTATTATAACCAGGGATATTCCTTTGGCCAATAGAAGATCTTAACTTGCTGGGCATCTTATTCTCAAACACCTTCCTGATTATTAGAAACTGACCAGTTTCTTACCAGTAGGCCATGAGGGCTCCCTGTTGAGATCTGGTGGCCTACTGTATGAAACTTCACTGAAATCCCAAAGGTTTGCAGTTCACATCTACCAGCCGCTCCATGGGAGAAGAATGGATAATCTCTTCCCATGCAATTTACTGTCTCTAAAAACCCACTGGAGGGTCAGCTATGGATCAGATCTGACTCAATGGTACACAACAACAACAACAACAACCCTCTTTAAGCACCTCAGGTGAGCTTCTGCTGGACTGGTAGAATGTCTGACCCAGACTAAATAGTTTGCCTCCATTAAGTAGCAATAACATACAAAAACAGTACCCAGAACATACCAAAACAATAAAATTTAAATTTGGAACACTGGCTAAAATTTCAGAAATAGATAATACATATTAGACAGACAAAAGACCAGAACTGAGTCAATGAAACAGAATTAATGAGACCGAAGATAAATATATCAATGCTAATATTTAAGAAGGATATTCTGGCAGTTTGGTAGTAAGAAATTTTGCTGTTAACCCAAAGGCATACAATTCAAATCCACTCGCTGCTCTGCAGAGAATAATGAGCAGTTAACTCTCATGTGATTTGTTGTCTTTGAAAAGCCACTGGAATGTCAGGTATGAGCCAGCTTCCACTGAAAAGGTACATAACAACTATTGTTTAGAGGAAAAATCTGGAAAAAATAAGAAGAAAGTTTAAAAGTGTAAGACTTATATTGAACACCATCAATAGGGATAATATACAAGCGAATGGTCAGATTGTTGTTGTTAACTACCATAAAAATGAATATGATTTATAGCAATCCTATGAACAACAGACCAGAATCCTGTCTGATCCTGTGCCATCATCATCATATCCGACATACTTGAGCTCATCGCAGCTGTTATTTTGTCTATCCATCTGGCTGAAGGTCTTCCTTATTTTAGTCAACTCTCCACCCTTCCAAACATGATGTCCTTCTACAAAGCATAGACTATTCTAACAATATTTCCAGAGTTTCTGAGATGAAACTTCATCATCTTTGTCTCCAAGGAGCATTCTGGCTGTGCTTTCTGATGTATTTGTTTGTTCTTTTGACACTCCATAGCTATTCAGCACCCTTCTCCAATACAACATCTCAAAGACATTAATCCTTTGGACATCCTTGTGTATTGTCTAGCTTTCAGATATATAGCAAGTGATTAAAAATCTATGATCTGAATCAAACACATCTCAGTTTTCAAACTGACAGCATTGCTCCTCAGTAATTTGAAGAGGTGTCTGCTTGCAGACTTTATTGATGCAGTATGTCTCCTGATCTACTGACTGCTGGTACTGAGGAGGATATTGATTGTGGATCCAAGTAAAACAAAGCTTTTGACAATTTCAATCTTTTTTCCACCTATCATGATGTTGAACAACAATCTACACTCACACACACACATACATACAATATACATATGTTGTTGTTGTTAAATGCTGTCGAGTTGTAGGCCACTCAGAGCGACCCTATGAATGAAAGACCTGAACACTTGTATAACTTTTCTTTGTTTCTCAAAGTTCATAGCATTTCCAGAGGCAAGCTATTTCGGAAGTTGATGCCGTTCCTGCTTCCAGGTTTGTTTTAATTGGGGAGCTCCACCAAACACTGTCCACCATGGGTGACCAATATTGCATTTGGCACATCAGGGTCACAGTGTTCAGCATAACAGCAACCATGAGTTACCTCTGTACAGCAAATTGAAAGATCAGTGCTATATCACTTAGAAGAATGTTTGACCAAAACCAATTATACACACACACACACACACACACACACACACACACATCCCCCAACATGTGCCGTTGAGTCGCTAATGACTCATAATAACCCTGTGTATAAGAGCCTTAAACCCTACTTTATCCTGTGCCAACCTCACTGTCTCCAACACACCTACCCCTTTTAACTCAATCATTGAGTTGATCCTTCTCATTGAGGGTCTTCCTCTCGTGTGTTGTCCTTTCAACTTCCCAAACATGATGTCCCTCTCCAAGGACTGGTCCCTCTTTGTAATATGTCCAAAGTATATCTGACAAAGCTTCAGAATCTTTGCCTCCAAGGAGAAGCCTGGTTTCACCTTTTCCAGGATGAATATACACACATACATATTTGTGTGTGTATACATGCATACACACATCAACATACATAAATATAATATAATGTTTCTGTAATATAAGTTGTTATTGTTGTTGTGATGCCTTGCCAAGTCAGAACCAACTCATGATGAACCTCCAGGGAGTTTTCAGAAGCTATACAACACATGAGAGAATATTGCCCATCTTTCTCCTGTGGAATAGATGGTGGATTCAAACCTTTGTGTTGTCAGTCTAGCTCCTTACCACAGTTCCCATTGCTGTTGTTATTGTTAAGTGCTGTCGAGTCGCAGGCAACTCATAGCGACCCTGTGAAGGAGAGTCCTTGATGCTTGGGTGCCTTTCATCCTCTCTCCTGGTTCATAGGGTTTTCAGAGGCAAGCCATTATGGAAGTGGATGCCACTCCTCCTTCCAAGTTTGTTTTAATCGGGGAGCTCCACCCCACTCTCTGTCGGCACTGGGTAACCAGGCATTAATGCATTTGACACATTAGTGTCACAGTGTTCAGCCTCACAGCAACCACAAGTGACAGCTGTACGGCAACTTGTACACCAGGGCTATACGATCTAGAGGAATGTCTGAACAAAACGATGAAAGACAGAGTTCCCATATAATGTGTTATATATTTTATACATAAAAGGGTATATATCTATTTATGTATAATAAATAGAAATCATATGTATTTTTGTTGTTGTTGTTTTGTATCATAGAGTCAGAATCGACCCATAGAGGACCTTCTGGTAGGTTTTCAGAGGCAGTTAATCACACAAAAGGGGATTGCTCACCTTTTCATATATTTTATACAAACATATAAACACATAATATTATTAAAGGATAGCAGCTGACTTCTTGTTGGCTGTCCAGTCAGAACAGACTCTTAGCTAAACCTCCAGTGGATTTTCACATGGAAGGAGATTGCCCTTCCTTCTTTCAGAGTATCTGAGAGTATCTGGTGGATCATGTGCCTTTGGGATCGCCATGCAGCTTCTTACCACTAGGCTACCAGAGCTCCCTCTGTAATAGCAGCTGACTACTCCTCTTTTTACCTTCTCTAGCTTGATACCCTCTCCCCCCTATTACTTATTTTAAAAAAATTGTTGTCTGGCATAGCCCACTGATTCCTTTTTTTTTTTTTTAATTTGGAAAGCATCTCTCTCTCTCTTTGTCTCATTTACACACACACATACACAGGCATGTAGTTGGAAATGCTTCATAATTGGCTCCCCCATTGACTTTCTGAGACTAATTCTCAAGATAGGAGACTGCCCATCTTTCAACTGCTGAGCCACATGCAGGATTCACACAGCCAGACAGACTTGGCCTTTGAGTTAGGAGAACAGCTCTCTACAGACTGTGCCGCCAGGATTCTTAAGTGCATTCACTTGTTAGAGTTCAAAATAGTGACTATTTTCTTGTAACTGTCTAATGCCTATCTTCTTGTTATACTTGCTTAAACAGGCTTGTTCTTATCCTGCTATCTGCAGCAAGCGAAGAAAAGTCCATAATTCTTCCTATAGAATTCTGTTTTTGGAAAACTATATACACCTTGGCTAAGCTCTAAGTCTTTTTCTTTGCTTGAATATAGCAACAAGATATCACTTTAACCTGGGTTCTTTAACCTGGAAGTTCTGTTAATGAAGCACATTGTAAATTGTGTTGCTAAACTGAAATATGTATCTCTGGATGGTGTGAATCCACTGGAGGTTCCTTTTGAGAAAGACTGTAAATCTCCTCCCATTGTTCTTTACAACTGTGGAAACCGCCTGGAGGTTCAGTGTGAGTTGGAATAGACTCAAAGGCAGTGTAGAGAATGAGTTTTCTTTAACCAGCTTTCAATGGAAATGTTTGCAAGCTTTATATTTTGTATAGTTGCCATGTTGCCATCCCAAGTAAATAGCCTAAAGGTAGCATTAAAATGCGAACATCAAGGTAGAGTTATCCATTGAAAGCAAACCAATCTTTTAAAACAAACAGCTATTTATTTCCTCTGTCAGGAAGCGTGTCACTCTTTTTTTATTTATACTAAGAATTATAACAAAATCTCTTTATATCTCATTGGATGATTTATTGCCACAAAAACATTTCTAACAACCCATGATAAAACTTCATCTATATAGAATAAAATAATTGATTGCTTACAGATGTCAGTTGGGAATAGGCAAGGTAGTTCTGTTACTCATGGGCAGACCAGAGCTAATCTAGGCTATTTTGGTAAAGGTGACTATGAGCATGCTTACACCTCAATTTAGTTTCTTACCGAATATGTCAGGACTTGCCTTGACTATTTCTTCCCTATTAGCATTTAAGTTGTAAGCACAAATAAATAATGGCCAGTAGCATGTTCTTTTACATTTGTATGTAGGTGTAACCTTTTTTGGTTTTTTAAATTTTTCTTTATATTATACACTGTATTTCATTCATATAAAGTATTTTCACACATTGCTTCATTCATATGGTGTTTCCTACCATCAGTCTCATATATTGCATTTCATTTTATTTTGGTTTTTTATATTTTTTATTCCTTTGCTTTCAAAGTTTTTATATATTTTGTTTCACACGCATTGTGTTTCATATAATCATTCTCATGCTTTTTTTTAAAGTATTGTCAAGTCATAGATGACTCATAGCAACGCTATTAACGAAAGACCTAAACACTTGCATAACTTTCATAATTTCTCCAATATCATAGGGTTTCCAGAGGCAAGATATTTCAGAAGTGGATTCCACTTCTGCTTCCACGCTTGTTTTATTAGGGAAGCTCCAGCATAACCTGCCTACCATGGGTAATCATTGTCACATTTGACACATCAGTGTCACAATGTTCAGCATCACAGCAACCACGGGTTACCTCTATACAGCAATGCACAGATCAGTGCTAAACTACTTAGAAAAATGTTTGACCAAAAACAATTAAAACTAGGCCTGAGGGCCGCAGATTAAAATCACCCACTTTTGGCTTGGTAGCATAACTTTCTGTTCACTAGGCCAACTGAGCTCTCTCTATGTTATTGTTAAGTGCCATTGAGTCATAGAAAACTCACAGCAACCCTATGAATGAAAGACCTGATAAAATTAATCAAAAGTGGACCTTGTCCATCATTACCATCACTTTTCAAGATTCTGCTTGTTTATTAACTTACTTTATTTTGTCTGAAAACAATTACTATGGCTAGACCTAGAGTCAGAATGGGAGGACATCACAAATTGCATGATAAAGGAAGGGACATAGGGAGGATGAATATTTAGGGATTATTTCACTATTATCTTTCTTTAGGTTTCTCTTTTCATATCTATCTCTCTATATATACATCAATTTTCCCAATGCAGTTTGTCTTTTGATTTCCTGATGGCAGCTGTTAAGTATGTTGATTGTGGATCCAAGCAAACTGTCATTGCTAACAACCTCAATCTCTTCTCCATCTAATATGGTGTTGCCAATTGGCCCAGTGGTAAAAATCTTTGTGTTCTTAATGTTGAGCTTCAATCCATATTGGATACTACAGTCCTTGACCTTTTGCAAGAAGTGCTTCAGGTCTTTTTCAGTTTCAGCATGCAAGGTTGTGTCATCTGCATATCGTAGGTTGTTAATGTTAATGTTAATCTTGATATCACACTTCTCATAAAGCCCTGCTTCCCAAATGATCTGTTCTGCATACTGATTGAAAATGTACAGGGACAGGGTGCATCCATGATGCACTCCTTACCTAACTGAGATTCCCATTTTCCTCAGGGTTAGCCACAATTTCTTGTGATCCACACAGTCGAATACCTTTGCATAGTCAATGAAACAAAAATAGACATCCTTCTGGTACTCTCTGTTTTCTGCCAAGATCCAACTGACATTGTCAATAATGTCCCTAGTGCTATGACCTCTTCTAAACCCAGATTGTATTTCTGGTATTTCTCTGTCAACGTACTCTTTAACTCTTTTCTGGATAATCTTAAGCAGAATTTTGCTAGTGTGTAGAAATATGATATTGTTTTAAAATGTTAAATGCACACACACACACACACACACACACACACACACACATTCAAACTCATTCTTGAGTTAGAAAGCCATAGTCAATCCTCCATCTGTGTTTCTTAGACTGTAAGTCCCAATAGAGGAAATTTCCCCTCTTTCTCCTTCTGAGCAACTGATGAATTCAAACCAACACAGAGACACAGGCTTTGGGCTAATGCTGTAAGTCTATGAACTATACCCCCAAGCATCTCTCTCTCTCTCTCCCTCCCTCCCTCCCTCTCTCTCCCCCCCTTTCTTCCCTCCCTTCCTCTCTCTCTCTCTCTCTCTGTAAAACACATCATTATAAGAAACAATCTCAAATGTTTTAAAAGGAGCTCTTGTGGTCTAATGGTAAGAAGCTTCCCTGCAAACCCAAAGGCACACAGTTTGAAATCATTAGCCACTCCATAGGAGAAGAATAAGCAATCTCCTCCTGTGTAATTTACTGCCTCTAAAACCCTGCCGGAGGGTCAGGTATGGGTTTAACAACATAGAACAACAAGGTTAAAGTAGGTACATGTATTTGTTTCCTTTGTGTGACATAACAAATATCAAGACACCCTGCTATTATAGTGAGAAATGTATTGCATTATTAATGAAAAGTTTGGCAATTCAAAACCAATAGCTGTTGCATGGGAGATAGAGTAGCAGTCTTCTCCTGTAAAAGTTTACATTCTCACAAGCCTGATAGAAGGTCAAAGTTAATGGTATTAACTTGACTGTAGAAAATTTGGCTTTGATTGTTATGATCCAAGGTTAACATATATGAAAAAATATTGCATGAAAACACTGAAGAATGTAAAATATGAAAATCTTTTGCCTTAAAATTGGTATTATATAAGAATTGTTCGGATAAATTCAGTACTTGTGTGAGATTTCATAATTCCCATTGATTTGAATATGTACACCTAACAATTTCAAAACAGTGTCCACTATCTTTTTGTAAGCAACCCAATAACAATAGTTGGCATAAAGCAGCAGGTGATCAGTTAAGTTTTGTTATATTGAATTCAAATTTTGAGGTTAGAAAATCTATGAATAGGAGATCCAAGATGGCGGCAGAGGCAGAGACAGTGTGGTGAGCTGCGGTACTAGCGAACCACTTAAAGCAGGGCCATTATGGCCTCCCACAGACTTCAGCTTATTGATAATTGAACACTTAAACAGTTGATGACTGGCCCTCAGTG
>NW_006399751.1:30421872-30424468 GCF_000299155.1 Elephantulus edwardii | reverse complement strand
CAATATGTTTTTCCCAATTAAAAAAATATTAAAAAATAAAAATAAAAAAAATCTATGAATAGGTTTCTATATTTTAAAATCTATTTGTCTATACCAAGAAATTTAGAAGGCCTGCACAACTGACTGGAAGAGCTCCATATTTGTGCCCGTTCCTAAAAGATGTGTTCTAAAAAAAGGTGGAAATAATCAAACAGTATATTTATTATCACATGTAATAAATTCTTTCTGAAGATTATTTTAAAAATGGCTCTTGTAGTACATTCACAGGTAGCAGTCAGAAATCTAAGCTGGTGTCAGAAGAGGTCATAGAATAAGAGATGTCTTTTCTGATATCAGATATTTCTTAGTAAGAAGCAGTGCCTACTAGAAAGACACTTATGACTATAACCTATGTGTATTGTAATCAATCATGGATAAAATGTACAAGAATGGGATGTCTGGAACACAGTTGTACCCTTATAAAACTTTTATATGACCCAAGAAGCAGTCATTCAAACAGAAAAGGGGACATTATATGTTTTAAAATTAGACAAGATCTACATAAAGGTTACACTGTATCATCACATTAATTCAATATGTATACTAAGCAAATAATTTGAGAAATGGAACCTTATTAAGAAGAATGTAGCATTGAGATATTAAGAAGACTCATCAACAATCTGTACAGTGTTGCTAGATAAAGTCAAGAAGACTTAAAGAAATTATTGAAAATTAAAACCTATAGTCTTTAATATGTATTAAATTTCAATATGTATTAAATTAATATGTATTAAATTCAGGAAAACAAAATCCTTACCACTAGATCAATAGGTAACGTCATTATAGATAGAGGAAAGATTGGAGTTGTTAATTATTTTTGTGTTACTTGTTTTGCAATTAAGATTCATTGTAGCAGCCATAAAAATAATAATTAAAAGGCTTATTGTATTGGGCAAATATGTGGTTAAAGACATCTTTTAACTGTCAAAGAGCAAGAGTATAAGTTAAGGCACTTGTCTAAAGTGAATAATTTCAATTTTTTTCTATGTGTCTGAAAATTGGACAATGAATAGGGAAGACAGAGGAATTGTGGTGTTTAAATTGGGGTGTTAGCAGATTATTAAACAAACCAATACCTGTCAAAAGAAGCAGTAAATGTGTCTGGGAGGAAGTGAAACCAAAGTCCTTCAAGGCAAAGATAGTAAAACTTTGTCTTTCATAGTTTCAACATAATGGCATAAGATCCTAGTCCTTGGGAGAAAAATCACACTGGGAGAAGTGGGACGTTAGCAAAAGAGAGAACTTAAAGAATATTGGATTGACACAGTGACTACTGTGACAAGCTTGAGGTCATGAGAGTAGGGCAGAATAGGGCAAGGCTTATATATTTTTCATACGGTGACTATTAGTAGTAGTTGGCTCTATGACACCAAACAATGACAAATTTTGCATGAAAGAAATAGTAATCATTCAAAGAAAGCAAAGTACATGTTGATTCAAAGCTACAAGTTTGTCCCCAGATACTAGTAAAGTGAAACAGTTTTGCAGCAACCTTGCTGAAAGTCTTTTTTTAGATAACTCTCCAAGACACCAAATTATACATTTAGTTGTTAGACCAAATGAAAAGTAAAAAAAGAAAATTTAAAAAATTTTTAAAATTCCAGTTTTGGTAGAGCATTAACAGTATACAATACATAACATACCAAATATTTAGTCTAAAGGGAAATCACATTTGTGTAAAACTGGAACTAATCTTAGTTATCTCCCCAGAGGACAATATTTTTCTGAAGAGTATGAGAGCCATACACATCCATCCATATCTGGGCTGACGATGACCTCAAAATATTGGAAATATAAAAGTCAGCTTTGAACACAGTACTTAAAAGAAAATAGATCTAAGAAAAATGTCAATAGGTGTCAAGCAGTCCAATATAGATTACAAATAAAAGTTCTTTTAAAATGACACTTTTGAATGGTATTTTCTCAATGTCATTTTTATTTGGTTTGGACTTTAACCTTTCTCTATATCTTAGATTACTCAGAAAACACTCTGCTATTAATATTTTCATGTACTGTATGTTAGAAAGGAATTCGAAATATACTATATAAAGGGGTTGTTTTTTTTTTAAAAAAAACCCACTGTACTGGATTACGATAGTTTAAGGTTTGAAATTAAAAACAATAATAATTAGTATATACCTGATAAATATAATAAGCATTAGTTTCTGCTAAAGTATTGTAAAATTTATAGTGAAATTATTAGATTTGAGTTTGTAAACTATTGTTACTGAAATCTAACTGATAAATAGTAATGTATGATAATTTTAATTGTATATATTGGGAAATTTTTTAAAAAAAATTTATTAATGTAACCATCACTCAGATACAGAATGTTACTGTCACCTCAAATATTTTCTCCTTCCCTATTTATGTAGCCAACTCTCCAAACCTATAAACCACTAATTTCTACTACAATTGCTAGAGTTTACTGTATATACACACATTATATATATATTCACACTATACACACAAAACCACACACACACACACACACACACACACACACACAACGATTAGAACAGCACATCAGCAGAGAACTGCCGGAAGTCCAGGCTGG
>NW_006399751.1:30357065-30420707 GCF_000299155.1 Elephantulus edwardii | reverse complement strand
ATATATATGAAAGTAGTGTGTGGCTTATCCAACAGCTCAATTCTGTTTTCATTAATTTTAAAATAATTCTCAATAATTATAAAATTATTTCATTACTTTCATTGTTATCTTTGTTAATATGGCCTTTGAACATCTATGAGTGAAAGCTTTTAGAATGATAACATCAGCAAATTATATATACACTGCAACATTGAGTATATCATATATAAACAATGATATGGTTCTTCCAAGGGTAGGTGGGAAATATGGCTTTGATGATAGAAATAAGGCTCAAAATGATATAATAGAATTTTGTATAACCAAAGGTTTATTGACAGTAAGAAACACTTCAACCTAGATGATGTAGTACACAGAAATCGAATTGGTTACATCTATAGAAAGCAATTCGTTGTGTTGTTATGTGCCATCAAGTCCCTTGCAACTCATAATCCTGAAACCTGGTCTATACTTGCCAACATTATTGTCTCTGACATATCTACCCCTATTACCTCAGTCACTGAATCAGTCGATTTCATCAGAGTCTTCTTCTCTTGTGTTGTCCCTCCACCCTTCCAAACGTGATGTCCCTCTTCAAGCACTAGTCCCTCCTTGCAACATGCCCAAAGTATGTCAGATGAAGCCTCAGAATCCTCACCTCCAAGAAGCAATCTGGTTTCACTCTCTCTAGGATGAACTTGTTTGTTCTCCTGGCAGTACATAATATAGTCAATGCACTTCTCCAGCACCACAGCTCAAAGGCATCAGTTCTCTTTCTGTCATCCCTAGTAATTGTCCAGCTTTTTTTGACTCACAGCAACCAATTAGGAAGACTATGGCCTGGATCAGGTACATGTTAGTCTCCAGATGGCATGGTTGCACTTCAGTACTTTCGAGATGTCCCTGACAGCTGACTTCCCCAATGCAATTTGTCTTTTGAGTTCCTGGCTGCTGGTACCAAGAGTGTTGATTGTAGAGCTAAATAAACTAAATCTGCTAACAATCTCAATCTCTTCACAGTCTATCATGGTGCTATCAATTGGCCTAGTGGTGAGAACCTTTGTTTTTTTGATGTTGAGCTTCAATTTACATTGAAGGCTGTAGTCCTTGACCTTCTTCAGCAAGCACATCAGTTCCTCCTCAGATTCAGGAAGCAGTGTTGTGTCAACTGGATAATGTAGAGTGTTGATGAGTCTTTACCCAATCCTGATGCCAAATTTCTCATCTAGAGCACAGCTTCTTGGATGATCTATTATGCACAAAGATTGAAAAGTTGTGGAAAGAGATAGAGGAGAAATTAAATAATATAAGTTAGAATAAGGCTATAGACTTAATGCCATAATATACAAGTTTATCTTGGAAGCTGAAGTAAAAAAAGCCAAAATTTTAACTTCAGCATATCTTGTCTGAATGAAGAGACAATGTAAAAACTAAATTATATGTACTGAATACTAATTACTGAATACCAAATAAGGTGTGGGATGACATTAATGACATCACACATAATTGAACAAATGGTCATAAAAAAGAAAGCAAGGATTAAATAGGATGTTAACTGAGATTTTTAAACATGTTTTTAAAAAGAGAAATTAAAGCAAAAATAAAATAAAAAATATTAAGTATGATAGCTGAGCCAAAAATTTCAAAGAATATCTCCAGAAGACAAAGGCAAGTATTAAAATGAAATCTTTAAGACTTAGCATTAGAAAATCTAAAGAAGAATTTATTAAGCACTTCTCAAGATGAAGAAATAATTCAAATATTGAGTTTCAAAACTAAGGAGTTCCAAGTGCAACATATTGAAAGGTTAAAAAAATATCAAAAAAGATGAAAGTAATATACAGAGTTACCATATCAAAAAGAATTGATGCATATTCACCAGTTCACTCACTGCCATAAATGTGGCCAATTCAGTCACATTCACTCACTGTTTTCTAGCTGATTCTGACCTACAACATCCAGAGGCTATATATCTTAGTGAAAAGAGACTACTCATTTTTCTTTCTCAGAGCCAATTGCTAACTATTTGGGTTAGCAGTGTGACACACTATCAACCTCTTTATTATAGCTCCTTACCTACTTTAGCAGGTAGTATATGATCAAGAATCCATGGTACTAAAGGAAGAAGTCCAAGCTGTATGGTAGTCACAGGTTAAAAATAAGGCTCTTGAAATTGTTGGAATATCAATTTAGATGTTTCAATGAAATATTTCAGTGTTGGACGTGATTCCTTATCTATTCCTATAAATTTGGAAGATAGCTACCTGGTCAATCTATTGGAAGAGGTCCATATTTGTGACCCTTTAAAAGAAAAATGGAAATTGTAGAATCCTATCATTGGAATCATATGCAAGCCAACTTTGCTGAAGAGAATTTAAAAATGGCCAGAGCAGTACATAGAAAGGGAACTGACAGAGATTAATTCAAGACAGGATGTAGATGATATTGTTGGTATCAGATGGCCTTTTGCTTAGAGTACCAGAAACATATTCTGTTCATTTCTCCTTACCTCAGTATTCCTTCATTTTTTTTAGGCTTGTTTTCATTCCATGGCACATTTTGGAGTCTAATTCAACATCCATTTTGAACTTTTCTTTTCTCCTTGTCTTTGCAATGATTGTTTACTTTCTTCATGGATGCTGTTCGTGGTGTCATTTGACAAGTCTCCTAGTCTTTGATCATTCATGTCCAATGCATCATACATATAGTAAGATGATTTTTAAATTCATGGTCATATTTTGATTCTTGTGGATTTGTTTCAATTTTCTTCAACTTCAATTTAAATTTGCATGTAAGTAGCTTTTCCTCAGTCAGCACCTGGCCTGGATTGACTACTGATAATGAACTTCTCAAATATCTCTTTATATAAATGTAGTAAATTTCATTCTTATGTAACCCATCAGGTGAATCCCATAAGTATAGTCATCATTTATGGGGTTTTGTAAAGTATTTGCAATGAATAGACCACTCATTATACAATACTTTATCATGTGATCGTCATGATCTTAGCAACAACATCAAATACATGATAATCTGTGCTTCACAGACTAGGCAAATATATTCAATGCTATTGTTGTTAGGAGGCATCAAGTCAACTATGATTCATAACAACCCAATGAACCATCATCTGAACCTTGCCCTTTTCTGTGCCATCTTCATGAGCTCTGTTCTGCTCAAGTCCATTGGGGTAGTAACTGTGTCAATCCATCTTAAACATTCTTTCTCTCTTTTGTTGACTTTTCCTGGCATAATGGCTCTTTCTAAGAACTCATTCCTCCTGAAAATATGTCCAGAATAAATGAGATAACATTTCATGAATCTTCTATCTAAGGACCTCTCTGATTGTATATCTTCCCAGACAGATGTGTTTGTTCTTTTTGCAGTTGTGGTATTAAGGGTTTATTGTTCAAAATGGCTTTCCTGGTCAATGACTTTGCCTTTGGCATGTGAATGGTTGGGGATATCAAAGAGTGTATGTTGGCCTATCCACAAGGTGAGTGACTAGTATCACTGCTAAACTGAGCTGATTCAGCAGCAGATTTGGGGAATCTCTTCACCAACAGAGAAGCAGAGGATGCAGAGTGGGTGTCCTTTGGCACCAATGATTCCTGCACGACTGAGACTGGGGCCTCTGTGAGCTGCAGCTGCAGCCACCATAGCAGAGAACCAGAGTCTTGACATGAGACAGTGCTGACCTTGGGAATACTGTCCCACAGAACCAGAGCTGGAAGCCTATGCTCAAGCTTGTTGGAGGACTGGGGTGGGGAGAGCCATAACTTTTAGGATGAAGAGCTTTGTAAAACTTGTCTAAAGCTAAAAAGAGTTAAAGGCTGAGTTGTTTGTGAATAAATTTCAGCAGCTGTCCTGACTGATTATATCCTGCTGTTAACCCGAATGGTAGTCTTTTGAATTCCCTAATAAACCTCGTAGTCATAGATATGATTCTGTGAACTATTGCAATGAATTTCTTATCCAGGAGGCCAGTAATATTGGTTTTGGAGTTAGTAGAAAGAGGTTCTAGAGTGTGGGGCACAAGTCTGACCTCAAGGGAACTGGTTTTATATTGAGAATGCTGTTGATGGGGGCAGTTCTCCTTTGTGGAGTTAGTAGGAGACAGATATGGATTTTCCCATATTGTCCTTGCTTTTTTACAGCAGTTTATGGTATATTCAAAACTATACTAATACTATAATTCAAAAACATAGATTCTTCTTTTGTAATTTCTACTCATTGTCTAACTTGCACCTGCATAAGAAGCAGCTGAAAATACCATGGCTTGAATCAAGTGCACCTTAGTCTTTAAAGTCACATCTTTGTTCTTTAGAAATTTGGAGATACCCTGAACAGCCGACTTCCTCAGTGCAGTACATCTTTTGATTTTTTTGAGGGCTATCCTCATGTTATTGCTTGAGGATCCAAGTAAAATAATGATCTTTTGTCTATACTTCAGGATATTGACTATTGGTTCAGTGGTAAGAGTTTTCAACTGTGTAAGTTATAGTAAATAATTTTTGCATATTATTGAATATTATTGCAAGTAATGATAATTACCAAACAATTAATTATGTTCTTGCAAAAGCTTTGCAAGGACCAAGAAGCCATTATATGAACAAAAGAAGTGGCTATTGTGTTTATAGTTAGTAAATGTGTGAATGTATATCCTTTCATTTTAATACTTTAATCTATATATTGTGTATACAACATAAAAAATAGAGTCTATGAAAAAGAACAAGATATTAGGATTGGAGGACAACTTATTAACAACCTGTGATATATAGATGGTGCAACTTTGCTTTACTGAAAACAAAGATGTGAAAAGTTTACTGAAGAAGATAAAATATGAAAAATATAAAAAACTATGTAGACGTAAATATATAATATACTTTAGTAACAAGAAAATTAAAATCCTACCATCTTACCAAATAAACAACATTCTAAGTAGATGAAAGATTGAAGTTTCTATATTCTTTAACTTTGATCCACTGTCAATGCCCATAGAAGCAACAATAAATGATTAGATTACACTATAAAAATTTGCTACTGAAAATCTTTTTTAAAGTATTGAAGACTAAAGATGTCATTTTGAAGAATGAGGTACACCTGAATCAAGCCATGTCTTGATTTCAATTGTCTAAAATCACTCAGGCCATGATATATCCAATCCATTTATATGTATGTGAGAGTTGGACAATAAATCGTGATGACAGAAGAATTGATGTCTTTTAGCTGTAGTGTTGGAGAAGAGTACTGAAAATTTCATGGATTGCCAAAAGAACAAACAAATATGTTTTGGAGAAAGTTCTATCCTTGGAGACAAAGATGACAAAGCTTTGTCTCACATACTTGAGGCATGTTGCTAGGAGAGGCCATTCTTTGTAAAGGAATATCATACTTGAAAAGGTAGTGGGTCACCAAAAGAGAAGATTCTTAACCAGATAGTTTGACACAGGGACTACTGCAGTGGCCTCGAATGGATCAGAAATTGTGAGGATGACACAGGATAGGACAGGGTTCAGATCTAGATTGTTCATAGGCTCTTTATAAGTTGTACTCGAATCTACAACACCTAAAAGCAACAACATCAGCATAAATTGTGAAAGTTGGCCAATGGATAGGAAGGATGATAATGAATACTGAAATAACAAACAAAACATGTCTTAGAAGCATCCCTTCTTCCAAAGTGCTCTTTGGAAACAAGGATGGTTAAATTTTATCTCACATACTTTTGACATGTTATTAGGAGAATCCAGTCCTTGGAGAATGACAGTTTGTTGTTGTGTACTGTTAAGTCAGAACCTACCCATAGCTGACCCTCTGCTTGGTTTTCAAAGGTACTTTAATCTTATGTGAGGAGATTTCCCATCTTACTCCAATGGGGCAGCTGATGGATTTGAACTGTGTGCCTTCAGGATTGCAGCACAGCTTCTTGCCACTATGTCACAAGAGCTCCCTGGAGACTGACAGTATGGGAAAATACAAGGTCAATGACAAAAAGGGAAGACACTCAGTTAGATGGACTGATGCAGTGACCACAACAATCAGTTCAAGCAGAGCAGTGATTATAAGGATGGCAAAATATCAGGCAGTGTTCGTTCTCAGTGTGCTAGGATCATATTGAGGCAGAATCAACTCAAAGGTCTTTAACAGTAACAGGTGATAAGATGTAAAAAGAAAGGAAAAGAGAAGACTGCACAAGTGATTTGTTATAAAATGTTGTTGTTGCGTGTCATTGAGTTGGGAAGAACCCATAAGTGATCCTTCAGTGAGTTTCAGAGGCAGTAAATCACCCAGAAGGAAATTGCCTAGTCTTCTCCCATGGAATGGCTGGTAGATTTGAACTGCACGCCTTTGGGGCTGCAGGTCAGCTGCTCATGAGTAGACCATCAGAGTCGGTTGCTACTTGCAATTTTGTATCTTGCTTCTTTAAGATGATTTAATATTTTCAAGATTTAGTTTTGACAATCAGAGTTCACATAAACTATTAAATAATATTGCATTTGTGAATAAACCACACGTTTTAATGTTCAGCTTAGGTTCATTCCATTTTTTTTCTTTTTAAGAATAACTTTTATGTATAAAGTTGTATGAACATAATTGCTCATAAAAAGCTCTCTATAGAAACATGTTTTTGTTTATCTTGACTAAATTCTTATATGTGAAATTGTGTGTTTAATATGTAAGGAACTGTTAAGCCATTTTTTCAATTCTTAAGTCATTTGATACGCCAACCAGTAATACATGCATATTTCAGTTTTTCCACATCTTCATCCTACCTGGCAGCCTCAATTTAAAAAATAGTTGGTTTAAATTGGTATACTATCCTAATTTTACTTTTAATTCCCCATTAACATTATCCCCCAAGTTGATATTGCTATTTCTTTTTTTTAAGTCTTTGTTGTAATGAGTCAGAATTGACTTGACAATTTATGTTTTTTATTGTGGAAGAGGGTAAATTTGTCACTTTAAAATATTTAATAATTGGTTCCTTGAGAATCCTAAGAAATCTTTACTAATTCCAAAGTTGTAAATACAAATCTCTGTGTAGTTTTGTCTCTAGCCTTTACATTGTTGGTTGAAATACCTTTTCAGATAGTTTTTATGTGTCTCTGCTTCATGTGAGGCAAAAGTTAATTTATTTATATTTGATACTATTTTCCTAACCTGATTTGTTTTGAAAACAAGTAGTAATTTAAAAAAAACACACTAAATTGCTTTGACATCTTTTTGAAGGTGAGATTGACCAAATGTTTGGATAATCTATTCTGTTCCACTATTTGTTTTTCCTTATACAAAGAATAGTTTTTACTGATGAAACTTTGGGTCACAATAAAAAAGGACATATGCATTCTTTCTGAATTGTTAAGCATTAGATTTTCCTTTTGCATTTAAAATCATTTTATTAATATTTACGTATTACTTTCATTCTGCTTCTCTGGAAGAAAAGGTAGTGACAGAAATCAGATTTACACACGTGTAAGGAATAACCAGAACTGAACAAAACATATCAAATAACTGATTCAAAATAGAAGTTTCTGCAGCCTGCTTGATTAAGGATGCCTGCATAAAACCTTGCATAAAACAGAAAATTGTTGTGACCTTGAGTTAGACTGAGTTAGACACAGATTTCTTAAACATAATGTCAAAAAGACTGAGTTAGACCAAGATTTCTTAAACATAATGACAAAAACTCCAGAGACACACCATAAGAAATATTTGAAGGAATTATCTAGAAGGAAATAACATAAAGGAGAAAAAAAGAATTGTAGCCCTAGAATAATTGAAACTAATTCAAAAGTCAGCATAATGCAGGCAAAACACTTTAAACCTAAAATGCAGAGTGTGTAGTTGAAGATTGTATTGTGGAATATTTTGTATTTAAAATGGAGTCAGATAATTTATGACAGTTTTATAATTACATGCTTAATTATTTCAACGATTTCTGGAATGAGAGGTTGAAACTCATATTAAGCAGAAGTAGTGTAATTACTTCATGTGCCTGTGGTGATGTAAACAATTTGGAGAAAGTAACTGGCATGATGTCATAAATTACTTGATGGGTTCTTGTAGCCAGAGTCCTGCTTTTTGGTATGTATTGTAAATATTGGCTTTTTCATGCTTCTGATTCTATTCTGGAGTGAGTTATCTATTTTCTTGGTGAGTCAGGATTAGAATGAGATTGAGTCCTAATATTACTAGAAGATACACTTCAGGAACATTTGATAGATATTTTTTTTTCTCCAGATCTTCTACCTGATCTGATGTAGCTATCCTGCCTCTTGTCACATGCCTGCATCTAGCAAACCAAGCCTCAAGTCATTCTTCATCTCTTGTGGCCATGTGAGTTCACTGAACTCTCCATACTGAAACTTGATCCAGGGATTTTTGGACTTGGCAGCCTCTACAACTATTTTTTTTCTGAATTTTTTTTTTTTTGAATTTCTGTAAGACATTGTAATGAATAATGGTTTCAAGAGATAAAAATGAGAGAGAATAATCCAAGGGTGGAAGAAATAGTTGATGTTGGAGATGATGGAGTGGTACAACAATTTGAAAAAGTTTGGGAAATCTTTAACCTCTGCCTTTTATGCCAGTATCACTTAGCTTATTTTGACTCATATCCTTAGACAAATTTATAACCTGAGAAACCTTCCGGTGGGTTTCTCAGGTTATAAATCTTTATAAGAGAAGACAGCATCTTTCAAAAACAGACCTACTGCTGCATTCAAATCACCAGGCACTTTAGTTAGCAGCACATTGGGTATTTCACGACATAACCATCTTTGTGTTAATCCTTCTAAAAATTATTTATACAACTAAACTAAAGAACATATTATATAGGAAAATAATTAGTAAATAGAGTGATAAAAGGGATTTAGATAAAAAATGCAATTGTTTTTGTTAGATGTCTGTGTGTTGGTTGTAACTCATAGAAGCACTATATACAACAAAGCTAAACACTGCTATGTTTACAATCTCTGCTGTGCTTGATACCATTGCTGCAACTAGTTCAATCTTCTCATTGAGAATTGTTACCTTGGCACTGGCCATCTATTTTACTAAACATGATATTCTTCTCAAATAACCGGATTTTCTTGAAAATATGCCTAGAGTATGTGACATAAAGTTGCATTTGCTCTTAAGGAACGTAGACTGCACTTCTTAGAAGATATATTTATTTGTTCTATTGCCGGTTCATGGTATAATTTTAATAGTCTATCTTACCTTACAGTTCAAAAGCATCAATACTATTTCCTTTTTCGTTGTAAAACTTTCACAAATATTATGAAGTGGTTGAAAATAGTATACTTTTGGTTTGAAGAATCTAATTCTCCACAGTGACATCCTTGATTTTCAGTAATTGTATTTGTTTCTCTTAAACTAATCTTTAGAAGGAAGTTTTACCAGTGCAATACAATATGCGATTTCTTGACTATTGCTTTCATGGGCATTGATTGTGGACCCAACTAAAAATCCAAAAAACCCCTTAAAAATCCAAAAGTTTTTTTCTGTTCATCATTTGCTGTTTATCATTTCAGTTGTAAAGAATGAGGATTTTTGGTTGTTTTTAAAAAAGATTACAAAAGAAATATATTTTACTTTCAATACATTGATATGTGACTGTTATAGTTGTTAAGTGCCATCAAGCCAATTATGACTCATAGCAACCCTATGAACTGCAGAGTTGAACACTGTCCTATCCTGTGCCATATGCACACTTCCTGACACTCTAGAGCCCACTGCAGCAGTCTGTGTTTCATTCTACATAGTTGAGGGTCTTCCTCTCCTTCACTAAGTCCACCTTTCTAAGCATCATGTCCTCTCCAAAGGATAGCTTCTCCTAGAAACATGCCCGAAGCATGTAAGGCAGTCTCGTCATCCTTGCCTCCAAAGAGCACTCTGACTGTACCCTCTTCAAGATAGTTATTTGTTCTTTTTGTCATCCATGAGATGTTCAGTGCTCTTCTCTTCTCCAGCACCACAACTCAAAGGCATCAGTTCTTCTGTCATCTCTATTCATTGTCCAGCTCTCAGATGAAATAGCAAGTGATTGGAAAGGCCATATATGACTACATGTGCCTTAATTTTATGTAAAATTTGGCAATGTGAAATAGTCAATTTGAATTTTAAATACCTGCCTTTGAAAAAAATTGAGTTATTGCATCTGTCTTCTTCAGATCCTTCAAAGAAAATAAAGGTTTAAAGCATACATGTTTTCCTCCACTTTCTCATTAATTTTTAAAGTCCTGTCTTTGAAACTCCTGCTCACAATGATGTTTCACCTGACTGGTTAGGGCAGACACTTTATTGTCATGTCATAAAGCATGCTGCTTCAGAGGGCTGAATAATGTTGAATTCTTGATTAGAGATGAGAAAACATAAGTAGATTGATTTTAAAATGAAGACTGTGTAGAATTAATAATACCATTTACTATCAGTTCAGATAAAATTTCCAATGTGCTGACTTATAGTTAATCAGAGACTTTCAGAAGTAGTTTGACCAAAAGGCATCTTGATATAGTAATTGAACTATTTCAGGTGTTTGGACACAATAAGTAAGTGCTATGGATTGAATTGTGTTACTGCAATACCTATGAACTTGCCTGGTTCACGATTTTCAGAGGTTTGGTGTTTTATGTAACTATGTATTCTGATAACCATGTAATGATGTGCCAAACAGTTGTTATAAAATTAGAGTAGGGTGTGACAACTTTTCTTAGGTTGCACTCTTAATTTAAGGAATGTTCTCCTAAGGAAAGTTTCCTCAGTGTCTGATTTGCATCATCTTTATCTAACAAGAGGAAAAGAAGCCAGAAACAAGCAGTAGGAATCAGGGTGGCTACATTCAAGAAAGAAACAACAACAACAAATCAAGAGAAAAGAATGTCTTTAGATCCTGGGACCTGGCTCTGTGAGACTCATAATCTCCTAGGAAGACTGATATCAAGACATGTGGACATCAAAGAGATGTCAAGTCCACAGATTTTGAAAGGACAAAGGATCCTCCTCCAGAACTGACAGAGAAGAATGTCTACTCTAAGAACTGGCATCATGTGCACATCCATGTTTATCACAGCTCGGTTCACAATAGCAAGGAGTTGGAAACAACCCAGGTGCCCATCAAACAAATGGATAGAGAAGCTGTGGTATATTCACACAGTGGAATACTATGCTGCATTGAAAAGCAAGGAACTCATTCAATATTATTCAAAATTGGTGAGCCTGGAGGACATTATGCTGAGTGAAATATCTCAGTTGCAAAAGGACAAATATTGCATGGTGCCACTGCTGTAAAATGGAACTGATATCAGGGTGGGGGTAAGACTGAGAAAAACTGGATAAATTGTGTATACTGCACTGAAGCAGATGAGGGACTGAATAATTTAAAAGCGATGTATGATAAGATATTATGGTTATCGCAAGGGTCCACAATTAAGGTTGCATAGTGGAATGTACATGGGGCAGTGGGAGGGGTGCGGGGGGATTGTGTACCAGGGAAGGAGTCTTTCTTTTACTTTTGAAAGAGAGGGGCGAACTGGGGGCGGGGGGGGGGAGAGGGCTGGGTGGGTAGAGAAGTGGCGCAATGAATGAATGGAAATCCAAATTCTCTGTAAATGTTCATTAAAATTATTAAAAAAAAAGCAATGGGAAAAACACCACCTTGCATCATGAATTTGGATTTCTTGCTTCTTAAATTTTAATAGGATAGATTTCCATTTATTAAAGCCATTAATCTGTGTTATTTCTGTTATAATATTACTGAATAATTGTGATAAAATATTTTATTTATTTATTTTCATTAGGCACAAATGCATTTATTTAAAAATAAACATTTAGACTAAGTAGAAGTACATTGTTTTAGATATATGTAATGAATATTTTATTATCTGTGTTATAAAAATACCTTTCCTTTTAAAAACACTATTTTTCTTCACAATTGAAAAAAAGGATCATTTTTGAGGTATATGGTTTGCTTATCTAATCCATTGTATCTCAATCTGTATCTTAAAAAGAAGAGTTTTCCACCATGGGCTGTTAAGTAAATGATAGGCTAATATGCCCTGTGCATATATATTCCTGCCCACCCTCATTGCAAAGTCAGGTCATGACTTCGGCAATGGCTCTAATGACTCAGAGATGACAAACATGACACAAGACAGGGCAGCTTTCAAGATGGCTGTTCATACGGTCTCTGTGAGTCATACTTGGTTCAATGACACCTAAAAACAACAAACTGGAAAAACAAAAATTACTACAATGGGGTCAACAAACCCTATGATGATAAGTACAGAAAAGATTAAAGTTGTCAAGGACTTCATTTTCTTTGATTCACAATCAACATCTACAGACACAGGAGACAAGAAATTAAAAAAAAAATGTATTTCATAGGACAAATCTACTTGCTAACAACGTTTTTAAAGTGTTAGAGATGCACTTTCCTCTGAATTTTTTTTCAATGGCACTTTAATAACTGTGGTATGTTCTATCCAAAGAGAAAATTGAAGAATAAGGAAAAACCAAAAAATTAGCACTTTTGAATTATTTATTGGTGAAGAATATGCCATAAGTTGTCAACAAGACCAAACCAACCAAAACATCAAAACCCCCAAAAAAAATCCTTTTTAAATGTAACTTATTTTTTTTTTAATGTGTTGTAAATTCTAAGCTCTATGATGTTAATATGGAGCTCTGGTGACCTTGTGATAAGAAGCTCTGTTGAAATTACAAATGCACATGATTTGAGTCTACCAGCTGCTCCAGTAGAGAATGGGCAATCTTCTATGTAGTTTGCCGCCTATAAAAAAAAACCCAACTACAAAAACCCACTTGAAGGTCAGCTATGAGTCAGCTCTGACTTGACAGCACACAAAAACAGTTCTATATTAAACATTTACAAGTCTACTTATAGATTGTCATCTCATCATTGAAATGAATGAAACATATGAATTAAAATATGTCACATGATATTTTTCTATTCCTACTAATGCCTAACCCTTAACCAATATTATAGCATTTTTAAACATTTAATCTTAAATTGATATTCCAATTTCTTTTAAATATTTCCCCCAAACTTTTCTTTCTACCACACGATGTGTATAAATAAACTAAGGCCTTTAATCTTCTCTTTGTCTACATTTTTATTTTACCATTTTAACTTGACACCTTGGGAAATAAAAACCAAGTATGTTGCCATCAATTATGACTTAGAGCAACCCTTTGCTGTAAAGTAAAACTACTTTTTATCAAAGTCTATTGACATGTGATTCTACTAAGAAACAGCTAGAAGGTTTGAACTTTTCAATCTTTCAATTAATCAGGCAAACAATTCTTCTACTTCTATTGATAACCCAGATACTTAATATTTGTTGGCAATTAAAACCTTAAGGCCTTCTAATATTTTGTGTCACTCAGTTTAAAAAAAACAAAACAGCTGAATGAAGTAAGTACTTTTGCATTATCTGTTTGCAGAAGAGGAAATAAAAACATAGTTTGAAAAAGCACCTTGTCAGTGGACATTATACCAGGCAGTGAAGCCTATGTTATTCCAGGAGTATGGTATAACTCCTGAACTCTTGCTGTTCATTATAAGCTGCACTGGTCATTCTTCAATCAGAAAGCTTCTCTACTCTGGATTTTTTTCCTAGTTGTCCGTAAGTCTATCCAGTAATAATAATACTTCTCCATGACCACAGAATAAACATACAGACTTCTACTGTAGAATTTAACACTTGAGTTATGATCAATTTTAAAATATTTCTGCTACATTTAATATTTAGGGTCCCTTGGTAGTAGCAATTACATTTATTCATATTGACATCCAGTGTTAGCACATGGTGAGTGTAAAAGTCTTGATGAATGTATATTAAATAGATACTTCTTAATAATAAAGTATAATATTTTTGCTGCTAACGTAAAGATTAAGCTGTAAACATGTATTGTTTGAAACAATGGTGAATTAATAGAGGAAATAAATGGTATTTTCTCACTAAAAAGCATTCTTATATAAATTGTATGAGCTTTTGAGGCCTTTCTATCAAGATTCCTTCTGTTCTAGAATTTTCTAAAAGTAATTTTAACATAAAGTGTAGAGGATAAAATGATGGATTATTAACTTCTAGAATCCACTGACATTACTTCTTTCTATTATTTTTAATGATTATTTAAATCACCAGTGTGGATTTTTTAATATGGATTTCAATGTCAAATAATATTGTAAAAGCTACATTTGTAAACAAATTATAAGAGAAATTCAAAGTTTTAGTGTCAAAAGTGGCTTTAAAAGGCATCTCTGAGTGGATAGACAACCAATTACCTTTTTTGTAGTTTTCATCTACTGACTAGTGTCCATTGCTATGTGAGGAGAGGATTATCTGTGACACAGAAATATCATTCTTTTCAGTAACTCTTCCCAAAGCCTTAGACATTTTTAGACCCTAATCACCTGGAAAGTGAAAAACCAATTTTTCTCTAAGTTGACAGGATAGTAACTTCTATAACAGGTTCAGGGATCAATATAAAAGTTTTCTTAATATAAAAAAAAGTGTGTTTCCCTTTACTCACCTAAAAAAATTTATTCTTGCTTGTATAGTTTTGAGTAGTAAGGTGAGGGGGTAGATAGGAAGGGAACAGGATTTACATAAATGACGCTATGAGGCTATAGGAATTCTAAAGTACATATTGTTAAATATAATTTCCACCTTAATCATGTGGGAAAATTTAAAAAAAATATTCAAATCTGGCACTTAGGAATCATAATTATCAAAGAAGTACCCACAAATTGTGTGTAATTACTTTTCTTTTCACTTTACAACTTCAGTATACCAGTATCCTGGTCTAAATCACTTAGAATAGAAAGTAAACAATTTAAAAAACTCAATCAAATACTCAATTACAAATATTTCTAGAAAAAGAGGATCATTGGTTAAGTTAATGGCTTCTTACCAACAAGTCAGTGATTAAAAATTACCACATGGAAGGGAGAAAAGACCCAGGTATCTGCTTTCATCCATATGTCAATTTAGGAAATATTATAAGGCAGTTCTACTCCATTCTATAAGTCTCTGTAAGTTAAAATGTCCTGGAAAATACACAAAACCAGCAATATATTACACAAACAACTCTATCGCTGTGTAGTCAATTAGATTTTCACAGATAGAAAGCCTATACTGGACAGAGTAGTGCCAAACCATAGGCTTTCCAAGACTGTAAATCTTTGTGGAAGAAAACTGTCAGATCCTTCTCTTGAAGAGAAGGCTGGTATTTGAAGATTTGAATCATGGGGTTTTTTGTTCTTAGAGTGCTTTAATCACTATATTACCAAGTAGACAATATAGTTGGACTGTACACAAACAAAGAACATGTCTTGGTAGAAATCTGGCTTGCTGCATTCTGTGTGTTTATGGTCATGCTTTTGTATTCACAGCCACAAAGAAAATGTGCTTATTTTCTTATTTTCTATCTGGAACTGGAACAGTCTGTTTTTTGTGCTAAACTGTGTCATCATAGGTTATCTAGGCATGTTCATCATAGGTTAACTGTACATTTATCTGACGTAGTCCAATGTAATTGAAGAAACTACCTCCCAAAACAGTTCAAAGCATGCTTAGGAATGACTTTTCTTTATAATCTGCTTGGTGGGTTTGTGTGAGGTTAGTATAGATGGACTTGAGGGATTTTTAAAAAATAATTATTGTGAATACCTAATAAAAAAAGGAATTAGTACCCATTATTGATCTAGTTGATGGTTTGATATGCAAAAATCTCATAAGTAAAAACTTTCCTAAGTTGTTGTTATTGTTGCTAATTTAGCATTTAAAATAATTAAGATGAAATCTATGGAAAATTACTTTGCATTGTTGCTGTTGCTGTTAAGTGCCATCAAGTTGTAGATGACTCATAGTGACCCTACGAATGACAGACCTGAACACTTGTATAACTTTCATCTTTTCTGCAAATCCATAGGGTTTCTGGAGGACAGTGTTTGGTGGAGTACTTTGCAATAGGCAGAGTATAAATAGTTCATGTATCTGAGGTTAATTACTTTAGTTGAGCAGACCTATAGGATGTCCTTAAAATAATGTGACTATTTTTGATAGAAGAGTCAAAACTATTTAAGAAAGTAGATTTTCAAACACTTAGAAATAAAAAAAAATCTTCCTTAAAATTCATGGTGTAAACCATCATCAAATAATTGCTATTCATTTATTAGAGGAAGTCTCTTAAGAATCAAGTTTGGAAAGTATTTTACAGCTTCAATTATTGTGTGTTCTTATTTGAAGTTAAAAGTAAAAATTAAAGAAAACAATTTCAAAAAGTATTCATTGACCAGTTGTCTTTTATTTGGTTACCAATACAAACAAGGAAAAATTTTCACAATACTTGTTTAATATTAAGATTTTTTTAAATTCATAATATAAATACTTCTCTATCTGATAGGGTCTGTTATATTTAGAAATGTGTTTGTTTATTAGTATAAAGGAACTTTGGTAGCATGCACCTTAGGAAGTTGTACTACTATCCCAAAGACTTAAGTCCTCCAGCAGCTCCACAGGAGAAAGATCTCCTCCAACTGTTATTTACAGCCTCAAAAAACCTGAGGAAAGGTTGACTTTGAGTTAGAACTTTATCAAGGGCAGTGAGTTTGAAGTTTTGGGTATATGTCTTAATGCTAACCATCTTCTCTAGTGAATCAAACTCATGTATCAATATGAGAAGTACCCAAAACTCTGAGTATTGTTATAGTGGTTATAAGAAGGCTCATGATTGCTTATTTGGTCTCAGAACTTGGGATACCTTCTTATCTTTCTTACAATGCGGGAAGACACCTTTTGGATAGCAAAGGCTTTTTTTTTTTAAGATTTTGCAAGCCAGACTAGCTATCTGTTACTCTAATGTTTCAAGAATCCTGCAGAAATTGTATTATTGTTTTAGGTGTGATTGAGTTGATTTCTCCTTGAAGTTATTGCATAGACTTTTCGAGTATATATATTGCACAAGGACAGATCTCATGATCTGTACCCTGGGGCACAGCTAGATGGACTGAAACCAATCTAGTACACAGTTCTAGCATTTAATCATTGTGCTACCAGGGCTCATTATCTAGTAAGTAGAAATCTTTTATTATTTTTTTTTGTTTTAACTTGTCTTATAGCTGAGTTACTAAAGAATAATATCATATATTAATCTACCATTTTGTAGGACAATATAACATTCAAATTAACTGAGAGAAATATGATCCTATATAATATTTTTAACAAATATTTTTAATCTAGTTCATTGATATTCAAGTTGTCTCTGTTAGGGGGCGGGGGGAATCTTAATACTGTTTCTCTTGAAGTAATTTTCCTTCTTGCTTTCTCTGCATATAGCAGATGAATTATTGCCCAGAAATGCAATGCTCAAACCTGTATTGTTTCATTGCTTTCAGGATATTGAACACATGGCACTTTGACATTTACGCTCATTTAAATTATTGACTGTCTTATAAAATAAAGAAAATAACACAGTGTTTGTTTATATGGACTTATTCTTTGCTTGCTTATTTCATTGTTAATATCTATGAATGAGAATCAAAAGTGTGATCTTTCCTGACTTATTGTATTTTATATTCATAGACAATTCTCTTTTCCAGTATCATCACTGAATTTTTAAAATTGAAATTTAGAGCTATTTCTGTTTTGAACAAGAAAAAACTGATTTAGTTTTCAGTAGGCACTATAGATATTTTGTTTAACCAGTTATAACTTCTGTTTCTCTATTGTTCATAAGATTTTCAAAGACCTGTCAGTTTGGATGTGGATAGCCAGTCCTGCTTCATAGCCCATCTTAATCTAGAATGCCTGCTGCAACTTGCTTACCATGGATGAACTTTGTACTTTTTGACACACCAGTGACATAATTTCTAACATTACAACAACCCACTCCTTACACCAGTAGAGTGGACTGACAAGTGTTGTACTAAAAACAGTAAACAAGGAAATGCATACACATTCAGTTATAAAGTAGATAGCTGCATTCATATCAATTCTCAGTTGACAGGTGTAGAAAACTGAAAATACAGTCAGGCATACAAACATCATGGTGCAGGACATATTTTTCTGGCTTCAACTGAGGCCCATGGCTGCATGGCAAGCTGAGATCCTAGATATGAATATTTGGTCCAGACAGTAGTAGTTCAGTGCCACCAGGCCCAAGGGCCCATTGGCAACTGGCTTTAGTAAGGCTTCCTTTTTACTCACTTTCTCTTGAATGTGATTTGGTCAGTCCTGAGATAGCTCTGTCTCTCCAATCCCCTCCCTTCTCATTTATATATTTTTTTTTTCCTAAGAAATAAAAGAAATATAATTTCTTTTTAAGTTTGATTTATTATTATTTTTAATTTTAATGAAAAGTTACAGACTTTGGATTTCCATTTATTCATTGTTGCACTTTTCTCCATGCCCACCCCCCCACCACAGTTCACTGTTTTCTTTGAAAAGTAAAAGAAAAAATTATTTCATTGTTTTACAATCCCTTCCCCCAGGTCCACTCCACTCACTATGCAGCCTTCCCTCTGGACTCCTGTCATGACAATAATACCTAATCCCATATCCCTTTTAAACAGTTTTCTCCCTCGTCTGTTTCAATGCATCTTTCTCAGTCTCCCCGCATGGTACAAATACAACACCAGACACATAGAGCAATGGAATAGAATTAAGAACCTGAAAATCAGCCCATCTACCTATGTTAAACTGATTTTTGACAAGGAGATGAAATCAGTTAAGTGGGGAAACAACAGCCTTTTAAACAAATGATGTTGGCAAAATTGGAAAACTATCTGCATAAGACTCAAGCAAGATCCATCCCCACCTCACTCCATATACAAAAACCAACTCTAGGTGGATCATGGACCTAGGAAATATAATTTCTTAAAGAAGAATCACAAGTTACTCATTTAACAAAGTAAAGATATAGTGATTTTGCAGAATGAGTTTTAGAAGGAAATGAATTCAGAAAGCATAGAAGAAAAATTTGAAAGGGGGAGTGTTGCAGGAGTTTGGGTTAAATATGGGTGTCATAGGCAGTATAGGGATTGATATGTGGTGTAAGCAGGTAAGCCTATTTTATAGGACTGTACATACATTGGAAATTAACTGAAATAGCTAGGGAATCTAGATTAAGTTTATTCACTTACTTGTTCACAAAGATTCATTAAATATTTATTCTGTGCAAGAGAGAAGCACTGTGGCATAGTGCAGTACACTTTAGTTGGCTAGTCAAAGGGTCTACGGTAAACCACTCTGTAGGAAAATGAAGAGACAGTCAGCTCTAGGGAAGACTGATAGCTTCAGGACCTGATAGAGGATTGCCATAGGTCCAATTCTCCAGTAGTGATTTTCTTTGTTGCTTTGTACCAGTCACTATTCTAGGCACCAGAGTTCTAACAATAAATGAAGCTCTGTGCTCCAACTATGGAGAAATAATTAACTAAGTGCTTTAAAAATGTTAAAATAAAATTGGTCCAATTCAGGGAATGAAGATTTCGATACTTCCTATTTCTAGAATATACAATGCAGTCATTCCATGGAGTTTCTTACGGTCTCTCAAAACAGTTTTTGTTAGAGAGAAGGGGGGAAAGTATTTTATTTTTCTTATTTAGGAAGACATAAAAATTTGACCTTAGTTTTTAGAAAACATGTTAGTAATAACTAGTTGTTGTTAGTTGCAATTGAGTCTACTTTGACTACAGATCAAATTCTTTGAACAACAGATCAATATCATACTGTATCCTGCACCATTCTCGTATTTCTGATATTGAGCCCTGTTGTTGTAGCCATTATGTTAATCTATTTCACTGAAAGTCTTCCTTCTTTTTTCGATCTTCTGTTTTTCCATGTATAATGTGTTTTTTCAAGGATTAACACCTCCTGCCATGTAGGGAAAATTTCTTCATACTATTACATTTCCGAAAGCAGTACATCAGAGACAGGATGCAGTAAATCTTAGAAACAAAATGCAATGTATACTGTTTTCTTATTACAGTTATTCAGACACTTGATTAATATGGTGTGCTCTTCTTCAAGTTTATTTCTTACATGAATTATCACAATATTTTAATAGGATAGTATAATAATAATTCATTATTATAATTAATTAATACAGCTATTTCTCTGTGTTACCTCCAAATATTTCTCTTTTTTCTTATTAATTTAGAATGGTTAATTATTGCTAGCAGTGTATTTAAAAGATACAAGTTTTGCTTCATTTTATGGGAACCAAATGTTGAATTAATGAAGCTCAATCAGTATAGAGCTAAGTGTAGATTGCATCTCACCATTAAGAAAATAAAAATTCTCACAACTGGATGGATAAACAAAATCATGGTAAGTGGACAAGAAATAGTTGTAAAGAATTTTATTTCACTTGGACCCAAAATGGACCCCTGATGTCATACTGCCTTGGGCAATCTTCTGCCTAGGACATATTTAATGTGCTGAAGAGAAAGAATATTACTTTAAAAGCAAAAACATTCTTGATCCAAGCAATGATATTTTTAATTGCTTCACATCTATGTGAAAGGTGAACGGTTAAGACAGATGATCACAGAAGAACCATTGTCTTCTAACTGTGGTGTTGTCAAAGAGTAATAAATATACCATGGGCTGCCAAAAGAACACACAATGCTGTCTTGGAAGGAAAAAAAATAAAAGCCAGTACTTAACTATCTCAAAGTCTGAATATAAGAAAATAGGAGAAGCAAGAGTGAATATTTTTGAGAATTTGCTTTATGATCTCTACTCAAAAATTCAACAGTAATAGAAAACTGAATCATGATTATTATCATTTATTGACCATTTCTATCAAATTGTTTGCAACTCACAAAGTATGACTGGATCTGTGGGTTTCCATGGTTGTGTATCTTTCCAAAAGCAGATTCGTTTATGTTCTTGTCTTGGAGCAGTGGTGAATTCAAATTGCAAACCTTCTTTGTCAGCAACCAAATATAATCCACTGACACGAAAGGCCTCCATATTTACTTTGACTGATGCTCTGATTTTTCTTGTTGTCCCTTGCATTAGGCAGCATTTTTCAAGTATTGCAAAAATATCAAAGAGGAAGATGGTTTACTTGATTTTTTACTCTATAGTGAGACATTTTATTTCAATGTATTTTCAAAATTATAGACGTATTTTTTAAATTTTTTAGTGAATGTTCACAAAGAGATTGCTTGTCATTCATTCATTTATATCCATTTTTCTCCCCCTCCCTAATTCCCTTTGTATTGCTTGCCATGTTCCATACTGCTAATTGCCACACACATGATTTTTAATCATCCATTTCTTTCAGATTGTCCTTCCTTTCACCCATTCCAGTTCAGTGTTCATTATTTATCCATTTTTCCCCCTGCTCTCCTCACTCCCATATCAATCCTATTTGGAAAGTTTAGCAACCATTAAGGAAAGCCAGGAGTATAGATTTAAACATCTAATTTTACAGTTAACATGAAGGGAAATTAAGTAAAAACACTTATTCCGATAATTCCAGTGACATATTCCTTAAGGAGTTCTGTTGGTAACCCAAAGGACTCACTTCTCTGACAAATGAATATACTGTCATTATCAAGGGAGAAATATAGACAATTTTCTTTTATGTGACTTACAGCTTTGGATACACAGGACCTCTTCAGAATACTGAAAAACAATAATGTCAGTTTAGAGACTAAGGTGCACCTGATCCAGGCCATGGTCCTCACAATTACTTACTATGCATCAGAGAGCTGGACAGTGACTAAAGATTACAGAAGAAGAGCTGATGCCTTTGAGTTGTGGTGCTGGAGAAGAGTCTCGAACATACCATGGACTACCAAGAAAACAAATAGATCTTTCTTGGAGAGCGTAAAGCCAAGTTTCTCCTTGGAGGCTAGGATTTTGAAGCTCTGTTTCACATACTTTGAGCATGTGACCAGGAGGGACTGTTGCTTGGAGAAGGCCATCATGCTCGGAAGGGTGGAGGGACAGCGCAGGAGAGAAAGACCACAGATTAGATGGATTGATACAGTTACAGGAGCAGTTGGGGTAGGTGCGTCCTAGTCAGTGAAACTGGCTCCAGACAGGGCAGGCTTCAGAGTTAGTGTACAAAGGGTTGCTACGAGTCACCAGCAACTTAATGGCACTGCAAAACAACAACCAGATTTGGAAACATGAGAAGCATTAACTATGAGTCAGTTCTAACTTGAGAGTAATGAGAATTTGTCTGGTTCCCTAATGGTGTGAAGTTGTTCTGCATTCCACAAGGCATATACTTCAAATCCACCAGATGCTGTGGAAGAAGGAAGGGCAATCTCCTCTCATTCAATTTACTGCAGGGTCACATATGTATCAGTTTGAACTTGATAGCAAAGAGCAACTATACGAAAAAAGTATTATTCTCTTCTATTCCAATCTGATTGTTAATGTGAAATGTTAACTACTTTTATGGTCATCATCTCTGTTGCTAGAAGTCTATAAGTTGAATTCTTCTTGAAAAATGTATTTGTTCATTTAACTCTACCTCAGGTAAAAAGTTCATGGTGTCTTATCTACACAATAGTCAAGTGATATATCGAATGAGTTAATTTGCTGATGTATAATAAATTTTAAATAATTATTTAAAATAAGGCTCAAGGTCTCATATTCCTTCAGGGCCAGAAGGATACTGTGAATGTATAAAGAAGATGGCCAGGTAAAAAGAATATGGAATAATTATTACTATGTCTCTTAAATGCATTTAAATTATTTTTTAAAAGATCTTTTGTTGGTCATTTCTGCGAGTTTCTGGTCTCCTTACTCTATTTTCTCTGTATCATTCCGTGCTGCCACTTGAAATACTTTAGCTTTAAAATTACACTAATTTTGGAATTAGAATATATTTGAAAAGAAATCCCAAATTACTTTTTCTCCAAACATGAGAAAAATGATATTCCTATAGGAAACATGTAGGTTGGTTTTTACCAGAAGATCTTGGAGGGATGACTGTAAATTAAACTGTATTTTTTTATATCTTTCTTCCTTGATAGGGAGTGCTGATGGCTTAATGAATAACCATTATCAAGTGAGAATCAATTGCTCAGATGAAAGCTATTGCTATGGCTAGTGTCTTGAATGAAACTTTTTCAGGCTAACAAAATAATTTCAAATAGCTTAAAATATCAATTCCTTCATAGTTCTTGTCACGAACTTGACCATTATGGGGTGTTTAAGGACATTGGTAATATTTGACAATATATTGTTGTTGTAAAATGCCATTAAGCCAACTATGACTCTCATAGAAATCCTATCAATGACATTTGGAATCTTCTCCTGTCTTGCACCACTTTCAGGATCTCTTTTATACTCAAGCCCACTGTAGTCACTATGCCAATATTGCATTCACAGTCTCCCTCTATTTTGCTGATTGTCAATTTTCCTCAGCATGATATCTTTTCCCAAAGGTTAGCTCTTCCTGATAACATACCCAAAATATATGAGACCAAGGTTCGCCATCATTGCTTCGATGGAGCACTCCCATTGCACTTCTTCTGAGGTAGATTTATTTGCTTATTTGGCCATTCAAGGAATGTGCAGTAATCTTCTTCAGCACCACAACTCAAAGGCATTGAGTGTTCTTCAGTTTTCCTCGTCTATTGCTCAACTTTCAGATGTATATGAAGCAAATTAAGTTTTAATTTGGGGTAAATAGTCATTATTTGTTATCCTCATTTCTGAATTCTAATACTTTTTTATTTGAATAATTTTAAAGAACATTTACAGAGATTTTGGATTTCCATTCATTCATTGCTGCACTTCTCTCCCCGCCCAGCCCTCCCCAACTCAGCCCTTCAGTTCGCTCCTCTCTGAAAAGTAAAAGAAAAACTCCCTCCCTTGTACACAATCTCCCCACCTCCCCCCGCACCCCTCCCACGGCCCCAAGTACATTCCACTATGCAACCTTAATTGTGGACTCTTGTGATAACCATAATACCCTTTCATACATTGCTTTTAAATTATTCTCTCCCTCATCTGTTTCAGTGCAGTATACACAATTCTAATAATTCTGAATTATAATAATTTTTTATAAGACAGGTAAATGTTGTAATTATAAACTTCTTTTTCTTAATGAAATCAGGAATGTGAGTGGAAATATCCGTTATGATATCCCAAGGCATATTTTGTTTTTAATGACAATAAAGTTGAAAAATAAGGTGGTGGAGAAAATTTATCAGGGATCTAGATATTAAGTCAAGTTTACATTTCTAGGGGGTAAAAGTAAATCAAACATTAACTGCAATAATCTAATTTATATAATTGAAAGATCTCTCTTAAAATTTACTTGCATGGAGATATATTTTTGTTAAAATAAGATGATAGTTCTAAAATAGTATATACAATCCATACTTTAAAATTCTATATATGAACAGTAGAATTCAGTATAATTTATATTTCTTACTGAGTTAAAAACAATTCTACTAAGAAAGTGAATCCCTCTGTAAAGATAAAAAGATGTTTTAAAATTATATCTCTGGTGAGCATATTACCTCTCTAACTGCCACAGCTGGTAGACCACAGATCTTGACAGACTCTCACATCTGAATTGTGAAGCTGAACATCATTGTGAATTACTGAAATTGCACATTTTTGTGACCTAGTCTTTCACCTCTAATAATAGTCTTATTATAATTGCACTACAAAAAAGTGTTAGTCTTAAAACATAAGATAATTAAGAAAAAACCAATTTGATATTCTGAAGGTTTTAAAAAATACTTAAAATTATAAAAGATTTAAAATATCTCCTTTATTAGCTGTAATTAAATTACTTTTTAAAAATTTCTTTGATGCCTCAATTGAGTCCTTAGCATAGTTCAGGAGTATCCTTAGGAAAATAATTTCAAGTTTCTATTTAAAAATTCAAAAATATTGCTTGCGTGGAATCCTGGAAATGGTTGAGTAACATGCTTCTAATTAAAAGTTGGCAATTTCAGCTCATGCAAAGATGCCTGAGAGAAGAAAATCTGACAAGGTAATTCCAGAAAGATTATGTTGGAAACCCTATGGAGGACAGTAATACTATCATAGCATATATTGGGTCAGCCTGTGTTGGAGCTGACTTGATAAATATTGCTTTTACTACTTATGTACCAATTTTACTTCTACAAGCTTAGAGTACATTATTTCCATATAATTAATACACTTCTTATGAAACTCCATCTCACATACTTTGGGCACGTTGCCAGGAGGGACCAGATCTTGGAGAAGAACATCATGCTTGAAAGGCTAGAGTCAGCATAGGACAGTAAGACCCAGAGGAGATAAATTTACGTAGTGACTGTGGTTGTGGAGTCAGGTGTGTAAGAGACAGTGACGCTGGTCCAGGATAGGGCAAGATTCAGAGTCCTTGTTCTATAGGATAGCTATGAGTCATAGTCAACTTGATGACACATAACAACATACAAGATCAGCTATCTAATGATTAAAAAGTGCAGGCTTAGGGCTCTCTCTCTTCCATCCAATATCTTTTTAGAATTAAAATGTAAAAATACAAGGGAATAAACTCTATTTTTATGGAATATTGCCTGTAATCCTAACATAGTAATAATCAGTTTTCATAAGTTGCTTTATGGCTTTCCAAGATCACCCTCAAGTTTCACTGGAAGGATTCATCACTCATCTGTTTGTTTATTTTACTGTCTCAGCTTAAATATTGGTGTAATGCTTAATTAGATCAGTATTTCAAATGTGAGCAGTCAATTATGGTGAACAGGCAACTCACTTGAATTTAGAAACCACATAAAAAACATATCTGATGCTTTGTCCACTAATGACTGAGGAATCACATGTTGTAGGATTACATCAAAGGCATGAAGAAAGCAAAAGGTTGTTACAAAGACCAGAGAGGAAGACCAAAATTCATGACAAAAAAGACTCTTGAGACTTTTTATTGAATGTAGAGAAGATAAAGCAGAAAGGAGAAATGACGCTGCAAGAGAATGGTACAGAGCATTATTACAAAGGCAGCTAGAGAAAAGAAAGAATTGTAATGATATGTGCAAAGACGTAGAGTGAGAATCAAAAAAGAAAGAACATGCCTGGCATTTCTCAAGCTGGAAGCATTAAGAAATTCATAAACTGTAATACTGAAGGATTTTAAGGGGAAATATTGAAAAATGCTAAAACATCAAAGGGATATGTAAAGAATACACCAAAAAAGAATTGGTTGACATCCAATTAATTCAGGAGTTAACAAATGATCGAGAAGTAATGATACTGAAGGAAGAAGTTTAAGCTTTATTGAAGAGAGGGGAAATAAGTTTCCAGAAACTGAGAGAATGATCATTGAGGTTTTTAAAGAAGATGCAGTTCTAAAGGTGCTAATTCTTCCATCCCAAGAAATTTAGAAGATATCAATCTGGCCAAATGACTTGAAGAGATTCTCATTTGTGTCCATTAAAAAAACAAACCAAAAACCCAAAAGTTATTGGACCAAATCATTAATATCACAAGTAAGTAAAATCTTGCTGTAGATAGTTACAAAATAGCTGGAGAGATATATAAGAAAAGAAATGGCAGAAAATTTGAAATTTATTCAGTAGTAGACACAGAAAAGGCATATAATTGCTTACAACAGACTGACTGACAGCAGAGAATGCCAGTGAAATATTTATTTGGGTTTTATTAACTATGCAAATGTTTTTTTACTGTGTGGATCATAAGAAATTATGGATAACATTGAGAAGAATGGGAGTGCCAGGATACATCTGTTCATTTGGAATATGAAAAATAAATAGCCACTTGAACAGAACAAGAGAATATGGCATAGGTTAAAATCAGTGAAGATGTGTATCAGTATAGCTACTCAATATGTATATAGAATAAACAACCTGACAATATGTATTATATGAAGAAGAACAAAAATTGGAAGAAGACTCACCAATAACCTGTATTGTGCAAATGACACAACTTTCCTTGCTGAAAATGGTGAAGATTTGATGCACTTCCTGTAAAAGATCAAACCCTCTACATTTAAATATAGGTTACACCTCAAATCAAGAAAACAGAAGTCCTGACAATTGAACCAATAAACATCATAATAAATGGAGACTGGTTTAGGTTACCGATAATTTCATTTTACTTGGATCTGAAAAAACACTCAAGGAAAAAGTAGTCAATAAAGCAGAAGACATATTGTTTTGGACAAATTTCTTACCAAAGACCTCTTTATAATTTTTAAAAACCAGAAGGCCAGTTAAAAGATCAAGGTGAGCATCACCCAAGCCATGATGATTTCAAATCCATTGGAAAGTTGAACAATTAATAAAGGCAAACAAGAAATTGATGACTTTCAATTGTGTTTTTAATAAAGAATATTATATATCTCACAGATTAAAAAAAATATATCTTAGAAAGACACCCATTTTCCTTCTTCAAAGCAATGACATTGTTATTTGGTCATGTTATCAGAAAGAGCCAGTCTCTGGAGAAATACACCTTGCTTGGAAAAAGGAAGGGTCATCAAAGGAGAGAAGGATCCTTGACACACTGACTACAAAAATGGATATAAGCAGAAAGTGTGTAATTCTACCTTGGCCAATATTTGAACAGATGTACTAAAACGGGAGATTTACTCTGCAGATAAGGTTCTTAAAAATAGAATCTGGTAGTGGGTGTTGGGGCTCAGTGGAGTGGAAAGTCCCGCCCAGTCCTCTGAGATCTGTGTTTGAATGAATTTGTAGACCCATCTTGAACTTTTGAATGAAGAGATTCATAATTGAAAGAAAGGCAAGAAGGAAAAATAGAATTTTTTTTAAAGTTCCTTTTTGTTTTGTTTAAAAAAAAAAACTGGAACAAGAATTTTGGTTTCTGAGGCAGGGTAAAATTGGTACCGGTCAGAGTCTGCTTCCAGGGCTAACAGTTTAGAGAGTTGGCAAGCATGCTCGCTATTAGCAGTCACCTAGATCCAGTGAAATGATCAGCATTGTCCGTCTAACATGCACAGATGTATTGAGAAACAAAAAGGTTGGTGGCTTGAGGAGTAGGGAGTCATGAAGACCTCTAGCTTATTGACTTGACCCTATGGGGGCTAAAAGAGTGAAGGCACCAACAGGTCTAGGGTGCAGGGAGAAGTGTGAATTCCTGAGTTTGCACTGATGCCCATTTGAGCCCTGTCATAGATGGCTGGGGTTGAGTTGACTGAAACCCAAACAGATGAAGAGAAGATGATCCATGCTGTGACCTAGAGCTAATTGCTGCCACTTTATGGTTTGCTCTGGATTGAACTTTGCTTATGGATGTAGATGCTCGAAATTTCCAGATCAAAAAGAAGCTTCTTCAGCAAAAGGGAAATGAGTATTCCCTCAGAATACTGGTTTGAGGTTGATATGTGCCATTGTGTTGACTCTGATTCAGAGCCACCCTATAAACAAGGACTATGAACTTTGCCCTACCCTGAGCCAAGCTAACCATCTCTGACACATTTGACTACATTGTAGCAGCCATTCATTGTATCAATCTAGCTCATCCGTGGTCTTCTCTTCTGCACTGACTCTCTAGCCTTCCAAGCACGATGTCCTCTCCAAGGACTGGTCCTTCCTGGTGACATGCCCAAAGTATGCAAGACAGGAATAGGCATATCATAAATTGGCTATCTAAATATGGAAATATTAAAGCATAAGACATCAAGTACCTGGCTTACACACTTTCATGAATGTAGTTATTAGTAATATGATTGTAAGGGGGTGAGCTCCACAATACATTTAAAAAATGCAATGTAAATGGAAAATTTAGAGTATAACTACAGAACAATATCATTGATTTCACATGCAAACAAGATTCTACTGAAGATTATCCAAAAATGACTGGAAAAGCACATCAGCAGAGAACTGCCAGAAGTCCAGGCTGGGTTTAGAAGGGATCGGGGTACTAGGGATATTGTTGCTGATGTTAGATGGATCTTAGCTGAAATCAGGGAATACCAGAAGCATGTCTATCTGTGTTTTATTGATTATGCAAAGGCGTTTGACTGCGTGGATCATAAAAAACTGTGGCTGACTCTGAGAAGAATGGGAATCCCAGAGCACTTGATCGTTCTAATGCGAAACTTATATTTGGACCAGGAGGCAGTGGTCAGAACAGAGCAAGGGAACACTGCATGGTCCAAAATTGGGAAGGTCATATGCCAGGGATGCATCCTATCTCCATACCTCTTCAACCTATATGCAGAACAGATTATCCGGGAGGCTGGGCTCTATGAGGAGAAATGTGGGGTCAGGATTGGTGGACGATTTATCAACAATCTGCGTTATGCGGATGACACAACCCTGCTTGCTGAAACTGAGGAGGACCTGAAGCGCCTGCTGCAGAGTGTCAAGGACTGCAGCCTACAATATGGATTGAGGCTCAATGTCAAGAAGACAAAGATTCTCACCACTGGACCAATTGGCAGCGTCAGGATGGATGATGAAGAGATTGAGATTGTTCACAGCTTTAGTTTGCTTGGCTCCACAGTCAACAGTCGTGGCACCAGCAGCCAGGTATAGGTTTCACATTGGCCCGATTAAATATTCTGGGATTCCCATTCTTCTCAGAGTCAGCCACAGTTTGTTATGATCTACACAGTTAAATGCCTTTGCACAGTCAATGAAACACAGATAGACATATAAATGCTTAAAATATTTCTCTTTTAGAAAGAAATCCAGCCACAGGCCTGAAGCTGAAACTCATAGTTGTTGAGTTGGAATGCATTCACAGCTGACTCTCGATGAGGTTTTCAAATACTATAAACAACACAAGAGGAAATTGCCTGTCTTTTTCTTGCAGAGCAGTAGACGTATTAAAACTGTCTGTCTTTATGTTAGCGGTGCAACTACATACTCACTAGGCCAGCACTTTTCCAGGAAAACTATCAATTAGTTATTTTTTCACACTCCCCATGCCCCACCCCTCTATTGGAATAATGTGACTACAGCACAGAGAACAAAGGTAAGAGCTAGAGGAGATGAGCAAAGAGAAGACTAGATTGCTAAGATGATTCTGGATTTTTCCCTAAGTAAAATGTGAAGGAAGCAATAGAAGAATTTTGAGTAGAGAGTCGCATGAACTGATTCCTCATATTAAAATATTCACATTGTATATGCTAAGGAGAGAAAGTCACTTGAGTGGTGGGCAAAGCAGAAGCAGGAAGACCATACTGAAGCTACTGCAATTAGAAGTTTCCCAAACAGGAGTTTAGGGTGTTATCATCAGAAATGGTGAAGATTCAGAACATAAGTATATTTAGGTAATGGAAAAATTAGATTTCCTGAGAGCGTAAATTAGGGATATGGGCAAAGAATAAATAATTATGACAAAATTTAATTTATTTGGATATGTGGAATTGTGAGTTACCGTTAATAGAGAAAGTTCTAAGAGGAACAACACTCTGAGAAAAAATGAATTTGGAAAATTTAATTTTGAGAATTTTGTATTTTTTCAACCAAATGAAGATGCTACTTACTCAATAAATATCTCCATGACCAAAGAAACTTCATTTTCTCACTTTGGGCATGTTGTCAGGAGGCACCGTGCCTGGGAAACAATATTGAACTTGGAAAAGTACTGAGTCAAAAAAGAAAGATATTCAAAGAGATGGATTGGTGTATTGGCTGTAACAATGTACTTGAACAAGGAAGAGATCATGAGTATGATGCAGGATATAGCAAGGTTTTATTCTCTTGTTTAAAGCATTTTGTATAGTGGATTCATCATCTGACAACATTAGCAAACTTTTAATTGCTCATTTCAAACATACAAGTGAAAACTGAGTCACCAACTGATTAATAAATTGTAGGTAATTATTTTAGAATAATCATTTGATTATTTTAGAATGAATTATATCAAAGCAGTTAACTTGAACATTCAGATTTGTATAACTAATATTTTCCTTGAAACAAAAGCATTTTTAAAAAAGACCATGAATATATATTTAGAATTATACAAAACATTTTGTTACTTAATGATGTAAGAACTACAATGAACATGCTTAAAATTTGAACAGTCTCTGCTTTTAAATAAAAGAAATCCTTTAGTCATAGTAAAGATAAACAAATAATAAATATACTTAGTTTTCTTTCTCCAAAAGACTTTCTCCATAATTTAATTTTGTTCTTATATCCTATGACAAAATGTTATATTAAAATTGTGTTTCTTCCTTCACTACTGTTAGTTAACATGTGCAAAAATATCAAACATGTTGTAGCTAGATTGAGTATATAATACACTCTTTCAAAGTACATGGCATTATTGCTTGGTATTTCATTTAAAATTATTAAAATACTGGCAGCATTTTTAAACTTTTGTTTTATCACCTACACAGCACTTTATTAATGTGCAAAATCTTGGTTAAAATAAACTTGACATGTAGCACATTCAAGCATTGATAATTATAATAAGAATTTGCTAAGGATTCATTCCTAACCTTGCTTCATTACTATCAAATTTAAGATGGAGAACAAACTTTTTGTGAAAATTCTTCATTGCCATCTAAGATGAAAATACAAAGCAACAAAAGATGTATGTTAGTATAAATGAGGGATAAAAAGTATAAGATAATGGTTAAATGTTTTTAAAGAAGCAAAATACTTACCAAAGCATTCCAAAATTCAGAAAGATTTGAGAAATCTAAAAGGAGTTTCTTAAATGCTTGAAATGTAGATGGTCCAAGAAAGAGCAAAATCCTCATAGAAATGGATTGACTTATTTACTGTAACAATGAACTTGCACATGTCAGAGATTGTGAGGACAAGATAGGACAAGGTTTCAATCTCTTGTTTATCAAGTTGCTACAAGTTCTACTTGACTCCATCACACCTAACAAAGATCAACACATTTTAGTTAATTCTTCTGAGACACATCTCTGTATTTTAAACATGTGTATTTTCTTAAAGTAGAAGTGGACAATACCGTATAACAAGACAACTTAACTATATATTTACTAGATTATGTGTAATTAATTATTTATTCATGTTTAATAATAAGTTTATTCACATATAAGCTAGCATTTTTATTAGAAAGGTTATTGTAAAATTCCTAAGACTCTTGTATTGAATTAATGTGATTAGATCTGATTTTGACTTAAAATACTTATTAAATATGGTTTAATAAGACACTATACTGAAGTTTCCTTATGTTTTGAAAATTGATTTTAAAACAGTAATTTTAATTGAGAAATTGAGGTTGTTAACAGTTACAGCTTAGTTGACTCCACAATCAACATTCTGGTTCTGGAGAAAAGACTTGAATGTACCATGGACTGCTAAAAAACAAATAGGTCTGTCTTGGAGAAAGTGAAACCAGGTTTCTCCTTGGAGGTTAGGATTTTTTTTTTAAAGAGTGTGTGTGTGTGTGTGTGTGTGTGTGTGTGTACCATCAAATCAGGGAGCTCTGGTGGATTAGTGTCAAGAAACTGCACTGTAATCCCAAAGGCATGCAGTTTGAGGCCACTAGCTAAACTGAAGAGCAACGATGTCAGCATGGAGGCTAAGGTGTGCCTGATACATGCCATGATCTTTGCAATCACTTGCTATGCATCAGAGAGCTCAACGATTACTAGGGATGAGAGGAGAATTGACGCCTTTGAGCTGTGGTGTTGGAGAAGAGTATTGACTATACAGTGGACTCCTAAGAGAATAAACAGGTTTGTCTTGGAAGAGGGTGAAGCCAGGCTGCTCCTTGGAGGCAAGTACTTTGAAGCTTCATCTGACATACTTTAGACATGTTGCAAGGAGGGACCAGTCCTCGGAGAGGGTCATGTTTGGGAGGTTAGAGGGACAGCACAAGAGAGGAGAACCGTCGATGAGACAGTTTGATTCAGTGACTGGAATATTGGGGGTTAGTGTGTCAGAGACAATGAGATTGGCACAGGATAGAGCAGGTTTTTAGAACTGTTGTACATAGGGTCACTACGAGTCGAAGGCGACTCGACGGCACATAACAACAACAACAACTGTCAAATTGGATCTGACTGGTCCAGAAGGAGATTGCCCCTCTTTCGCCAGCAGAGAATATGGTGGATTTGAACCGCTGTGTACCTCTGGGAGTGCAGTGCAGCTTCTTGCCACTAGGCCACCAGAGCTCCCTGGAGGCTAGGATTTTGAAGCTCCATCTTACATACTTTGTGCATGTGGTGTGGCCAGGAGGGACTGATCCATGGAAAAGGACTTTATGCTCAGAGGGTGGAGGGAAAGCGTAGGAGAGGAAGGCCCTGGATAAGATGGCTTGATACAGTAACTATGGCAATCAGGGTAGGTGTGTCGGAGTCAGTGAGACTGGCTCAAGACAGGGCATGCTCCAGAGCTATTTGTACATAGGGTCGCTATTAGTCACAGGCGACTTGACGGCACGTAACAACAACAAAATTTTAATTAAAGCTCAGAAAATAATTGGGGACCCTTGCCATGTTATTTATTCTTTTTCTGTAATTTCTTTACTCCTTCCTCTTTCCAAGTTCTTCCCTTTCTCAATTTATTCAGCACCCAAAGCCATTTCTCGATAAGGTCGATATGTTCTCATGAGAAAAGATATTCATAATATCTTTGGAGTCTTGATAAAGATTTATATATTTTCAACTTAAAGGAAGAATCAGTGAATATGCTGCTCATTCTCCTTAACTCCTCCATGTTGAGTTAGAATTTACGCTTTTTGTCTACCATGGCAAACTTGAGACTTCTATAAGTAACTAAAATAGCACAGATTCTTAAGGCACATAATTTCATCTCATTTCTAACATTTTAAAAATTGAATGCACTCAACTCTGTACATAAGATTCTGTTCCTTCCTAAAAAAATAAAATAAAAAATCATTCCTGTCTAAAAGCAGAAAATTTAGTTATATTGTGAGTGTGACCCATTTAAAGCAACTCTATTTTATGCCTTGCAGTTTTAAATGGACCAACATATTTAAGTAACTGAATATAGAGGCTTAGAAGGAATACCTAACAACTGGAACAATATGATGATCGTGTCTTGTAAATTTCCTTCCTCTGTGATCTATTGGCTTGTCTAAGCTTTATTTTTATTTTTAATACTTTTCTCCTCCATGGAGGTTATTTCCTGTAGCCATGAAGGGGGTGGTACAAACGACAGTGATTTTTATGTTCCTACTACTAAATTTTTTTTTTCTGTTGAACATTTCAATGCTTTGTTCTGCTCTAAGTGTCTTTGGTAGCATACTAATCTACTTTATAGGTATTTCCTAGAGCATTAAATCCTATAAAACAAAAATTAATGAAATGAGTGAAAATATCTTTTTCTTACTTGTTTTGAAGGCAGTATCAATTTTTATGAGAACAACAGATTGACTGTGGTAGCTAGACCAATTCAAGTAATTTTTTTTCCTCATTGAATTGCTTCTGACCTAAAATTCTGATCAGAAGCCTCCTAGCTTGAGGTCTTTCTAAGGACAGCCTGCTGGTGATGCCAAATTGAGAAGAGCAGACTAATGTTCTGGGACCTTCTGTATGCTAAAGCCAGCAGAACAGGCCTCAGTAAAATGCTCTGTTCTTGTCAATGTCAGATGGGCCATATAAGCTTTGTCTGGCCAGTTTATGGATTATCTTTCCAAAAGAGACAAGTAGGGTAGAAATATTATTTAAATAAGCATCAAAAGTACCCTTTGCTTAGTTAGTTAGAGCCAAAACAATTAGCCTAGAAATATTGCAAAAATGTATATTTCTTCAGTGTTAAATAACCCAGAAGCTTTGGATTAACAACTGGGGCATTTTTTTTTGACATAAAAAGTGAACTGTACGCAGAATAATGGAAACCTGTATCAACTTGAACACTTGTCTTCTCATCATGGGGCCTGAGTTTCCCATTTCTTTTTTTGCTAACTTATAAGCAGTGAGGGAAGCCAATGTCTTGGGATTTTTTTCTACTGTGTTCAGATCTTAGTCATAGTCCTGTGCAGGCAAAAATGTGTCAAAGTAGTTGGTAATATAATGACCCAGAACTGTTATGCCTGTTGGCACAATGTAGGCTGACATAAGGTTGTTCCATATGTGTTTCCAACTAAATACTGATCTGCCAGATCCCCTCAAACAGTCATGTACCAATTTGAAGGCCAGTCCATGAGCATGGCTAGCATTAGAAATTTAAAATGATGGAAAATGAAATGATGAATTTTTCCCTCTATATTTGGCTTAGGACAAAATGCTAGGTCATTCTGCTAACAGTACTTGTAATTTACAGTGATTGACTTTTATGTCAGAAGGAAACTTTCAACAGAAATTTACTTCAACAACTTCATTATTAGATAGGAAAACTGGAATCCAGGAAAACTAAATTTAGTATCTACCAAACAAAGAATTTAAATTCAATCTAATTTTCTAAAATCCTAGGTTCAAACTCTCCTTACTACTAAAGGGTTACTTTTAGGCATCTAGGAGATAAACTTGTAATTCATTTGTTCAGAAAAGAAATAGTCATTGAGACTAATGATAGGTCAAGCACTGAAGTAGGAATTGAAGATAGAGAGGTAAACAGGAGAGAGGCATTCATGAAGCTTACATTCTCGAATGAAGAAGTAGAGAAATAAATTAAATAACCATTTATTTAAATTTATGTAAATTTAAATAACTATTATTAATAACACATTTTATTAATAAGAAATTAATTATACATATGATAATGATGTATATTAATCAACCAATCAGTCAATGAAATGGTGAATGAGAAGGAAGAATGGAAATATTTCTTTAGATTTCAAATCAAGTCAAAGTCATGATCATGGTGTCTGTTCTGACTCAAAGCTGATCCTTCAGAGGGTTGTTGAAGCTATGAAGTACATGGGCCAAGACTGACTGTGCACCGTTCTCCCAAGGAGTTGATGGTGGATTCAAACCACCAAAGAGTGACTTCCTTTAAATTAGCAGCACAACGCCCCATAACCACACCACTTTAAATTTGTTACTGTGTACCATCAAGTTAGCACTGAGCATAGCTGAGCCTCCAACAGGTTTTCAGAGGCAATTAATCACACTGGAGGGGATTGCCTATTCTTCTCCCACGGAGCAGCTGGTGAATTCCAAGCACCAAGTAATTTTGAGTTGCCAGTGCAACTCCTTACCAGTAGGGTACTAGAGCTCCCTATAGATCTGTTAGCCAGAAAAAGAATTTCTGAAATGATATTTGAAATGATATCTAAGTAATAAAAATAATAAACTTACTTTTGGAGAGAACATTCTAGGCAGGAGGAACACAAAATATCAATACCTTACAATAAAAATACACTTCACATGTACCAAATCAGAAAAGCATCTATTATGACTAGGAAAAATTGTCAAAAAGAGTCTTATGGAGTGAAGTAAAAGAGACATTCATTCAGTGCCTTGATCATGAAGAACTTAGTGAATCAGGGTATATGCTTTTGTTAACTGTAATTGAAGTGATTTTGGGTGACCTATTCATGCAGAGTAGGACTTCTGCAAAGGCTTTTCAACACTATGTCAAGAGCAGATCACCAGTCCTGACTTCTGAAGAGTCTCCGAGTGCATTTGAACCAATAGTCTTTTGACTAATAATTGAGAACTTAACTAGACTACATACAACATGAAATTCTTAAGCAAATGGGAAGACATTTGTTATTTTGTTACTTTAAATATAATGGAATACCTTTCTAAAAAGGGAAGAGACATGATTTGACTTAGCTTTTAGAAATATTTTAAAAATTGGCAGCACCATGATGGATGGAGAAGAGATTGCGGTTGTTAACAGTTATAGCTTGCTTGGCTCCACAATAAACACTCTTGGCACCAGCAATCAGGAAATCAAAAGACAAATTGTGTTAGATAAATCTGCTGTTAGGGACCTTTCCAGAATACTGAGAAGCAACAGTGTCAGTCTAGAGAATAAGGTGTGCCTGATGCATGCCATGGACTTCACAATAACTTGCTATGCATCAGAGAGCTGGATAATGACTAAGGATGATAGAAGAATAATTGGTACATTGAAGTTGTGGTTCTGGAGAAGAGTATTGAACATCCAATGGACTGCCAAGAAAACAAATAGGTCTTTCTTGGAGAGAGTAAAACCAGGTTTCTCCTTGGAGGTTAGGATTTTGAAGTTTTGTCTTATATATTTTGGGGATGTGGCCAGGAGGGACTAATCCTTAGAGAAGTTCATCATGCTTGGAAGATTGGAGGGACAGCACGAGAGAGGAACATTCCAGATGAGATGGATTGATACAGTGACTAGGTCAATACGGGTAGATGTGTCGCAGTCAGTGAGACTGGCTCAGGACAGGGTAGGCTTCAGAGATATTGTACATAGGATCACTATGATCCACAGGTAACTCGATAGGACATAACAACAGTTCAACAACCTGCAGTAAATATGGTGATAGATTGTGGAAACTATTTTGGATATTGTTGATCCCTTTAAAATACTGAAATAGTAGTTTATTGTTCTTAGGCGTAGACAAGTTACATACTAATATAGTGACCCAAGGAACAACAGATCTGAATCCTATCCTATACAGCACCATTCTTAACATCATCAACACTCTGAAGCCCATTGCCACAGTAATTTTGTAAATCCATCTAATGGAGGGTCTTTCTCTCATTTGCTTACCCACTATTTTTCCAAACATGATGTCCCTTTCCAAACAATAGGTTCTCCTTACAACCTGTAGAGGGAGCACTCGTGGCCTAGTGGTCAGAATCTGTGCTGCAATCCTAAAAGCATGAAGTTCAAATCCACTATCAGAACTAAGACTTCTCAATTTCAAAGGGCCTACTATTAGAATATATTACCTGGCCTGTCTCTTCTTTGTAACCTTATACAGAGTCTCAGATTATTCTCCTCCATTCTTAAAGAAGTTAAGAAACAAGTAATTTTTCTTCTCTAATACTATGAATAGCCTAATAATAAAGAGCTGTACTATTAACCAAAAGACACGTAGTTCAAATCCACCAGTTGCTCTGCAGAGGAAAGATGAGTGATCTGGTCTGTTATGATTACTGCCTCTGAAAACCTGCTGGAGGGTGAGCTATGAGATGGTTCCAACTCTACAGGATATAACAACAGCAACACAAAATTACTCTGGAAATGTTGTTAGGAGGTGCCACTCCTTGGAAAACAGACATCATTCTTACAATAGTATAGTGTCAGTAATGAAGAAGAAATGCCTCAGTGAGATAGATTGACAAGGTTATGTAGTGGTAAATTCAAGGATGTCAGATGATGATCAGCACAGGATAGGGCAGCGTTGAGATCCACAGTTCATAGGGTAGCTATGAGTCATAGCCAATTCGATGGTACTTAACAACAACAACAATATGACTTTGGGGAGTTCTGGTGGGTTAGTGGTAAGGAGTTGTACTGCCAAACCAATGACAAGCAATTCAAGTACACTAGCTGTTCTACAAAAGATGAACAATTTCCTCCCTCCACCTTTACCCCGCTCCCTGGAGAGGGTGAAGCCAGAATGTTCCTTGGAGTCAAGGATTCTGAAGCTTCGTCTGATATACTTTGGGCATGTTGCAAGGAGGGACTGGTCCTAGGAGAGCGACATCATGCTTGGCAGGATGGAGGGTCAGCGAAGGAGAGGAAGACTCTCGGTGAGATGGATTGATTCTGTGAGTGGAGTGGGGGAATGAATGTGTTTGAGACAGCGAGGTTGGCACAGGATAGAATGGCATTTAGGGCTCTTGTACATAGGGTCGTTAAGACTCTCAAATGACTTGATGGCACATAACAATAACAATGCCCGCATGGAGGGTCAGCTATGAGTTAATTCTGATTTAATGACAATGAATGAGGAAGTTAAAGCAATTTTTGTCATAATTAATGTAATTGTGAACATTTACATCTTAAATCTTTTCTGTATCATGGCATTACAGTGCTTCATTTCCAATCATCATCTCTTGCAACATGTTGACTTACTAAATTGTCATTTCAGTTTTGGTCAATCACTGTCCAGACTTATCTGTTGTCTCAAATATGAACATTGCAAATTCAAAATATTACTTGGTATCTTTAATACAGTCCCTCTTATACTTGGATTCCAGAAGTTCTTTCTTTATTATTTGTTTCACTTTTTCCTCCTTTCTTCTCTCAGAATAGTTTCTATTATAACCACTTTCTTTTTTATATCTCTACTTTTATTCTCTCCTAATTTAGCTCTATCTTCATCTCTTATTTTGAACACAGTATTTCAAATGACAACAGGGTCACCCACGGTAGACAGGTTTATTTTTATTTTTTTTTGGTAGACAGGTTTTGATGGATCTTCTAAACTATTCTATTTTTACAATAATGGTCTTATGCAGTATTTGTCTCTATGAGACTGTCTTCCTACCCTTGGCATAACAGTCTCTCACCTTTTCAAAATTATATAGCATTAAAAAAAATCTTTGTTCTTCAGGGCTTCGTAATACTCTATCATGGGAATGTACTACACTTTCTCAATCCATTAATTTGTTGGTGGAAATTTGGGCTGTTTCCATTACTATTGTGCATAAAACTGCTATGAAAATCAGAGTACAAATACCCATTTGTGTCTTTAATCCATCTTGAGCTGATTTTTTAAAATATGGGTAAGGTGTGAATCCCATTTCAGCTTTCTTAGATGGAAGTCCAGTTTTGTCAGCACCATTTGTTAAAGAAGTTGTCATTTCCTCATTTGGTAGGATTGGTTGGGGTTTTTATTTGTTTGATTGGTTTTTTGTCAAATACTTGTTGAATGTAGGCTCTTGTTATGTGCCATTGAGTGACTTGCAACTCATAACAACTTTATGTACAATAGGTCTGAAATCTGTTCTATCCTGAGCCAATCTCACTATTTTCAACACACCTGCCTCCATTACCCCAATCACTGTGTCAGTCCATCTCATCCAGGGTCTTTCTCTCCTGCATTGTCCCTCCACTTTTCCAAGAATGATGCCCTTCTTCCAGAACTGGTCCCTCCTGGCAACATGACTAAAGAATGTGACAAAGATTCAAAATCATTGCCTCCAGAGAATAAGTTGGTTTCACCATTCCAGGACAGACCTGTTTCTTCTTTTGGCAGTTCAATACTCTTCTCTAGAACCACAACTCAAAGGGATCAATTCTTCTTCTGTTACACTTATTCGTTGTCCAGCTCTCTGGTGCATATCAAGTAATTGCCAAAACCAGGGCCTGATTCAGGCACATCCTAGTCTCTAGACTGTATCTTTATCTTTCTTCTCACTTCAGCACTCTGGAGAGGTTCCTAACAACAGACTTTTCCTAATCCAAATTGTCTTTTGATTACTTGGCTGCTGGTTCTAAGAGTTTTAATTGTGGACCAAACAAGCAGAAATTGTTTCTCAATGTTTTCCTCCTCCTGTCATGGTACTGCCAATTGGCCCAGTGGTAAGATTCTTTGTTTTGTTGGTGTTGAGCTTCAATCCATACTGAAAACTGCTGTCTTCGACTTTCTGCAGCAGATACATCAGGTCCTCTTCAGTTTCAGCAAGCAGGGTTATGTCATCTGCATAACACAAGTTGTTGATGAGTCTTCCTCCAATTCTGATGCCACCTTCCTCCTTATAAAGACCAGCCTTTGAAATGATCTGTTCTGCATATAGATTGAAAGGGTATGGAGACAGAACACATTCCTCTTGCATGCCTTTCCTTATTTTGAACCATGCAGTGTTTTCTTGCTCTTTTTAAAGGACGGCTTCTTGGTCCAAGGATAGGTTTTACATGAGCATAATCAGGTGCTCTTGGATTCCCATTCTTCTAGAGGTTAGTCATGATCTGTTGTGATACACACAAATACCTTTCCCTAGTTAATGAAACACAGATTGATGTTTTTGTGGTACTCTTTGCTTTCAGCCGAGATCCACTGTCATTGGCAATGATACCCCTAGTGTCATGGATTCTTCTAAACCAAGCCTGTACTTCTGACAATTCTCTGTTGATGTACTTCCCCAGTCATATTTGGATAATCTTCAGCAAGATTATGTTTGCATGTGATATTAATAATATTGTTCAATAATTTCCACATTCTGTTGGGGTCAAACTTTTTTGGAATGGGAATAAATATGTAAGAAATATGAATGTAGGAAAATTGGACATTGTTAAGGAAGAAATGGAATGCATAAATATTGGCATACTGAGCACTACCAAACCGAGAAGGACTGGATTGGGACATTTTGAATCAGATCACCGTATGATCTTCTGGAAGTGGAAATTAAAAGGTGAAGAAAAAAGGCATTGCTTTCAGAATCAAGAAGGTCATTTCTATGGAGACCTGGAAAGACAAGGCAGTGGTGAGCATAGTTCAGTGTTTATTGATTTTATAAAAATATAATTATTAGGAATTATTATAGGAAACATATGTGAATGAAGAATAGTGTGAAACACAATGTATATGAACTTTCTAAGCAAACCAGTATAAAATAAATATTAAACAGAGAAAGACCATTCTAGATCTACCATGAAATAAAATGTAAGCTACAAGATAGTATTCATATGCGTACAAGGAATACTTGTTAATACCACTACCATTCAAATAAATTTACCATCAACCAAGGCAAAGAGGAAGAAATAGAAGCCTAGTGGCAAAAAGATGTACTGCAATTCTGAATGCCTTCAGTTCAAGACTACCAGCTGCTTCATGAGAGAAGAAGGAACAATCTCCTCCTGTGCAATTAACTGTCTCTGAAAACCTGCCAGAGAATCAGCTATAGCTCACTTCTGACTCGATGACAAACAACAGCCAAAACAACTAACCAACATTTGCAGTTGGAAATTGATTCAAATTGCAACCAAGATGTATTAATGATATTGGAATGTGAAAGTTGGAAACATGGAGGAAAGGTCAGTAGTTGGAAAACATGATCTTGGTGAAAGAAATGAGGCCGGAAATAGAATGATACAATTTTGTACCATCAATGATTTATTAATTGCAAATTGTATTTCTTTATAAGAAACCCAATGATGGCTATACAAATGGACCTCACCTGGTGGTCTACACAGAAATCTGATTACATCTGTGAAAAGAATCATTGGAGAACCTCATTTTCAGCTGTAAATAATAGGCCTGGTGCTGACTGTGGAACAGATGATATGCACTACTCATATGCTTCAAATTGAAGCTAAAGAAAATGAAATACGCAAGAAACCAAATTTGACCTTGAGTCTATCTCATCTGAATTTAAATAATATCTCAAGAACGGTTTTGAGGCTTTAAACACTAATAAATAAAGACCAGAGGAACTGTGGGAGGATAGCAAGAATATTATCTATGATGAATGTAAAAAAGTTCATCACAATGACAGGGGAGAAAAAAACACAAAATAACCAAGATGGGTGACAAAAGAGGCTCTAACTGTTTGTAGATAGATTAATTACTGAGGTCTTGATTCTGTTTCTTTGGCCTATGTGCCTGTCATTGTACAAGGAGTACTAGAAAAATTTTTTAAATGCATTTTATATAATGAATTTTTCTCATATTTTTCAGTTTGCAGTTTTATAATCTGCATCTTGTTATTTGAAGGTTTTGGTGGTTTGTTTTTTGAGTTTTTAAATAATTACAGACATTCAGACTTATCAAACTGTCAAAAATTGTGGACAATTTTGAATCATCTTGCTTTATGTATAGGGTAGAGCACAAATGGATGAAGCTGTTTTAACACACCATTTGAAAATATAATCTGTTGTTTTTATGTGCCATCAAGATGAAACTGACTCAAAGATGACCCTTTTATTAGTTCTTAGAGGCTTTGGATAACACAAGAGGAAATTGCCCATCTTTCTCCCACGTGGCAGCTGATAGTGCTCAACCTTCTACTTTTGGGTTGATAGCACAATTCCTTATAGGCCACCTGTATTAAGATAAAATACCTGACAGCTACAAATGATGACAAGTCTTAATATACTAATTTCTGAGATATAGTTATTTAAGTCATCATTTTTACATATGCTTACAATAAATATTTTTTTAATTCCTTCTTGCCATTTTTGATAAGCACTAGCAAGTTGAAATCAACACAAATCTCATCTTCCAATGGGTCTTGAGAGGCAACAAATCACACAGGAGATTTCTCATTTTTCCCCCTTACTGCTTATCACTAGGCCATCAGAGCTTCTTTATTACAGACATATTTAAAAGTCGAAGCTATTGAAATGATAATACTGCCATTTCATTTAAAAAGACAAAACAGAACTCTCAATATTTTTAAGGAATGAATGGTATATGTAAAAAAGGATGTTTGATTATTGAACAGACATTATAATTTTTTTCAAGGAATTTTTTTAAAAATTTCATTCTTGATTTCTTCTAAATTCCAGTGATTTTCTAGCCAGGTGTCGGTTAGCTTCCTCATGGGTGGTTTTATAAGCTTTATCCTCTTGTGTTTAATTTCTAGTTTTATGACGTTGTGATCTGTGAAGATACTTTGTATTGTTTCAGTGTTTTTAATTTGTTGAGGCTTGTTTCATTTCCTAATATATAATAAATTCTGAAGAATGTACCATATACACTTGAAAAGAAACTGAGTTGGGTGCAATACCCAAATACATCCCAAAAGTCAAGTTGATTGATTGTATACATTAGATCTTTTGCATCTTTCTTAAGTTTCTTTTGAGTTAGCACATCCTATGGTGAGAGTAGTTTGTTAAAGTCTCCTATCACTATTATGGCACTATTTCTTTCTTTCTTCAGTTCTGTTTATTACTGTTTGATGTATTTTGCAGGTCTATCATTTGATGCATAGATGTTGACCAAGCTTTGTCTTCTTGATCTAATGTAAGCATTATTTGGTGCCTTTCCATATCTTTTAACTTTTCTTTCCTTTTCTTTCTTTCTTGTTGTGTACCATCCAGTCAGATCCAACTGGAACAGGAGATTTCCCCTCCTTCTACAGCAGAGCATCTGGTGAATTTTAATTGCGCACTTTAGAGATTCAGTACAGTTTCTTGCCACTAGGCCCCTAGAGCTCCTTTGCCTTTCCTTATCTTTTCCTTATCTTTTATGGTAATTTTCCAGGATGGTTTTAACATTTTACAATCCCATCAACAATGTATAAGAGTTCCTATCTCACCACATCTTCTCCAAAATTTATTACTTGTTGCCCTGTTACACTTTGCCACTGTTACTGGAGTGAGATGATAGTTCATTGTGGTTTTGATTTACATCTCTGTTATTGCCAGTTATTTGGAGCATTACTTTATGTGTCTGTGTGCCATTTGAATATATTCCACTGTGAAAATTCTTTCCATGTCTTTTGCTCATTTTATAATTGGGTTATCAATCTTTTTCTTGTGGAAGCCCAGGAGTCTTATGTAATCTTTTGTTATAAGACTCTTGTCTGAGATGGTATTGTCAAATTTTGATTCCTAGTTGATAGGTTTTCTTTTCACACTGTTGGAAAAAGTTATTCAGACACCCAGGAATTTAATCTTTAGAAGATCCTATTCATTAATTTTATCCTTTTCTGATTGTCCATTTCTGGCTGTATTTGCCATTCTCTTTATACTGTGGACTAGGACTTTTAAGATTGATCCCAGTTTCTCTCTTATGAACTTTATTGTTTTGGACTTTACTCCAGGTCTCTGATGCACCACCAGATACCCAATCACAACTGAATGTATTGAGAAATTATGGTACATTCACACAATAGGATAGTATGGAGCACACAGCAGCAATGATTTTGTAAGTTATTACCTAACTTGGAAGGAACTGGAGAGCATTATGCTAAGTGAACTATTCAGTTCCACAAGGACAAATGATTATATAAAATCATTATTGTAGAATGAGTATTAGAATCCAAGGAGGATGGAAGGTAGAAGCAGAGAGATGAGGATATGCAGGGGCAGGGAGCAATTAATCATGGAGTTGAATAATTTGATAGGTTGGGAAAATTGAAGAATCTGGTGTGGAAAACCATATATTTGAATTTTGTAAACAAAACAATATAACAAAAAAAAAAGTTCTTGTAGAATTGGTCTTGTTTTCACAAATTTCTTAAGTTCCTTCTTTTTGCAAAAGATCTAATTTCTTCTTCAAATTTGATGAAGAACAAAAATATGGAACGCTTTACAAATTTGTGTGGCATCCTTGTACTGGGGCCGTGCTAATCTTCTCTGCTGTATCATTCCAGTTTTAGCGTATGTGCTGCCAAATTGAGCACTGATTTCACATCTATTCTTAACATGCTGCTAGTTTGCCTTTGGGAAACCTTAGTAAAACACAACTTTTTGATGATGTACATTTCTCATAAGTGGAAGCTGGGCCAAGGAGGTGACAATAGGCAGTAACCAGAAGCATGGTGGGAGCCAGCTAGGCCTGGAGGCCCAAATGCTGCCACACCCAACACTTTCACCACATCAGGAGAGCTAGGCCAGGGAGGCCATGTGCAGCAGCACCCAGAAACATGCTGGAAGAAGGACCAGGCTGCGCAGAGAGCCATGATCACCTGGAAGAACACAGAAAATGAATGAAAGGGAGGCACTGGAGCCTGAGTCATCATATTTAGGGTTACTTAGAGGCTTTGGCTCACAGAATGGGAGAGGGAACTACTCCAAATTTATCTTTTGACTCAAGGGAAAACATGCTTCTGTTGGGGAGAGATATGGCCTGTGAATAGCTGCAGCTCCAAAGGTCCACGTCTAAAGGAAGCTCACGGTCTGGGACGCAGGGAGGAAATGGCTTCACCTGTGATATGGGTGTCACTGATGCAGTTTAGAAGTGTGGCAGCACATCGTCCTCCAAGTGATGGGGCCAGGGCATCTAGGCTGCGAGGCTGGACATCCAGGCAAGTGGGTGACGCATCCAGACGGCAGGGCCAGGTCCTCCAAGTATTGATGTCCAAGGGATGCCCAGGTGGCAGGTGGGAATGTCAAGGTGGCAGGGCAAGGTCCTCCAGGTGATGGGTTCACGAGTCCAGGTGTCAGTGATAGGGCTTCCAGGTGGAGGGGCCAAAGCCTCCAGGCAGTGGGGGCTAAAGTCTAGTGCTCCAGGCAGGTTAGAAGTCCAGTCCACACTAAGAAATTTTTAAGACAAGTATCTAGCTAATCTACTGTAACAGATACGTGGTGGCTCAATTTTTGTCCAGAAACTCTGTGAACTTTGATAAATGTTGATAGTTGTGGGCTTTTTGTTCATAGGGTGGCTATGAGTCATGTTCGACTCAAAGGCAATCATCATCATCAACAACAACAACAATTTAATTATGTTTCCTCTCATTCCTTTTATTGTATTTCATCATAGGAAAGTGCTTTGGGATGGTATCATATTCTATTTACCTATGAGAAGCTTTTGGACCTAGTTGAGTAATTTGTCTAAGTAAAAATTAATCTAATTCTTGAATAAATAGTTGTTCTAGGTTAAATAATGGGTCTTCACTAGGTATTTTGTTAATCTTTGACAAAGCAAGAATTTTGCCAAAATGGTATATACTATAATAACACTAATATGATGTGTTATACTTCAGATATCAAGTATTAGTAAGCATTTTTAGTTGAAAGTGCATAACATCTTCCTCTCTTCAGGCTATGTATCTACATGTCTCTTATTATGTTTTTTATATTGTTATCTTAGCCTTAGACCTTGAAAACTATGAGTTAAGTCCAAATCACATACAGCAAGACCAGTCTGGCAAGTGCTGCCCTTTGGTTCATTTCCATTCATATTGTGTAAGTTTACAGAGGTATAATACAAATGAGTTATATCAACCACTAAGCATTACAGTAGTACTGACCATTAGCCCTACATGTAAGATGGGTTAAAAGTACAATACATCCCATCAGAATACTTGCATAAACGTTTAAGGATATTGTTACAGTTGTTTGTTCAGGACTCACTCCTGCTTCTGGCACCTTTAGGTGCATACCTGGACCTGCGACGTCAGTTGAAAAAAGCAAGAAGGAAACAATTTCAGCTGATGTAAGGAAGAATTGTACTGTACTATCAGCGTTTTCTCCTATTCCTTCTTTTCCAGATATACCTAAGTAATGTAGGAATCTTTTAGCCCCTCTCATTTTCAATGAGAGCACACATTCCTGAAGGCATTTGAATCAGTCCTTGCTAGCCTTGTTCCTAACTGTTTAAGATAACAAAAGTTTCAATTGGTCATTCCAATTCTTTATCAAGACATTACTCTCAGGGTGGTAGGCAACATGGTATGTACATTTAATATGATGTTTTTCTCACCATTGCTGCACACTGTGGATTGTAAAATATCTTCCTTGCTCTGAGGAAATATAGCTTGGTGGTCTAAACAGTACAGTATCTTTTGTTCTAATCCTTTAATAGTATTTTTAACATTTGTGTTGGCAATAGAATATGTGAAGGCCAGTCAAGAGTAAATATCATTCTGGTAAGGAAACATTTGTAGCCACCTGGTGCCACTGGTGCCATTGGTCCAACATAATCAGCTTGCCATCTATGCACAGGTCCTTCTGCCCTTGAACACCGTCCCACAGTGATCTACAATCTATGTCTCATTTGCTATTAAACACAGCAATCTTTACTGACATTTTTTTGCCTCAGAGTGAGAAAGAGGAATGTATACTATTACGCCATTTCTATATTGCTGCAGCACCTCCATGTACATGCATTTCATGTACCAAATCCTTTTACCATAAGTAAAAATCCAAAGCAAAGAATATCAGAAGAATGTATATTTATTGAATATGCAAAGACATTCTTACATACTTTAAGCACGTGACTAGGAAAGACCAGTCCTTGGAGAAGGACATTTTGCTTGGAAGGGTGGAGAGGAAGACACTGGATAAGATAGATTGATACAGTAACTGTGGCACTGGGGGAGGGGGGGAGGAGAGGGCAGGTGTGTCAAAGTCAATGGCATTGGCTCAAGGTAGAGCAGGCTTTAGAACTGTTCTACTTAGTGTGGTTATGAGTCGTAAGCAACTTGAAGGGATATAACAACAGCAACAACAACAACATGCAAAGACATTTGACTGTATGGATAATAACAAATTATGGTTAACATTGAGAAGAATGGGAATCCTACAACACTTAATTTTGCTCTTGTGATACCTAGACCTAGATCAAGAAGCTGTTGTGCAAGCAGATCAAGAGAACACTAAATTGTTTAAAATTAAGAAAGGTGTGTATTAGAGTTTTATTGTTTCTCCATATTTAACCTCTATTATGAAGAAATTATTTGAGAATCTGGGCTCTATGCAGAAAAATGTGTCATTAGTATTAGAAGACTCATCAACAGTTTTCATTATTCAGATGACACAAGCTTCCTTGCTGAAACTGATGAAGATTTGAAGCAATTACTGTAGAAGGTTAAATAGTAAAAACACCTCTATGGATCTCATCTCAATGTCAAGAAAGTAAAAATTCTTACCACTGAATCAACAGGCAACATCATGATGGACAGTGAGAGGACTGAGACTGAAAACAACTTCATCTTACCTGGATCAACAGTCAATAATACACTTGGTACCAGCAATCAGGAGACATATTGCACTGGGAAAATCTGTAGCCCGGGACCTCTCCACATTATTGAAGAGTAATGATGCCATGCAAAAGTCTGCTGTTAGGGACCGCTCCAAAGTACTGAAGAGCAATGGTGTCTCTCTGGAGACTAAGGTGCGTCTGATACAGGCCATGGTCTTCGCAATCACTTGTTATGCATTAGAAAGTTGGACAATGACCAAGGAGGATAGAAGGAGAATTGATGCCTTTGAGCTGTGGTGGTGGAGAAGAGTATGGAGGGTACCATGTACTGCTAGGAAAACAAACAGATTCATCCTGGAAAGGGTTAAACCAGGTGGCTCCTTGGAGGCAAGGATTCTGAGGCTCCGACTAACATACTTTGGACATGTTGTTAGGAGGGACTGGTCCTTGGAGAGGGACATCATGCTTGGTAGGGTGGAGGGACAGTGCAGGAGGAGAAGGCCCTCTATGAGGTGGATTGATGATTCAGTGACTGGGATAATCAAGATGGGTGTATCAGAGACAATGCGATTGGCACAGTACAGAGCAGAGTTTAGGGAGGTTGTACGTAGGGTTGCTATGAGTCGGAAGTGACTCGACGGCACATAACAACAACAACAATGATGTCAGTTAGAGCACTAAGGTGCGCCTGATTCAGGTCATGATCTTTTCAGTCAGTTGTTCTGTGTCTGAGAGCTAGACAATAAATAAGGATGACAGAGATGTATTGATGCCTTTGAATTGTGGTTTTGGAGAAGAGTGCTGAAGATCTTATGGACTGCAAAAAGAGCAAACTGATATAGCTTGGAGGAGGTGTAGGCAGAGTGCTTCTTAGAGGCAAAGATGATGAAGCTTCATCTAACATACTTTGGGCATGTTGCTAGGAGAGGTTTTTCCTTGGAGAGGCACATCGTATTTGGGAAGGTAGAGACGCAGTGAAGGAGAGAAACACACAAGACTGGTGGCTTGACATGATGCCTGTGGCTTGAATGTGTTAGAGATTATGAGGACGGCATCATAAAGGACATGATTCAAATCAATTGTTCATAATGTCACTATAAGTTGTAAAACCTAACAACGCAACAGATCAAGGAGCTGTTGTCCAAACAGAGCAAGGGAACATTTCATTAAAATCAGGAAAAGTGTGTTTCTGGGTGGTATCTTTTCTGTACATATTCAGTCTGTACACTGAGCAAATTACTAGATAAGCTAAGCTCTGAAAAGAATGTGGCATGAGGATCAGAGGAAGACTCATCAACAAACTGCATTATGCAGATAATATGAGCCAGATGCTGCTGTTGTTATGTGTCATCAGGTCAAGCACGACTCATAGCAACCCTAAAAACAACAGACCAGAACCTTGTGCTATCCTATGCCATCTCGTCCTCTCTGACCTACTTGAGTCTATTGCTGCAGTCGCTGTGTCTATCCGTCTTGTTGGAGGTCTTCCTCTCTTTCACTGACACTTTAACTTTCCAAGAACTAGCCTTTCCTAGAATAGCCCAAACTAGGTTAGATATAAACCACTTCATGAGAACACTTATTCTTAACCTGATAAGGCTGACTATGTCTTTATGGAGTTGCTGTTTCAGCTTTATTAACATTATAGAGGTTAAAACTTACAACACGTTGAAAAGTTATATTATACAAAAGATCTTGTCTACATTGACATGCATTATTGACCATGACAATCAGTAAAAATTACATTATTCTAAATTAATTTTTCTTTTAAAAATTTTACTTTTTTTCTATCTAAATAAAATGAGAAGTTGAAAAGAATACTGGTATATTTATTGTACACTATCAGGGAAATTTCACCTAGTTTAGCATGTGTTTTGGAAAAATGTTTACTTTTCCAATGTGTTCATTCCTAACCAATATTAATTTGCCATCACTAAAGGTGGGTGATGCTTTGTCATTATGTGCTATCAAGTATGAACCAACTCTTAGTTGACCATTCAGCAGATTTTTGGAGGCTGCAAATGACATAAGTATGGATTGAACATCTTTCTCCTGCAGAGCGGCTTTTGGATTCTAACCTGTCTTTGCGTTGGAAGTATTTACTTTTCCCTACTAGATATCAGAGCTTCCTTGCAGGCATTTCTGGGTTCCATTTCTCTAAGCCTGATGTTTTTTCTAAAACCATTCCTTTAACACTAAGTAAGTTGACTGCTTCCCCTCTCCCTTGTAATAATACATAAGATTAAAGTGGAATTTTTTTAATGAATATGCAATTCAAAATTAATTAACCAAATATAACTTAAATAATGATACTATTCAATTACGAAAGCTACTAATTAAGACAGATATTTCAAAGTGATATAAATATTATGATAATCTAAAGTACTAAAGTGGGCATCATACACAAAGACATTTGTACCACATGTGTGGGCCTTACACCATTTTCCTCTGAATTCATTTCCTCCTGTTACATTTTTCACTGTGATTATTAAAAGAGAGTAACACCTTCTAAATTGACAAAAAATATGTTATTTATGCCTTCCATTTCCATTTGCAATTTTTAAACATAAAATCCAAGTCAAATTCCAAGTTTATCTAAAAATATAATCCATATGTTTCAATTTTGTGGCATCAGAAAGCCGTGCATTTGAAGTAACTAAAAGAAGTGACTAAAATTAGGTTCCAATATCCACTGTATCTTTGGTAAGTCACTTGCAAGCAAAATAGCTTCTTTTAGTTTGGTGTAAAAATGCCAAATATGCTTTTATGGTATATACATCACTGGCTAATAGAATATTCCTTCGGAACTAATGTCTATCATTGAGATTAATAAAGTTTCTTGTGCTTTTAGTGTCAAAATTGCAGCTCTAAAATGTTGAACCAAAATGGCACATCTTCCAAAAACTGTGTAAAATGTAACCCTTTAAAATTATATGTATCCTTAAAGCTTCATAAATCATTCTTTTTAGTATATAATTCAGTTTCCATTTTATGCACTTACAAAAGAGAATAACCCCAAAGCATTAATAAGGTAATTACTTTTTTAATGAACTGATTCCAGAATGTCCATAAAGCAATCCTTTTGCTAGTGAAATTTTAAGGTATGCTTAATTAATATTAACTGAACAGTTACTTTAGATATCATGTCTACTTCAGTAGTGGAATTGTTCTATTGAAAAGACAGTTTTATACGATCACAATACTAGGGAGCATGAAGAGCTATTGTCAAGCTTTAAATTAGTGATTTCTTGATAAAATGGCAACGGAAGTGCAAATACTCAAGCAAGAAATGGGAAGGTGGAAGTCATATTATTAGTGCAATACATGTATTGCTTTTTTACTGGTTAATATTGATACCTTATGATTCTCTTTTTTCACTAAAGATAACAAATTCATTTATAAAAATACTGTAATACTTGGTTACCTTTCTTTTTGGTCTTTCTCTTTCTCTATGTATCAAGCAAAGTCAGTACATTGGATCCTAGTCTACTATCCAATCTCATTATTTTAATTTGCATTGGTTTGCTTACAAAGTTCGTATACATTATATTTCACATTATTCTTCACTCATGTTGTATTTCATACAATCTTTCTCGAGTGTTTTGTTTTATAAATTTAACCACCACCATACCTTGTCTATTATTACTGTCTTTTCACCCAGATCTTTCCATTTCCTTCCTCTCATCCACTCCAGTCTCATTTTTAAGAGAACCCTTAGCAAAAAAAAAAAAAAAGGGGAGGGAATGTTAAATGGAAAAAAAAAGGAATATTAGAATTGCAAATATAAAGAATATCAATGATAATTTAGAAATCAAACTAATATCTAGAGTTGTCAGTCAATAGAGAAAGACATGGAAAAATACAACAGACTAGTCAATAAAAATATCAGACTTTCAAATATAACGGCAAATTAAAGTTTTTAAACATTGGAGAATAGAAAAATGTTGTTGAAAGAGACAGTGTTAGAGAATTACCCTTGGTTCACAAAATACAAAAAAAAATATAATGAGTATGCATAATACTTAAAAACTAAAGATAAAAAAACCTAAAGATAAAAAGATAATTTAAAATACAAAAGACAACAAATGTATTACATTTAGGAGAACAAAAGATAAAAGAAATGATGGGGTTTGAAGAAAATAGAATAGCATCTTAAGGAAATATTGAATGGAAAAATAACTTTATGTATAATTGTATAAACAGAAAAAACAATTATAAAGGATTTTTTGGTAACGTTTATGATAATTAATGACTTGCAGAATTCATAGTAGATGTTTGGTAAGAAATACTAAAGGAAGTCTTTCATAATGAGATAAAAAGAGATTAAATACAGGAAAAAGATGAGACCTACAGGACTATGGAAGATATAAAAGCAAAATTAAATCTATAAATACAAAAACTGTGTATAGTAATATTTTTAAAATATTATTTTCACACACATGCATAAATTATCGATAGAAGAACTATATAGGTAATGGTATTACACTTATGGAAATTTATACTTTTTTTTCTGAAGTGTAAAGTCGGAATTGACTCAACAACAATGAATTTGGCTGTCAAAATACTAATTTAAAGTAAATAAGAGATTAACAGTAAAAAATTGATAACAAATAATGTAATTATTGTCTATAATTTCTGTAAATTAAGATAAATGTAAACTATTAAATCCACATAAATAAGAGAAATTGATATTTTTAAACAAAAAAAATTAAACTATTCTATGTATAAGCTATTTAGGAGAGTCGCATTATAAATAAACACATAAGAATTGATAGTAAAAGGAAAGAGAAACATGATACAACCAGTGAATACTAACAATAATTTGCACTATAGAAGTACTGAGAATAAATTTACGTGGATTAAAGAGGTTTTTATGAGATAAATACTACTTCATACTGATTCAAAATTCAATCCACTAGAAGACACAAAAAACATAAGTGTTATCATTCTAAATGAGAGATGAAAAATAGGACTAAAATGAAATGCAGACAAGCCTATATTTAACATTAGTTAATTTGACTCCTTTCTCTCAATAATGAAAAGAAATGTAATATTTAAAAAGGATATTAATATGCTTATCCAATTTGATCTAATTGATACCTATGAAACGTTTTACTCCACAAGAGAGCTCTGGTGGTGTAGTCTCTGTATGGTGTGCTGCCACCCCAAAGACCAGAATTTTCTGACAGTTCAAATCCACCAGTGTCTCTGTGGGAGAAAGATGTACAATCTCGAGGGCAATTTCCAACCTCTGAAAACTAACTGGAGGGCCATGAGTTCACTCTGATTCAATGTCATTGAGTGAGTGAATGATTGTTCTTTAACACACAAATTAAATATTTGAATTGAAGGAATGGAGCAATAAGTTTTTGAGTTTACCTCAAAAGTACTTACCTTTATATATGTGAAGAAATTTTCATTATTAGGGAAGTCATTAAAAAAGTCATAACATCCAAAGATTGTTTGTTGTCATTTGCTATCTCAGCGTCAACTTGTGAAGATTGCATACAGTTGCCTGGTCATGTGGCATCTTCATGATTATGAGTATGCTTGAGTCTGTAATTTCTACTTTTATGTCAATGCATCTCAGCTACATTTCTAAACTTCCTTTTTACAATCATGATATCTCTTCTTAATAAATTATTTTTTATACTATTATGCTAACAAATATACTGGAACTGTAAATTTTACTAGATTAACAAATTACTGGTTCAGAAAAATTACTGCACCAATAATTTTTTGGATCAACACATTTTCATAAATAAGATTTGTTTAAGTCATTTAAGGTTTTGAGTTGGTTACTTTATGCAATGAAAATATAAAAGAAAGAGTTGCTGAATCAAAAAAATTCAAAGAACATTTTCCAAATAACATAATTTATAACAACTTTCAAATGCCTTGTAATGGAAATATTTTCCCCCCTAATTTTGTCTCCCTGGTTGTGACTCTATTTCTTTTCAAATCCTTAAAAGTGTGTTTTTACATTTTCTCCTCTCTTGAATCATCTTTTATGTCACTTCACATTATGGCTAATTTGAGTAAGTGTTGTTTATATTATTCTTAGTTCTTATTATTTTACTCTTTTGCTTGGGAGTATTTTTGTGTTATTTGATATTTTATTATTTTCTTTAAACAAAGAATTTATTTAGTTTATTTAAAGTTTTATCACATATAATGTACTCTGTATTCTGTTTCTCTTTTCCTCAGAGATATTGCTTCTACTAGCTTTTCATTGATCTCCTAAGTTACATACCAGTGGATTCTAACTTACGGTGAACCCTGTGTTAGTTTTTCATGGTTATAAGTCTTTATGGGGAAAATAGTACTCATAGCTTGTTATTTGGAAGGACCAATCCTTGAAATAGGACATGGTGCTTGGAAAAATAGAGTGTCACTTAAGGGAAGAAAGACCCAGGATGAAGTGAACTAGCACAGAGACTGCAGCAATGGACTTAAGCCCAGTGGAGATTGGGAGAATGATGCTATAATTTCATTCTGTTGTGCACAGGGGTGCTGTGAGTCAGAACCAATTTAAACGAACCTTTAGAACACCGATAAGAATTTCAAGATTATCACTCATTTTTGCCCAGAACCTTGGTCATAATAGCTTTCTCTATCTGAAACTGAGTAGGAAGTTGAAACATTAGAAAATAAATGCCTGGAGTTATCTCAGTGTGAAATAGAATTAAAATCTGTATATATCTATATTATAGCTTGCATCTAAGTAAAAGATGAATAGTCTACTTATATGTTCTGAAAATACATATTGTTCTCAATTCTGCACAAGGAGGGGTGCTGCTTATAAAGAATGACAAGATTTTGTTTCGGCCTTTGACCTTCAGAGCTATCACTGTCTCATGGAAAGACAAAGCAATAATCAAGAGCTATTTGAAAGGAAAAAATAAAAAGGTGTTAAGGTGAGTATCTAACCAGAGTCTGAGATATCAGTGTTGAGAAGAACAAATATTATTATACCTTAATAAAACTACAATGTGTTTAGCTTTAGATGGAAAAATAAATTATTTATAAAAATGGCTAAACAATAAACCACAATGTCGATTAAAAACACAGCTGCTGAGGTAAACGACTTGGATTTAAATTTCAACTTCACCAATCAGTTAACATTGTGAGAATGGATAAATTAATTAACTTTTAGTGTCTTAGATTCTATAACAATAGACACTTTTGGGGTTGTAAGAAGAATCAAATTAGGAGTATAGTGTCTGACAAGAATTAAAATTTCAGTGTTCAGTATTGTTCTTTGCAGAGCACAGGTGGACTACCGTGAAAGCAGTTTCACTATCAACCCAAAGGTGGCAGGTTTGAATCCACACTTTGCTGCCCCCCAAAAAAGCTGATGAATATCTTCTTGATACAGTTAGAATTCAAGAATATCTTCTTGAATTACAGTTTTGGAAAACCCACTAAAGCATCAGCTATGAGTTGGTTCTGACTTGATGTCACTGAGTAACTGATTTTTTTTAAATGCATAAATCAAATGTTTTAATCAAATAATGGGGGGGAAAGTGGAAGGAGCAATGGCTGAATTTAATATTATATAAATGAATTTAAACTTTCTGTGACAGTTTTATTTTATAATCTTTCCAGTCCAGTGCAAATTTAGAATAATCTTTCAATGCATGCATGTGAACATAAATGCCTAACAAGAGACTATGATGGACATGACATCATTATATCACTTTCATTTCCCCCCCTATTATTTTAAGGGTTTTTCATTATATTTTTTAATTAAGTTTCATGAAAGTTTACAGAGACTTTGGATTTCCACTCATTCATTGTTGCACTTTGCTAACTGCCCAACCCCTCCCCATAACGTTCTCTCTTCTCTTTGAAAAGGAGAAGAAATATTATATCATTGTTATACAATCCTTCCCCCCAGGTCCACTCCACTATTCAGCCTTCATTCTAGACTCCTGTCATGACAATAGTACCTAATCACATATCCCTTTTAAATAATTCTTTCCCTCATCTGTTTCAATGCACTAAACATTATTCCATCTTTCTCAGTCTCCCACCCAACCCCAATGTCAGTCCCATTTTACAACAGTGGCGCTATGTAGTATTTGTCCTTTGGGACTGAGATATTTCACTCAGCATAATGTCCTCCAGGGGAATTCCTTATTTTTCAATGCAGGGTAGTATTCCATTGTGTGAATATACCAAAACTTCTCTATCCATTCATTTGTTAATTGGCACTTGTTTCCAACTCTCTGCTGTTGTGAACAAAGCCACAATAAACATGGATGTGCATATATCTGCATGGATGTTTATGGTTTCTTTGGGGTATATTCCTAGTAGTGGAATTGCTGGGTCAAATGATGTTACTATTTACAACTTTTTGAGAAAGCACCATACTGCATCCCATAGTGGTTGCCCCATTTTACACTCCCATCAACAGTGAATAAGGATTCGTTTCTTCACAACCTCACCAGCAGTTTTTGTATGCTGTTCTGGTAAATATTACCATTCTTACTAGGGTGAGATGATATCTCATAGTTATTTTTATTTGCATCTCTCTCAGAGCTAGGGATTTTGAACATTTCTTCATGTGATTGCTGGCCATCTGAATGTCTTCTTTGGTGAAGAGTTTGTTCACATCCTGTGTCCATTCTTTAATTGGGTTATTTACCCCTATTTTGTTTTGGTGTATATCACTTTCTTGGTCTGTGCAATTATTTGTTATGCTTCAAAGATCTGGACAATGACTAAAGATGACAGAAGAAAAATCAATGCCTTCAAATTGTGGTTGGTGCTTGGGAAGATTTTTGGAATATACCATAGACTGCCAAGAAAACAAATAGGTAGGTGTGTCTTGGAGAAGGTAAAACCATGTTTCTCTTTGGAGGCTAGGATTTTGAAGCTTCATCTCATATACTTTGGACACATGACCAGGAGAGACTGGTCCTTGGAGAAGGACATCATGCTCAGAAAGATGGAGGGACAGAGCAAGAGAGGAAGACCCCGGATGAGATGGATTGATAGAATCAATAGGGTAATGGGAGTTGGTGTGTAGGAATTCGTGAGAATGGCTCAGCACAGGGCAAGATTCAGTTCTCTGTATATAGGGTTGCTATGAATCGCAGGTGACTTGATGGCACATAGCAACAAAGATAAAAATATTATAATGCAATTGAATAGAAATACTAACTTTTGAGCTATTTTTTAATGTGAGTTTTCTTTCTCTTAATTTTCATTAATATTTCCCTAACAGTCAATAATATAAGTGTATTTCAGTTTATTGTACAGAAGATTAATAATATACTGAGGACTAAATTGTTTACTTAAAAATTGTTATAATGAAGTAGAAATTATTTATTTTAGTGTTATATTTTCCAAAAGGATAGGGCAGTGGAGGAACACATTTCTGACATATGTATCCAGAAATTGTTCTTCGCTCTTATGCCCCCTTTTCGTCCACTTGCCTAATTATTGCATGTGACTCAATGATGGTCACTAAATGGTGAGCTCAGTTAATTAGTATGTCATACTGACTCTGGGCTGGCTCCCTATGTGGGATTTTTGGCTCTGCTCTGATTCACATCCACTGCCTGCAATCTGTCCCACTAGGAGTCTGACAAATAGTGCATTACTGGTCAAAAAGAGGAGGCAGAAGGGGGTTGACAAGGTAGTGTGGATGCATTAGTGCATATCTATCACCATTAACCATTTCTGAGAGGAGAAATCTCACACACCACCCACGGCTTGCTGATACTAAGTTAGTGCTATCATCTTTATTTCTTAAAATCAGTGAATTTTGGTTCATACGCAGTAATTAAGGTTTTCTTGTGATCTCTAATTCTTGCTGTAATATCAAAAAGGACTGTTTTCACATCAAATGGTTGGCTCAAGAATATAAAAAACTTTATGCTCTTCTTAATCTGAGTAAGAGAGAGGGAAGATTAACCTAGATAGATCCGTAATCAATGCTCAACATTTTGAAAAGGGAAGTTGCATTGTAAACATTAAAGAACTTTATTTTCTCCCACAGACAGTGGATGATTTGACATACTTTAATATCAGTGTGTTTTTATAGAATGGATACTGCCCTTGCTTTAAATTATTTGGAGACTATTAAAAGTCCAGCTGTGGCTACCACCTAGTGAGTTTTCTATAACAAATAAAGTGAATTATGTTCTAAAAAAAAAAAAAAGACATACTTTGTACAAAGAAACCTCATTGATTACATCCATAAGTAAATTTTCTAATATTCTGATTTCATAAGTTATATTTAATGCCAGACTATTTACTTATATTTGATGCTTGGCTATGCACCTATGATTAGTCCCTGAATTACATAACATTGATGTTGTAATTAAATATTCACCCAAAACCTAGTGGATCTCTATGGACCAATTGACCTGAAACATCATTACTGGTGAATGCTACAATATAATGTTGCTGCTACTTCTTATCAGCTTAGTCATGTTATGAAACTCTTGGAACTCCCTGAGACTCATTGTATGCAACTGTAAAGTATTTTCTGTACATATGAGAGAGAGGGAGAAAGATTTTGGCTTATGTCTATTGTTTGATATGACTGTGTAAAATGGTTAAGAGTGTGGCCAATGGAATCATATTTCCAAATTCAAAAGCTAGATTTATTATTGTATAGTTATGAGTCAGTTTCTTGGTCACTGAACCCATAGAGGAGTTGTTATTTTATGTATTATTGAGTCACCTGTGTCTCAGTGACTCTATGTACATCAGCTCAAACCCAGCCCTCCCCTGAGCCAATCTCATCATCTTCGACAAACCTAATCCCATTTCTCTAGTCACTGCAGCCATTCATCTCATCTGCGGTCCTCCTCCCTTCCACACATGATGGCCAAGTGCTCAAAGAATGTGAGAAAGAGCTTCAAAATTGTTGCCTCCGGGTATCAGCTTGGTTTCACCCTCTCCAGGACAGACCTGTTTGTTCTCCTGGCAGTCCATGGTATGTCTGACACTCTTTTCCATCACCACAACTCAAAGACATTGAACCTTATATCATTCTTAGTTATTGTCCAGCTCTCTGATGCATAGCAAGTAATTGCTAAGTCCATGGCTTAGGTCAGGCACACTTTAGTCTCCAGGTTGACATCATTGCTTCTCAGTACTCTAGAAAAGTCCCTGACAGACTTTTCCAATGCAATTGATCTTTTGATTTTCTGACTGCTAGTACCAAGAGTGGTGATTGTGAAGCTGAGTAAGCTGAAGTTATCAACAATCTCAATCTCTTCTGCATTGCTTTCCTGGGAGTATTTTCCTCTTACAGGTCACACACATTGCTCAATTTGTTTCACACTGGATCTGTGAAATAATGGGGATTCATGACATTTTCTCCCTGATCCTGAAGGTTGTCCTATGAATAGAAAGATAACCAAATATGAGTGTGACACTGCTTTGTCTCACTACTCAGTACCTGCTACCACTTGGTCTCCCACTATGGTTGATAATAAGTCCCGTTCTTCATTTTCTTACCTGTTGCATTTGAGAGTTATCATTTTTATGGTTTTGAAATGGCTACTCTGATATCTGTTCTAGAGGAATTGGCAGAGTATGTGACCAGCACACCATCTTGTCACTTCTCCTATAAAGGGATCTATTAGATGAAAGAAGTCCCAAGGTGGCACAATTAAGTACTGGACTACTAGTAACTACTAGCACTAAAGTTGGCAGCTCAACCAGCTGGAGGTGTCTCAAAAGTCAGTCCTGTCAATCAGCTTCCAAAAAGTCACAGGCAGGAGAATTTTACAGAGCAGCTTTACTCTGAAGCACATGGCATCACATGAGCTAAAATCAATTCTATCACAACTAACAATAGCAACAAATGCTAAAGAACAGGTATACATGTAGAAATTTAGAACTATTAAAATTTTAAGGAAGACTTGATGGAAGACAAAATACTTATGTGAAACAAGATCAATATATTGGGTTTAATGATTATAATTGACAAAAGATTAAAATATTCAGCTAATTAATTATTAGCGGTTCTTTACCAAGATGCTATATATAATTCTGAATTTTTAACAAAATGTCAAACATAAAATACATATTAAGTAGACTTACCACTTATGGATGACTTATAATAACATTCCTTCCATTTTATTATGTCATGGCCCTGGTGTAGCTGCTCTGACAGTTTGGATTTAGAATATTTCATGAACATTCAGAGGGTAGAATGTCACCTAATGAATCATTAATACTGCTTGTAGCAGCATGATATTCCATTATCGTTTCTTTCTGAATAGTAACCTGGCTTGACCTTAATGAGTTTTGAAAACTAATAGAATCATAGCTCATCTGGCTATACATATAATAAAATATTAGATGTACACAGACCATTCCTTCTATTTCATCAGTGATAGGATAGATATATTTGGTGATAACCATTAAGATGAGTAGATGATTGTCACACTCAATCACTCATGAACTCTATGTAACTTTTTTCTTTTATTAGCCTTCTGTGAAATCTTCTCAAGAGGAAACTCAAGTTTTCACTATAATTTTTTTTCCAGTTATGCTACAAGATGTGTATTGCTTTTTCTGATGTATATGACTGCTCTCTTCCGCCTTAACAGTGGGTGTCCTTGAGCCTTTGCCTAGGGTGTAACTCTGATCAAAGGCATTGGCTTTAAAACCCCACAAGGCCTGAGAAACTATGACCCTTGGGCCAAATTTAATAATTTTCAAATAAATATTCCTTAAATGAGACCAAAATTTTTTGTCTATTTTCTGAACGGAACAGCTCGGTGTTGCTGTGATGTGGCACACTGTTTCATACTCTTGTCAAATATCATAATGGTTATCCATTACGTACAATGTTTGGAGGAGCTTCCAGATTGATTTATGCTGGGAAGCAAGAGTGGCATCCACTTCCTAAACTAGATGCCTCTTGAAACTATATAAGCTCTCTAAACTTCACAAATTCTCTCAACTATATAACTGCACAGAAATTATGCTTGTTATAGAACAGAATTCAGGTCCTTTGTGTAAAACTTACACTCACTTGTATTCAACTTGATGACACTTAACCACTGCTAAATGAAGCGAGTACTGTTTGTATCTGGAGGAACACTGTTCTACTCTTTGGCAACGTGCAGTATCAAGTAACCTGGGCTGCTGTGATGCTGAATCTTGTGATGTTGAACCATTGGGGTATCAAATACCAGAATGGTTTCCCAATGTGGACAGTGTTAGGTGGAGCTCCCTGTTGTAAAACAGGTTTGGAAGCAGGAGTGGCATCCACTTCCTAAACCACGTGCCTCTGGAAACTCCATGAACTTGGAATCAACTATAGTTATGGAAAGTCATTAGGTCTTTTGGCTATAGAGTTGCTATGAGTTGTGCTTGATTTGACAGCAATTAAAGAAACAAAATATAAATTAAGTACATTCTAGATAATATTTTTTATTAAAATATAACAGATAGTGTTAAGCAAAGTTATCTAGAAATCAGACACTGAGTTTGTAAGACAGGTATATAGGTTTATTAAGATAATATTTTCTTTAAAATATCAGGAGTAGGAGTAGAAGAATTGACAGGAGGATTCTACTGACTTTGATATAGTTGTGCAAGTTGCTCAAATGATTACCTAATACCACAATCTTACATTCTAAAGTAGGAATAACTTTTAAGAGTTGTCTAGAATCTTGTTAGGGGACCCAGATTTTAAGGTGACCAATAATGAAACATAAAATGGAAAAGGGATACTCTATTTAGGAAAAATCTTGAAGAGAAATTAGTGTTCAACATTTGTAGCTCATATATGTGGTATAAAAGAAAGAGGCAGAGGCAACGGTAAAGACACAGAGAAGATGAAAACATGAATATTGTTTGGTACAAAGTGCCTATTTAATTACATTGTTGTTGCTGTTTACTGCCTTCAAGTGTCAAGTCAAGTCATGCAAGAATTATGGTAACCCTATGAACAAAAGACCTTAAGCCTTTCAATACTATTATTTCTCAAAGTTCATAGAATTTCCAGAGGCATTTTTTTAGGAAGTGAATACCATTCCTGCTAGGAATAAAAACAAAACAAAACAAAACAATGAAAAGCTTTACATATTATTTAACTAACCACTAGAATATTTACGTTAATTGTCAAAATTATCTATTTATAGGATCATGAGAAAGTGCTATAGTGATTTATGAAGCTAAAACAACTGCAATCAAGACACATTGATAATTGGTGTCTGGAATGAAAATGTTGGAAACAATGAAGAAGAAAGATTAGTTGGAAAATATGTATTTGACTTTACACACGTATCTTGTTTGATGAACTGCTCAGGATTCAGATTAACTTCATCTATGGGAAAAATTACTGGAGAAGCTCAGTATTAGCAGCCAAGACCAGGGCAGGTGATGATAGTGGAATAGACAGTCAATTACTCACAATTCACAAGAACCAAAATACAGCCTTGAACATATCACACCTGAATTTAAAAATGTGTTAAGAATAAGTTAGACCTATTGAACATCAATGATCAAAGTCCATATGAGTTGTGGGATGACATCAAGTTGATCATCATGAAGAGAACAAAAGATCATCACATACAACTTTACTTGCTAAAAATGAGTAGTGTTGGAAGTGCTTTCAGCAGAATATTAAGGAGTATTGCCTACAATGTGGATTAGGTCTCAGCATTAAGGGAAAAAAGTTTTCACATGTTTAATTTATCATAATCTATGAAAAAAATGGAATCAATCAATTTAAACATGTAACGTATTACTACAAAGTTACATTTACTTCCTCGAAACCTTTGGTGCCAGCAGTCATGAGATTAAGTCTCTTAGTGCGTTAAGAAAGTCTCAGTCAGGGACTTCTTCAAATTACTGTGATGCAATTATTTCAGTTTGAAGGTGAAAGTGTGCTTGATTTAGGCCCAGTGTTTTCAATTTCCTTGCTATGCTTCTGAAAGCTGGACTGTTAAGGAAGATCATAGAAGAAGAATTGATACTTTTGAGCTGTAGATTTAGAGGAGAGTACGAACATTCTATGGACTGCAAAAAGAAGAAATATATACCTTGGAGGAATCTCAGCCAGAGTATTCCTTGGAGGCAAAGAGAACATATCTTCACCCCACATACATTGGGCATGTTGTTAAGGGGAGGCTATTCCTTGGAGAGAGACATCATGTTTGGAAAGGTGGAGGGTCAAAGATAGGAGATGGACTGACACACTGACTGCAGCAATGGGTTAATGTGTGTAAGAAATGGGGAGGATGGAACAGGGTTCACATCAGTTGTTCATAGGGTTGTTAGGAGTTGTGTTTAACTTGATGGCATCTAACAACAACAAACA